>NC_136775.1:17607565-18207565 GCF_947034865.1 Barbatula barbatula | reverse complement strand
TTAAAACATGGAAAAAGAAAGGCCAAGCTACATTACTGGGCCAAGACATGTATGACAAATATGTTAGGAAGAGGAATAACTCTACCACGTTTCCCAAAGGCATTACTGGTAAGCATCTCATAAAATTGTCTATTCTTCACACTACAGAGCAAGGCAATGCAGAATACAGAATGGATCACTTGTGCTGACCAAACGTATAACCAGAGATCATCTAAATGGCCTTACATATATTGTGCCTTCCAGCTAATGGAGCGCTTCTCCGGCACTAATAAAAAGCAAGTCGAATGTCCTCGCAGATAATCCCGCTCTGGGTTTACGGCTCCACAGCTGGGTAGAATGAGGCAGTGGCCATCGTCAAAAAGTGACTGGCAAATCTTTCATCCACCACTAGCTCTGCTGAGCTCATGACCCAATCTTCAAGAGCAAGCACAACACAACACAACAAAGCCTACAACATTCATAAAACGAGGCAGAGCGCTGGACCTCCTGACCCCAGCTCCTCTCCCCACATGAGGAGGAAAGGGACTGGAGAATAACAGGCTCATATTTTAAGGTCAGCTGTGAGTCTGATAAGAGCCATTGTTTGTTGTCGTCCGGCGTTACCTCAGGGAAAGGACCTGTCGGACAGCCAAATCATTCAGGATGCAGGCGACCCTCCTTTGGGCTTGACGGCCGAGTCAGCAGGGGCCCAGGAGGAGAAGGAAGAGGGGGACAAGCATGCTGTAATGTTTACGGCATCTCCAACGCACCGGCGGGAAACAGATCGGCTCCCATTTCACCACCCAAACAGCATTTCCTAATCCACATCATGGTAAACAGAGATGTTCTTTAGAGACAGCCAAACAGAGGAAACGGTGGCCTAGATCGCCTCCGACACGTAGGAAACCGGATCCAAACAATATGAGCTAAACTGTTTGGCCCTGGTAACAACGCATATAAATAATCCCCAGTAAACAGTTTTGGGGAGATAATCCCTGAAAAATGGAGAGGGTGATGAATAGGAGACGTGAGTCCCTAACTGTCTGGGATTCATTTTTCTGCCCCTAGCAACACAGGGAAGGCTAGATAACATAATTAATCTCAGAATGCAGCATATCCTAAATAAACATTTCGTCATGTATAACGCTGGATCAGATTAGAATGAATAGCCGGCAGATCCGGCTAAACAGAAGTCTAAACAGGTTCCTAATAACTGTACACTGCTTATTTACCAGAACATAATCTGCATTTGGTGCATGTTGCTATTCTTTAATGCTGCAATTCTCATCTTTTTTTTAATAAATAAGTAAAACCAACAAACAAAGATGAGCAAGTTCATGAAAAAAGCAGTGTTCAAAACATTTGTGACAATAATGATTCATAAATTGAAAAAAGTCCAGAATGTCAGTTGCGTTGCTGTCAATGGGTGGGAGTCAAAAAGCTCTCGTACTTTCTTAATTTGCGTTGCGAAGAAGAACGCAATAAGAACGAAGGTGAGTAAGTCATAGCAGAATTGTCATTTTTCGGCAGAGTTCCCCTTTGAGTAATCTGCAAATATATAGTTTCTATAGAGGGGGCTGATTTAGATGCAAACATTAAGCGCCAATTTTGTTTTTAAAGGCATTAACACCCTGGAAGTCCCAGTGAAATTAAGAATTACAATTCTTATATTTTCATTTAATACTGCAGCGTTTATAGTAAATAGTTTATTAATGTGGGTCATTTTCTTTTTAAAGTTCATGTGCTCATAATATTCAGTTAAAGTCTGAAAATGTTCTTCCACCCTGAAATGACGATCCATCACAAACGTCCGAATATGTAAGTAAAAACGATCGCAAAGTGCGACTTTGTTTTCTTCTAAATGGTGACATATCTGATTGCAATGGCTTCTGCAATGTGAAAAATAGGAGGGGCTTTATTTCTTGTCGGAAGATGCAAGCCTGGCCTTTGGACAGTCTATAAAGTCCCGCCCTTGGGCAGAGACCTACTTCATAGAGAGAAGAGATCATGTTTAAATGGGGGATTATGAGGGCATATATGCACTGATTTTTTATAATAAACACTGCGATATTCCAATAAAAATAAGAATTGACATTATTATTTCATGGTGACTAAGGATGATTAGCCACAAGGATGGTTTGAGGCCCATTAGATAGACATTGGCCAGTCAAGCTTGCAAAACGCTGATAAATTCCTCCACATGTAATTTTTACACCCTCATACCCTCCAATAACACGAGTTGGCTGAAGTGAAAGAAAACAACTATAACAGACACACAAACAAACCCTTTGTTATTCCTCTTGAGGCCAATGATCAGCCCTCCTTTCACGGGCCATGACGCTAATGACTGCGTCTGCAAAACGGCTGTAAATGGAGGGGGTTTGTTTACGGATGTGAAGGCACATCGCCTCAGTTCACAATGGGCATTTCACATCTCCCATAAGCAACTCGCTGTCACCAACAACAGGCTGAAATAAGAGCCAAGACGAAACCGAAACATGTGACGCTGCTATAATGAGAAGCACATTTAAAACACAAAAGCTGTTTTCAAGAAAATGTGGGACTTTTCTTTTTGCCCAGCTTAGCCTGAGGCGTTGCTGCATGAGGCGGCCTCTCCTATGGCTGACCTTCAGTGAATCAGAGGACAAAGAGAAAAACTTGATATGAAATAGGGAACATATGATTAGTTCAACATTATTAACTTCAACGGAGGGCTTAACTGAGTTAGGATGATCATCATCGTGGCTGTCCAATCTGCTCCCATCAATGTCTATTAGGCCATGAGACGTGATTGAAGTCTCATTAGCGTAAAGAGACTCTGAGAGGCCCAAACTGGATTTCTTCTAGCACAACTCAACTATTATAGGCGGCAATTTTGCCAGGCTTTAGAAATGTCCTACTGTTTCATTTAACCAAGGCCTGTGATGGGACAAACTAATTTGTCCGATTCGCAGTAATGGCCGACCGGTACAATTCACAATCATTTGGGATCTGAGTAGCAAAGAACCAGCTGTCCTGCATCCATATGTTTCCACGTCACAAAGACAAATAGATGTGTCCATTGGTCCCCTTCACGATAGGACAGTACACAGGCTGGGCAGCCTCTGATAGCTTAACTAGGTTAGTGGCCCTTGCAGGTGTACATACAGATGAAGAGCTGGCTACAGGGGTCACCATTAGGAGGGTCATTCTCCGCCTACGGCCTGACAGACCTCTACATCATAATACCCCCCTACACCATTCCTGGCACGCTCAGAATTCTGGCTGTCCCATCGATAGTCAGGCGATAGAAAAGACCCAAATGATTTTAAAAGATGAGGGGGTACAGGGTTTAATGACCCCTGAATTCCTCTTCAAGAATGAATAATAGGTAATCGATGATGTGGAAATTAAACTAAAACTCTACCAACATCAGGATGCAAATGCTTTATTCAAAAGAGTTAAATGCACAGCATGCTAATAGAATCATTGCAATGCACATTAATGGTCATTTCAAATCTGTTTACTGATAATGAATTGCATAAATGCTCCTATTTACATAACTTTGAATTGAGGCTGAACAAAATAAAAGAATAGCTTAAAATAATTAACTAAATATACAAATTAAATAAAAAACTTAACTACATAAATTCAATAAAATGTACAAAAATACATTTCAAAGTATTATTTATACTATTGGATTTATTTTCAGAAAATGTTATAAATTTACGTTTATGTTTAGATAAAATTATTTTTAAAATAAGACCAGGATCAATTTTTGTGCTTTCAGACCGAACTGTGTAATACTTAGACAAGAACTGAGTCATAAAATCAGATAAAGCCTGAAAGCTCAAACCATCTTTACCTCCACATCTCTACAAAAGACCCTGCCCCATGCCGGTAAGCATTAATTATTCATAGCCTATAAATATAACACAAAAGTGATGAGAACAGATTGCCACATGGATAGATTTGTGTGAATACTGGAAGAAACTAATTATTCCCATCAACTATAAACACTTAAAGATTTCCTAGATTTCATCAAAGCTTCCCTGGAGATTGACAAACCAAACTGATTAGGTGAGATATTGCATTAAATAAAGAAAATATTGTACATCAAAGATATTTAGGTCTGTATGTCCTCAACAGCAAATACTGAACGCGTTGTCCTTTCATACACACAATCGCGCCGTTTATCTTCACCCTGAAAACTATTTAGTGTGGAAAAATGTCTCGTGTCTCATTCTCTCACCCTTCCAAAAACCGTTACAGCAGTCAATGTAGCAGGAGAGCAGGATTTACAGACTACCCAGCTGGCTCTGGACTTGAACACGGCCAATGGGAACTTGCAAAACTGGCCAAAAGCTTAATGTTTTTTTACATTTCACATTATTGTGGAGGATTGGGCCAAGATGACGAAGAAACTGCTACGCTCAGCATCGGCCCGAATCTTGAAAGGAGGGGTCTTTGTATTTATGACCCTTGCCCCCACCCCGCTGTCTTAATATAAAGGACATTTGTCAAAAGCATATCTTCAACAGGAGGTTCAATTTGGTCATTTTGATTGCTTGAGAACTTGCCAGATAAATCAGCTGAGAAGATTCCCGATCAGTCCCTAATAAGAGTCCTCTTAAACTAATGCACATACCTAATATTCACAGCTCTAAAGACAATGTCCAAACAATGTCAAGAAGAATGAGGGCTTTTTAACTCCAGCTTTATTTTTATGGCCTGCATATGGAACCAATCTAGCTCAAAAGTTGAGATCTACCAGAACCTGTTGGGCCTGTCCTAGTAAACAGCCTCTATAAACAGGCCTGGCTCAGAACAGACAGTCATGCTGAAGGGCAGAAAAGCATGTAGCTGTCAAAGTGGTCATGTGCAGGTTTTCATTTTATTTAAAAGGAGAGAAAAGCTCACGTGCAAGCCTGACCTTTGCCTTCATATCAATAGCAAGGTTCTCTGAAAGATCATTCAAGCTGCTAGTAAAAAACCTGCCTGCAATTCCGTGTAACTCCCTGATGCTGTCATAAAATAAAACAGCCGTGTTATCTGTGATCTGGGAATAACGAACACAGGAGGGAAGATAGTGACCAGGACTGTTGGAATGAACAAAAGACTATGACTGCAATCTATATAGGTGCAAGAGGATTTAATACACACATAACTAAAGAAAATGCTGAGGAGGAGGTTAAAACCGTAACCTTAAAATATTGCATCCCATTCTGTAATTTGATGCAATTCTGATTGAAGGGGTATTCAATGACGCAACCCAACCTAGATGAACTACTAGGTAATAATGGCTGATTTTATTATCATCGTTATTTAAAATGCAATTACCTTGAGTTCAATTAACTTCAATCGTTAAAAGAATCAATTTATCTCCCTCAATTACAACAAAAATCGATTTGAAGATTACACCAATAGTGTTAAAGTCTTTAAGGTCCTAACTAAACTCAATGAATCCACTCATACCTGTAGGCTGGTCAAGATGTAACTGGTGTGCCTAATCTAAATAGTCTATTTAACTTAGGGCTGTCAAACGATTAATCACGATTAATTACATAAAGAAAATAAGTTTGTGTTTACATAACATATGTCTGTGTACTGTGCATAAAACGTTTGTATCTTTCAAAAAACCTACAAATGCATACATATTTAAAAATATATAAATAATAAACATTTATATATTATTTAACTTATGGGTAAATATATATAAAAACACGTCAATGTTTCCTAAATATGTACACAAGTATGTGTATGTATGCATTTATAATTACAAAATGAATATGCACAAGTAACAGAATTGTGTTTTGTAAACACAAACTTTTATTATGGATGTGATTAATAGCGATTAATCGTTTGACAGCCAAAACAAGAGAATTGAATAAAAGGGAAAGTCTATTACAAAGCCACTTTGATAAAAAAACGTATTGTTCTTATGAAAAACAACCTTAATGAAAGTAAATTTAGATTTTTATGTTGACTTATAAAACTACTGTATTTGAGGTGGTCATGCTTTAAGACCAAGCGTCAGTCAGGTCAAATAACCACACCCACAAAGCATCTTTTCCATCCCCAGTCCATCAAGCCAACACTGTGTCCATGCCAAGAGTGAATATACGTCACGGGCATCAGCGGTTGTCGTGGGGCAGAGGGGAGCTGCGCAACGCCTTCATCACTCGGCAAGTAAATAGGGGCGAGAGATGTGAGGTCCGAGACGCTGATAAGACGAGGGGAATGATGGATGGAGCGTCCAACAGTGAGAGTAAGCTCAGTAAGAGACAAAGAGCTCTCTATCTCCACGGCCTTCAAATGTCAGGACTGATGTCAGAAGTACCTCTTAAGCGAATTAAACGGAGTGGAACGGACTGACGGGGTTTCACATATGAAGTCTTTCTTGTCTTGTTTGAGCTGATAATGGTCAGACCTGATTTGAATGCAAATGAAAGGCAACATCTGTTCTCTGAAAACAAGGCTACTTTGAGGAACGCCTGCGCAGCCGTATGCAAAGCAGCATTCTGCCCATTTAAATGTGTCTAATGGCACTAAAACAATTTGCATGAAGGCAGTAAATAAGTGGAAGCAGGCTGACTGATAGCCATTCCTGACCGCAAATAATTGAAGCTCTGAGCACATTAGAAACTTTCTTAAAATCATAAATGACTCATATTTTTTATTTATATAATCGGTGACGCGTGAATCAACAAACTTGCAAATAGGTTGCAAATAATGTTAACTGCAGCAACAAGCTTTTTCATAAAAAATGGTGTATACAAACCGAAACAAAGTTGTTTTGCACAAATGTTTATGCATGGCTTGTGATGTGTATGTTTCTGGTGAGCTTGATTTTGACAGGATGGACGTGTGGATTAAAAACCCAGGAATCATTCCCTCAACTGAAACCTGAACAATCTGAGCAGTTAAGAGGAACAACGTTCCAGTAAATAGGATGTTAAATCTAGCAAGATGCCCTGTTTGGCACATTCACAGTAGGCACGGCAGTGTTGCTTTGTGCTTTCATTACAGTACGGTTTCTTCAGGGCATATCGGTGAAAAACATACATTACTGTATAGGACAAATTACACCGCACAGACAAATGCCAACAAACACCAACAGACAAGTTGGAAGTCACATTGTGTTCACATTGCACAGACAGACACAGACATTGTGATTGACACCTAGACCAGTGGTTTATTGTGGTATTGCATTGCAAGGATCTAAAATAATGTTATGCATCAGATATTTTTCCCCAACAGTTAATCAAACATCCACTTAAAACCTAGATTAACAGATTATGTCTGCGTGAAATCTTGTTGAAACAGTTGTTTTTAAAATGCTTACACAACATTACAGGGGGGAATATCTGATTGTCCAATACTAATACAAACAGACTGTGAACACTGGTTACAAGTTTACTTGTCATGCGTTTTTTTTGCACAGATATTTAAAAAAGTTAATTAAATTGGACATTTATATCAGGTTGATATCTTCATGTGGGATAGAACTTTGATTTCTTTAACCAGATGTTCTTGCAAGTTTAAATAAAAGTAAAAAATAAAAAAATATTTTACTTGAATTATGTTGGAGTTACTTTTTTAAAGGGGCACTATGTGGGATTGGCCTCTTTGTCGCCATCTCAGTTTGTAATACTGCAGGTAATGTGCGGAGGCATTTTCTTTACGTGAGTTGTGATTCGGCACTGCTCAACTGTGCGGATGAGTCTGATGTTTTGAGTCGTAGCCTGTGACAGTGCACCAGTGAGAGTCTTCACTGTACATCAGTAGGGAATAATAAACACAGATAACATGGCAGATGATATAAAACCAAACTAAATAAGAACATAAATAGATCCAAATAGCGCAAATGGAGGCTGTGTTGATGGGATTTGATATTATTTCGGGGGCTTGGTCTTTTCCATACCTGCCGTTTTGCCCGGGAGCCTCCAGTTTTTGTTTCTCTCATGGAAACTCCCGTAATGCGAACCGGACAGAAGATCCCCGAACATCTTAAATGCCGACAAGTACGGTAATAAATCATTGTACATCATACAACTATATATATACTATATGCAAAGCCTTGCCATCATATCCGGGATAGAAGTCTGTAAATTTGAGTAAAATCACAGGCTTCACTTATCCATGCTAATTCGCGCCACATGAAATACAGATGTGGGTACTCGGGGAGGTAATTTCTAAATCACACGAGGTCCCCAGATAATACTAATCCTGTGCAAATAGGGCTTAAATTTAATTTATCATAATGAACACAACAAAGAGAGAAAGAACAACCGATGGAACTGTAACTTTACCCGTCTGTATTAACACATAAGGGATCAACGGTTATTTATTGAAATATCTTACCCGTTCAGAAGAAATAAAGTCAAGCCTGCATCCGTTTGAAATCCTTTCAGATCACAGAGTTCACGCCATCTTTGAAATACCTTGCCAAAATTAGTTCTAGTTTTTGAGTCCAATCACATTCAGCTGTCGTTTAAAAGTAAAAGCGCCATAAATAATTATAAAAGTTGTATAAAATCCTACCCAACAGTTGTGAGTACACGCTACAAGTCACTCGCAACATCCAGGCGCTGGCTAGAAGCCGGATCCTCTTCATTCTGTGTACGAATGTGACGAAATGACACAGACGAAAGACCCCAAATAAGGATCTCCGGGAAAGACAACCCGACAGGGAAAATGACAAACCATTATTACAAGCTTTCCGTGGTGAATCCAGCAAATGTAGAGACACCGTTTTAAACACCGTTCTTACATGTCCTTTTTCAATAATTGGTTTTAGCTAATTTTTACTCAAAATAACTGGACTGCCACTTTAAGTAAACAACATTTAAAAGAAAAATAAATATACAATTAACATGTATAAAAAGAAAAAATATAGACTTTTTGCTAAATCGCCCTGTCTAAATGTAAACATGCTGGGGGATTTTGAACATATGGTTGGCTCAAAGAAACAAAACCTGACCATTTGGTTAAATTAACCCAGAAAATCATAATGGACCCAATTGTGGGATGTAAAAGTATCAACCAATGTTTGGAATAGATCATTGGGTTAAAAATGGAGTAAAACAGCAATTCTAACTGCAGTTCGTCTGCAGACTACGCACAATAGAGCGCTCTAAATGTGCACAATAGTTGTGCTTATTTAAAAAAAACTGGAGTGAGATTAAATAACTGCAATCAGATTGCTTAATATTTGCTTAATACTATTTACTTATTTAAAAATGTTTGGCCGATACCGATTTTAACAAACAACTATTGTCCAATTTTGACATTGGTCAATCGCATAGTACTTTGCAATACTAGCTATTTTTACTGCATACAATTAATTTTACTGAACATGAATCGGATCCATTTAACATTTTGAGAGAGGCACAAGTTAAAATAAAAATACAAGACAAAGTGACTGTTCCAAGGTGATTTTTGCTATCCAATATTTATTTTATTAACAACATTCTCATAAATCATATTTGACTTAACATGGAACATTTCTTTAATAAACTTCTGTGCGGTTGCAATTCAATTATTTTGCTAAGAGAAAAAAACTGTTGGATTATTCAGACATGCAACTCATTGCCACGATGCATTTAATTAATAAACCATCGTTAAATATATCCAATATCGGCAGACTAATATCGGTGGCCGATACATTTGTTAATTTATAACCAAAAAAGCTTCAATAAAAGCAACACTGAGCCCACTGGCATCCCAAGGCTCAGTCCTTACACACTACACCACAACAGCTTATCTGCTTCTCTTCTCAACCTTGTTGTTTCAGTTAACAGAGCAAGATGACTCGTAGGGTATCTAGAATGGGGTCGGGCAGAGTGTCACAGGAAGTGTGGTAGAGCGAAAGATCAGTCCATACCTGAATATGGAAGTTCTCACACAGTCTGCTCACATGGCTTAACAAAATCAACATGCTAGTTTGCAAAACAACATGACTCACTCATGTGACCTTTTAGAACCAGACAGACCATCCCAAGTCTTAAAAACCACATACATGAGATGAACTAACAACAATGATCTATTATATGAAAAGTTTTAAAAGGTTTCTTGTTCCAACAGGCGACTGCACAGCATAAGAACCGAAAACACACTGAATCACTGATAAACAGCTGAACGGAAATAAGACTCGGACATGCTGACAATGACTTTGGAAAGCATTTAAACACACTTGCAACAAGTCGAATCTAGTCACTGCTCAAACCTTCCATATTATAACAAAACAACGTCGTCATTAAGGATTAAAAGATATGCTAAACAAGTGCTATTGATGGGATACATCTGACACAAGTGTGCCTTGAATTCTGAGCAAGACATCAAATCCTGCATCAAATCGAACTCCAGCTTGACTTCTTGTGTTAACATACAGTGAAACCACGTTCACATACATACAGTGGAGGAAATAATTATTTGATACCCTGCTGAAGTTTGCTTGCTTACAAAGAAACGAAGGGTCTATAATTTTTATGGTAGGTTTATTTTAACTGATAGAGACAGGATATAAAAAATAAATCAGGAGAAACAATGTTATAAGGGTTATCAATTGATTTGCATTTCAGTCAGTGAAATAAGTATTTGATCCCCAACCAAGCAGCAAGACTTCTTACTCCACAGATTGGTTGTGTGCCTATATGGACCACAGATTAGTCCTGTCACTTTAAGAAAGTACTCCTAATTCAGCTTGTCATGTTTATAAAAGATGCTTGCCGACATAATCTGCATCTTTCATTTCAACCTCTCCACCACCATGGTCAAGACCAAATACGTTTCAAAGGATGTCAGGGACAAGATTTTAGACCTGCACAAACGTTGAATAGGCTACAAACAGAAGCTTGGTGAGAAGGAGACAACTGTTGGTGAGATTTATTATTATTTGGAAATAGAAGAAATAGAAAATAACTATCAATTGCCCTTAGTCTGGAGCTCCCTGCAAGATTTCCCCAATGGGGTAAAGATGATCATGGGAAAGGTTAAAGATCAGTCCAGAACTCCATGGAAGAAGCTTGTTAATAAGTTCAAGACAGTTGGGACCACACTTAGCAAGCAAACCATTGGTAACACGCTATGCCACAATAGATTGAAATCCTGAAGCACCCGCAAGGTCCTCCTGCCCAAGAAGGCCCGCATAGCTCGTCGGAAGTTTGACAATGAACATCAACATGATTCAGAAAAGCCTTTGGAGAAAGGGCTGTTGTTAAACGGGAAGAAAATTGACTCCTATTTTTGGAGGGAAAGAAATGCTGACTATGACCCCAAGAACACCCTCCCTAAAGAGAAGCACAGTGTTAGAAACATTATGCTTTAGGGCTTTTGCTCTGCTCGGGAACAGGATGACTGGGGGACGAGCCCATGTACCGTAAAAAATTGGGCAAGAACCTCCTCCACTGAACTAGATCACTGAAGATGGGTCGTGGATGTGCCTTTAACATGACAAAGACCCAAAACATATTGCCAATACAACCAAAGAGTGGCTTAAGGAGAAGCACATTAAATGTCCTAGCCAGTCTCTAGACCCTAGTCCTACAGAAAATCTGTGAAGGAGGCTAAAACTCCAATTCGCTGAGCGACAGCCAAGAATCCTTAAAGATTCCACAGAGGAGTGGACACAAATGTATCCTGACACATGTGCAAACCTGGTCACCAACTATCAGAAATGTAAACTGTGATTGTTTATTCAGTCGGATGTTGTTCTAAACATGTATGACTCTCATTCTTCTGTGGAGCACAAAAGAAGACTTTAGGCAGAACATCCATGCTGCTCATTCACCAAAAATTGTAAACTATTAAAAACAGCAGCAGTCCATACAACTTTCTAAGTCTTCTAAAGCCTGGAAACTGTGGATCCATTAAAGGATGAGCTACAACAAACACCATTTGGTATCACTGGGACACTTTATCTATACACTCCATATACTATATACAAACATGAATGAGATTTATGAGATTTTAATAGTGCCTATTTGTTGGCTTTTCACATTTTTATTTCTTGTCACAATCTCTTTTCCTGTTCACTTTTACTGTATAGGAATGTTTATATACACATTCCCGATAACATATCATAATGTTCACCAAAGACAACAGAATCATTCAATTAGTTACATTATGTATAAATAATTTATAACTAAGGATACAAACATTGTTAATATATTAGTAAACTATTTAAAGATTTAGACAAAGTTCAATAGCATATACAGTATTTTTATACACCTCCAAGCACACATTCATCCTAACAGACATGTCTTGACTGTACAACGTGAGGTAGTTACGTTCTTAGCATCGTTAGCATAGCAGTGAGTTGCTATTATCTCATCGACTCAATGACTAGAGCAATTTTACACGGTGAGGAGAGACAGCGCATGTCCACACACTGAGAAAACTAATATAGATAATCTCTTATGAAAACCTGACTTAGGAAAACTGTTCACGCACAGAGAAACCTTTGTGTGACTCAATCCTTCATAAAAATACAACTGCATGACGGTCACATAGTCTCGCAGGGGGCGCTCACGAGCACCACTGAGAATCTTTCCAGTAAATGACAAATAGGACACCATTAGTAAAATGGTGCAAATAGAAACCAGACCTACAGTCATGTCTATGGTCTATGTATTGGTAAACCTAGATGTACGGAGTCGGACCACTGTGGGAAAAAAATCATTACCGCATTACGAAGGGAACTTTTTAATCTCCTACGCCTGATAAGGCAAGAAAGCGTCTAAAGCCTATTGCAGAATTTAATCATCAATATAGCAAAGGTTGCTTACTACACTTAGCCCTTAGTGTGAACTCATAATGTGCATTAAAAAGGTTACAACCCTCTGAAAAGGCATTATGGATGCTTTTGCAAGAACCAGGAATCATTACATTAGGCCCGTTCTGAATTACCATCAGGCTAATGGAGAAAGACCAAAGACCTGACCCTAATGACACACACCCTGTAGAGCGCTTTAAGACCAACATTAGCACACATATAATTACTTTCCTTCCATAAACAACCTCACAAGCACACGTATACAAGCTACGCGTTACGCAAACACCGTTTGCTCTGAAAAAATCCCTCTAGAGAGCGATCTGATATGCAAACCTTACGGGGCAAGAAGGAATCTCTGGGAAAATAACGCAGAAATTCACAAAGTCCCCAAACAGCATGTTTGCTACCCCGGAAGGTGCTCATGTGAGTCTCAAGGTGTTTCCATTTGCATCTCATTTCTTTCTAAGTGGCACTAAGAGACGGGTTTCTAATTAAGCCGCCGGAGTGCTTGGGAATTTGTCTAACAAACGGGCAGATTAGAGGCGGCAGATGAGAGCGAGAGATAGCAGGCCTCAGGTCCGTCTGGGTCCCTCTGGGGCCCAGCAAACTGTAAGACACGGAAGAGGAGGGACTGTCAACACGCTCCATGTAACTCGCAGGAGCATTTGCAGTGAGATTACCTTGCGATGCGTGTGCGCGGGCTGCAGCTGTGTGCCAAACAGGCAACCAAATGCATGATATGGGGCAAATATAAAGTCTTATAGAGCACAAACGACTGTGCTGTTTTAATGAACATATGCATTTCAAAAATTTTAATTCAAACAAAGGTGGCACGCATTTCCTTGCATTGATTTGTGTCCATCCAATAGGAGTGAATTGGTACCGCCATTGTTCGGTTTCCAACATGCTTCAAAATATCATCATCATCGCGACGCAAAAGCTTCAAAATAGCATCAATGCCACTCTGTTTTTTAAACGATGGTATCGTAGTGCAGTAACTAATGTTCAATATACACATTAACGTTTAAACCATTACATCTGTCTTTTGCAGTGTTTCTTTTCTAAATTAATCCCTGTTTTGAACGACTCGGACGAGATAATGATTCAGAAGTCATTCATCAAGACACTTGCTTCATTCTTGATCGAATCAGCCGTTTTGAATGAGTTGGTTGAATGATTCACTGACACTAAAAAAACATGCCGCCACCTACTGGGCTTTTAGTCACATTTAATGTAAGAATTTACCTTCATAAGTGTTGCTATAAATCCGATTTGTCTCACATGGATTGAATAAGTTCCAATGTAAAAAATGTACTTTAGAAGTTACTACAGTAACTGTTACAAAAAGTCCTAGACACTAGTGGTTTAAATCTTACCACAGTAAATATTAAAGTATACTATGGTGTTTGCTAAAACCTAGCCAATCATTATAGTTAATACTACAAAATAAAGAAGTTTGCAGTGTAATACAGTTCACTAAATACACGTTTCATTTAGATCGTTGTATTAAGGAGTTTTGGTCTATTTTTAAGAGATATGTTTATGGTGCCGTGACAGCCCTACTTCTGAAAGCCATACAGGTTTGAAATGACGAGAAGATGAGTTAATGACAGAATGTTCATTTTCGGGTGAACTATCACTTTAAATTAAGACGTAAACAGAAAATGCTGAAAATAGGCACTGCCTCCAAGCTGAGAGGCCACTTTAATAGCAACAGGAAGACGGCCCAGATAAACACTGTTTTAATGAAACTTGCCCCCTCGTCAATCAAAATATTGACGTAAAATGGAAAGCGGCTGTGGTGTGCAGCGGGTATGTATTGGTGAACCCCAGAGACGTCACCCCTCCTGTCTTGAGGGCCAAAATCAGAGGCCAATCTGTGAGCAGCAGAGTGATAAATTGGGTGCCATAGCTCACTGACCACTTTATACATCCAGCATCACATCAGCAATACCGCCTGCTGCGATCACGAGCCGTTACCACATACACGGATAAGACACAAACGCTCATCAAAAACGGAATGCATATCACACTCGGGACCAGTCAAGTGAAAGTGTTTTAAAGACAGGTATACCACAGATGCTAATATTTGGAGAGATATTCCGGTGTCATGTGAAGCATAAATAACAGAAAAATAAAAGAGAGATGAATAATACACTAAAAGGTAAAGGAACACTGAATAAATGGAAGGGGTCCATACTGTAGCTGACAGAATTCAGGGGACCCGCATCCTCACCTCAGTCTTTCTGACCATTTTATTACATCCCATTCAATGCGTATGTGTAACATAGCCCAAGACTACACATTCAAATTTACTAAACACAACGTTTTCAAGTATGGTTTGATGGTAGGCAAAGTGTGGGCATGTCACATGCATGATTGTCACTGAACCACTCTGTATCCATAGAAAAAGCATACTGTGTTATATACACATATTTCCAGTTGATCTAATATATTTTAAAAAAATCCATTTTAAATCTGTCTTTTTCGTTAAATGGAGGATAACTGAAAAAATTGCCACATCTTATCCAACTCTCCCATACCTGCATTCAGCCATATTTGGCATTTATGAATCCAGAAAGTTCAATTCTTCTGTCAGTTTAACTTGTGCTCTAAAAGCCATTTAAATGCCATTTGGTGAACTTAAGGCAGACTGCAATTCGCCTTTTAGCAGTGCCTTCTGATTGGCCACTCGGCTGTAGAGATCTCATTGATGGATTGTTGTTGAGATGTTTGTCCTTCAGGCAGGTTCTCCCATATATGTACAGCCACTCTGAAACTCTGTTAGAGGAGCCGACGGGTACGAGGTCGCATCTCCTTGACCGAGCTTTTGCCCTCTAGGCTGCATTCCAAACTTCATTTTTTTCAATGTAAAGTAGGCAAATGGTTGATTCCCGAACCTTCACGCGTTGACCTTTGTTTTGTGAATGTATATAAAGCATCCCGATATAATGAAAACCGGAGCCTCGGTTATACATATTAATCTCTGGAGTGGTGGGAATTCACTCTCTTTAAAATATTCAGATGTGTCTATAGTACAACACATCAGGTTTAAAGGGACAGTTCACCTAAAAACAAAAATGCGGTCATATATCACTCACCCTCTCCTTGTTCCAAATCTGTATGGTTGAACATAAAGACATTTGGAAAAAGTTAGCAACTGACAGTTCTGGGGCATCATTGACTACCATAGTAGGAAAAATAATAACGGATGCCCCAGAACTGTTTGCTTGCCTAAATTACTCAAAATATCAGTAATACTTCAGTATAGGTGGCAAATCTCACTGTTAACTAGTTGTTATTAGCTGGCCTATTATTGGCATATTAGCTGTTTATTAGCATTTATTCTGCATGACCATATTCTACATCCCCAAACCTACCCAATACCTAAACCTAACAAATACCTTACTTACTATTAATAAGCAACAAATTAAGAGTTTATTGGGGAAAAGTCATAGTTAAAGTTTTGTTAATAGCGAGAATTGTCCTATATACTGAAGTGTGACCAAGATATATTGAAAACTGTCCTCCCCGAGATATTTTTTTTACACATTTTTTATTTTTTACATTTTGCATATTTTCTGAACGCACATTCGCTATTTTAAATGTAGACGTGCGACAGGTATGCTCAAATAGGGCAGCGCGCATTTCGATGGAAATTGTTCAACTTTTTGGAGTGTTGCATGCGCACTGCGGGTCATTTGAAGAGAGAAAGCGGCGCTGCAAGAGTTTTCCGCAAGGTTTTAGAAATGAAATGTGAATCAGTGCCTAAGACGGCAACTGTGGCTTTTTAAAGTCAGTCATCCACAACAATGAAACTCAACTCTTACTTCTACTAGATCTCCTACTAGAAGGAGAGAGGATAATCAAGGACCCTTCACACATACAATGTTCCCTCCTAAGGCCATGACACCCTATGCTGTAAATAACAATCTATAAGGCACATATATATTTAAAACGTACACAATTAAACACCACACACACACACAGAGTCATAAAATATACAGAAGCTCATCAGTGTTTGGATCATTTAGGGGGAACCAAGATGGCAGCCACATAGCAGTGTGTCAATAGAAGCGGTCAGCCAGAAACTGAATTTTCTAGTGACGCTGGTGAATATTTTATGAGCGTGTTTGTATTGCAAACAGCTTACCCAGTATTGATGGAAATGATTTCAATCAGCGGGTTCTTCCTAATCTTTGGCAAATCCAGACGTGCTCCTCCCAAACGCTTCCCCTTCTCCTTCTTCTGACCCAGCAGACGCACGGAGTGACCTTCAAAGCAAACACAAACACACCTGTCATTGCACTTCACGCAACATAGCGCAGAAGCCCGAGGAGCCGCGCGGAATTATTACACAGAACGGACGGCCAAATGGATGAAAAAAAAATGGTGCCAAAAAGAAGACAGAAGAAAGGATTTCGTTCCGTTCCAACATAATCACACGTTAGCTGCGGGCCACGGGAGATTGGCCATGTGGTGTCATTTCCCAGAATGCCGAATTGCCATTCAGCTGTGAGCGTGAGCAGTGTCTGCTGCATGCTGATTGGGCGGTGAGCATATGGAGGGAGAACGCGGAACGGGCCGAGAAGATATTGAGATGCGGCCGTGAATGCATCTAGATTCATTCGTATTTTACACGCAAACAACGAGAAACCCTGACCTGAACCCTCCAGATGTTCGCAATGCATACAGACCGCGATTTAAAAACCAAACACAATTCCACTCCAATAACCTCAGAGATTCCTCGAGATGCCTCAGGTGGCAAAGGCAACAATGAGGAAAAAGCATAAAGCGAGATAATGAAAACTCTGAGGAGTCTCACACAAACGGCATCCACCAGCACACACCGCAGCATTAATGTATCAAATCATAGTCAAACCTCATTATTCATACAACAATGCTCATGCCTTCACTTGTGTTAGGCTGATGCTCATTATTAGATATGATATTAACAGAATAATACAATCACTGACATGTAGCCAACACCATTAAACCTGAGGAGAAATCACTGCACACAGGCATTGTGGGAAAGATATTGATTAGCGGTTAGCACAGTATTTCTGAAAGGACTTGAGGAAACAAAAATTGGACTGGACCTCTCGAGAGCGTTTTTGCAGATATTTTCTAAAAGCAAATGGAAGAATACTCAAACTATCAAGGGTCTTTATAGAGAGCTGGTGGTATGCTCATTGAAAGCTCAAGAATACACCTCGAATCTCTTCCAAAACACAACAAAAAGGCAAGATCTCAGATAACAATGATCAATTCTAAAATAAAAATGATGAAATATTTCCATGGCACTATACAGTAGATATTCAAAGTTCTGAACTAGGTAATTTCAAGGAAAATCATGTCCATAATACCAACGTTATTTGTATTAATAATTCATGGCCAGGTAAGTGACCTGCATAAAGGCCAACATTCCTAAATGAAAACATGAAATCTATAACAACTAATAACTACATTTGTTATATCATTAGTAATGTCAGTACAATAAATAATAACCGTACGTTTTTCTTCCATAATACTGGAATTGCCAAAAAGAGAAAAAGAAATGTTGAAAGTAAAGCTTGAAGTATCCGAAAAAGACAAAAAGCAGTATTATGTGTATCAGCTTTGCCTAGTTGGTCACTGCACTCCTGTCTATGTTTCTACAGAGCGATCAATATAAACAACCAAGATGGCAAATGACCTTCCAAACATGTCTACTTTTACAATAATCTTTGTTTATTACTATTAGGTGACCCTGAACCACAGTATAAAGTGTGCCACTATGGGCATGCGTAAGGGGAATCGATGGCACTTAGATGTTACATGATGTTAGGTGTAAGCAGAAAACATATACTGGACATTCTGCCAATGTTGTTTGGATCATCTATAGACTGAACACATAGCATTCAATTCGTTCAGGTTTCTAAGGATGCCTCCATAAACATGTTTACTGGAACTGACCAGAGATATTTGTTATTACCATTTGGAGACAGAGACTGATAGCACTGCAGTGACTGTCCTCCTTTAGCCTTATAAATTTAACAAGACATAAACCAATTCGATCCATAAGACCCTATTAGAAGAGCACAACATTAGACCCTGAACAAATCAGGAAAAGTGGGAAAAGAACAGTGAGAGAAAAAGAGAGATAACAGATGACGGAGGGACCTTCAGAGATCTCCAATAAATAGACTTCTGCAGCGTGGCTTTTTAATAAAGAAGCCGAGGAGATGAATCTGATAAGGCGGCTAATGCCTCTCATCGTGTCAAAGGTTGACACGGCTATCCGATTCACCCACCCACATCACGGGCCCGATTTAATTACATCACTTCCATCCAGACTTGTGTGCGTCAAGTAATCAAATCCACTAAATAATTCATGCAACCATCTACATGCAAATGATTGCTTGGGGAAAAAAAAGAGAAAAGATCCAAGCAGGAGGTGTAACATGTCATTTTCTGATTCATTGGATCTGTGGAAAGTCATAGACCAAGAGCTTTCTCTCGGAAACTGAACGGGACAGCCATGACGTCATGAATGGACGTGACATCCTCGTGCAGGAGGCAAAATGAATGTTCGGTTACACTTGAGAAAACAAAAGAGAAAACAAAAGGGTAGTCACGTTGAGAGATAGCTATTCTTGATTTACAATCGTTGATTTATTTGACACATTTTAATAGTCTTTCATCCTTGAAACTTCAAATCGAAGAGACTCAATTCCAGTTTGTTGTTAATATGTTGGTTTGATGATTTCAACTACGTCGGCACTATTTTCATTAAAAATATACATTCAAAAGCACAAAATGACTTTCTTTTATGGGATCGAAGAAATAATTTGTGTAATTTGTGCAAATGTCTTATGATTTGAAGTGTAAAACTATGAATTAGAAACAATAATTTGGCTTTGGCAGTAATGTCTGCATCCAATAGATGAAACGCTGTGATTCAGCTCATTTAAAAGCCTCTATTTTCTCACTGACTGTTCGATGCCTCTCCAGCAGCTGTCAGTCAAACAGTCAGCATGGCACTGATGATGTCTGCGAGTGTGTGATTTATGTCCCGCCCACCCTAAACGCATCCATTTCTCTTCCACTGATATCAGCCCTGTCAATCTCGTCTCGAGCCGAGCGTCTGTCCCTCAGAAATCAATAGAGAAGCAATTTGACTTGTGCGGATGTAAATATAGCGTGTGCATGAGACACCAAACAAGTCTTGACATTATGAGTAACATTAACATAAATCATTCACAGACAGCACATCAACATTGACTCTTTCAATTTAACGATCATTTGCTGGAATTAGATGAGCGATGCTGTGAATTAAAGTCACACTCCAACCACATCCTGTTAAACATTTAATATTGAAAACGTATGATACATTAGCTGAAGGGAATTCAATCTTTAGCGGTTCTGACAAACTGTGAAAATATTTATGAGGGAACAATTGAAAGGCTCTTCTATTCTGCTTCTTCAATCAAGTGAACACGGGGCATTTTCCATACGGCATTCAAGCGTCCTTGAAAGGCCCTTCACGGGGACGTCATTTGTAGGGGCGTTCCAACTTAACTTAAGCGTACATGTGAATTCCTTCGTGAAGGGCCCTTTCAGAAGTCTGTGTTCTGAGTGAGTTCTGTTTGTGATCACGTGATCTTGGATTACGAGTTCTCGCGACACGTTTTGCAGCAAATATGGTGCCAGATTGTGATGTTACCAACGAATGCAAGTACAATAATTTAGCTTGTATGTTTAACACAATTTTTGATATGATAAATATGATTAAATTATAGTATAAAATAATTAAATATATATTTTGTTGATAGATTTCCTTTATGATATATTCTGTTTGTAAATACCAAGTGAAGTGAAAAAAACAAGGTAAAATAAGACATAATTAGACAATATAGGTTGTTTGCAGTTAAGGTTTAATAGAAATTTGTTTTTACTCGATCGTTGTTTGGGTACGTTAAGCCATTTAATTATAGTGAACTTATATGGGCGAGAAATACTTAACGTGATCAACTTTTGCTACACAAAAACGACTGATCGACTTGAACAGTCAAAAGCGACGCAAACAGGTATTTCGAGTTATATAGTGAATTCCAATGGAACCTATTCAACAAGAAATATTAAAAACATTATTTTCAACAACCGAACACTGGCCTTGTCAAGGTAACATTTGGCTAGTCATACACGAGAGACAGTAATGTCCTCTTCAACAGCTCAGCCCTTCGAAGGTAATAGGGCATAGGGATGCTCACTTCCGTTTGGAAAATGCCCATAAAGCATTTAAATGCTTTCAATGCTCAGTCAACTTGGATATTCCCATTGTTTTCTACCGGATACTTTCATGAAAAGCAGATGCTTTCGCAAATAGTCTGAAAAAAAATATTTTTATGACTAAATTATTTTTTTTTGTTGACAGGTATTGGCTAGTAAAGTGTCTGTTTTTTTTAACCAACATTTGTTTATCCATATGCTGGCAAACAGCCTATGCAAGTGGTTTTCAAAAAAAGACTAAACTAAGTGGCAATACAGTAAGACATGCATCCAAATTATGTTTGTATGTTTGTGGACATGTTCCATACAAAGTCGCACATCACACTGACCGCACAATTCAAGAAATCACACCATTGCAAAGTTGAATCTTCCCGCTGGCTATTGTATATTGTATCGGTTCAGTTTGGTGAGTGTCACAAAATGAAAGACTATTCCAATGTCTGAAGGGGGTCACACAGCGGATGAGATGTGCACCACTACACCACATCACGTCTAAAATAACTCGCAGGTATCACACAACAGATAGTGAGCACAAGATAAAAGTCTTCACCTGAGGCAAGATGGGTAAGTTTTAACTTTAACAGTCCGTGCCTATTATAAAACTATCATTTACACATAACTGCTAATATGTTGCTCTTATTAAGCAAACATATTTGTATATATTAGAAGCAAAACCTTTAAAGCTAAGCCACTCCGAATGCTGTCTCACTAGGTTTCATAAAAAAGCTAAAGCGTGTGAGCAGCTACATATTAAAAGTACTTTAAAACAAGTCTACCATTACAAACTACCACTACCTTCTTTGACAAGCGCTCGAGGCGACCTGCACCTTTACATCAAAAGCAGACATGTGCAGTGAATGATCCGAGACCAAAACAACACAGGCAATCCCTCAGCAGCTAATTTGACTGCTGAAGGGTCCTGATGTGAATCCGCTCTCTCTATAAAACACCTTTTCCTCATGTCCACACCCACTCTTGTATTTTTATATCCAGCGGCCACGGGCTTCACAGTTGGGGGTGGGTGTTATTTCTTCCTCTTCCATGGTGCTGTGGTCTGATCCAGCGAGTGATCAGAGGTACCGGTCAGCCTCCGGCCAGAAGAGCAGCTCTCTGTCTGCGTTTAATCTTAATGCACACAGCGGGAGGTGGACAAGGTTTCACCTCTGTGACTATAACTAGATAAAAGGCACCCAGAAAAAAGTGAAACTTCGAGTAACAAGGTTATTTGAAAAAGTCTTTTGTTTTATCTTCAGTGTAGGTGTGGGGTGTAATTAGTCAAAGGAACACAGAGATGTTCACGTGTGTTGCAGTGTGCTTGCCAAAGTAAGGTCATGTTGTAATATGCCGTAAAGACGCAACAACTGGTAACAACCTGCGTATACCGCTACTAACATAAATCAAGAGAAGTCGAATTAGGTTCCCACTCAACTGCAAACAAACAGTAGTAATAGTTCTGAAGTCGCTGCTAAACCAAAACAGGGAGAGAAAAAAGTGTGTTTGCTGACTCTTCCTGACATTCTCTTGGTGTGGATCCCTGTTGTCCGAGGCAGTCTTGGAGAGAATGTTCAAGGTCAGCGCTGTTACACAAACACAGTGGGTTCAGATGACTGTTATTCTTGGCCGCGCTGCTGAAGAGCTCCGGGTCTGGTTTGGCAGATTTTGTCTCTTAACCCTTCAGCCGGAGGGTCTGGTATCGTCTGGATATGTGATCCACAGATCTATGGCTACCGGTTATTGTGTCGGCCTGTGTGCGGGAGCCATAACTGACCTCTATAACTTCAGCAGCTGTAGGCCTGTGTTTAGATAACACACGCACACATTTGCTTGAGTCATTATGCTGACGCTGGTCAAATGTTACTCTTTCTTGTTGTGCGTACACATCCAACTGGACATTCAAGGCATCCTTGTGACAGTTTCAAATGATCATTAAGTGAAGGAATTATTTCTCAACGAACTAATAAATAACTGGATTACAGGATTATTTACTGTAAATATATTTAAAAATTATCAAAATAAAAACTGCAGTTAGAGGCACAATATGTATGATTTTTGGATAAAAATATTCAAACATGACTAGCACAGTGTTCTGTGTTTTGTTCACTAGTGTTCACGAACTCATTAAAGGCCCGGTCAGACTAGATATTTAGCATGCAACATTTCTACGCAAAGCCCTACGTGTATGGATAGCAACCAGAAAACATGTATGCGTGTTTTTGTTTTTATAATAAAGCTGTTTATACAAAGTTTGATTGTGTTATATTAGAATTTCCCCCAACTGAAAAGGTCAAGTTGTGACGTATCCATCTACTATTTCTCCAGCAAATTTCCAGGTCAGAGTTCACCAAAATTGAACTTTCGATACGTTTTTGCACGAACTTGCGTTTCCGCTCTGCCGCATTCACATGTGTATGAATGGAAGTCAATGAAAGTGAAAAAGTATAGTGTGACCGCGCCTTAAGAACAAACCATTTGTTCTGTTGTGTCGTGCCCAGTGTAGACACAATGTTATCCTCTGTTTTGCCTTTACTGTCTTAGAAATCATAGGTGTGTTCGCCTTTATGTGAAAGAACCACTAGAATATTGTTTTATATTTCAAGCGATGTTCAGTTCAGTTTTAAGTCTTAACCAATAAAGATTTAGAACTTTAAAACGTTTTACACATGGATGCACACACGTCTCCCCATGCTATTTTGGACAAAGTACCATGGCATTAAAGACATGATGCACAGATCTTTTTAGACATGCTACCTTGGCCATGTTCATGGAAGTACATTAAAGCACATTATTACATGAATTTTAGTCCTACAGTTTATATCAAAGAGCTTTTTTTAAGGACCATGATACCATGTCTTTGTGCAGTTTTCAGAATGAGAGTAATACACAGCTTTATAGCAGCTCCGTCTAGAAAAAGGAAAAGAAGAAAGCGAAATGAAATAATCTTCAGAGAATGAGAGCCTGAGGGCAGTGAAAGGATAAGAGCTGTAGCCAGACAGCAAAGCACAGCAATTATGATTTCTGCCTTTTTATTTATTTATTTTTCGGGCCGGTAAGCCACAAACCACTAGAGACATGACAAAAGAATGAGATACATCGAGCGGTGATGAATGTCTGCCAGGCAGCCAGAGATTTTCAAACAAACAATTATTCGAGTTCCAGGAGCATCTTATCTCTCAAGGCTGCACCTGCTTTCAGCCTGAACTCTGTGACTGTCGACGGGTTATTGTGGGCCGTGGGTGCGTATAGAAATGTGAATATGTGAGCATCTGAAATTAAACATAAAGCCGAGCAATACGCTGTGAAAAAAACCATGATTCACCCGATGGTTCACCAAGATGAAGGTGCTGTTTAGCACAATTGGTATAAAATAGCCACAATCTGAGGCATGTGAATAAAAGACTGGTAAAATAAAAACTATTGTGAATAATTCACAACAAAAAAGTTTAAATGCAGAAATATGCCGTTACATGTAGAGATCAACTTTTCGACCGAGCAATAGTATACATTCCACCATATTCCAACTGTAAGTGGTCTAAACCTATCTTAAGATTTTGATATACAGTAAAAACGAATGAACATAAATGTGAAATGAAAATCACTCAACAGTTCAACACTTTCTATTCGTCCGGGTGAAATGTCTTGCCGCATATAACTAAAAGTACATTTCATGCAGTGTGTAATGTTACTGTGTGTGAATGTAGACAGTCTGCCAAGTTGTAAAGGCGAAAGTGAATGAATAAAGTTATTGGCTAGGGAAAGAAAGGAGTCGACTCTGAATCACAGCAGATTAGACCATGCATCTCACAAAGGAGGGGATTAGACAAATGAATATCCGAATGAATCACTTGAGAGTCAGTCAAGAAGTGAGGTAAAAATAACTGGCTATAAGTAGAAAATGAAAGTGTTTTTACACGGTGTATGTACGTAAACTAGTAGTCGGACACTCCATAAACCAAAGCACACAATCACAAAATCCACTCGAAATGCATTTATTACAATATAGGGGTGTTCAACATCGGTTATTTATGGTGGCCGGAAAGCGCAAAACAAAACAACAAATCGCAAAACTAAAAACAAATCTAAAACATTTACATTTAGGCTTTTATCCAAAGCGACTTACATTGCATTATCCTATACATTTATACATGGGTTTCTGCAATCCCCTGGGATCCAACCAACTTACTTACTGAGCTACAGGAAAGGTAAAAGCAAAATAAACTCCAATTTCAAAATGACAAATCTGAAAACACAATATCAAATCGAAAACCAAAATAACAAATCATGAAACACATCGACTAGTCAGAAAACAAAACAACAAGTCAGTCAAACCGGAAAAGGTAGTTGGAATGGGATAGATACTGCTGATTGGATGAAACTCCTCTCAATCAAGTTATCCAGGAAGCTCAATGTTACTTTGAGAATATACAGCGCATATTCATTGATTAAGGTTCAAAAGCCACATTTTGTTAATAAAGTTGAAACGGGCTCATCTTGCATTAGGAGTAGATTCACACTGTTTCACACTGCCAGTCTTCCCCTCGGAAGATACATACAATATAAGCAAATAACATGATGACATGTACTTTAATCTGTGTCCCTGTTGGATATGTTGAGTGGGACTGACGCGACTGTTTGTTTTTGCTCATAAATATACACATAAGCCTATATATCTTGATTGACAGGAGTTTAATCCAATCAGCAGTAGCTATCCCATTCCAACAAAGTACCTACCTTTTCAGGGTTTACTGATTTGTTGTTGTGTTTTAGATTTGATATCGCGTTTTCAGATTTGTCATTTAGATTTTGGATCTTTTTATTTGCTTCTAGGTTTGTTTTGAGTTTTGCAACTTGATGTTTTGTGTTGCACTGCTCGGCCACGGTAGTTATTGCTAAAAATGAAAATGTGTTGAGGAAAAGGTGACATCCAGATAGAAAGACAGGAGCATGACTCACCTTTGACAGCCTCATCCACCACCTCCACCACTCGATCAATCTGTTGGACCTACAGAGAGAAGGAGAGAAAGACAATGAGAACACCAGACACAGCACTGGACTTAAGGATACTTTTATCAAAAAATACCTTGATTTTAACAGAACTTTAAACATCACATTGATGAAGACCCGGAAAAATCTGAACCGTCAAGAACATATCAACACACTAAACCGGGCATGAAGTGGATCAAGTCCACACCCCACTATTAAAAACAAAAAACTCTTTTGCTTTGCTTCTCCGGTTGAGAATGTGAACCCAAACACACACTGGTTTCATAGCCGTCCATATGAGCTGTCAGTAAAAAGACCAGAGAAGCTTGTCAGACCTCAGTCCTCACGTTAACTGTGACTGACAGCTGATCCAAATCAAATGTCCCAGTGTGATGACCGTGTAATCTTTAATATCTGAATGTCACATATTCATAAACAGCGGGGAATTAGAAAGTGCTTTAAATCATATTCACTCCCCTTGTTATGAAGATTGTAAGTTAATTAAGTAGCTCTCTGACACAGAGGAAAGCCATTAGACGTGTAATTGGCTCTTTCCGGGGAAGAAGCGGCAAAATGTGACAAATGTTTGACAGATATTTGCAGCGGTCTGACAGTGACAAAACTGATGAGACTGTCAAACAGACAAGACAGTCTCTGACACTGCCTTACTGTGATCTACACCAGATAGATAGAGCTCGAACAAAATATCGCAATCTTTATTTTTTAAAGTGAAAATATATATTTGACCACTGAGTTTTGCTGCTTGTCCACGTTAAATCAACACAATTCTTGTCAAATCTGGTCATAATATGAATGTTCCATGTTCAGTTATGAACCTGTTTATGTTGGCACTATAGGAATGATTTGTGTTGAGGAACCATAATTGTTACAACTAGGCAAAGGATTTATATTTCCCAGCATGCTTTGAGTAAGACTGCATGAGTTAGTTTCTAAATAAGTGTTGTTTTTTTTTTTTTTTTTAGTAAAGAGAAACGCTTGTTGGTGTCTATTTAAGATTTAGAGGAGTTTGATAAATTGTGTATATAGTTCTGTGGTTGCCTTTGCTTAGGTAGTGGGAGGTTACATGTTTTTAAATAAAATTTCTGTTTAGCTCTGTTAACTTAATATGTTGTTAAAGATCAAATAAAATTGTATGTAAGATTAACTTAAAACATTAGAGAACGTTAAATGAAAGTTTGAAATGCTAACATATAAAAATCATGTTTGTATAACAAACATAAATTGGTTAACTTGAACATACATACATTATGCCGAGTAAACATAACTTTATTATATTATGTGTTACACAAAACCACTGAGAGAAATCTTTATTTTGTGTTTGTCAAATGAAGGTTTTAATTGACACAAGGGTGAATATATCATGACATTTCTTTTGTTTACTTTGGACTAAGGTATTCCATTAATGCTCTCACTGACCACAATAATATTTGTTTTTTAAGGGAACAAATTTATGTTTTAACTGTTTAATACATTGTACCATATCTAAATCCACAAACTTCTGCAGATTATTTCCCTGAATCCATTCAAGACGTGAAAGTTCACAGACTGAGTGTGGGCCGACGAATCAGATAACATATCTCCATTCTGCAGGTTGGCCTACTCCATGATTATTCAAATCACACTTCATATTAAATGCCCTGGAAAACAGACAGTCCACATTCCTCCTCGATAAAGAATAAATATTATACACAACTCTAATAAAAGACAGAATGCAGCGTTATCTCCAGCGATGCTCTGGGAATAAAGCATCCTAAACAACACACCTACAAACCATTTCTCCATTCCAATCTCTCGCATACAGAAAATGCCAAATGGGGCGAGGAAACAAGAATAGGTGCGGGACTGCTGGGGTAGGTAATCTTTCACAGCTTTTCTACTATACCCTCCCTCCGCTCGGGTCATTTCTGCATGGAGACCGCTAGATTGTAGAGAGCGATCTATTAAAGGGAATTTGTATCCATTGTGCGATGCATCCTGCGGTTAAATGGCTGACCGGAGGCCCGCTCCGCACTTTTCTCCAGCCGCTGGGGCTATTAATTCGCCGGTACCGTGGGTCAGGGGACGGACCGCAGACCTCGGGCCTCTGCCGGCTGCAGTTACATGCGTGAAAAACAGCGAAACAGAAATCAATTTCGCTCTAATGGAAGCACAATCTCAGCTCCACTCTACTGGGCCAGCCCGCTCGTGTTCCGCTGGGCGAACGCACTTTAGGTCCCGGATCACCGCTGTGAGGACTCAGAGAAACAGCGAGAAAGTTTGGCTCTGAAAGGAGCTCGATCTCAAGGACCATGTCAAAGCGAGAGAAAAAAGGTAATTTTATTGAGTGGATTCTTTCATGTGCTGAGGGAGATGTTTGGAGAACGGCAGGAGGTCGGCCTGTTTAGCATTACTGACGTGTTCCTGGGCCAACGGCTCCCTCGGCTGCACTCTCACGCTTTAAACCCGGCCCGGGTCAGAAGTACTTCAAAATGATATTTGTTTTCCCCCACAGCTATTGTTTTTCAAGCAAACTACTTGAAAGAAACAAGGGACGAATCGCTTTCAACTTGGAAGTCTGTTGTCTAGACTAAACAAAGATGTGCTGAAGCAACTTTATCAAACGCTTTGAGACCTCCAGACAAATCTGGACACCTTTTTAGACTCCAATATAATATTTTTTTTTCTTTTATCACCCGGTTTAGCAGTCAAGGTTTCTATGCATTGAAAATGTAACCGCTGTCGTCCTCGTAGCTTTCAAGTGCAGATACTTCTCCAAACAAAAGCTGCACGGGGGTCTGAATGTCTTTGCCCATGATAGCAAAGTGTTATCGGACCCTGCTCTGTGCCAGCGGGTGGGTGCCAGCTTGGCGCCTCCTGCCATTTGGACCCTCCTGTTCTCCTGTGGCTATCCTGCTGGGCCAAGAGATGAACGGGCTGAGCCGTCTCTATCATTCCTCTATCCCGATCAATACGGCCTTTCAGAAAGACTCGACTTGCCCCCGCGCAGATCTCCTTTTTAACTGCAGTGGGAAAAGCAGGCACGGATGCCTGCTGTGGCTGAAGGCTTCTGTATGGAGCCCAAACAAGCCTAAAGCTACAGCACTCCACCGACCCTCTGACATTTCAACTTGAATTAACAACTGGGGTCAGAGGCACGTTAACTTGCCACGGCGATATTTTTGGCCTTGTGTTTTGGGGGCAGGAGGGCAGCAGTTATTATATGACAAGAAAAAGAATGAAACAGACAAACACACTTTAGTTCTTTATATAGACTATGAAGACCTTATCTTAGATGGAGAGACATAACACTGCACATGGGACTAAATGTTGAGGCCAAAAACTGGCTATGACCAAATTGCGACTTGACAGATACTTTTTTAACTCCAGATGGGGTCATCCCTCTGTTTATGGACATGACACCTGTAGCCGACCAGTTATGGTCAAGATAAATAGCTCCCAAAGATGTTTTTTCCATTTTCATTTTTCCATTTATCGTGAGTCAAGTTTGATTGAAGCTCCCGGAAGCGTTCGGCATATTTTACGGATATAAACACATCCGCAGAAGCATCAGGCGGTCGATGCCTTTGGAAAAGCATCTCTGTGGGACGGCAATCTCAGTCTCATCATCGCGGTCGCGGTTGGTAAACAGTGAGACGGGCAGAGCTTAACTTGTGCATTACTGAGACCTCACGTTTGCATCTAACAGCAGAGAGATGGACACTTTTCAGTGCAAAATAAATAAATAATAATCCTCGACTATGCCACAAATATCTTCCCATAGTAGGTGGTTGAAAATCTATTAATCAACAAAAGCCAGGTTTCCATTACAGATTTGTGCAAAACTTAAGTGATAAATGTCGATAGAAATATTGCAGAATGATGATGTTTCCATTAAGTGAAGTGAAGTTTGTCTCCATACTGCACCCATTAGTTTTCCTGCATTTGGGCCATCATATAAAATATGACTTAATGTGAATTCCTTGCATCTTTACACGTGTTAAAAGTGTTTCCTTTCCAGTTTTGCGAGATATGCCTTTATGCGTGTTTATTTTCAGCCAATACGATAGTGTTTCCATTGGGTTTAATTTCAATGCGCTATTTCAATTTGCTCATTTTGAAGGGTAATGGAAGCGCATCTAATAATTTCACAAAGAAGCTCGCACACATATTTGAAATGTAGTATTCTGTTTCGTGCCCGTCTTTAAAGCATAAATAATGAAAGTTTTTTATCAATATTTTTTTTAAATTGCAGTTATTAAAACATGATTGGTTCTGCCCAGGCCATTCATTATTGAACTTGTCTCCTTAATAAACATGAATCTCATAGTAATCTCCCACGCTATGTTGAACAGCACACCATAAATAATGTAATTAAATTCAATAAACACGCCTGTTGGTTTAAGCCAGAGGCTTAGTGCTAACAGCTGGCGAGTTAACGGCCACGAGCTCCGAGCTCTATTCTCTAAATTATATAACGCACTGATTTGTTTTCCACACATACATCCTGCTTATATCCTCTGAGATTCAACCGCCTAGGCAGAATATGCAAAACTGCTTCTAATTTGCATAAGGTGATTTTTCCAACGGTAAAAGGGGCAGAGCCACACCAAACCATCATCGCCAACATGTTTACTTACTAACTTTGACTTGTTGACTGACTCATGGTTAGCTCATGCAAATACAGCCTGTAAATGCTATAGATCACTCAAGCACAAAATGAGACGTTTCCTTAACACCTCTTAACCACAGCCCTTAAACGAATACTTCACCCATGAATAAAATGTCTTATTATTATTTCAGTCAACCCTCGCATTCTCACAGCGTGTGATTGTATTTATCTCACAGACCAAAGAAGTGTCACCTATTTAGGGATGTTTGTACAGATGCTTGTTTACACTAGCAATTGCTCCAGATCTTCTAAAGCTCCAAAGAAAAAAAATTGGGCCTTGAGTGGAAGGAAAGATTAGCAGTAAACAACCAATATTTCAGCCCGCTACATACAAAAAGGTTTGAGATGTAAGAGCCTGTAGTTCAGTGTACAGTGGCTCATCTTACCCCGATGATACTCAGGCCTTTGAGGTAGTCCATCCTGGGCTGAGCCTGTGGCACACATCCTGCTAAAACCACCTTCTTATTCTGCTCCTGTGCTTTCCTGAGACGAAGAGAAACAAGGCAAAGAGAGAGATTAGTGGCAATGACAGTAATAACCGCTTTATTCTGCAGTGTTTATTGAAAAACCAATGCATTAGCAGCAACTTTCAAAAAAACACTTTTATATCATTGTCTATGCATTTTTTTCCTTCAAATACCTTTTGTGTACATCCAAGTAAATATTGCTTAAACTTAAACGTTAAACAGTGTGTGCCCACAGTCTCACAACAACGGCATCTTATTTTGAGACATTAATAAGAGATACTAATGCAATATTGACTACATTCTCAAGTTTAAATTAAACTAATATTTGATTTCCACTCTTTTTATTAAAGCATGGGTCCATCCATCCATCCTTAGTAGAGTAGACCTACATTTTCTAATAAAAAAACTCTGAGTTTGTTTTTAGAAAAAGCGGCCTGTGATTTTAATAGATTTGAACAACAAATGAACTGCATCCACAAAATAGATGAAGATAACGGTTAGTGCCTTCTGAAAACAACTTCATATAAGCCACAACCCCAAAACACACATCTCTTACAGTAAAGACAGCACGTACTGTACTATACCCGTGTGATGGCTACAGTGAGTTCATTTTACGACAGCAAGCTGTACTGTACATCCATCAAACCTAAGACTGAAAGTGTGTCCCAACTGATCACACACTGTAGAGAAAGTGAGCGGCAGTGAGCTCATGGGAAGTGACATCGATGATATGCCTCCGAGGACTGCCATGAGTCTGACAAGAAGCTCAGCTGCAGAGAGACGGCAAGAGAGAGAGAGCGAGAGAGGAAAGCAGTGATGGAAAGTCAGAGAGACTCTCTATTTTAACACTGAATAATTCTTAAACAGCTACAGAATGGAAATGATTTAATTCCTGTAATGAATAATGATACATTTCTGGTTAAAACAGGATATTCAACACGAAAAAAACCAATGATTCTATACAATAGGAATTGAGTTTCAAAGCATACCATGAGTGTTTAGCGCCATACAGTACATACTGAACCAGTCTGGAATAACACGCATCCACACATCATTTACATTAAGACCAAAAACCATTCTCTGTCCTGAACTAATGTAGTATGATGACAGGAGGACAGCAAACTGAAATTGCCGGGGACTGGAAAATGAGCCATATTTTGACAACACTTCCCATCATTTTCATAAGTTGAACCAACACTGGCCAAGGATCTTTCATTCCTGTTGTGTGTGCTGGGGCAGTCAGAATACAGTGTGTATTCACTCCACTTCAAGGTTTGATTGAAAAACTGCAATTGCCCATTGACCTCAACCTTTAAGAGATGTCACGTACAGGTCAAGAGCCTGCAGTACTAATGCTGATTACTATGCAAATGAGACGACCACAGGCGGTTACAACATGTGTCCTCGTGTTCCTTCAACAATCTGATTCTGTTGTGTGGATTTGTGTTGATAAGTATTAGAGATCTGAACAATACACTCAATATGCACCTGGAAGCCATTTCCAAGCTTTAAAACAAGGAGAAATGCAAAAAAGCTGCCACCCATCAAAGCTGCATTTATACATTGTGGTCTCATGACGACAACAGCGGATGCACTGAAATTAAACTGTGAAAAATGTATAAATGCACAACTGGGAAGTCAAAAGCATATACATTAAAGGGGTACTTTGCTGTGCTGCTGAACACACAAGAAGATATCTGGAAGATCTCGCAAACCATTTACTGCCATAGCAGGGAAAAACTATACTATGGGAGTCAATGGGGGGATATGACAATCTCACAGATATATTCTTGTGTGTTCGGTGTTCATGTTTGGGTGTATTTTCACAGCATTTTCTTTGCACTCTGTTCAGTAGGACGATTGTATGTGAAAACAATAAATCACAAAAACAAACATGACTTTTGCTTTGTTTTCACATGCAGGGTCACTTTTCTCCGCTAGTTTGTCGTCATTATGCAAAAAAGACATATCATTATATATTTTTTTCTTAAATAAATGTCTGGCACAGATCATAAAAAACTATGAATATCCAAATGAGCAGGCACGCTGTTTATTCCAAGAATCACTTGTTCCCAAGTGGAATGTTTTAACATAAAGCAGCCAGGTTCAAGTTTGTGGGATTCACAATGAACTACAGATGAACTTCATCCTGATAATAGCAACAGAAATGTGTCAGAGATGCCAAAAAAAAGACAACTTTATACAATTGTAGCACACGTGCAGAAATGCCAACGTCAGCCATAGGGGAGCAAAAAAGACTTGATTCAATTCAAGTTTATTTATATAATTAAATAAAAAACGGTATTATATTATAAATGAAAGAACATTATAATGTGTTATGGTCTCAAAACAGCATCACATGAAAAAAACTGAAAACATGGAAAATTACATATTATTTAAAATATTATTTGTATGTGTGTATATTATTAATCAAAGTATAAACATAATTGATGTATGTGTATTGAATATACAATCCACAGGATGTTGTATAATGAAAAGTACAGTATATCAGTATACTTGTGTAGTGTAGTACAGTACTAAAGGATTTTTATGGGGCACAATCTGTGCAACTAAAAAATGTGTTCCGACAACTTCAGCCTAGATCTTATTAAAAGAATATGAAGGCCTTTCAAGAATGTATGGAAATGTTATGTAAGATGTATAGTAGAAGTCTCTCCTGGCCATAGCATTGAGATTTGCCTTATTCAAGAAGACAAATTGTCTGGATGAGTGATTTCCAAAACAGTGAATTGCCCAGATGCACTCGTGCCACGGCCACATACAACAACGCTCTGTACCCCCGCAACCGAACCGCCACAGCCACTGCGATTAACCCGCACAAGAGCAGTGTCCCCGGGCTCTGCGCGCATGTGACTGTTTGCAGGATTATCTGCGATACAAGCGACGGACACTCGTATGTACAAGCGTGGCGGGGACCCCAGCGCACATACATGTCAGCTTCTCTCACGTGCAGATCTATAGTGATGTGCCAAGCACTGGAGCCCCCCAGAACTGAATAAGGTTCAGAAGATCTCCACCTGATCTCTGTGGACATCTGCTCCAGTCCGGGTCACCGGAGCGAGCTTACGCTCACAGTAAATCTGAAGCTCGGCTATGCAGCAAAGGTCTGAACAACGATCACCCCCACTGCCTACTCGGGCTTGCTGTGGCTGGCCCCGTCCCCTGAGGTGTCAAGGCGAGAGCTCGATTGCCGGCCGTTGATTCGCCGTGTCACGGCGACCAAAGCCATAGCACATTAGGTCTCAGTGTGTCAAGACGCTTGACAAGGATGTTCTTGCAATAGAGCAGTTTTATGGAAAGGGGTGTCAGTGATGTCCATTGGTGCTTCATAAAAATGAATTCTTCACTTGAAAGTATCTACTGTTGTAAAAACAAAAATTGAGCAGTCTATGCCTGCTTATGGTGAGGACGCACGGTGAGGTATAAATTATGGAGATTGTTAACATGTTCTGTTCCATTAAAATATCAGTGAACCTTGAGACAAAGCAGAAGAGTCCGGATAGACACAACATATGCGCTGAAGAGACACTGAAATCCCAAGAATCTCACACTTCTCACTTTGCTCTTCAATGTAGGATTAAAAAAGTATGACAGTTTTAGCAAACACGAAATGTCTTTCTCAATGCATTTTATTTTCGTAATGTGACATTTGTATAAAGCAGGATTTTCAATGGAAAAGTAAAAAGTAGGCCAGATAATAATTGAATCCATCGGGAATTGATTGGATGGTGAAGTGACAGTCGAGAAACATTGCTGACACCCTTTATTTCAAACTTAAGTAGCCTTGACATCGGCTTAGCACAAATATTGCTTTGTAGAACGAGCATGTAAATACATTTTGATGAAAAAAAAAACATTTGGAATAAAGTGCAATGAGATATTTAGAAAATAAGCAAGTAAAACAGAGTAATTTGAAATAAAGCATTCTAAGAATGTAACCTTGTAACATTTAAGTAGATAGTTTATAAGGCTCGAGTCCAAAAAATGGAAAAAGAAAAGAAAGTGTCGGTGTGTGTTTATGCCGAAACTGTTGTTTCTTAGATGACAGAAGGTCTGTTTAGCACTATGTAATTTAAATTATTTATGCAAGACAGACAGTTGCTAAAAAACAGCACTTTTATATTTTTCTACTATAAAACAAAAGCACTGACATGAAAACAGCCTTTGCTAGTTTCCAATAACACAGTACAGTAAGATATCGCACAATTCCTTGACAAAGAAAGTAAAAGTAAACCGTGCTGGAGAATACATGTTCCATAATGAAACATACTGCGTGTTACTGGAAAGACAAGGCCACACATCTGGGACTTGAGTGATGGATGAAGCGCTCAACACCTCGTGTTTGAGATGGTGAAATAACTCAAACTTGAAAGTGTTTACAGTACGTTCTGAAACACTACTGTAAATATTACTTAAGACCAAAAGACAGTTTGCTTAAATAAACAGAACAAACCCTACTGGCAAAACACACACATAAATTGTTGCTTTCATTCTTAATAAGCACGAACTGAGGAGTCTGTCTGCATTACTGGTCATAAACACAGCTCGCAATCTTATCAAGCAGATCTCGACAAAACAAGCACAAACGCACAGAGGGTGTGAAAGCCACCTCTGGGATCCTGTATTGTATGTAAACAGAAAATGATCTTCCCACTGTGGGGAAAATATACAAAAACCCAGCAAGCAAGCGGTACAGGCTCAATGCATTTACCATGCAGAGGTCCCTTTAAACTTGACTGATGTTTGTCTGGCTTAACATACAATGATCTCTATGGGATCCAACAGTTGAAACTGTGATGAATGTTTTCCTGGATCGGAATGGAGCAAGACGATGTCTAAAAGGAATGTGCTATCTACGGGGGTTAGAGAAGCTTAGGACTAGAGACACACTTGCTTCAACACAGAATGTTTTGGGTATTGTCCAACAGCCTTGGCATGGATAAATCGAACCTTACTGGTTATGCTAGTCTTGTAGCTCATGTCAACTGAAACTTGTGGAAGACTCAAAGGGTGACCATATCCGTTTGTCATCAAGTCTACAGCCATGTAATAATGATAAACTTTTTGCAGTGGTTGGGCTGATATTTCAACCCAGTTTTGATTAAAAGCCAAAGCCGAACAAGTTTTTGAGCAGTTGCTGATCATTCCTTCATGATGCCCCATAACTCAGATCAACAAACAGAACAGGCTTCGATTTCCTCTGAAGACTACCTTCGAGCAATGATCCTTCTGTCCATTCTGGCCTTTGTTCAAGTTCCTATGAAGGAAAGATAGCAGGGCCGCCCAATAATCCAGAAGCTTGTTAAAACCCAAGTCCTCTCACAAGGGGCGGCTTTCATTCTGCAAGCGGTAATAAGGAAAAACTGAGCACAAGGCAGCCTTGTAAAACATCAACCGGACAGGAACAGCTGCCTTTGCAGCATGACAAATCTCAGGCTTTGAGTCTGCGTGGCTTCGAGGCCACAATAAGCTGCCACAAGAACAGCTTCCATGACAAGAGTAGTTGAGATTAGACGCCGTCAGAGGCACATCTTCATCTCTAGGTCTGAAGACAAAGCGATTGAAGACCTGTGTGTGGGTGAGATTGCTGAAACTTCACAAGTAAATCTGCACACATCCAAAAGGATCATATTTCTGACCAGATCAAAAAGAAAAACTATTGAAAGGGAGGAAAGTTTGCGGGTTCTTCCTGGCGGATTGCTTTGCGGTGGCTGGGATCAGATAGCTTTGCCCGCCATGTTTGAAGAGAAGCTATTCCCCACACATACTAATGGTTTCTGTCTGCAGCGTCTCGAGCAGATACCACTCATTGTCTTGTCGACACCGCCTGTGGGAATGGAGTGGCTCTCTCGGAGCAGAAATCAAATCTCTGCTGCCGACTTCCATTACTTACCAGTTCATTGTATTCTGCGCTGGCCAAATCCTTTAGTCGGGGAGATTTACGATGCCGTTTCCATCTGTGAGAAATTAATCTTGGGTGAACTAGCATGGTTAACCTAGAACAAATGATCTTGGTTGCATATTCTTTTGCTCATCAATTTAAAGAAAGGCCTTTGTTTCGTGTAACAAAACGTAGCAATGCACAACTGGCTCGCCAGAATTGGAAACAGACATGGGAGTAAATAATGTGGGGTCGCTTGACTCTGTATATTCACCGGGGTGAACACATACTCTCTGTAGCAGAAACACAACTGGATATAATGTTGGATGTTATTCTACATGATGCATATTCTGATCTCTTTAGCACAGTTTGCCTCCAGGATTCCTCCAGTAGTGTGTCAGAAAACTCTCTCCAGTAAGGTTGAATACAATACTACATGATATCAGGGTAATGATGCATACCAAAATGCCTGGTAATACAATAGCCTTGACACTGCCAAGCAAATCCATAAATATCCAGGCTTCAAGCAAATGTGTTCCCGATTTCCATACTACTCAGGTCAAATATCTTGACGGTTCAGACTGTTTGTATGAATTCAGGAATGGGAAGTAGATTATCTTTCAACTGTCTCCAATGTCAAATGAAAAAGAAATGTCAAAAAATGTAATAGTTCCACAATTTCTATAGTTCAATGAAAACATGTGTAAATGGTTCAGTTTAAAACTCAAAGACGTGACCTTGTTCTACCTTTTTGGTTGTGTTAGCAATGCCGACATAAATGTAGTATACAAAAGCAGGTTACAGGCCTCCCTTGAAACAACATTTGTGGGAGGTTAAGGCTGCCATACTTACAATAAAGAAAAGTGTCATAAATTTTATCACCGCGACTGCAGAGTCGTCATGCATGACTGCATAAATTCTCCAACAAAATCCCTAAAGGGCTTTAATCCTTATAAAAGCAATGTCACCCGCAGACAACCCACTGGCTTTGAAAACCAGCTCTTCATTTTTAAACAAACTCAGCGAAGGTTTTATATGGCGAGTCACTCCGAAAACATACACAGAAAAGAACATCGCCGTATTAAAGTGAAGGAACTGCCAAACAGTAGTTAAGCCATATTAAGACGAGCACAAGTTAGAGCTAATAAAAAAAAAATCACGGCAGTAATTTCTACACATAAGGAGGAGCAGAGAGCTTTCAAGTTATCAGCTAATTTTAGGTCCGTTTTGATAATTTACAGCTGAAAGTTCATAACCGATTGCTGGGTCATGAGACCCATACCACAGATTTCTGCTGAACATAAACACTTGACATTCCCCAAATCCCATCGCATATTTGCAACTATTTAAGACCTTTATTTGTCACATACTCTACCGTTCATGATCACTTATTCATTCCTTATTTATATACTGATTACTTCATTGTGTTACAATAAAAAAACTAATTAAGACAATAATGTGATGATGAGAATTATGTTGTGACTAAAGAAATCTAAGTTGTTATATTGTAGTGTCTTTAAAGCAAGGGTGGAAGTAACAAATGACAACTACTCAGGTTCCACTAAGCAGCTTTTTAGATACTTGCACTTTTATGAGTATATTTTTATGTCTGTAATTATACTTTTTCTTCGTCACAAATGTAGCTAATACTTCTATGTCGCTTCTTTTGCCATTACTATTTTCCCTGGTTATAATATTTCTCTGTTGTCTAATAAAAATTTGACCTAAGCAGATTCAACAAATGAAATTTCCTTAATCACAACTAATGAGCTATCCCTATTTTTAATAATTATTTACTTAATAACTTTTAATTAAAGTCAGTGAGTGCAGCTGTGACACGTCAGAGGAGAACTGGCCCTCCCGGCTGAGACTAGATTATCCTTAAGTTTCTTCTCCTTAAGAATGATCTTGTTTGTTGCACTGTGCTGTGTTTTACCATTTGTTGTGTTTTTCTGGATTTCTTATTTTCTCGGGGCAGTCGTGGCCTAATGGTTAAAGAGTCGGACTCGTGACCAGAAAGTTGCCAGTTAGATCCTCAGGGCCGGCAGGTAACGACTGAGGTGCAAGGCACCTTACCCCTACTTGCTCCCCGGGCGCTGCAGTGATAGCTGCCCGCTGCTCCGGGTGTACGTGTGTTCAGGACTTGCTGTGCGTGTGTTCACTACTCTCTGGATGGGTTAAATGCAGAGGTCACATTTCAGGTATGGTTCACCATAACTGACAAATAGTTCACTTTCACTTTTTTTTTCTCCTGTAAAGTTGCTTTGGGACAATGCACATTGTGAAAATCACTTAATAAATACAATTGAATTGAATTGAACTTTTAAAATCTCTATATTTCTATATAAATCTCTGGATTTTATTATTAATATTTATTCTTAAATCATTAAATAGCACCGGCTAAAAAGTAACAAGTACACAGAGTAGTTTTTGACTACTTGTAATTGAGAACAATTTTAGTAATGTAACAGTATTTGCACTCAAGTAAACGTTTCCAGTACTCTTTCCACCACTGCTTTAAAGTAGCTACTATTTGGTTTTAATTTGCAGATTTGGCATATCAGCCAGTTTCTTCAGGTCTCACCCTGAGATGGCATTTTAAATAGCATTGAAGTAGTTCCCAACCATGTTGGGCTCTTATTAGCTGCATTTCCTCATTATTTATTCAAAAGCATCCATTAAAAAAACTTTACGGAATAAAATTCAGTTTTTTTAATGAAAGAAGTTAGTATGTTTTAACAATTATATTTTTCTCTACAAAATCATTTCAAATAAGCAATTGTCTTAAGATCACAAAATAAATTAAATTAAAACAAATAAATAAGCCTTAAATTAAACGTAAGAGTACTCAAAATATTTTAAGAAAATTGCTAATACTTTCAGCTATAAAACAGTATACTAATTTAGCATTACTATTTCTGGTAAATCTTTGCTGCACATCGTTGCAGAAAATGCAACCCAGTCATAAATGCAGAGGGATCCTACGCTTAAAATCTGTGGGAACCAGAAGATCAGAGTTTTCTCCGACTCACTTTACAAAATATTGTGCCATATTTGAAACTAATCGAAATCGGAACTGGTTGGATATAAGAAAGTAGGCAATTTACTCAGAAATGGAGATGGCAGCAGACTGACAGTTAACAGATGTTCTGCGGAGGGAGTGTTAGCAGCTCTATTTTTTAGGATCTGTATTGCCTTGCAGGGATTAATTGTTTATCGCAAAACTACAAATGCGTGTTAACAGTAAACAGCTCAATTTTGATTTCATGTGGATTTCATGTGGAAGGGGGTTCTTGCCTTCTCTCAACTGCACAGACAAACTTTGATCATGACACATCTTGACCTTCAGATGCCCGAACACTTGAGTCACACATGGCCGTTTGTCTGCCTGGATGAGCGCCGGTGATGTGCTGCTGTTTGCACATCCAGCAAGAACAGGTGTCTAATGACATCTGCAGCCCTAAAGAAGAGGCACGACTGGAGTGCCTGTAATGACCAATCACAAGGCATCTGCAACATCATGCCTCTGAATTTCCTTTTAAAAACAAGGCTGATGGGAAGAAAATAATAAGGTTAGACTACTGCAGCACCAGACTATTGTAAATTGCTGCACAATTTTGCTCTTTCTGAGAGAACTGATGCTGAGCAATCGCTTTCTGGCACTAGTCCCTGCAAAATGACTGGCATTTAAAAAACAATAAAGCCTGAATAAATCTCCCAAAATAAATATAAAATGCCGCTCTGAAGCACTTGCTGAATCCCAATTCGCACGCTTGTAAGAAACTAACGCTGTGTAATGTGTTGGCGCTGGTTACGTATGTATATTAAGTATGGAGTAAGCCAGTGTGAAAATATGAGGGGGGGGACAGTACACCACCACACCACCTGTTCACCATTGATAACACATCAAAGAACAGTTATAAAAAAACACAAAGGGATATTTCCCCAAATCACTGGAATTGGTATACCATTCCTGTCAGCATACTATGATTGCAAACGCACTCATTTTAATTTGGCATTCTGTATATGACGCAAAGCAAATAGGATTCAGCCAGTGCTATTAAAATCTCTGCGAGCTGCATGAGGGTTATCGATTCTGAGAGTTTGCCACATTTCTTAAGCCTCAGTAAACAGCATTAGTATTCAGGTTTAAGCCGGTAGCCTGTTTATGAGGGCCAGTGCGAGCAAACCTGCCCTCTGCAGAAGTGGCACGGCGAGGCAGATTGCATCCCACGACGCATTACTGCCAGTGCAAACAGCTCTTCATCACTCTGAGAGCCAGAGACACCTGGCCGTCCCGACCCGGCTGTTCGGATGGGATGTTACGTGCGGGCTGATTGGGTTCCAGCTAACCGCTCTGATATGGTGTGTTCGACCTTGTGTTAGTTATCTGTGAAGCCCAGGGGCCTGCAGCTCATGACCCGGTATCTGCACTCGAGTGAGGGAACGCAATGATTTCACCAACCTTACCAGCTGATCCCTGGGGGTTTTGTGTGTGTTACTTTTGAGACAAACCCTGGTTATGTGTTGATGTGTGAGGACAATTCTATAGAGCGACTGGTCGGAGAAACGAGATGTTTACTTTGCTGGACATAAGAGAACACTTTCCCATCAGGTCAAGGATTTGTCCATTATACATACGCTAAACAGACCCTAGCGTGTCAAAACAAAATATTTATGAAAGGGTTACACAGTGCTTCTGTCTCAAAACTGCTCTTTATGCATGTATCAAAATAATCATGCACGTAGTAGTTGGCTTATCGTAAGTATTTCAATGGCTGGAAAACAACTCAAGATGCGCAAAATAACGACCATTAAAATAACCAAAATGATCACTGAGCGAATCTTGAACAAGGTATCAATCAAACATTCAGCTTTCATCTGCTTTTCCTATACGAAATCTATCAGTAACTGAGACAGCTACTGTACAAGATTTGTAGCCTTGCTTCCACATACATCTAGCGCAGACCCCATTCAAGAATCCCCACACACGCTGTGTGATAAATCCCAATACCAAAGACCCAACAAATCATGACACATCACAAAATGGCCTGTAAAACACAACTGCAAGACTAAATGGCCATAGCTACTAACAATAACTCCATTTGTTATGGACTAAAGGCCTGTTGACACCAGAAATATTATAATCAAAACCAACATCCAAATCAACAAAAAATGTGTCAATGAACACAAATCAAGATCCTGCCATCACCATCCCAGTTCCCTGATCTGAACACTATAAATGAGTGGGATAAACTGAAGAAGACGGAGCAGCAACATTTAAAGGATCTGAAGACATTCTTTATGTAGGAATGGACTCTCAATGTATTCTTAAACCTCATCAGACTGAGAAGAACACACTCCTTGTTGTGGCCAACATGTATGGACGAAAAATATTTGTTTTCATATTTCCCCTACTTCAAATAGTTTTCCTTCACTGAAATGTTGGAATTGTTTTAAATAAAAGATTAAAACGAGAAACAATGCAGATTTATTTTTACAACCTTCTTCGCTCATATTTACCAAGGGTACCAATGATAGTGGAGGCCACTGTATATATGCTGATGAATGATTTCATCCCCTCGTTTCATTCTCTCTGGTTGAATGTTGTTAATGTTGGCCAGTGCAGAGTCTGCGCATCATGTTTAAAGTTTGTCTCTATGTGCGCTGATCAATCATTATATGTGGATATGATAATCATCGTATAAACATATTAACTAACACTAACAAACAACGAATGAGAAATACATTCTCAGGTATGTATTCATAGTTTTTTTCCCCTTGCTTTCGAAAAATGGAATTGAATATCAATATGTTTTAGGTATTGGAAATTCCAGTATTCCAGACTAAAAAGAACACATCCTTGTTTTCAAATCATGTCATTTCAAACCTGCATGACTAGAGAACACAAAAGAAGATATTTTGAAGAACGTTAGTAACCAAACCCATTTGTCCCAATTGACTTCCACTGTATGGAGACAAAACACATTTCAAACATGTTTTCACTGACATGTGGTTGAACAAATGATGTCAGAGTTTTTATTATTTGACACACAGCATTCAAGTCAAACCGTTCTGAAAGACAGCAAAAAAGTATAATTTAAGACTATAAATGTGCTAGTTTCATGTCATCAGTATCACTTAGAATTGTTAAATAATTAATAAATGCACTTTTTTATGAAGATTGTATTTATTTACTCAGCAAGTAGCCAATGCAAGATTGTGTGGTCAGCCGGTAATTATCGCAAAATAAATCGCTATAGCAAACAAGACAGTCGCCAAATCAGCCTGCAGGGTTTTTCTGTGTCTGGTTGACTGCACACTATCCCTCACATATTTTACTAAAGCTGCTTTGGAACAATGCACATCGTGAAAAGCGCTATATAAATAAAATTGAATTACTGTGTATATATATATATATATATATATATATATATTACACTGAACACCAGTGATACAGTTGCAGTCGGACGATACATTATAAAGTCTACAATGAGAAAAGCGAAAAGAGATTTGCGAGCGAGAATTGCACTGCAGCTGTTGCTCACAAATCCATATGAAACCTCCTGCATCTGAAATCTTTATGTAAATCTACCATCAACGCCATAGGAAGGTCACGTTATGCTCGGTCACACATACATCACCACGGCCCGGAGCCGTACGTCAGGCAGGCTGCATTTCTCATCTGTCGCAGTCACAGCAGAGTTGCCGAAGCGGATGCAGTTAGATGCAGGACTGAGGTGCGGTTATTTGTGTTACAGACACGGCTCGTACCCCGTTTACGTTGGCGGACTGAGATTAGGGTCGGCACCTCTGGCAGCGGCGGAGAGCACGCGTGGCCGCCTGTGATTGATGATCTGAACTGTACAGGAGCAGCTCTGTGTGCATGGACTGTGAGGAAACCGAAAGTGCGCTATCACATGGAGAATGCTGATCTACAATCCACACACGGTGCACTCACATATACACAATTATTCAAGAACCGCTTTAAGATAAAGTGTTCATGGTTGTAGGGGTGGGTGGAATGACCAAAAATCTATTTCACGGAATGAATAGTTTTATTTCACGGTAACGATATATTCCACGGTAACAAGTTTCTTTTTTAATTCTTTATCGTGTACCCCATTTTACCTAGATTGACTTGCTTTCATTTGAACTAAATGAACTGTCATAAATTAAGTTATGAAAATGTACTAAAGATATCAAATTAAGTTCTGATAATCAGATTTATTTGTATCATATGTATACAGTAGAAATAAGGCAACAAGTATAACAATGAAGTATAAATATATGCTCAAACAATAGAGTACAGTATTTGACTGGTGTTATAACCTGTTGTTCATCGGGTCTGTAGGCCTACTGTAGGTCTTCATCGCTCTTTAAGTGTGTTGCGACTCTCTGTCTTTAGCTTTGGTTTATTCTTGTGCTAGTCTTTGCACTGCGAGTCTCTGGTGGCGAGCATCATTGCGCGTTAAAGCCAGTTTCGCCTTGGCTTGTCTAAAGTTAAACTTTAATAAAACTATAAACAGCTTTATAAAGCGCCAGACGAGAGCGCTTTATAAGAAAGGACAGGAGAACAGCTTCTTTCATTATGATGCGATTATAATTAACGCGATCATTACGCATGTGCAGCGGGGACCAGTTAGTGTGACGTGTGCATGTAAACATCACTCCCCGACTAAGAGGTGTCCGTGGCCTCCTTGTAAGAGCGCCAGCTTCCCAATGCCGAACTCATCGCCGGTTCGAATCCCGCTCAAAGCAGGTTCAGATTACAGTTTGTGTACGTATTTGTTTTGTCAAACACAAAACATTTATACAAACCCTTTACAAAAGGTGACTTAAATAAAAAAACATACAACATAGCAATATAGAGGAAGAGAATTATAAGTGCATGTATTTAAAACCACTTTACTGGTAACACTGAAGCTGCGTGCTGTTTTTTACTGGTTTGAAATTGGGTTTGGTGGCACTTTGACTGGCCCAAGCCATATATTTAAGAAAATTCTTAACAATTTACCAAAACAACTTTTATCTATGTGTCTTAATCATTTGCACAGGGCGTCAAAATATTTGAAATAACTTTCTCATTAACATATTTGATCTAAGTAATAAACGATAATTTGTTTATAAGTTCTTATATTCAAATACAGTATTATTGAAAAAACAATACGTTTTAACAAATAGTTCAAAACATAAAACATTTTCAAACAATATGAAGGTGATTATAACAAATATTTTTGCTGTCATTTATTTACTTCCTATTAATGTTCATTACAATTCATGTTATATTAATATGAATATGATTTTTTCTTAAAAAAAAAATTCAGGTATGTTTTATTTATTCGTGTATTTATTTTGTTTTGGAGTTTTGGGTTCCTTGCAACCGTTTGCATACTGTTTGCCTGGCCGGGAGGGCTGCTAGAAGTTAATCGTTTTATTTCATCAACACTGCATATAGGAATTTATAGTCTGCCTGATATTTGACCTGTTTTTTGACTTGCATAAGCTTCTATGTTTTGCTTACAGTCAATGTTTTCTTGTACAGCTGCATTGGAACAATGAAAATTGTAAAAAGCGCTATGTAAATAAAGCTGACTTGACAATCTAAAATCTTGCCTAGGGCCCCAACAGAAGCTGGGCCGGCCCTGATATTATTGTCAATTACTTTCTGCTAATCTCCTCTTAGTCATCACAGCGATTGTTTGTGCAGCAATAGAAATAAATGTTTGACTATAAACAACACATATAAAGAGACTTTACATGGCACCGTTTGCCATAATATGTAGCTTATCCACACAGGATCTGATCGAAGACGAGGTGGATACAGATCTGACGATTCATCAGGACCTGAGGCTTACAGTTCATGTACTTTAAAGAGTCAGCATAAGCCGATGTCTGCAAACGGTTTACACTAGGTGTGGGAATCAGATCTAATCGTCTATCAACTCACGCACGCACGTTTAGCAGAGAAGCATGATTTGGCTGGCAGCGGTTCTTGCCAAAAGCAAAGGAGGTTTGACTTCAAAACAGTTCATTAAGCCAGTATTGTGTGGTCGGAAGGCAAAAATAATGTTGGTTACAGAGCAAGTGTAACATTTCCCAGCCTCTGACAACGACACACAAAATGTTTTAGGACGAATAAAAGCAATGCGATAAGACACAAAACTGGTTATGACAACATAAATGAATCAATAAGACACAATAAAAAGCTAGCGAGAGTGAGAGAGAGAAAGAGAGAGAATAACTAGAAGCTCATTAGGGTCAAAAAAAGAAGAGCTATTTTCCAACCCAATTTCCCTGGCTGCAATTTCAGCATAATGTGACACGGCTTATCGTTGCTAGCGCATGTATTGACGTGCTTTAAAAGCATCTCATTTTGTGTGTCATTATTTATTCTAAACAGCATCTTTTCAGGAAAAAAGCATGCGGGCAAGACTGCACAATGCCAGCTGCCTAATTAATTTGCTATTCGGTCGCTCTCCCTGAAAATTAATTTATGGAATGAAAAACTGTATTTTTCCTCAGCAAATGTGTGGAGCAGGCAATTAAAATCAGGTTCAAGGCAAGGTTCATTACATTAAAAACGAGTAAGAAAAGCGACGCGCGCGAGAGAGGGGGAAAGGGCGAGACGATTTTAATAAAGATGGATTCGAGAAGCAACACTTGCTACGAGTCATGAATATTTCTCCTGCGGGATGACAACACTCCCTCTGCTTCTCATATGCACATCTCTGCTTTTTGTACGTTTGACTCTTGATTATTTCTTTCATTAAATATTTAAGTGTGTTGTCAATGTAAATGTTGTGCAACCCGTGCATAACATCTTAAAGTGTGGATGGCGACCCGAGCACTTGTTGATGTGCATCCCGGCTGGAACGGTGTTCAGGACTCAAAAGCTCCTCTCTAACAGAGCACAAAGCAAGAAATAGCAACAATCTACATTCACGTTTAAGTGGCGTAAATATAGTCGCGATCGTTTTTACTTCCGTATTTTGAATCATTTCCGAGTAAAATGGAATTTCGAATGTGAAAAATTGTGCCTGTGGTTTTCTTCGGTCTCTGCGATTAAAATGAATGTTAAAAAAACGCTGTCACATTTGTTAATACAACTGGCAGCAGACTGACATTTGAGGGGGAGGAGTTAACAGATGCTCCGCCCAAGCCGTCTAACATGTGTTATTTCAGATTGAACGCCATTACAGGACGGAAGTGCTTTTTTAGATTTTAACAAGATTATGAAGGCACACTGTTTTTAAAAAGAGTATGACCCACATTGATAAACACTACATTGATAAACACTAATAAAATTACACTTATATTCCACCGAAGTCATACAAGGACAGATGAATTCCTCCTGTATACTGTAAGCAGGTGAAACAAGGACAACACTGCTGCATTACTCCTGCAGGGTTGGGTAAAATGATCTGTCTAGGATCTCTGAAACATCAATAGTGAGAGAGCTTCTAATGCGGTGCAGCAAACTACACTAAAGGCCTGCGGTCACAATCGACCACAGTCACAATCCAAACGGACAGAAGCAGGATAAATGATGACTTCAGCGTCTTAGGAGTCTGCTACAGGAAGAGAGGATGAGAATGTAAAGCGGAGCAGAGTCATGTACACCATTAAAAAAGCAACAAAAATTGACCTTAACTGGAATTGAACTGGAAGCACCACAACAAGTGAAATGCTTTTTGCATCTAGCTGGAAGTGTAGGAGATGATTCTGAACTACAGGCATGACAAGACACACTTCCATAAATTCTGAAGGAAAATAGTTAAGTCAAACCTTAAGTCAAGATACCAACAAAAACAAAAGTATTCAGATAGAATTTGACACATGAGATTATTCTCTAGATGACAATGAAGACAAAACCGTAATGCAGACACACATGAGTGAAGGTATATGCTGCAGGTTTTCCAGAGCAGTTCTCGATGGGACGGCTATGGAGCAGATGAGGGTCAGAGGTCAGCCCAAGTCAATTCTGCTCTCACGCACGAGTGATAGGACATATTACCCGGATAATTCAATGGTCACCTTCCACGGTAACAGATTTCAGGACTGGGGTGTGTGCAGCAGGGGTTGATGGGATGTGACTCATAGCAATCGCACTGAAAAGACTTCTCCAGTCAAATGCGACAAAAAATCCCCTGCCAATTCATTTTTTATTGTGTATTTCTGTGGCTGGGAAAATAAAATCAAGTAGCTATAACACAAGATGTAAAAAACAGATATGATGCAGTTGGTATCACAAAATAAACACTGCCGGGGAGATCAGGGGAAGTGTAGGAACCTTACATCGTCCGATCACATTTCATGGCTACTTACCGAAACAAATATCATACATGAATGTGAAATATATCTTAATGACTTAAGTGACTTTTTAGACCCCTTTTGGTCTACCAACAATTTAGTGCTGGACGATTAATCATATCGCAATCGCTATATATATAGACTAGGTAAAATAGCAAATAAAACTTTTGATAAACTTCTGATAAACTTTAACTCTGCTTTATCAGGTGATTGCAATATTTATGAGAGGACTTTTTAAGTAGATTTAAGTAATCTCGCAATGGCAAAGCCGTTAACATTATATAATATAGCATGATATTTTAGCATTAACCTTAAAATACAATTGAACATTTATTATAAGACATCATGTCTGCATTATAATGCATTTATAGAAATGCATATATAATGCTTCATAGGTCGCGTTGCCTTTTTTACATTTTAATAATATAATACAAATAATAAAATGAGCTAAAGTATTATATTTGAAATTCATGTCCCATATGTGCAACTTATAGATTACTAAAAGAAAACAACAACCACCTCCTTGGGTGCAAAGACATCAGAAACACAGTTTGCAATCAATGACTTTAAAAGCCTAATCTAGTGGCATTTATTTCCAAGGGAGTTCCCCTCATTCAGTGTCCCCTGCAGGCAGGCATGCATGGAGGCAGCTGTAAACCGCAGACGGCTGAATGAGAGGACCCCACCCGCGGGCTTAATTGATTCCAGAGGTGGCTGATTCCACTAGAGTCTACCGCTCCGTCAGATAGCCGCCCCCTTCATTAGCCGGGGAAAATTTCCAATTCCAATTCCTTCCTGCACACGGGTTCCTTGTCTCTACCAAAATGCTTCAAGCAACTTCGCATTAAGGCCCCGCTGCAGTATTTGGTGAAATACACCCCAGTCGCTTTTACTCACTTTTAATTGAGTCAGGGTGGGGTTTTATCCCCACACCTTGCTTCTCGGTGCGAAAATACTCCGATTCTTTTTAAGCTGGCATTAACCTGACCTTGTGCAAGCCTTTGATCACCCACTGAGGTACAAATGAGATGCAGATATAGACCACCTGAGCCTTTAACGCCGTTACTCCTCCTGTGAGGCGTACAATAGCTTAAAGCTGCTTTCCTACATGCCCTGCCTCCTCAGAGGCAAACTGGAGGACCTTAACAGAGGCTCCTACCCTGAAAAGAGCGCTCGAGAGCATTAGACTCATAATGAGCCCCTGTACATGCATCAACCCTTCAGAGAAATGGCCCTGAAGAGAGGAGAAACAGAGTCGATGCAACAAAAAAAGCAGCATTAGAAGACTGTCAATCTTCAACAAACTTTTATCTCAGAGCAGAAGAAAGAAAACTGGAAGGCAACATAAAAGATCCACATGTGTTCGCTGCATAGAAGCAGAGACAAATGTGCACCGCAGGACAGGAGAGGAGTAAGATGAGGAAAGATGGCAGGTGACTGGGAACACTGGCATATTTCTGAACAGGATGTGGCTTTTGCCTGACACAGCACAAGCAAGACTCGATGTCTATTCATATCCTCTAAACAATAGCAACCGTCATGTCTTTAACACCATCATGAGAAGGACGGCAAGCTGGCGGTGATCTCTCGATCGTCATTTGCCATGTTTTCTGAGCAGCGGCCTGAGATCGTCTTATAAAACCGACAGCAGATGTGTCGGCACTTCCCGTCTGTGTGTGTGAAAGTGATGTGTAACAATGTGTGTACTATAAATAGTTTTTTTTTGCTGTGACAAATTAAAACAAAATGCAGAGAAGCTGTTTTGTGTCAAAGCAAGCGAGAATGTGCCGTATCACACATCAGCGGAGGTGCCGCCGTGCACCTGCATTCAAATCCAAGCAGGATGCGCTCGGCGTGACGCTGACACCCAACCGACCGTTTGTTTCATACACACAGAGCCGCTAACCGTCGCTGAAGTGTGAATCAGAGCAGTCAAACGGCGCTGTCACGGTGTAAATACTGCATTACCTGTTGCCTGGTTTGATATTATCCTGAACAAGAATTTTGAAAAATAACAGACACAGTGGCCTTTATTTTAAAAAAGAGATTAGTGTTAAAGACATTATTAAATGTTTTATTTTCCTTTCATCAAATTCTTGGGACAAATGTGTCTAGTTTACGTCATGACTCTGTTTTGATAACTGTACAGATCGTTCGCTATTACTGCACACAGTACGTGCGTTCTGTGAGCTACGGTGACCGGGTCTTTCTACTCTATGGCGCTACTTTACAATCGCTGTTCTATGAAAACATGCTGAAGACAGCAGACTCTAACACAGGTAGCAATAGCAATTGCAAGTTTGTAATATTACATACATTCACTAGCAAACCTCTTCAAAAATCGATTGTTTTCCCCTCACATATGTTAATATCAGCATATAACCTGATGTGTTTAAAGTGTTTACTGTTTCTCTGTATGCTATGATGAGCAATGAGGGTTCAGAAGGAGGTTTGACAGCGTGATATCATCTCTTTCCTCTCACATATCGAATTTTAGCATGTCACATACTCGGTGTTTGAGGTTTTATGGAGAAAAACATTTAGATTTCAGAAAATCATGAAGACAGTGACTACATTTACAAGCGCACTAATAATCTGATAAAAAAAACTATGCTCTCGGGTACAGTAGGTGTGTTTGTGTTACTGGCTATCGTTTTAATATTTGCTTCTTATGCTAAACACCTTCATACGAATTTGATTCATAGATATTTGGCGCTGCGATATAATTTAAATGATTAAAATGCCTCCGCAGCGTTTGTGTACACTGGCAATCGCAATCACGCTGTTTCTGTATGAAGATAAGGAAGAGAAACTGCTAACAGCAAGTTGTGTTAACGGTAAAACTTTAGGCTGTCGTGTCTACCATGAATTTGTGCTTACGACGCATGACAGAAGCACATGCGCACCTTGTTCAGGGCGCTTTTAACATATTGCGTTAAAAGCGGCGTACGCCACATATGTTACTTAAATTATGCTTACTGCGATAATGAGCTTAATCGCATTATTTAAATCGAATGATTGCATTTAAATGATGGAAAGAGTAATCGCAATATTGCCAAAATCCTATTATAGTCGCATTATGAGGGTGCATGCAAATGCAGTCATTGTTATTATGTAAAACACAGCAGGCTTCAAGGCAACATTTGAACTATTTTGTATTCGACTATTCAGTCATTTTCTGGTGGGTGCTCATAAAATTTTTCTGGTGCTCCTAACTCTTGAAAAAAGTTAATTTTGATCCTGCTAAGCAACCAATCATCTTATTATTCTTGTTATTTTATTGTAATTATTATTTTAAATCAAATCTAATTATATAAATATTATTAGTAGAAGTAGTGGTAGTATTAATGACTTTCACGGTTTAGTTTTTATAAATAAAATAAATATTAATAGTCGCTTATTGCTCACTGAACTCTTTGTAAGTCACTTTGGATAAAAGATTGCTAAATGACAATGTAAATGGTGATGTCGATAACTGACCCACAGCAGACTGTTTTTTTGTCATTTTGTGACATACTGTTGGTGTCCAACAGTTAGTGTGTCTCGTAAACCTCAGCTGCAGCCTTTGTGTGAATTGTAAAATGCCATCCAATACAGCAGTGTAATGAGAGAAAAAATTTATTCCTGCCGCACTTCACAAATAAGGTTGCAGACTTCTAGCCCTAATGGGTGCACAACGCATGCATGCAAGTGGACAAGAGGAGATCAAATTGCCTTCTATAAAATACATTTACACTTCATTAAAGCAAACATTAAGTCGCAGGAAGAATGGCGTGGTGTTGGCTGGGGACTTCAGAAAAAAGGGGTTTATAAAGGGGAACCGTGGTCTAATTGCCAGTCTGATTTATCTCAGATTTTGATCATGGCATTCAAAGCATGTCTCAAACTTCACACGGACCGTGTAGCTCTGGTGGGCAAGCTGTGCAGCGAGAGCACCGATGTGTAATTCAAGGCATTAAGCCAACCTTATATGAACCACAGTCAAATAAAGACGATACATGTCATGTATTAAAAGAGTTCTGCATTCACTATAATGCACTTTGTGTTCAGATGGAAACTGCAACTTCAGCATATATCGGATATTAATCTACAGCATTCCATTATAAAAAAGAGCCAAAATGTTATTCTTCATCAGCGTTTGAAAGAAAATGGTCCACAATTGCATTTATTATTGCCTGTCTCTGACGAGATAAAGACCAATTAAAGCCTTAATTGGTAGTTTATTCAATTTTTAACATTGTATTAAAACATTTTCAGTAATTAAATAGACTTTCATTTTCCCAGGGCAGCTTTCTAAAGACGTTCAAAGCAATTTCGGATCCTGCTGAATATCTAACGCTGACGTTCACAGGGGAAGTGGATAAATGAGAATGGTAAACTTAACTGCTGCATCTTTTCACTTTTCAGTGCACACGGCAATAATGAGAGTTCAGCGCATGTATGATCAGCAAAACCATAGGAAAACGGAGACAATTAAAGACCCGGGGCTCTCGTTTTATTAATAATGAGATTTTGAATGAACGCATAGAACCCATAACAGAAGTGTTCAAATGAGACATTGCAACCAAAGAGAAATTCAATTATCGAAACGAATTCACCACCCATTGAGTGGTATAAACGCTAAAATCAAATCAGTGCAACTTAAAACTCACGCTTAGTCACAAAGCTGAAAATAGAAATGGACGAAGCAATGTTATGGAATGATTGTCTTCGGAAATACCTCATTACGAGAGCTCAATTTATCTGATTGGTCACTTGAGCCGCATCAAAAGTAAATTAATTAACCGTCTATAATACAATAAAAAGATAGTGGTGTCAAAAGATGATCCTGATTCCCTAAGTCACAGAAGAGGAAAACAGATAGTGAGTAATTACCCGTGCATGTCTCAGGAGAGTGAGGTCAGCACAGTCGCGAGTGAGCTTTGTCTATCTATGTATGAGCTTATTCCCCATTCTCCATCTTGGGACTGTGTCTCATTTGCGCATCCACCACATGGGACATGTAATTCAGTGAGGGAGCATCACGCGTCACACCGTTTCAACATAATTAAGTGTGGACTACAGGTTCTTCAGACATCGTAGGAGTCTCGGTGCAGTTAGCCAGTATTGGGCCATTCAGTTCAGTTCCTAGATTACAAACACACTCGTATTTCTTTGTAAATAAAATGATTACACGGCCATCTGGAATACTCTGTTCTGATTATACTACTATTCCCCTGTAACAACATTTTTTAACTCGGTACTGTGACCGTTGCAGTTTAATGCTTGTAACTATATCATAATAGTGTAAATGTAACATAAATATGCCTTATTAATAACATCTCTTACAAAACGTATTCATGTTTAAAACAGCTAGGGTTTGCATGTAACAAATGAGCTGATGAAATATTGTATATCATGTTTTGGGTCCAAACATTTACTCGTCTCAAGTTTGTATTAAGCAAATAACGTACATTTAGCCAGTTGTCATAGGAAAATAAACACATTCAGAGTTCGTCCGATTTACTTTTAACAATAACAACAGACTAGATGTAAGAATACTTGATTCTGGCCAACCCGACATTCCAAGGTGCGTCATTCCTTGACAACAAACTCTCGATAAGAAAAACAAGCTAATCCAGGTTACTGATAGTCACCTTGACAGAGCAGTTTAATATTACACAAAAGAACAATCAAAGAATCAAATTAGAATATTGCGTTCAAAACGCGTTTGATTTATGATATAGCAGATTAGCGTTCATATAGAAATGTGTCGTTTTGAAACAGAAAAATACAGAATACATGGTATTAGAATTAAATGTATTATGGTGTGTGCGTAAAAGTAAATTTAATTATCAGCCTGAGTTAATAAAATTCAATGCAAAGACGAAAATCACGCAAATTGGATGACACGATTGCCATCAGTGCTAAGTTAGCAACTCCTTCACTAGTGACTTTTCTGACCATTTATCATCTTTTGTTCAGAAGAAGCATTACGACAAACCTAGCGTTCTGTTTTGGATAAACCTTAGCTTTTATTTAGTGGGAAAATGGGATAAGTACTCATGAATACAGTAAAAATGCACATTGTTACCCACACAATATGTGACATATATCTGGCCTAAATCTCTGCTATTAAATGTGTATATGGTGATGCTGTCTGACAATGTGGCTGTTATAAATCAGGACTGAAAATAATAAACGGAAATGACGGAAATGGAAACGTTTTGTTTTTTTCGGGCATTAAGCTGTTTTAAAATACAGAATGTTCGGAGAGAAGAAGTGAAACTGGTCTGACGGTGCAACTCATAACTATGCGATGACAACAAGAATGTGATGTCATCCAGTGCCACGGTTCCACAAACTCCTAGAAGAAACACTGAAATGAATTGAAATTAAAATGGGCCAATGTGTAATGGGTAATACAGCAAACATATTGTCTATAAGCTTGTATGAGTTTAAGACCAGATACAGTGTTCCTGTAGCTCAGTTGGTAGCTCATTGTGTTAGCAGCAAAAAGGATATTGGTTTAACCCTTGAGAACACATACTACCCACATACACATAAAATGTTTACCTACAATGCACTTAAAAGCATCTGCCAAATGCATAAATGTTAGTATACAGTAAAAATAAATGATCTTTTTTACACAAAAAAGAGGAGAAGTAACCCCATGAATACATTCACATAAACTACCCCACAGAACTGAACAGTGGCCCATTTACAACGCAAATCTATACCTGCTCCTTATAAGTTAACAAGACCCTGGGGCTCATGCCATGACTTTGTATACGCATGACTTGAAGATGTTTATTATGAGACAGTAATGTGTTATAAAAGCATAAAAGGGACAAGACAGGCGGGTGGTTGTGGTTGAACAGTCCAGAGAGAAGCGACACCAGCCGTCGGCCAAAGCTGCCGGGCGTTTGGAGTAGCAAACATACAGTACCAGCTATTGAAAGAACAGGGGTCAGTTTTTCTATACTTGGCCTCGTTTGGTAACAAGCTTGCTTGAAAAGCCACTGAATTGGTTGACGGCTCGTCTTCATCTATAGACGTCATGCTCGTACCACAGTGCAGGTTGAGCGTGAGAGTGGAACTGTCCCTCAGGTGCTCTGCAGAAAATAAAGGTCATGCATCTCTGGCTGTCACGCTGAGTGAGTTGCTTGTATCGGCAAACTTTATGTTATAGAGCAAAGGGGGGATTTGGGGACTTCCTTGTGCGGTTAAAAGGACAAAGCTCATCTTCAAAAATTCACACACTTCTCCATCTTCCCTGACAGCCTGAAGGATGTTATATACACTTACACGCAGCTCTGGAGAGCAAGGCAGTTGGTAAAACACAGAAAGGTGTGACTTAAGACAAACATCTTTTTGATGTAAAGACAAAAAAAAATCAAACCACAGACACAAACAAATGACAGCAATAAGCCACACAAGGTGTTGTCAGATACAGAGAATGTTCTTGAACAGCGATGTTCAAAAGCAATGGCCAATAACATGTGGGGGGTTACCAGGTCTTTGTATGTACAGTAGAAGGCGATTGGGTTTAAACATTAGAATTTACTATGAAAAAAATTGATATAGTTGCCAAAGAGGAAGCAAATATTTGTTTTATTATAAATTTGCCATAACTATTACTCTCAGAGCCTCTGAGCACCATGTGTGCATATTACAGAGAAATCCATATGCGTATTCTGGAGCATAAAGGTGACTTAAGGACTGAAAAACGATAGACAGCCTCTTCGTCTGATGGCCGATTCATGCAGGCACCGTTCACTTCAAAAAAGGATTGAGGAAGCTGCCTAATGTTAATAATAATGTAATGTAACACAGTTCCCCTCTCATGGTCTAAACCTGAGGGGTTTATTTTGTTGTTTTCTTAACATTTACATTTAAGCATCTGGCAGACGTTTTTTTCCATAGCGACTTACATTGCATTATACACTCACCTAAAGGATTATTAGGAACACCTGTTCAAATTCTCATTAATGCAATTATCTAATCAACCAATCACATTGCAGTTGCTTCAATGCATTTAGGGGTGTGGTCCTGGTCAGAATGGGAAAGAAAGGCGATTTAAGCAATTTTGAGCGTGGCATGGTTGTTGGTGCCAGACGGGCCAGTCTGAGTATTTCACAATCTGCTCAGTTACTGGGATTTTTAAGCACAACCATTCCTAGGGTTTCCAAAGAATGGTGTGAAAAGGGAAAAACATCCAGTATGTGGCAGTCCTGTGGGCGAATATGCCTTGTTGATGCTAGAGGTCAGAGGAGAATGGGCCGACTGATTCAAGCTGTTAGAAGAGCAGCTTTGACTGAAATATCCACTCGTTACAACCGAGGTATGCAGCAAAGCATTTGTGAAGCCACAACAGGCACAACCTTGAGGCGGATGGGCTACAACAGCAGAAGACTCCCCCGGGTACCACTCATCTCCACTACAATTAGGAACAAGAGGCTACAATTTGCACAAGCTCACCAAAATTGGACAGTTGAAGACTGGAATGTTGCCTGGTCTGATGAGTCTAGATTTCTGTTGAGACATTCTCATGGTAGAGTCAGAATTTGGCGTAAATAGAATGAGAACATGGATCCATCATGCCTTGTTACCACTGTGCAGGCTGGTGGTGGTGTAATGGTGTGGGGGATGTTTTCTTGGCCAACTTTAGGCCCCTTAGTGCCAATTGGGCATCGTTTAAAGGCCATGGCCTACCTGAGCATTGTTTCTGACCATTTCCATCCCTTTATGTCCACCATGTACCCATCCTCTGATGGCTACTTCCAGCAGGATAATGCACCATGTCACAAAGCTCAAATCATTTCAAATTTGTTTCTTGAACATGACAATAAGTTTACTGTACTAAAATGGCCCCCACAGTCACCAGATCTCAACCCAATAGAGCATATTTGGGATGTGGAACGGGAGCTTGGTGCCATGGATGTGCATCCCACAAATTTCCATCAACTGCAAGATGCTATCCTATCAATATGGGCCAACATTTCTAAAATATGCTTTCAGCACCTTGTTGAATCAATGCCATATAGATTTAAGGCAGTTCTGAAGGTGAAAGAGGGTCAAACGCAGTATTAGTATGGTGTTCCTAATAATCCTTTAGGTGAGTGTAATAAACATTTGTTTTTGAGTATATGCCATCCCTGGGATCGAACCCATGACCTTGGATTCAGTTGTCAGCACCATGCTCTAAGCACTGAGCCACAGGAAAGCATAAAAAGCCAAATATTGGTCAAATATTTACGCTCATGTCATTTTAAACCTGTATAATACTTGTTCTTCTGTGGAACGCAAAAAAAATATCTTTTTAGGAATGGTTTTGTATTAATATAATGAAAGCCAATGTGGGCCAATAAACAGCTTCTGCAGAAGAAAGTCTGAAATAAGAATTTCATTAAGAGCTACCAACCACAATGACTGAAACAATAATAATCAAATTCACCTCGACAAACAAATGAATGTCAAAACACTTCCTGAAAATTATATCTGCCATCACTAGAGTCTTATGTAATTTATGCGATGGACGCCTCACAACATTCAACACATGATCTAAACACTTCTATTTCTCAACGGATTCAAAGTCTTCAAAGATTTCAGCGAGCAGAGATCCATGTGACTGCAGTTACAAAGCACACAACTTAAAACCTAATCCCACCCCGAAAGTAAACAGAGCCAAGATTAAGACCCCGGGGACGGCAAGAGCGCTCCAACCTGTTCTAACCACCTTATCGTCACAGCCAGTTTAGAGAACAGAAGTTCAGTTCAAACAAAGAGAATGAAAAAAAAAAGAAACAGCAGCCTGACGGAAATAAAAAGGCATCTGGCCCATAGCTCTAACACATCTGCAGGAAAACAGCCAAGAGCTGACTGCGATTAACCCTCAATACCATCTGTCAGACCATCAATCCACGCTGAGAGGGAACCCCATAAAAACATTTTAATTTGTAGAGCGAGTGCAGGTTTTTGTGCAGTGGAGACAGACAGGTAGGGTGAGGGAAGAGGATCGCTGTTGAATCGAAAGTCAACCTGCCGCAGAGGATCATGGGGGCATCTGCCCTGTCAGTACACACTCTGCCAGAGAGAGAGTGAATGTTTCGAGGGCGTGATAAAAACACTCGTCGCCTAGTTACCTCGAGGAGGTCCTGTTGTAATAAAGCAAGTATTTAGATTCATCCTTGTGTCTTCTTTGGAAAAGGAGTGTTTTATTTGTTGAACTCTCTCAGTTGACAAAATTGTAAGCCAGATTTGTTAAGCTTTGACTGTTCAGTTAAACTGGTAAGGGGGCATCTCTATTTCACAGAGTCACAGGTAAATAAGCAGTTTAGATAACATTGGGAATGATACAGATCTGACATAATTTCACCATTTTTACTCACAAAAAAAGCTAAATCAATTCACGTTCAATGTAGTGCCTAGCAAATAATAAATTGTTAAACACTTTGTTTTTGAAGACTACATGCAAACCATAGTTTAATAGGTGGCAAAAAAATTATACAAACTTTAGTGACTTTATTAAACGCAAAAGGATTAACCTAAATCAAAGGATCATAAAATCTGTGGCACTTCCAAAAGCTTACTTTTCCACCACATTTCCTGACATTGATTTGTTGGGCCCAGCAGTGACTGCGACAAGAAAGCATTTAGGAATGAGTATCCAGCAAGAGCAGCCACTAAAAGAGAAGGCACAGTGATTTATCCATCTTTTATCCATGGCGACACTCTGCAATCTCCTCATTCACATGTGTGAGGTCACGCAAAAGAAAGATCGACCTTGAGAACCCATTAACAGAATCTGTTTTTCAGTCTCAACAAGAATGCATTCAAAGAGGCATTACAGCCCCACGTGAAATTCCAGCTCCGTTTTCTGAATAATCTTTTTGCCTGTGGGACCGCTGTGGCGCACGCGTGTGTTTGTATTCACACCATTGTATCTTTACTTACCAAAACAATTTTAAAAGCTGGAGCAGAGAACGTCGTTAAATGCAAAGGCACAAAACCATTAGGGTCGCTTTGGCGAGTCCCAAAAATGCCTCCAGCCTCTTTACACGTTTCCAGAACAGGAGATCTGATTAAAGGGCAGTTGTACATTTTTTATATAATAAACAGACTGAATGAGACAGCTACTAAAACAAATGAAGGCATCTTTTGCACAGCCGCCAGAGCCAATTTGCTAAATACTGTTTAGAACGAAATAATGTTTAACATGTGAAGACAAAGTCCATATACGGAGCACCAAAATAACTGGAGTACAGCCAAAAGCCGCCGCGTTGGCTTGCGAAGAAATGTAGTTCATTTGTATTTGTATTGAGGTCATCCAACACTGCATGGGAACTTGGAAGTTGAAATTTGTTACAGTGTAGAGCTGTTCAACACAACTTGGTTTGTTTCAGAAGTCTTTCTTTCTGGCATATTGATTGTGTGCGAATCAATATTTGAAGGTAATCTGGACCATAAGCGAACAGATGAGACCCGACACCACATTTAACCGATAGTCAGGGACATTCCAAAAGCACGCCAAGACTTTCAGTTGGATTCGATCTGGAGGCTGAATGTGAATGCAGTGTTTATAGAGAGTCAGGCCGAGCGAGCCAAAGAAAAATTACAGATGATTGGGGTTTGGCCCAGCTCAAGGTACACGTCCTTACCAATCACTCAGGGCAGAGAAAGGTGAGAGTGGGTAAAACTGGCAGTGCAAACGGATGACTTCCCAAGCCAACGAGGATGATGGGGAGGACTGACAGATTGTGTGCAAAAACAGGAACTAAAGCCCTTATAGGCAACAGACAATGTTTTAATATACTGTATGTAATATAGTTTATCCGTAATGGAAAAACAACACAGGTAGCATCTGTGCAAAGGTCATGCTGAATAGTTTTTATCATGCTGAATGAAAACAGACATTTCCGACTCTAGTAAACATAAGGTCATTTTCCATGGAGACAAATTAGATACTTGCCATGCACGAGTTGGGAATACTCAAAATCAAATGCAAAGTCTTTTGCGAGCTTCTTATTTGAAAAAAAAGGAAAATGTAAAGAACTGAACGTGATTGTTTCAGCATAAAGTCAAGTGTGGGAGTATGTCCAACAAAATCCCAATTCCACTAACTTATCTCTGTGTTTACATTTTAAATGTAAGCGCATAATTTGCATTCAAGCACGACTGAAGCCATTCCAGCGTTTCAATTATTTATGCGTATGTGTGTTATCAATTAACTTCTATATAATCAGACAGGCTTATGAATACTAACGTAATAATGCCTCAGTTTGATTTACATATGTCGCAATATCAAATATCCAAACATAAGTACCAAACTCTGGCTGGTTATTATTGTTTAACACGCATTCCCCTGATCATTTACATTTTAATTGCGGTGCTGCGGAAGTAGATGGATGTGTTCAACGAGGTTTCGTCACGCACATATTTCCAAAGCTTTCGCATCCTTTATGTATAACGTTACATACAAAGAGACGTGAGCATGCTGATTTGCATTCGCTCTATCTTTCTGTTCAGAGCAAAAGTGTTTATCGAGAAGACAAATAAAACGATGGCTCCGTACGAGGCGATTTCTTGGTACTTTCTCCAGGTACAAACTAACAAATCTCGACCACTGCATATTCATTTGTTTTCAATTAGCACCTGTTCACTGCAGCTTTGAAACTTGGGCATAAATGACATGCAACTTGGGTTGGTCCTTGGTTTTAAAACTTGTGTGTTGGGAAAAAGACGATCAACTTCAGATGTTTCATCAACTGGAGTGCTTAGTAATAGTGCTTTGTAAGCATTGAAACCTTAACAACGCACATATTCTGGTACAACCGGTTGCTCTGTGTGTCCGGTGGGCCTCTAACTCTAGTGTGATCACACAGCTTGTCAGTGAAGTCACACAGTGGAAAATCTCCACACTGCTGAGAATCTGAGGCAATGATCTACTGGCTCAGTTCACTCAGCCTGAAGGCTTGAGACCTCCAGACAACTCCACAAACAAACCCACACACAACTCCATCGAATATGCTCTCAAGACAGCACCTAACATCCGTAAACAACAGCCCTGAAGGCCCTCCAGGTAAGGACACCTGATAGGTGCAGAATGAAGTCGCTGGACTCCATCCAAGTGGAACGAGAAAAGCATAAAGATCAAGTTGTCATGAAGGCGCAGTGGTGATTGACAGCAGGTACTTTGGAATAGGTATGGGGCGGCAGGCTTGAAAACTTGCCTCCCCATTTCATTTCCGCTGTGCACAGATCCATAGAGGGACAACAGCCCTTCTCGTGCCAAACCAGACAAGATCTTCCAGAACGTCAGATATCTCAGAGTAGGCCAGACCTGTCAAGCCCCCGCCAGTTAAGTCCTTCTGTCCCAGATGTTCGCGCAATTACCAAAACATATTTTTATTCGATTTATTAAATGTATATTTGTTTTTCAAACAAATATAGTTCACATCGTCGTCTTATTCAACATAAGCATGCCTGCAGATTATGTAGTTACATAGTGATGATTCATCAGAACAATGTCAGGGCCGTTTACATGACGTGTTAAACTCACACGAGGTTACTCAGTCAGTATCAAACATATCTTATTATATGTTCACCAAATGTTTTTAAGATCAAGATAACGTAAAATGATTTCATGGAGACAATCAACTCCAAAAAATGACTTCAGTTGCGTTTTCACAGACTGGGCCACATTTTAGCATTTAGATGACAGTGGCGTTTAAGGCGCCTTAAAATGCAAGTTTTTGAAAACGGTTATTCAATTTAATAAAATTTTATTTATATAGAGTTTTCACAATGTCCATTGTTCAAAAACAATCTTGAGTTATTGTGTTTATTTACAAAGTAACATCACCAACTACTGGCCTGGCATACATAGTACAGTATAATGCAGAATTTTCATGTATTTGAGTGAACGGGATGGTTTGCACAGTTTATTAGTTGTCCATCAGTGTCGATTGATGTAAATCCCCTCTCAGAGTAAAGATGCGAGAAAAGCTCTCTTAGGTAACAGGTATCACATCTCACCACATTGCTGATCTCAAAAGATGCTAAACAAAACTTTACTCTGTTTACACACTCATTCATATGCTGTGTCTAAAGCCCATCATCTCTTTCGCTGTAAATGTCGCACAGTATAGAAAATAACACAAAAGCAGAGAATATTGATTTCAGTTCTAATTGTAGTTCACTGACAATCAGAGGCCCTTTAACAGGTGGTGACATGCTTTTGCTCCATTGTCCACAAACACTGACTCTGGTATTCCTGCTCTGTCCCGTCCTGCCATGCTGGAGTGTTAGAAGTTAATTAGTGCTGGTTAGAGAACAGGACAAAAACGTTTGCCCTGAGGGCGCAACTCATTATCAACTGTTGACATCCAGAGGCGGGTGAACTTGCAGGCCTCCACTACAATCAATCTTCTCTACACATCAGACAGGAGACAAACAGCAGGCCATGTGGAGGACGGGGGACAGCCACGGTTTTTGGTAGGAAAGCAACAGGAAAATAATTAGAGGGCGAGGCGTACTCACCACATAAGAGACAGAGAGTGATGATCACATGATTAAACACAGGCCTCTACTCTTGTAAGAGCAACATCGGGACATTAGGATGGGACGCCACGCCAATAACACGCCCATTTTTCATCTCCTCCACGGACAATGAAATATTTCCTAGTCCAACAAATTCCTGATCTTTCATATCATCTCTCTTCAATTCTTTATAACCTCTTCTCGATTCACCTCTAAGTCTAAAAGCAGGAGGCGGCTCCATTGGCTGTCGCAGTGACCTGGTCATGGGGCGGCCCAGCTCTGACATCCTAATTGTGGAGAAAATAACTTAAGCCTGCCACTGCACTGCTGATGTACTGGAAACCAGAGAGAGATGAAGGATAAACCATCCACAGTTGGGTTTGGAAACTGTGACATGAATTATGACGCCTTCCAACTATAATTATCTTATTCTACAAATCATCGTAATTTGAATGGTTACGCCTGAATAACTTGAATCATAAAATGAAGTTCATATGGTAAGCTGAAGTATCACAATTACATATTTTAATTAACACGCAGCACTAAAGGAGTCACTGTTTAGCACTTTCTCTTATTTATTGGTCTTAAATTAAACACTTTTTAAACCCCGGCTGGAGCCAAAGGTATTATAGTCTTGTAATGACTTTGATTGAATACTTTGCTTTAAATACACCCTTGAGAAGGAAAAGCAAAAGCGAATGTGTACAGATGTCACAAAGTTATTGAAAAATTTGATCTAAACATCAAAAGGAACGGGAAAATATGATTTTTAAAAACATGCCTGAACTAAAAGTGGTTTAACATCCACTCTTTGGCAGACAATCTCTAAAACCAAAGTTTGACTGACAGAATCTATAAAATACTACATGAAATGACCGTTGGGTATTGTGCAGACACACTGGTGTGGAAAAGCAGTTGTTGCAGTTTTAAGATGACAAGAATAAAAAACTTTTGTCATTTCCAAGTTATCTATTTCCTGTGGTTATTTGCTCTGACTGAATATTAGAGCTCAAGGAACACTGGTCTTGTCATCAATGAGAATGATATATTAAACAACCCTCATCTTGAGAAAAACTTCTCATTTCAGGCCCAATTTAAATTAATCGATCTCCCAAATATGATAAATCTGTCTTTTCTCAACCCTCACGTTATTCTCTCGTGGCTGTTGGGCAGCATGTTAATACTGCTTTTCCACGCACATTGAAATCAAACCGTGTATGGGGTTGTCAATCTGTGAAACAAACATACATATATAAATAAATTAATTCAATAATGAAGTCCTTATTGGCTGAAAATCATCCCCGGTCCAGCCTCCACTATTGCAAGTGTAAATGTAATTTGAGGACCAATTCAAACATGGATCTCAAAGGTCCAAAATGGCAGGTTTGACATTACTAAAATGTCAAACGTCCTAAGTTTTCGTGTAACTTGTAAATGGACATTTGAATGTTTTGAGAATGGAAAGGAAGATTTTCAGGAACAAAGATTCTTCGGAAGAATATACATTTAGTCAAATTGACTATAATTTCAAACCTTTTAAGGGGTATCATGCCGTTAAAGGTATTAGGTTTATGCGCATTGCACAAAACAATATCTTGTGTTCCAAAAAAGTCAGCCATAGGTGTTTGTAAAAAAACAAGTGTGAATAAATGATCCCTTTTCATTTGTGAGTGAACTTTCACTTTAAAAGCTCACTTGATTAAACCATATCTGACATTTTAACAGGAGCTGACTGAAGTTAAACTTGAAGGGAACGTTACTGAAAATGTCCAATAGCAAGGTGAAAACCGAGCCAGTCCTCAGGGAACCTCAGAGGGACAAATAACGGTAAAAAGGGACACTAAGGAAAATAAAACAGCTTTACAATCCCCCTCATTAATAGCAGGGAGCTTCATCATGAACTTCCATAGCCTGAAAATGAAATTACAGCTAATCCATTGATGTGCTCTTACAAACCTGCAGGCCGCCTCCTACTGCCGCCTGCTCAAACCTGAAATTAAGCTATACCTTATTAAGAACTCTCTCAATATTGTGTTTGGTGGGCAACTTACAGAGTTCCACATTGGAGACCACTGTTCTGAGATTTACATAGCTGTATCTCGGCCAAATATTGCCCTATCCTAACAAACCATACGTCAATGGAAAGCTTTTTTCAGATGATGTAAAAATCTCAATTTCGATTAAATTGTGCAGGGTCACATATGTTGCTGAATATTTACTACATGCTCTATATGCTGTATATGCTGTGACTGATAGCAGTATAAAACGGTTATTCATTAATCAAGCACCAGAACTGAAAGTTTTATAAAAGTATTTTATCAAGAAATAGTAGTCCTTTAGATAATATTATCTCTTCAGGTAGCTCTCGCTTGCAAAAAGGTTGCGGACCCCTGTTCTAGAATCTGAGGTTGCGACTGCAAAAAGAAATAAAAAATATTGCGAAATTCGCCTTTAAAGTTTTGCTGTAGCAGGTCGTTGAGGAGAAGAAACAGATTTGTTTTACGGCTTTAATGACGTTGTTGAGAGTAGATGAACCCAAAAGCTGAAATTCAAAGCTTAACATAGATACCAAACTCGAGTGGGTCATTCCCAAAGAGTGGCGAGCGAAGTTTGTAGACGTGTTTCCGACCATTTTTGGTGGCGATTTCGCTGAATCCACTCACAAAAATAAAGTTTTGATATATTTACGGTGGGAAGTTTACCATAATCTTCATGGAACATGATCTCTACTTAATATCCTAATAATTTTTGGCATAAAAGAAAAATCGATAATTTTGACCCATACAATGGCTTTTGCCACAAATATACTGGTTTTGTGGTCCAGGGATGTAAGACATGAGTAGCTTCACTTCTCCTGCTCTGTTACTGTTTGAGTGCATGTGTGTGTGTGTATTTACCCATCATGCCCTCTGTGAGCCAATGGTCTCAGGTATTCAACAGGGAAGAATGTAAACAGAGTGTAACAATGGCCCGGGACTGTACAGCTGCTTCCTCAAACGCACACACACCTTTAAATAAACACACTGCAGGCAATATTCAATATCTAATATCTGTAATCAAGAGCTTATATGCTCCTCATACTTCACCAAGCCCGTGGCTGAAACATTCAACTCGAAATCCTGAGGTTTAATTGGTTAATAATAAGTTTTAATTTGAGTGTTGCTGAGCTGCTGTATTCATGATGTTTATCTGCTGTCTGACACACTGAACTCACATTAGGCTCTTATCCAATAACATGCGCAGTATTGTTGTCAATGAGAGGACACTGCCCCCTAAAGGCCAGACGAGCACATGACCTTTACACACGTCTATTTGTGCACTGACCGGCTCAGTGTATTATCAGTGTGAATCTGCTTGTGCGTTTCGAAAAAATTGCAGATTAAAACCACAGGTTACAGGTTACAGGAACGAGTCAGCAAAAGCAACTTTATATTGCTGCTTTCAAATCCAGTGCGTCGGGTTTGTGTTAATAAGTCTGCCCGTGTTCATCTGGGAAAGGTTTTAGGAGGAAAGTGGTTCTTAAATCAATGTTTAAAAGTCATGTCATGCTGTAGGGCAAGTTAAACCCATGACAATGAACAGAGACGGGCCTAATCCTCTGGCAACAGAGTTATACAGCACAAAGTCCCGTGTGCTGTGTCAACAGGGGGGTCTATACAAAAAAGAAAGAAGAGGTAGACTTGAAGAAAAATAAAAAAATTTCTGAAGGAAATGTGCCACCATGATTGTTGCTCAAGTCTGTTGGATTTTAACTCTTTCACTTGCAACAGAAAAAACGTGTGTGACCGCTTGGAAAATAATCAGTTTAAGTTTTAAAATACTGCAATTGTTCCATTCATCCAAAATACCACTCAACCTTTATGTAGACTTTAAATGTAAAACTATTTTAGTTAAAAACGTGCAACAATGTAACAAACAAACTAATTTTCCACTAAAAACTGGTCTGAAAGACACTCATGAAAGCACAAATCCCAGACTAGTCTCATTCTTTTCCACAAAAGTGAGCATATGCTGATCAGGCTTATAAATCTAATGAGCTATAAAGGTGATCTGGGTCTGAACAAACCCTCTTTTGTGCCTCTCTCGCATGGCCTCCGTCTCTCTTTCACCTCAACAGCTGCCTTGATGTCTTTTCATCTGCGTCCCTCATCTTTTAACCTCTTTGTTTCTCTCTTGCGCTCGTGTGCACAATGGTAGGCTCTGCTGTACCAGGGGCAGAGGGGGAACGCAGCGAGCGTGTGACCCACCACGAGGAGGGGCAGTTGGGTGTGCACGAGCCGTGTGCCAGGCGGTGCGCCCTCCAGGAAACCTTTGTGACAAATAGCAGTCATGTGACACCGGAGAACGAACAAAGTGAGCAGTTTATGTTTATGCAACCTGGTTGTGTGAACAACGTTCTTAATTGAATGGATCTTAAAGGAATAGTTCAGCCAAAAGGAAGAAGAAAAATGCTTGTAACCAAACAGATCTTGGCCACTGTCGACTACCATAGCAAGACATAGGAGAAATCAAACAAATCTGGGGAACTTTTGACTATGGTGGTACAGAAATGTATTCTGTGAACTTAAGCAATGTACCTGGTCACAACTAAAATGTATACGTATTTTTTTATTTACTTGAAAAGAAATTAAGGTTTTTGATGAAAACATTCCAGGATGATTCTCCACACAGTGGACTTCGACGGCTGAAGGTCAAAATTACAGTTTAAGTGCAGCTTCAAAGGGCTTAAAACAATACCAGACAGTGAATAGGGTCTTATCAAGGGACATGATCGGTCATTGTCTAAAAATAATATAAATGTCATAAAAACAAATGCTCGCCTTGCAACTGTTATGCAAAGCGCCATGATGACTTCGCGTAATACGTAATTACGTTGAGTAAATAATCACGAAAGTGTATGTTGAAAGTGAACAATTCCTTTAAGAACAGCTTAAAGAAAGAAATAAAATGTGAATGATGTCTGACAGGTTGCCAGGTCATTGTTATGTAGATCTTATAGAGTTTAAGAGTAAGAAAACATTCAATGCAATAGAAGAACATTTGATTCCACCCAATTCAACACGACTTCAAATGAATCAAACCGAGTGACACATTAGAAAAGACTCAATTAAATTTAATTCATATAAACAAATTCTATTGAATATAATTGGATTGTATAATTGAATATAATTAGATTGAATTATTAAATATAATTGAAGTCAATTAAACTGAACTGGAATGTTCTCTAAGGTGTCATGTGATTTCTAGAGTCAGGAGAGCCCACCACCTCTTTGTGACACAGTTCACATCTCTTCTCTAAAATCAGCATGTGATTTTTAATCTATTCTAGCTCAAACCAATAACAATATTGTTTCTATGAACAATATTGGTGATGTGCGTCTTGGCAAGTATGACTGAAACAGTGGCTAATACACATGGATTGACCAAATGAACGTTTGTGTTTATGAGACGGCATAAAACAGAAAACTGCAGACAGAGAGATAAAGACAGACAGAGAGTGAATATCTACAATAACGTTTATTTACACATTGCAAGGAAAATTCATAATTTAAGGCTGCATGCATGTGTGTATGTGAGCACAATACACACGTCTGTTCTTTTGTGTGCATGTTTACATTTGACTAGCGTGGCCATTTCTTTCATAGCATTCGCTGGGGTTCTTCTCTTGTTTGGTCTTTGTAAACGATTCATGTTTGTCCTGCAGATTACGCTCGCATTTGCCTCCAATCCCACAGATGCCACAGCGAACCACACGTGCGTCTATCAGCGCGGCTGTGTGTGGAGTTCACGTACTGGCAAGATGCTGCACTAATTCAATATGTAAATCAACTGTAACAACCCAGCAACCGCTGCGCTCGGAGCCACAATAGCAGGCGCAGGGCAACCCAGCGCCGGAGTCAGCAGTGCAACTGAATGGAGCTGTAATTGCATTTGCATTACAGCAATGGCTCTTAAATCTTTTTCTCTCTCTTTCACTACGTCAACCTCGCTCTCTCTTGTGGAAATCCTCTTTTCGTTTCTTGGTAAGGAACGGCATGGTTTTGAAAAGACCTCATCCTCGCCTGACTAATTTCAATAATATTTGCATATTCATTACGATTAAGACGACTGCGAGGTTTGGGTTTTTAAGTTAATTTGTATTACTCGAGAGACGGCTTAGACAATGAATAAAATTACGTGGAGATGACGATTACGGCTGTGCCTACCTCAGAAATGAACCCCCGTAAATGAGAAAATGTTTAGTTTTTGGAATTTGATAGCTACTTCCTGATTAGTTTTCCTCTTTAATAGCCAAAATTGACTCTTTTATTTTCGAGGGTTTTCAGCTGCAACCAAGTACAGGCCATGTGGACACTTGCAGACATTCTGAAAATGCAAATCGCAAACCTACAAAAAGAATTTAACGTCACATTCAAAGCGACAGCTCTCGTCTCTTATCAATCAGACGTACCGCCAGCACATTCGCTATATGTGACAATATATCAGTTTAGGGATCACAGGGAAAAACTGGCAGCTGTATGAAATCCAGAGAGATGTGTGACAGAGAAACCGTGTAAGCCCACAGGATCGGTTTCGTGTGGTTTATCCTCTTTTGCTGGTTTGGATGGAAGCGGCCAGCAGCTGTAGCAACACAAATGTTCGCACGATGACGTCCGTGGAGACCGTTTTGGTTAGCTAAGGAATAATTGATCAAGTACCACATTCTGACAACCTCAAACCACCATCTGACACTACACCAACTTGACTGTTTAGGAGGAAAACAACCGCCGTGAATAAATGTAATTCTGAGAATGATGTAGGATAAATGATAAATATCAGGTAATCTTTAATGTTTGGGCAATTTTTTTTACTTGACTGACTTCCTATACAACTGTCTCTAGTCAAAGATTAATGGCAGCACGTGTGAGATGGCTTTGACTCTAATGCAAGGTTAAAGCTTTTGTCAAAGGCATAAATCAGAGTGGGATCCAACTGCAAGACAGCAATCCACTCTTCAATCCCAGAATTCCTTGACAAACATTTTCAGCCTCCCCGCTTCTAGCCTTCTTCGTGCCCTGCGCACAGTTGCCCTCAAACCAACCAATACCCACGGGGTGGGAACTCATCTAAATGCATGCATTTCTCTGCTTTAATCTGACAGTTTCTATGTAAATTAACAGACGTTCAAAAGGTCTGCGTCTCTCAGGGGTGGACGCTGCCAACCAAATGCTTTCTCTTGAATTTAAACGGGAATCGGTGCAGTGCATGCTGGGATAAGAGAGGAAAGATAATCAAAGTTTAATCAAATAACCCTGGTGTGTATTAAAGGTGTGATGGAGATGGGAGACAGCTGTCGCAGGACGTGTGCGTGTGAAGGGAGACCAACAGCTCCGTGTGTGTCCGAGATGAAGCCGCGGCGGGCTGATCTGATGGAGTGAAGGACTTTATCTCACATATGCACACAACATTCACATCACAGATACTAAAGGTCTGGTTTATAACCCAGCGAGCTGCCCACACAGACATGACCTCCATACAGCCCACACATTACACCAGATAGTGCTATGCATAGGAAACTTACCTAAGAATGAATGCGTTTTGATGGACGTTTTTAATCAGGTATAGATGCAAGACTGCGTGGCGTGATAATCAAGTTTTAATGTTTTGTATGATATTTTTTCATATGTTAAATGCATATTTGAGTACAATTTCCAAAAAGATATATTTCTTTAATCACAATATTTTTATTATACTGACTCTTTTTCCATCAACACTGTATGGTTTTCTTTCTTCTGCACAACACAAAAGATATTTTGAAAAATGTCATTAACCATGTACTTGCATTGGTTTTGTGTCCAAACAATATAAGTGAATGGGGTCCAGTGCTGTTCGTTCACCAACTTTCATAACAATATTTCTTTTTTGTGTTCTGCGGAAGAAGGTCATACAGGTTTGAAATGACAAGAGGGTGAGTAAATGATGACAGACTCTTATTTTGGGGTGAACTACTTTAATATACTGTACTCCTTATATATCACTATAATCCTTCTGCAAATTCATGTTAGAAAAGATGACAAACCCTTCATTTCCATTCCACAAGCTCCCTCATTAACAACCTCCTGTAATAAACTGTTTTATGCGTTTATGCCTGCAAGTTGCTTATTTCCCAGACTTCAGATGCAAAGATCATTTATAAACAGTTACGTGCCCCCCTATACTTCCTCTGTGTTGAAGCAGAATCACCCGTAGGCCCGCAGACCACCAGCATGACATGAGGAGTAATTACATTTACGGGACATCCACAAGGGCAAATGTTCCCTGCAATAATGAATGATAAATTAACCACCAATGATACTTTCTTTAAACACGAGAGCTGCCAGACTGCGTGATTGTACACGAGATGTCTGCTATTGCAATTTATATTGACCAGCTCTGTGCCGTCTCCCTGTCCCCGGCTCCCTTATCGTCTGACTCAACAATAAGTTCAGCATGCCAAACAGCACATTAAGGCAGCCCATAAAGAACTCCGTAAAGAGACAGGCAAGTGAAGGGCCCCTTGTCCTAATGACAAACAGGGCTAATGTTGATGTTAATGCTTGGGGCTCTGTGTAATGTAAGATGCCTGCTCGCACTGTGAGGAGAAAGATGTTGACATGAAGAGTTTGTGTACGGTTCTATTTTAAGATATTGAGAAGAGACTATGAGGAAAAAGGACATAAAACACATGAAAACTGATTTAAACCACTCCATCACACAACATTCAAAATGCATCATAGCAAATCCAAATAAGAAAAATCAAATGTGTAAGATATATGCAAAAAATGCCTCCAAATTTTGTAAGTAAGCGAAAAAGTAACCTACAAATAAGTTATCGTACTGTAACAGCTCATTGTAGTCATGGCTTGTATCACTACGACCTAATGAATATTTTCGATTGAATGCAATTGTATTTATTTAGGGCTGTTAACAATTTTCATACATGCATCATAATTGAACAATTAAATAGAGTATATGCTATTAAGATAGATGGTATTATTGCAATGTACACTGATGAAACTACTGAAATAAATGCTATGTTGCATTGTCAATTATTACATTTATATATATTTAATTTAGATATATGGTGTTGTTGTCAGAACTGTGAAGCTAATTTTAATATAGCAGAACAATTTGCAATAATACCAAAACATGCAGAAAGAATGTATTTGTTAAAATATGCACTGTAAAAAGGAAAACTTGCTAGACAGCTTTTTGGAGTTGGCCAAGTATTTCACCTAACATAAATTAACATGAAAAAGTTGAACCAACTTAAAATAAATATGCAACAATCAAAATTCTGAGTTCACTTACTTATGGACTTAGTTTACCCAACTCAAAAGGTTATGTTTTATATAACGTTACTATATAATTGTTCTATTATTATTTACCTGCTCTACATATAAGATATATATGTTGCTAAACGCAAGTTGTTTTAATTATGAATTAAACAAAATCAGCAGTCTCCAGTGAGTAAACCATTAGAAATGGTGGCAAAGAACCAAAACTCCACTATAGATGTATATGTACAGTATGTAAGAGTGGAGAAAAAAACCTTGGGAGAGGCCAGACTCAGCCGGGAGAGCCAGTTCTCCACTGGCATATTAAAAAAACACTGCTGCAAAGAATCTTTTATGAAAACTTACTTGATGGAGTTCCTAAAGTGATCTTCTGCAGGGTTTTTCACTGTGCAGCTGTTCAGCAACCACAGATCAGCATCAGATGAATTGTCTGAAGAAAGAGAGGACGAAAAAAGAGAGATTATGAGAAAGAACCAAATACCAAAAAAACACTCCTGCCACCATGATCTTTCAAACCGGACCACAACAACAAATACTGACACATTACAGTAACAACTACGACCTGCGTGGACAGAGTTGAGTTTATACTCAGCAAAGCAACACGGAGCGTGAAGGTCCACTTTTCCACAAGACACGTTCACTCATAAGAACGGCTTCAGTCAAGCATTCACGGACCTGCAGAAACTCCTCAGAGATGCTCTCACACAAACATAATGAGATATGGGTGACGCCTGGGCAGTGAGAGGCCGTGAGCCCACAGATATGAGGCAAAAAAGGCCTGCGAGATGAGACATACACTGAATGTGTCCTTTTACAACAATTGCACTGGAGCCGGTGAAACACTCTGGTGGCTGTTTATAAGGTGCGGCCACAAGCGCAGAAAATAAATAGTGTAAAGTAGCAATAATGTAGCCCTTAGCACAAACATGACAAAAACGAAATGAACTGCAGAGACAGCAGCTAACAGCTTCCTGCAGCTGAAAATGCAAAAGTAAGATGAACATTATCTAAAAAATAAAGTCACAGGATGCTAGGTTGTAAATAGTTTAAGTTAACTTCCGGTCTGTGTGTGGTTATAATTTATTCTATATTTAATTTATATTAATATTTTATTGCATTTCAATTGAATTAAATTAAAACTCCTCACTTATTGATTCTCTACAAAGGTTTAATGGAGGTTAAAGGAATACTCCACCCCAAAATGTAAATGATGTCATCATTCACTCACCCTCAAGTTCTGATGAACGCAAAGAAAGATATTTGGAAAAATGTTATCAATTGAAATTTCCGGGACATCATTGACTACCATCTGTTGAACACAAAATGAGATATTTTGAAGAACTAGGTCAGCAACCAGTTCTGGGGCACCATTGACTACCATTTTAATATTTCCTGCACTTGAAGTTAGTTGCTAACATTTTTCCAAATATCTGTCAGAACAAAGAAATGTATACATATTTGCAACAACTTGGGGTTAGTAATTGATGACCGATTTTTCATTTTGGGGTGAACTATCCCTTTTAGCCTGCTAGCAGTGAAATTATAATCCCACCCTCTACACGATTTACAGTCCAAAGTCACGCCTCCTCCAAACACATGAACGTATTTCGTAAATCCATGTAACGAATTACAAAATAAATCCATACAATTCTTCACGACGCATGTTAAAACTTGTCCAAAAGAAAGAGCAACCATGGTTTCGTCTTTAAGCCCCTTACGATGTTAATTTGAGTATTTCCACTTTCATGATCCTGATGACGTATGATGTCTGTGTGAACAGGGTGCGGAGTGGTTTGCAAAATACGTTGGCTTAAAAAATCTACACATTACCAGTCACAGCGTTCAGCCAGAAAGTTTTTTGGTCCTACGCCTTTTCTAGATGATATATAATTATACAAATATTATTTGACCACTATACAAAACCAACATCAACCGAGTTTCCAACCAACACGACAAAAAAAAAATCTGGACAGGATCACCCACCTTGCCTTTAAGTTTGGGCCATACAATGTTTGTTTATGTTGTTGCCGCTGAAACCATCTGTAATTATTTGTTTGGTAATAAAGGAAAAAAAACTAATCATTTATTCTCTAAGTAAGTCAGATATAGGAAAATAACCAATTCACCAACATCATATAGAACCTATTTGTTAAATATTCAATAAATGTTACAGGATAATTCATTTATAATAATCACTGCAACACCGTGTGAAACACTTCATTTTTGATTTCATGGTGAAGTCTGAGGAACAGTAACCGTAAATGCCACTAAAACAAGCTCTGGGAAAGGTACACAATACTGTATATATTAGAGTAATAAATCAAGCAGAGCTCACTATCATTCCTGTTTATCGGATGGATAGCACAATATACACATAATGATGGCGCCAGGAAATTGGATCAAAACCAGAAAAACACCGGAGCGACGAACTACAATCTTCTCACAGCATCCATAAGACCTCATAAACACAGTTGCATGCAAAATAAGCTAGCCATTCTGGTATAGCAGAGAAAGTTTCTGTGAGTCAGTATAGGGTACAGTAAAAAAATTATCACTAAAGAGAGACAAAACAACCCAAATTGGCCACATAACACTGCTCTCCTTCCTCAGTGATACGAGAGCACATTTCCACTAAGTGACCTCTCCAGCTGCCCACTTCATGCATCAGTGTGACATTTCATTTGTGTCTGAAAGGCTTTTGCTTATTGCTGTTAGTCAGCATTTGAGCGTCTCTAGCTGATTATTAAAGAGAACACAGAGTGCTCTTCTGTGGTCGCTGGGAACCTCAACGGCAAAGTCAAACCAGAATCAGTGCTTTATTTTTCCTCTCTGTCTGCTTGATCTGGCATCCAGCATTTCTGGAATGGCAGATATTACCTCTCACCTAATAAACGACAAAACCATGTGCTGTAAGCTTAAACCTACTGAGATTGGTTGAATGCTGAAGCATTCTGGGTAAGTCAAAAGGGTTCGCTCTTAATTAACCTTGTTAAATTCACATCCCAAAACTCATTTTCACCATCTCGTCTTTGTTGGATTAGTGGTAAAATTTTGGTTCAAGGCATTCTGGCAAGTGTTCCTTGATATATTAAAACGGGGCTTCCTTCTTTGGACCAATGAATTTCCATGACTTCTGTCATTTAGGATTAAATGTATATTTTCCTTCTCTTGACTTTTCCAGGAATGGAGTAAATAATGACTGTGGGAACCTTGTTAAAAGGTGTCAGATCCGCTGGTGGTTAGCGGTTACCCCACGTGCTCCGACACATCATCCACTACCAGTAACTGAAAATAGCCAATAAACATGAAATCCTACCAAGTCATCGCTGTTACCATCAGTTAAATGTGATCATGTTTCTTTTCCCAGCACTGAAGCTGCTACCACCACTTAAGCCCTCAGCTGGGACGGGGCGAAGGGGAGCTAAAAAGAAAAGAAAACTGGATGACTCCTCTCTCGGGCCGAACGAAAACACCCCTGAGCTACAGAGGGTTGGCGTAGAGGCTTGTTTTCTGCTTGTTAAAGCATTCTCGCTCCAGCTCCTGGAACGAAGTGGTTTTGCTGTGCTGGTTTGTATAGCTTTATCTTCCAAAGGCAATCCCAAATGGATCAGATGTACCTTGAGTAATCACCACAGGGCTCAGAGGGGTGACATGGTGCCCGAGTTAAGGACAACGGGCAGTGAAAGACTTGTAATAGAGGTCACTTTTACTAGGCTGTCTCAATGAGTTTGTTTAGACGTTAGACTGTTTTAGTGATGCATCACGCTCTGGTGCCCAAATAATGGATTTCTGCATTCTCAAAAAAAACAAGCGACAGTTTTATTTGGTTTCATTTTATTGATACTAAAAAAAATACAATTTGCAGGGTGAAGGTTGGACGACGAAGGTTGAACAGAGAGTTCTGTATGAGGCCAAATCTTTTAGCTTTTATAAAATTTACGCTGACATAAAATTGAATGTATGTTTGTGTGATATCCAAGATAGCAGATGCCTAGTATTTAAGTCATATAGCCACTTGTATGGCACTTCTTAAAACCTCGACAGTCCCCCGTCTACAATCATTGAACAGAAAACAAAACATCTTTTGTGTTCCCTGGGAGAAAGAGTACAGAATTTATTTGAATGAAAAACTGCAAGTTCCTCATGAGGGCCGCATAGCAGTGGGAAGTTTAGTCACCAGCAAAGGTTTTCTATCAGTTAAACCTCTCACCTCCTTTCTCGTCTTGGGCCCTTCACAGCAAATACTGTTGTATGTTTACACAAGACCGTTTGTTTTAAGAAAAAAATGGCAACCAGAATGCAGCCAGGCCCAAAGGGACAGTACGGAGACATAAAAAGACAAAGCACCGTCCCACAAAGGACAGCCCAAACCGAGGCTGTGCATTAAAGACAAAACAAGTCTGAGCAGGCAAAGGGTAACGTCAGTGGGCTTTGGATAAACAGGATGTCCAAAGACGCTGAGGAGAAACAGAAAGAACCTCTCGGCTTAAAGGTTTCGCAAAATGTATTAGGACACTCTGCCAACAGTGAGGCAATGCATAAAAGCACAATCTTTCAGAAAGATGTACTACCTCTCTAAAACTCTGGCAAGGCGGCATAAAAATCCTTGCACTAAGCAGAAAAAGGTAACTAAGACAACAAGGGCTGTTTCTTGGTGTTCCTGTCATCTGTCTTTTTTCTATAAGTTATTTTAACAGCCTGACCTCAGGGATAAATCGCTGCTTTATAAACACTGAGAAACGCGGGCCTGTTTTCTCAGGAAAACAAAATGATTTCGTTACATAATCTCAACGGACACCTAAAAGATATTTGCATAGTAAAGTTTTAAGGGTCTCAAAGGTATGAAAGGGTTCATAATTAACCAGGTTTACAGAGTGACGTGCTTCCAAGTAAATTTCCCAGCAGTCACCGCTGCGTGGCCGACATGCAATTTAGGCACTGCATAATTTGAGGATCTGTCATGAAATATTGTGTGTGCCTGAGGTGGGATCAGTTGGTTTATGAGTGACACACGAAAACATGCGCACAAACAAACAGCTGTTCATTGGTAAATCCACAGAAGTCATTTGCATGAATTTGACTTTGGGGCAGAGTTCAAACAATTGCAGGGACTGTTTTGTGTAAATCCCATCTTCGTTTGGATGTGCTCAATGCAACCGTCCTTATCTGATTCACAAAAGATGTTCCACCACCAACTGCCAAAACAACCTCACCAGACAGAATGCTGTGTCAGCTCCACACACACACTACCAAAAACGTTTCCCAACAAAACTGAAATGTCATGTAAGGTTCTAAGCCACTATTGATTCGGAATCATATCAGTCATGTTTAAATGTACTATTGAGTTAAGACATGGTCTTCCAAAATCTGTAAGGTTCCATAGTGTGCTAAATATAGTGGTCAAAAGTGTATATCCACCTTGCAAAACTGGAAAATGTTAAAAAGGAGGGAAAATAAGAGGAATTTAGATCAAATTAATAAAACTCGGTTAATTTTCAATTAAGCACTGAACAAGTTATTCCACAACAGATGTTTCCATGGTATTCACACAGCACAGAATAATAACCCCATTTATGGAAATATCGCTGTTCACATACACTTTGTTCTTACTACTGCACAATGTTACCTGAAAGATTAATGTCAGTTTTTCGGTTCTGTCATAGTAGTTTAAGAGTTTCTTTGTTTTATCAGAGTCATTAAACGGTTCTCCAGAAAAGTCCTTCACAATAAAATATAAAAATGTATGATATGATTCATAGTTATAGATATTAGTAATTATTCTTCATATATTAATACTACACATTAGGGCTGTGCGATTTAGGGAAAATATCTAATTGCAATTTTTTTTGATGGACATTGCATTTGCTTCAGCTCAATATTGTCAATAGTGTGAAGCACAGTATGGGTATAGTTACCCTGCTGAAAAAAAACTAAAAACATTTTAGAGATTGTAATCGTTTCCATTAAAACCATTACAAAATTCCCTTGGAAGTGTGCCTTATTTAAACAAGAATTACTGTTGTTCTATTGGTTGCCAACAGACAGATTACATCACAAAATGTGCATTCACACAAATGCTCCCAAATATGTTTTGAGGTCACAAAGATTAAATTTAGGGTACAAATGCTACCTAAAATGGGCGCAATTTCAACCCCAACACTCCATCATGCAAATAGTGCGAGTATATTGTGTTCTCGGATCTCGTCACACCTCTCCTACACATTTATGTCGTAAAAAAGTTGCAATAAAAAAGGTTTGATTCCAAAATAAGAAAGATTATTTGTTTTTTTACTGTGCATTCCAATTACTATCAATCAAATGTTAAGCCATAATAACTAAAAAGATACAGCTAACTAACACAATAAAAACATCTCATTTTGGAACAAAACTCTTCATTTAGTTATTGAGAATGTTTTAGGTCTTTGGGAGGATAATTGTGTAGTCAAGATCTGTGACGGCCTGGATAAAATATAAAAACACAGAACTTATTTTATAGCTGGATTTCTATTTCTTCAACCTGGTGTGTTGTGTATCTCACACAGACAAAAGAAACAGGATGAAACCAGACAAATTGAAGTAGTAAGAATAAAAACACCCTGCCTACTGAAACCTAGTGTTATAGGAAGCGTACAGGAACGCCACCACTTGCTCGGTGCGCACTGGGAGCTCCAAAAACAGACTGCCATCAATAATTAATCTGCCAAAATAAGGAACTTTCCCAAACGTCTCGCATTATTACGCTCAGGAGCGTGATGGTGTCACAAATCATTTGTGCAGAAAAGGGCTGTTTGACACTGGAGCCAGCGGCCGGAAAACAAGAGCTCCTCCCATAACTCACAGGAGACAAACACAACAAAACATACATAAACACACAAACGCAGATAAGACTCAAGTTGAGGAACAACTACGCAAAGCCACAAGAGACCAAACCAAAGCCATTTTATCTGAGGCCAGGTGTCCCCGGAGCTGCCCTCTGGCTATAAACCAAAGTGTGATCCTGAGCATTAAGCCGAAGCCATGTCGCACCTGTGGACGACGGGATACGGAACAAACAAGGTGCCATCAAACTCTAAATGATTGCTTTCTGGTCCACCTGATTTCTTCAAAATAGCCAATGGCAAAAGCACAACACATCCCCAGACAAGTCACATGACCTCCCCTAGCTCCACTGGCAATGTTCAACCGAAGGGAAAGCGTGACACAAAAGTAATGTGTACATCTGAAGCCACTCTCAAATGTACACTCATTACCGTGAGTCAGATTAATAGGAGACGTATACAGACACACCGGGCAGTTAAGCTGTTAAGCTATGTTGACCTATTTAAGAGAGGCGCTTTGTGACACGGTAGGACTTTTAGAGAAATGGCATAAATAAATATTACATAAAGCGTAAGGCTTAAAACAGAGCCTCTCAGTTAACAGATCTCGGCTGAAATCAGGTCAGTGATGATGGCATCAACGGCTATGCTTTGTGACAACAATCGGCGGTCGACCTGAATCGGAGGACAGCGCTTGTTTGTGAAAGCCACAGATCTGTAATTGCTTTGTCCTTTAGCTGAAAGACAAATATATTTGGATAAAAGAGGCGATGAGGGAAAAGGTAAAAATTTATTTTATCTAAAATAAAAAGACAGTTTTTTTTAATGCCTTTCTCATGGTTTTGCAAATCTGTAACCAATAAAAGGTATTTAAAAAGTGCTTGTCAACTTGGACAACAGTATTGACAACACACACCCTTTTCTTTACACACTTCTCTTCTTTACATGGGTCGAAGTCAAATAATAAAATCAAACAGACATTTCCTGCAAAACGGTCTCTAACATCTCAGCCTATAAATCATCAGTATAAGCTTACCATTGTGAATCAGGTACCAAGACAGATTTGAAAAACAGACATTTTATGTACTTGCTCGAAAAACAGATTTTTGTTCATGTTTAACCCAGAAAGTTTTGGATTGGAGCTTAAAAAAGCTTTAACAAAATAACCAAAATGCTCTCATTAAAGCAAAAAAACATCAGTGTGTCTGAATTGAAAATCTGTTTAGCACTATCATGAAACGTATTCCATCTTAACTGACTGAACTGGGCCCTGATCAGAAAGAAACACTTTCTCGAGAGAAATTATCCACTGCCAAACATAGCTGGTGTGTCTTTGGGACTGGAGGTTTTTGGATTTGCAGTTTCCTCCTCCAATTGAGTCTCAAGCCAAGCACATGCACATTTCGGCTCTTTGAAAACGGCTAGGAGAAAATTCAGTTCAGGACTGGAGAGCGGTATGGCCGAGTTTGCCAGCCTGGCTCAGTGGTACGGCTGAGCGCACAAGCCTGCATGTGCATTGGATGTGTGGATGGAGCAGGCGGCCCACACGGCTGTTTCTAGCACAGACCGATGAATTAGTGCTAATTCAGGGCCGTTTGGCCTGAGGGCAAGTATGCGTATTCCTCGTACCGTCTGGCTGCTTTGACCCTAAACATATTATATCAGCTGTCGGAGCACACTACTCCCTCAGGATCTTCTCGGACTACAAACACACAGCTCTTTCACACACGAACAAAGGAGGGTTGTGTTTAAGAATGAGCCTTAAATATCAGAGTAAAAGTGTGATGATTACGTAAACGCAAAGCAGCGAGAGAGTTTTAATTGGCCAAAAAGTGCCAAGACTCAAGAAATAAATGAACGTCTACAGGCCCTTAAGAAAATAGCGATCATGTGATTATTTACGCCGTCAACATATTATACTACAACGCATTCAGAAGGCTGTGAATAGGAGTGCAACGGAGTGAATTTAACACAAAAGAAGGGTCGTGTACAGTATAAGGGCCATGACCGATGGACAAAACAGTAGGTCTGTTGTCACAGCTGCAGCGTGTTACGCTACTAACAACCACATGACAGTGGCTTTAAATAAAGAAAATTGTCCTGAAAATTGAGAAGCGACAGAGAGAGAATCTCACACACAAATTGAATTTAGCACTGTGTAATACATCAAAGGCCTCGCACTAAACATGCATATTTGTAGCATTTTAAAACTTTTTGAAGGACATTTTATCATTGCTAAGATGTTGTTTTCAGCAAACATATTTTAATAGTAAATTCCTAAGCCCTAGCAAGGAGGAAACACTCCCAGAGCCGCTATGAGAAAGAGCTGTTTTTTTACAGCTATGGCAGTTCATGGAGCCTCGCAATAGCAACGCATGCAGCTGCAGCAAGACTGGCCGAGATGATCTTTCAACACAATTAAAGACGCAAGACGTTTAATGAATAAAATAATTCAAGAATTTGAGAACTCTGAAGGCCCTAAGAAGTGAAGAATCTCAATTTTAAACGTTCGTTGTCCCGACTCTCTCTCTTCTCTCTCTCTCCCTCTATCTCTCTCTATCTCTCTCTTTTGATGGCTATGAACACTTCAAACCAAAGACGTCAAACAGTCTGCAGAACAAAAAGCATGCAGAGGCCTCTCTTGATGTTTCTCATAGACAAAACAACTGTGCTCCTCAACTGGTGCAACATGTTATTCTCCACTTGCCTTTGAGCAGACATTAAATCATCAAGGTCATCCACATTAAGTGGCCTTAGAAGCCACGACAGCCATTTTCATTACCGGAATGGAGAGACTTGTGAATGTGGCAAAAACAGGCAAGCGTCTGAAGACCAAAGCGCTGTTTGCTTTAAAAATCCTAATAGACCCTAATGAGTAAATGCATGTTTGTTAGAGAGCTTACCTCTGTAATAGCAGCTTAAAGCAAGCATTGACTACTTCCAGTTGCGGCTAGAATGGTGGAAAAGCAAATCAAATCACACATTTCTGCTAAAGCCACTTAAAGGTACATTACATATTTGAAGGACCTTATTTTCCCTTTAAACCATTAGCACTTACGAAGCACAGATGAGCTTTTTACATTTATTTTGAGGCTTATATGAAAGCCCTTTGGATACAAAGCATGAAAATGAATTTTGATGAATCTTAACTCATATTTCTTTTTTAGAACCACAAGATTGAACAGCCAAAACACGTTTACACATCCTGACAAACGAACATCTTTAAAAGAGAAGATCACTATAAAATAAAAATGTAGTGTATTTTCATGTATTTATGTTTAAAAAGTATTTAAAAATCGCTAGACAAAACCCTTATACAGCGGCTGGTGTCGTGTAGATCCTTTCGAAGCTGCGATGAAACAAATTTGGACCTTAACCAACAGCCCCCCGTTGAAGTCCATTATATGGAAAAAAAACCCTGGAAGCTTTCCTCATAAGCCTCAATTTGTTTTCGACAGAAGAAATAAACATGCATGACATGTGAGTGAGTTTTCAAGAAATTTTCATTTTAAAGTGAACTACTCATTTAAGCGATGCATCATCTTTCAGCTTCAGCAAAATTAGGATTTGATTTTTTTTCTCCCAGAAGTGACGACAATTGTGGCAAACTAGACTGATATTAAAACTTAAATATCTGAGGGATCGTCTCCCGTCACATTTGTTCAATCTTTAGTTCAAAAAGCGAAATGATATTCCGGGTGAAGTCACCTTTCAGAGGAGACTGTCACCCTCGAAGGTGGAGGGAGGAGACCGCTTCTATGCCAAACTCAATTCTGTCATTACCTTTTACCTGCTGCTGGGATCATTATTGGCAAACGGGCACAGAGGAATTTTACACTTCAGTATGAGCAGTTCCATTAGGGCCCCTGTGTGTGCCAGGGCTCACCGCCAAGAAGACACGGCTGAACCCGAAGCCTAATTACCATTGTAGCCTGAGGAGAAGAGGAAATCTATGAGTGAAAATACAATCGGCAATGGGTCACACACCGATGGTGCCCTCCTGCTGGATGTCACACACGTCTCCTACGGTGTTCAGATGGACCTGGCTCCAGACAGTGGAGACTGAGGTAATTGTACCCATTTAAATTCATCTGTCGGGGGAAGAGGAGCTTGTCTGTGGGCAGCTGATAGGACGGCGATGGTATTTTTGTGATGGGCCTGCATTCTCTCAGCTCACTTCATGTAGGGCTGGACAATAATTCAATAACAATATCTATCACGATACAATTAATATTGATAACGGTGATATGGTTTTTAAACACATATTCAATATATCAATATAAATTAAATGTCCGGGTCTGAGCCCTTGCAGGTTAGAGTGACGCTCTGTTAAACTTAAACTAGAGATTTATACTAGGGCACCACATTTATAATTTTTGTCAATATATTTATTTACCAAACGGATCTGCAACTTACTAATGCTTGTAAATGCGACACAGCCGGACTTCAACCGTAGGCCCACAGGAATCCATCTCTGCGTGGGTCTGTGATTCCTTTCTACTCTGCAGCATCCAGCTGCGGACCTCCTGTTCATTGCATGCTTCAGTTTATACTCAAAGTACAACTAAAGAGAAGTATAAAAAATGAAAGGCAAATATGGCCCATTTGGCCGCTACTGTATTTCTACAACTTAACTCTGATGGGAGAACGTTTTGAAGAATGTTGAGCTATATCTGTATATTTGTGAAATTAAATTCACCTCATTTTTTTATTACACAAAAAGCCTCTGTCTATCCAAAACAAGTCATTGGTGCTCTGAACCAACATACATTTGGAGAGAAACCCTGATCACACCCATCCCCTGCTTAGGTTTGACTTCAGTGCAGTTTCTGATACTAAGGGAAAGCTTTCTTCAGGGGGTCACACCTATCAACCACTCCTACAATGAAAGACTTTAGCAAGGACAACTAGACCTGTAACAGGGTTAGTTCTATATCCCAAGCAGGTATACAGAAAAGCAGGAGATGGTGAGAGGAAGAGAAAAACAAGGTTAGAAAGACATAACATCTCCCCCTATGAGAGTGCGAGAATGAAAGACACAGAGAATGTGCTGTGGATATTAATAAATGCCCCTCCCCACCCATTGAGAAGACCATGGGCTGCTGGTGGAAGGACGTAGCTTGCTGTCATGGCATGTCCTCTTCCACGAATCCCATGGTGGCGGTAACAACAGCAGTCCGTCACAGCTTGGAGGTGAAAGGGAGTCAGGAGGCTGAGTGTGGGCTTCTACTATATCACTACATAGCCAAAGAGACATAAACCAGCCAGACTCATATTCAGGAAGGTTAATTATGGGCAGTGAGCCGCATACAAAAATCATTTGATTCTTTTGTCCGACGCCTCTGGAGAGAACTCAGGGCTGATATGATATGACCCAAACCTTTTCAGAAGAGCACCGGGGTCTTTATGAAGAGCTCAACAATGACCTTGGATGCAAAAGGTGTAACTGTAAAGAAACCATTGTACCATTTCCCAAAACAAGTAGGTTACTGACACGGTCAGTCTAATGCCCCAATGCATGTTTTATTGGTGTGTACATGTGTGTATTCACAGCACCACACATGGGACTGTGCAGGTGCAGGAAAGTGTGAAACAAACCTGTGTGGCATCACTTTGATGGGTTCTCTCTACCTCCCCCTAGCTTTGGCATCCAGGGACTCATTTTACTGAAGATGGTAGCGGTTTATAACACCCCTATCTCAATGACACAACCACAGCCTCTCACCCACGTACACATACAAAAAGTTACACAATAACGGAAGCAGCTGCTACGGCACACGGAGATAAACACTGGCCAACTGGTAACAAGTGCAGTGTTAGTCGAGTGAAAGAGGAGCGTCCCTCTGCCCGGTTTCCATATGTAAATGACTTCACGGATGGCACTTGTTAAGAAGGTAAACATCAAAAGCACAGGGAAGAACCCTCTGTGTGCCAGCTAGTGTTGCTCATTAATAAAAACTGTTCTTAAAGTAATAGTTCAACCCAAAAAAAAAAAAATTTGTCATGATTTACTCACCCTCATTTTAAACCTGTATGACTTTCTTCTTGCCGCAGAGCACAAAAGAACATATTTTGAATTAGATAACTGAATGACACCGGCTCTTCTACTGTATAGACACAAAACAAATGCATGAAAATTTGGTGGTAGTCAACAACATTCTTCAAAATATATTATTCTGTGTTCTGTGGAAGAAATAGTTATACAGGTTTGAAACGACAAGATGGTGCGTAAATGATGACAGAATGTTTATTTTTGGGTTAACTTCATGCCAAAAAAAGCCAAAGATGTCACAGGGCGTGTCATCTTCAATGCTTTTCATTCGCTTTGAATGGTTGACGGCATGCATTGCCGAACTGGATTTTTTCAAGCACCAAACGCAGGCGTCAGCTAGATCGCTTTATACAAATATCCTAGTGAAGCCGATTTGCAATTGCGTTGATACAAGATAGGAGAACAATGTGATTGGCTGTTGTCACTATAATGATTGCGTCAGCCACACTTCAGACAGGCCTTTGTCAAGCGTAGACACCCCATGTGAATGCAGGGTAAGGGGTGTCTGGGGGGACCAAAACACTATTCTCCTAAAAAAGAAGAAGGAAATGCCCCAGTGTGCTTAAAAACACGATGTCCAACAGTGGCATTATTACAAACAAGTGTAACTTATTTCCCAAAACCGTGTATGCCTTGCTTCATCAGGATAAAATGTTGAAACAAAAAGTGCACATTTGCCCACCCTCTGGGTATTTGACTACCCTCTGAAAATTAAAAAGATCTCACCTAGCAAGAAAAACTTTTGTGTGAAATGTGTGATTTGTTCAGCTATGATTAAACATGAGCCACAAAACCATGAAATGTGCCACTGGTGCCAGAATGAAATCAATGTTGAAAGTTTTACATGAACAAAGTCAAAGCTCACAGTAACTTGAGCCACGCAACAGCTGCATTCTTACCCACAACCCTGGCTGTTCACAGTGGCAAGCAACGAGTAACTGGGCAAAGAAAAAACATAACACAGACAGAGAAGCAGGCGCAAAGACCATAAATTGTCAAATCTAGAAACCGAAACAGATTGTTGTTGAAAAGTGAGTAGTACGGCCGTGGTTGACTTTGTAACCATGTGGACACAAGTGACCTTCATGGCCCTCATCTCCACAATCTGCCAAGCGTTACATTTTACTAGAGTCGAATGCAAGTTTACCGGAGCTTTCCAAGCTGAACAAGAACAGCTCCCAGCATGTTATTGCCACAGGTGCCGAAACACATGGGAATGTTTAATACCCTGTTCGAGGAACACAATAGGTGTCCTTCAAGAACTCGGACACGGACAATTACATTCTGAAAAAAAGCTGAATGAAATGACTATTCAGCAGTAAGCAGGTAAAGCAAATAGCACACAAATATGACTGTGCAGATGGCAGAGAAAACTGCAAGTTCAGATCATCCAAGAGAAAAGTGCAGCAAGTATAAACGGTAACTCCAAGAGAGTTCTACTAATCCTTTCGGAAAGGCGGGAAACCAATGGGTGGTCATGAAGAATAAGGTCTTTCCGTGTGCCCCAAACACTCCTGAATCCTGAGGTCACCCAGGGGAGAGACAAAGCTGAGATGAGAGCGTGTCTCTGCAAAAATGACACCGGTCCTCCCTTGCGGCCCTTTTAAAATTCATGAATTCCAGAAGTGGGCAACGGCAGCCATCGGCCATAAATTTACAGCAAATCATAAAAACGGATTAAAGTTCTACTTTATGAATGCTCTTTGTCCCTCGTTTGATTTGCAAGTCCTCGCTCTCTATTGCTCCCCTGGTGTATCTTTGCCCATGCCTGGGCTCGACTCAATTGGTACACAATTTCAATTTGTTTATGTGATATACCACTGTGGGTGTCGTGAAAGACCTCTTGCGTAAATCAGTCAAGCGGGCGGGATGTATACATACAAGGTGTTGATCCCAGATGGCTTTGCCAATAAACCTGTATCGCTGCTCTCCTCGATATATTGAGCGAAGGTGGACAAGGCACAAGCCTGATGAAAAGGATTGGATAAGGAAAATTTCATCTAGGCCGAGATATTACCTTGTGCTGAATTTGCTATGCCAGGAGCCCTCCGGCTCAACTTAGCCGGGATAACTCAACGCCAAACAGAAAGCTGCTTTTTTCATACAATCAATCGTAATGTAGACAGAGATTTTAACCAAATGATTTGGTCACGAGCACTTTTATTGCATCATCTTTCAAGAATACACCATTTCTTTGAAATCCCATGAGCCAAAAAAGTATATCAGACTAGTGCTAGTGTTTGAAGCGACTGCATTATAGTGCCGTTATAATGACTTCGTGCTTCACTGTAGCAATACTCCGATGCCAATTTGATAGACTTCGCCAAACCGTACGTGCAACAGCAACCATAGCAAAATTTGGTAAGTCCTGTGGTGCAGGTGATCCTCAACACGCGACATGCTTACTATGAATGCATAATTTGCTATAATGTGAATGCAGCTGACTTTAAAGGCAATGCACAATAGGCTTAGACAGATTTTTAAGGAAACATAATTTTTCTGTGTTTACAGCCTAAAGCATTTTGGTATTTTCCTACGGGCAAGATTAAACTGATATTAGGGCAACTCACTGGGTAGCACTGTTGTATAACAGCAGGAAGGTTCCTGGTTTGAATTCCAGCTGGGCCAGAGGGTTTTCTCTATTGGGTTTGCAAGTTCTCTGTGTACATGCTGGTTAGGTGAACTGGAGATGCCAAAAATGTGGATGAAACCCTTTACTATGGTCACTGCTAAATACTGGTTCTCATCATAATTATAGCCATATAAGCTGGAATGGCATTAAGAAGGGTGGTACATGTAACTCCCTAGGAACAATATTTGGACTGTAAATCAGACTGATGTTGTGATGGCAAAACAAGCCTCTCTAAATCAGCATAAACCACTGCCACTTTAGATTACACCCCTACATACAAACAATCTCGAAATTAAAGATCAGTTTGCCAGGAAGCCTTCGATATGGCTGGACGGAAAATAATTTCTGCTCCTTTATGCCGTCAATTTTCCTTATAATGCAGGTAGTGTAAATCATGTGTTACTCCTGCAACACTCAAACAATTATACACATTTATTTATTGTGCCTTCCAAGTCACTCGGATGTTGCTCATGATATACATAATCTTAGTTCAGATCAACACTTTAAAACAGACCTACTTTGCTTTTTTCATTAAGCTAGGCCAATTATAGAAACCAAACCGAAGAGATCTACTATATGAAATGGTCACTAAGTATCACCTGTGAAAGGACTGGGGCCCAGCTCCAGGTCCCCTCTGGAGACGCACTGTGCCCAGTCTTCATCTCTGCCATGTCTTCATTTTTCAACCAGCTTGAACAAAGTGTTGCTGTCTAAACACTCAGCCAAAAGGCCCGGGTTGCTCGTGCAGGTCTCTAATACATCAGAGAGATCATGACCCACTTTCCACCCACCCCAACCCCCTGTGCTCCCTCCACAATCTCTCATCCACCTCCCTGAATCGTCCATGACCTTGGGAAAGTCAGAGCTAAGGAGGGAGGGGAGTGGGGTGTGTTTCAGATGCACTTGACTGCACTAACTCCGCCATCTAAGCAGCACCACTGAAAACAGCTTGCGGATGTCCCGGCCCATAACACGCAGCATTAAAATAAAGCTTTTTTTTCTTTATTTAAGCCACTTGCCAGGGCATATGGGATTAAGTGATGAAAAAACGCTGGGTCAGATAGACAGAAGATCTCCAGCCCATGAACAGTAATAAGCCGTAATTACCATTTTAAACAGCTCAATGGTGCCTAAAACTAGATCATTAAAGAGTTTTAAGTCATTAAACCAATAAATGTTGACTCTTGACAGTATCTTCCTCCATTCGTCGATTGCCTCGATACAGCACTCAGGGTATTTTATTTTACACTTCTTATAGCTACGAGCTGTGCAATTATTCAGTGTAGTCCTCTGATCCTGCTATCTGTTAATTGTTTCTCCTATAATTTACACATGGACTCTACCATCATTCATTCTAATATTACAGACTGTGCACACTGAACTGCTTTCAGTCACACTCAATATGCAATAATTTAATATGGCTCTTCATTTTATCTAACTGCAGGGGATATGTTGGCAACAATTCTAATACTTTGGCTGGATTTTTGTTAACACATCCGTAATAGGCTGCTCGATTATGACAAAAATCATAATCACCATTATTTTGGACAATATTGAGATCCTGATTACTTGACACGGTTACTCGTTAACATTTAAAACAACATCATTTTTGGCTTTAAACTGTGAATTCAACTGAAAAATAAATGTTAAGAAACAGCACATCTGAACCACTGTAAAGGAAAGGGTGCGCTGTGGATTTATACCACAATAAAAATAAGTAATGTAATGCGGCACAATAATTGTTTTAACTTGATTATTTGTTTTTTTGTAATTGTTGAAGGTATTTTCCGATTAACTGCAAAGCTCTAATCCGTAAAGTGGCAAAATTCAAGTAAAATACTCAAGGCTTGCAAGAAAAGTGATCAAAATCATTATACAAATTTTTTGTAGAGAGGGCGAGAGAGAGAGAGAGAGAGAGAGGGCGGGCGAGAGAGAGAGAGAAAGAGGGCGGGCGAGAGAGAGAGAGAGAGAGGGCGAGCGAGCGAGCGAGCGAGAGGGCGAGCGAGAGAGAGAGAGAGAGAGAGAGAGAGAAGAGAGAGAGAGAGAGAGAGAGGGCGAGAGAGAGAGGGCGAGAGAGAGAGAGAGAGAGGGGCGAGAGAGAGAGAGAGAGGGCGAGAGAGAGAGGAGGGCGAGAGAGAGAGAGAGGTCGAGAGAGAGAGAGAGAGCGAGAGAGAGAGAGAGAGAGAGAGAGAGAGAGAGAGAGAGAGGGCGAGAGAGAGAGAGAGGACGAGAGAGAGAGAGAGGGCGAGAGAGAGAGAGAGGGCGAGAGAGAGAGAGAGGGCGAGAGAGAGAGAGAGGGCGAGAGAGAGAGAGAGGGCGAGAGAGAGAGAGAGTGCGAGAGAGAGAGAGAGTGCGAGAGAGAGAGAGAGTGCGAGAGAGAGTGCGAGAGTGCGAGAGAGAGTGCGAGAGAGAGAGAGAGAGAGAGAGAGAGAGAGAGGCAGAGAGAGAGAGAGAGAGAGAGAGAGAGAGAGAGGACGAGAGAGAGAGAGAGGGCGAGAGAGAGAGAGAGGGCGAGAGAGAGAGAGAGGGCGAGAGAGAGAGAGAGGGCGAGAGAGAGAGAGAGTGCGAGAGAGAGAGAGAGTGCGAAGAGAGAGAGAGTGCGAGAGAGAGTGCGAGAGTGCGAGAGAGAGTGCGAGAGAGAGAGAGAGAGAGAGAGAGAGAGAGGCAGAGAGAGAGAGAGAGAGAGAGAGAGGGCCAGAGCGAGAGAGGGCCAGAGCGAGAGAGGCAGAGAGAGAGAGAGAGAGAGAGAGAGAGAGAGAGAGAGAGAGAGAGGAGAGAGAGAGAGAGAGAGAGAGAGAGAGAGGGCGAGAGAGAGAGAGAGAGAGAGAGACACATGTTCTATCTACAAAATCGAATTATAATTTGGTTCTAGCTGCGAGCAAATCAGCACTTGGAATGCACACAAGGAGTTACTGCCTTTTGTCTTTGCAGGGCAATGTACGTGTCAACACAATTTTACAACACAAATTTCCAGTTTTAACAAACATTATAAGTGAATTGTTGGAGTTGCTTGAAAATGTATTGCTTTATTGAATGTTTTGCAAAATTCTAAACAAAGTGTTTTTTCATCTGCGTTTGACCCGTGTCAAAAATCCCCATTTACAAATGCATGAAAATGTCGATATTGTACATTTAGAATAGATTTTGTTTCTCTGTCATGCATGAAAGATATTTGATCCCCATATAATTTTTGCTATATGAAATGCAAAAACTTTGAAGCTCGGTATCTCAAAAATTCTCAACGCAGATTCAAACTATACAATAAAATGAAATAAAATTATCATATATAGACAGACAAGTAGAACGATTATCTACGAAAAAATGCAATCTGTTGGTCAGGGGTTTTCAAACTTTATCATGCCAAGGACCCCTAAATAAGATGAACCTTCTTGTGAGGACCCCCTTTCTGAAATAGAATTAGAATTTTTTTAATAAATCAAAATGATACATTATAAAGAAATTGTTTTCAAACGTAACAGTTATATTTATAACCTGTATATAATCTATAAGTATATAACCTGATGAGACAATTTCAATTCAAATGTATTTGTACTGTAGCAACATTCACATTGAGTGCGAAAAAAGCAACTATAGCGAGAAAAGTCTCACTAAGTGCAAATATACACACTTCTGGAAACTATGCATGTATCAAAAAACACTACCAATAATAATGTTCGGTTCTGGGGACCCCTGAAACATTCTGGGGTGTCCCTAGAGCCCAGTTTGAAAACCACTGAACCAGGCACTTTAAACTGAATTAATTGTTTTGTTTTTTAACAAAAGCTAAAAGAAGAAACTAGACAACACAAAATTATTTTACAGCATTTTACTGTGTGCTATTACTGTGATATTTTAAGTACATTGGCTAGACAAGTCAATTCAACTTGTTATTTCAATTGACCAGTGGTGAGTTGCTGCAACATATATAAGTGGAAATTACTTATTTTGATGAATTGCAGTAATTTAAAAGCATACAAATTTAAAATTATTGTAGCCAATTTGAGCATTTTTTATAGCTACTATATAATAACCTTTAGACATCTTGTTGAATGCACAGCATGTTTCACACAACAGAAAGCATAAGAAAAATTGTAGAATTTTAAGAAAGTACCAATTAAATGTTGGTGGTGTGGACTCCACTGTATCCTGTATGGCCGCTTGAAGCACACAGGAGCAGCTCTCCTAATGACTCTATTGTGTTTGTACCCCTCGCTTGAACTGCTGGCCCACTTACAGGAACAGGCAGTGACAGCTGCAGGCCTGAGCTCCTGGGGCTGGCACAGGCCACTGATGTAGCAGGGCTGCGGTGGAGGAGACAAGCTCACCTCACTGAAACACACCATAACTAAAGCCCTATCCACCCCATTAACATCCAGCAATCCGCCCCTCCTCACAGCTGCCCACACCAAAGCAACAGCTGTCAGGCACCATGGGGCTGCCAAAGTGAACACACGCATCAACTGACGCTCTTAGAGTGAGGGCACTCTCACACGCACACACGAAACCTTTGACATATTTAATCACAAAAAACAATTGACCCGATTAAATGTCACAAATTAGAGAAAATAACAATTTTTCACTAAAAAGTTATACATTTTGGCCAGCTCTAAACTTCACCTTATTCTGCTGAAATAACCAAGAACTGAATCCCAAAGCCTTGAAATAACTGAAGATTCATTCAGCCCAGATATAAAATAAACTGCCCCAATTACAGTCTCAACTGTATATTAAATGCATACACCAACAGTTACAAGCACTAAAGAAATTACAGATGTCTTGAGTCTAGGCCTACAAAGAGCCCTTTAATTAATCTAGATCAACTTTACAGAGTGCAAGGCGCACCGTGGACTAGAGAAAGCGGCACGGCTTGTGTTTTGTTTACAACGTTTTAGATGCGAAATGGGAATCGCCCATAACTGCGGTTTCTAGGACAGCTCTCACAACTGGAGAAGTGATGGAAGCAAAAACACTGCCAGACACCAGATGCGAAGTGAACATTGGACATGATGTGACACTATTAAAATAGAGAGCTGAACTATGGTGCTCTGTATTTTTCCCAGCGATTTGCAATATGACTAAATGGAATCCACATACTTTACTCACACTTCCTGAACAAATTGTCTATGTCCCTTATTCTGTGCAAGGGACTATAAACAATAAAAATGTTCAATTGGTTGTGTACACAAAATGAATAAAGGCCTAAAGTACGAATCACTGTATTTTTAAATTGTAAAATTGTGCCATGCTGAGTTGATCTTCAATGGCTTTGTCAAAACAGGCCCGAATCAAGAATAGCTTTTTTAAGCACATCAAACTCTCACAGTGTATATATAATCCATACTTAGTATATATAATCCATATATAATAGTATGGATTATATATACACTGTGAGTGTTAATTTTAATTTTTTTAACACTGGCCTTATAGCTGTGTGTATTCATGATGTGTACATACAATTATCATACATACTGTGAAGAACCTTCTGTTTAGGAACACCTGTTTAATTTCTCATTAATGCAATTATCCAATCAACCAATCACATGGCAGTTGCTTCAATGCATTTAGGGGTGTGGTCCTGGTCAAGACAATCTCCTGAACTCCAAACTGAATGTCAGAATGGGAAAGAAAGGTGATTTAAGCAATTTTGAGCGTGGCATGGTTGTTGGTGCCAGACGGGCCAGTCTGAGTATTTCACAATCTGCTCAGTTACTGGGATTTTCAAGCACAACCATTCCTAGGGTTTCCAAAGAATGGTGTGAAAAGGGAAAAACGCTAAAAAAAGCGAAAATGGATTGTTGATGCTAGAGGTCAGAGGAGAAAGGGCAGACTGATTCAAGCTGATAGAAGAGCAACTTTGACTGAAATATCCACTCGTTACAACCGAGGTATGCAGCAAAGCATTTGTGAAGCCACAACAGGCACAACCTTGAGACATTCAGATGGTACAGTCAGAATTTGGCGTAAATAGAATGAGAACATGGATCCATCATGCCTTGTGCCACTGTGCAGGCTGGTGGTGGTGGTGTAATGGTGTGTGGGATGTTTTATTGGCACACTTTAGGCCCCTTAGTGCCAATTGGGCATCGTTTAAAGGCCATGGCCTACCTGAGCATTGTTTCTGACCATGTCAATCCCTTTATTATCCAGAAGGATAATGGACCATGTCACAAAGCTTGAATCATTTCAAATTTGTTTCTTGAACATGACAATGAGTTTAATGTACTAAAATGGCCCCCACAGTCACCAGATCTCAACCCAATAAAGCATATTTGGGATGTGGAACGAGAGCTTCGTGCCCTGGATGTGCATCCCACAAATCTACATCAACTGCAAGACGCTATCCTATCCATATGGGCCAACATTTCTAAAGTTGAACATTCACCTTGTTGAATCAATGCCACAATGGGTCAAATTATTCGGTGCATTTTACATCTACTGTGTGTTCTCGATATCCAAACCAAAGAATGACGTCAGAAGTCATAATGCTGTCAATACACAACTGCCCACCTCCCCTGTGGTGTCCAAAGTAGAGCTCATGCTAGAGAAGCTTTTCTCCCAAAAAAGGCTGATCACAGCTAAAAGCAGTCACTTCTCCCAAACCCTTCATTTAACACTCAGCTCCGACGAAACCCTACAGCATAAACCACTTTAAAAGTAAAAGGCGCATGAGAGTGCTCTCTAATCTTCTCAGTCAATCGCCTCAGGCTTAAGGTATTCTTGGCCTGGCTTAACATACGGCAAATTAAGCACAGCAGTGTTTACCGCCATTATTACCTTTCCTAGCAGTTTGGATGTCTCACAGACTTCAGAGAGTCCTGCCCTGCGTCCGGTCTACTGCTTCGGCCAATATTTATGAGTAGGGTATAGGGATGGGCACAGTACTCGATCACTCTTGTAATCGAACGCAACAGCGACGATCGATAATAAAAACGATGATCTGAGTTAAAAAAAATACTTCTGATTGGTTATAGCAGCCTTTTGGGCGGCACCTTGAGCACAGATTGGTTAGCGTTGCTTGATCGCGGTCCAAAGTCCAAACCGAAAAAGAGAAAATGGCTTCAAAGTCACGTAGTGATGTCTGGCTTCACTTCGAAAAAATAGATGAAAAAACAGTTCAGTGCACAATATGCAGCGCCAAGCTGTCTCACAAATCTACTGCGAGTAAGTTCGCGTTATCATCTACTATTTGTACATAAAATGTCTTCCGATACCACTCAGACGAGCATTGCATCTTTTACTGTCAGACAGAAATGCAGCGCAGCCAGAGGTGAAAAGATACACAACTAATGATCGAAATGATAGCGAAAGATTTGCAGCCTATTCGTTTTAGCCAATATATTGTTAAATAACATTTTGGTTTATCAGAAAGTGCTAATGTAATCCAAAGTATTGCTAAAATATTAAATTGTGACCATTGTCTCCATGACGGACGCCCCGTAGAGATGTTGCTGCGGGTAATAAGACTATAAAGCTGCGAAAATGAAACTGAAGTTGCGATCCGCTGCCAAACAATAACTAAGTAATAAATATTCTGTCTCCTAAAATGCAATCTAAGGTATTCAAGAACTGACATTAATGTAAAGCAGATCAAACAACTGCGTCATATCCTTTTTAAACCCCTTCGTTTTCCTCATCCACACTCCATCGCAAAAACAGCATTTTCGAATTTATCCACTTTCGAGTGCGCTTTCAAAAAGCTCAGAATCCGTCGACAAAAATGTCGTCTCGATGTGAAGAGAAAAAGACGTGTTTTCAGGTAATGTTACTGCGCATCAAAGACACTGAGTAAAGAGTACAGTTTCAGCAACAATTAACTTGTATAATTCATGTATACAAAATGGCATAGCTTTTTATACATTTATATTAATAATGAGCTTTGTTGAAAAAAAATTTCTTCAATTAGCATTTACTGGAGTTTTGCTTGGCATTTAGACCGATATATAATGAATCATTAGGTCTGGTTGAACCACTTCAGGTCCACGCTGCTGACAGTTAAAATCAAGTACAGTACCGTCTGTCTGTCTGGATCCTTCACTTCCTGCTATTAGCAAAATATCGTTTATGTACTAGGTACTATGTAGATATTTATGAATGTGGAAATTATAGGAACAAAAGCGTATGGTTTAAGGCCAAATGCTGTCTGAATGCTTTCTATCTTGAGACCTGTTAGATGTGTCTGTATTGAGAACACCTTTATGGGTTCCTCTGTGAGAACATCCAGGGCTCTACAGTGCGAGTGTTTCACTCGCATTTGCGCCTAAAAATAGTTATGTGCGAACTTGAAAAATAATTTACGAGCACAGTGTGCGAGTGACGGGCTGTCCTCAAACTGAACAGCGCGATGAACTATGGAAGGCCATTTAGGCAGAAATGTCTTTAGACGTAACGTGTACACACGCTATAATGCGTGTACGCGTTATTGCGCCTAAAGACGTAATTACGCGTACAGACGTTAGACGCGTCGACGCGTAATTGCGTGTAGACGCGTAAACCCCAAACTTCCCCTGTCAAACTAAAAGTCACATTAAGAAATGAAATTAATTTCATTTTAACTACACCTTCCTTTTGACTCTTTCGACCTTTATTTTGCTTAAAAGCATGGCGTAAAAGCATGGCGAAAATACAGTTTAATATTGTTATATAAATAATTTAATGTATAATTACTAAACATAGTATTTTGTGGAAAAAACTTTGTTTTGTGTACTGGTTAACCAATATCATATGCTACATTTATTTTGCATTTCAAAACAAATATTTTGGTAAAATATATTATTCACAATGCAAAACTCAGTATATACAGTACACTTATAAAACAGGAAGGGTCAAGCCCCAAGAGAACATGATCAAACACAAATAGGGCAAGAGTCACAGACCAGCAACTAGGCCTGGCAATGTTTTTTTTGGACACTTTAGTCAATTAAAAAAAGATAACAAATAGATCCTAACAAATGTTTATGTTTAGGGAAATACCAGTAGATGTCCCACTATACAAGCGAGATGAGAATTACGCTAAGTGGGAACACTGTGAGGAGTAGCAGATCACTTGGTAGCATGATGACGCGCTTAACATTATGCAAATGAGAGCGACGATTCGCAACCAATGAGCCAATCACTGAATTAGTGTGGGAATGTGCAGGAACTGCTGGATTTTAAGCGGAAAGAGAGTCGAGTGAGGTAAAAACTGGAAAGATAAAAGTGGAAAGAAAATGAAGAACATACGTTTTTATTTTAAGCAAAAAAGAGATGAGAAGAAAGAAGAATCAGGGGAGGGGGATATGGAAGGTTCAACTAACTTTAACGAGGTTTCTTCACAAGATTTACAAGAAGTTGAGAACAACTTTAGCGAACCTGTGGTGACTAGCGCTGTCACGTCAACATCCACTGGAGCCGGCAAAGGGAGATCATATACATTTAATGTCAATTGGCTTAAGATTTTCCCATGGCTGGATTTTGAGAACAACCTAATGTTCTCCAAATATTGTAGAGGGCAGAAACAGTATATGCATGAAGTATATGCATGAAATTTGTTCAGTTGTTTAATAAACTAATTAAAAAATAATAATTTTGTACTGTGCTCCTAAATTTCTTTGTGTGCTCCTAAATTTTTTCATTTAAGAGCACATGTACTCCTCGGGAAAAAAGTTAGCGTAGAGCCCTGACATCTCTAATTTGTTAATTAAATTAAAACAACTTAATAAACAGTTTAAAAGTGTAAGAATCTTGAATTAGTGTAAAGTAGGCTTGATTATTTTCAGTCTCAGAAAATGTTATATTCATTTTTAAGTACTGTATATCTGTCAATATATCGGTTATCAGCTTAAAGTGTTCAAGAATGATGAGTTATCGATATCGGCAAAAATCGGTGCATCCCTAGTTGTAGGTACAATCACTTAAAAGTACGCCACAAAGGTCGACTTATGATTAATGGACACCTTTATTAATTTAGTGATAGTGAAACTAAGGCATCAAAAATGATGATCTTTACAGCTTGCACATACATTCTCACATCAGGATATTAAGGAACAGTTCACCCAAAAATGACAATTCTCTCATCATTTATTCACCTTGTAAACATTTAATTGTTCTGTTGAACAGAAACAAACATATTTTGAAGAATGTGGGAAACCAAACAGTTCATAGTGGTCTTATTTGACAGTTATCTTATTATAGCAGTCAATGGTGTCCCAGAACTGTTTGGTTACAGACATTCCTCGCAATTTATTTCTTTGTGTTCAGCAGAACAACGAAAAGTTATACAGGTTTGAAAATATATAGAGGGTGAATAAATGATGACACAATTTTCATTTTATAACTACACTAAAGTGTTTTAATAAACCACAGAGCTAAACATATCAGAAAGTGGGAAGCTATGCTAATCGTTCATCATTAGCCATGAAAACAGAGTGATGAGCCAGCTTCAGCAGCTAGCTGCCAACCATCAGCAGGGTGACCATAAGAAGAATAAGAGATTATTAGTGTGACGGGCAAATAGTCAAGGACACATCCATCCACTTATTTCATCCTTGACTTAAACGACTCTGTGTGCAAGGATTCAACGTAAACGCACCCATGCTAGCTTGCCATCATTACACCTCCTCATTGGATATCTTTTACAAAACCCACTGGGTCATGGACGGCGTTCGCCGAGCTAATGAAGACCGCATACGTGATAAAGACAACGGCTCGACAGTAATACACTTGCTAGGGAGACAGAAGAGAGGTACTAGAGACACAGGAGCTATTTTGAGATGATGGCATTTATGATAACGGCATAATACATATTAGTAAAGTAACAGACTACATCGGGATCTTAAGAGTCATTATCAGGTCATCCATTACTGCTTCTATTTCAAAACAAATAAAATACAATTGTAAAGATAACTACACCAAGGCCCATCAATGATGCTCCGAAATTGTTTTGGCTGTCAATGTTTTATTCAACAGCTTGAAATATATTGTTCTGTATGTGATCCTAAAATTATTGTCCTTTTGTGTAATAGCTGTGGCGTGGATGCTATTCTCTCAAATTAAGAAAACAATTTTTATGTAGTTATTGCAAAAGTACACTTAATAGTAGCAGAGTGATCTAAAAAACACTCATTACAAAGTAAAAGTCTGTATACCATTTATAAAAAATATATAAACATCATCTTTGACATGGGACAAAACATTGTTATTTATGATTTTGTGCAATGATCAAAAGCACTCATGCGGCATTACAGTACTTCAGTTTATCTCTCAAAAGCGACTGCCGGGCTCTGTCGTGCCTTGGATATTGTGGCAAACCTGACGTTGAAGGCAGGCAACAATAACAGGCACGGCAAATATTTACATGCGATTTCAAAGCCATTACGTATATGATTATGTATTTGTTTGCAAAGCGCTGACAGGCTGTATTCAGACAAGGGGAGAGATTTGAATAAAAAGTACACCTGTCAGTTTGCTGGGTAAACAGAGCGAGCATTAAATAAAGACGCCAGCTGTTGTCCAATCTAACCGACGTTGGGACTGCCAGGGGTAAGGCCATTAGCATATGTCAGGACTCACTGGATTTGCACACTATCCCTCAATGACTTCTCATCTCAAGAGTGGCATGGAAGTCATCTGTTCAAAGTGACTTCAATTATTAGAGTTAACCTTTCCATTTTGGATTCTGTCCATACCCAGTTATGAACATTAAGGGGTAGGCCATTGTAGGGCTGCATGATTCAAATCAACCAGTCGATTACGTTTCTGATATCATGACAGTAACGATTATGTGTTTATGGGCAGCCTGTACGTAAAGCACGGCTCTTTGATTAGTAGTAAGTGTGGCCCCATCTAAAATCACTATGAGTTGAGGCGCTTATAACATCCATTCAGAAGCAACACCCGTCAAACATCATCATTATAAATACACTTCATTATCATGCAAATACCTGAGAAGGCTTGAAGAACAGTGATAGAAAGATCCCCATAAGCATTTTCAGGAACTACAGCTTTGTCCCAATTCGAGGGCGGCAACCTTCTAAGGTTGCAAGCTTTTATATTTTACATTTATGCACTTGGCAGATGCTTTAATCCAAAGCGATTTACATTGCATTGCATTATACATTTGTTTAGGACTATTTGCAATCCCCTGGGATCGAACCCATGACCTTGAAGTTGCTAGCGCCATGCTCTTACCACGCAATCAAGATTTCCTTATTGTGTCACCTGCTGCACTTGTTACGTGGTGACAGTGCAAACCACAGACGTTTCTGACTTTTTTAAACAAATACTGAGCCAGAAAAATGATATTTTATTTGACAGAATATGACACGTTTATGTAGATTAAAACAGACACCCAGTGATAGCCTAATAAACCATTTAAAATTTTGGACTATTTTTGGTTGTTTAAATTGAGCCGTGCGTCTTCACATCACACGGGAATCTCGGAAACATTTATGTAATTTATCTGTTGATGCTATATCCTCTAACATCTTTATTTAGCCCCAAACATGCTTCATTTGCCCCGCCAAAGACGCGCCGCACGAAGAGCAGGAAACACATGCTTACTTTAACAACACAAGTGCAGACACGCAGAGCAGGTAAATGGACACACCACAGTTAACAAAATGCAGCGAATATTAAAGGTTTTGTATCCGTCAATCTGTTTACTGTTTGCTATATGTCTTACACCTTTCAACCAGATTTGTGATATTTTATTAACCATAACGTTTTTATTTACACATTTAGCAGTAGCATTATTTGTCAGCATGTAAACATTTGTGACCCCGTGAATAACCATAAACAAATTGATTATTATAACAAGCATCAAAGATTCATTTCAAGAAGCGATTTCACTAAGATTTTGGTATTATTCAGTCAATATTGAAGATATTGTTATAGTTTCACAGAATATTCTGTAGGATGATTTTATGAAGGACTTTTGCTGGATTCCACAAGCAGGTTCACATTTTGTAATGAACAATATTTTAATTGGGAATATATTTAAAGATAGAAGTAGTTCTGGTATGAAAGTGAAAAGGTGACAATGGTATGGAAAGGATGATTTAGTTAGTAACTCGGTTTACAAATATTTATAATAAAACTTTTATTAAGTGGGCATTCCCTTAAAAACACAGAGCCAATACATACATATATCACAATATAAAATAAATAGCCTGATAAAAGATCATATCTTTTATACAGAATATAAACTGGGTTAAATTGATTAAATATTTATTTATTTTAAAAAAAGCATATTGTCTGGACCTCCGTTTGGAACAAAATATAAAGACCGAACCTCTTGAAACTTTAATTGAATAACCCTGATATATAAAAAGTAAAACACTGAAATTGGGGCCGTTTTTGTGAATAACATACTTTTATTTAACTACAGTTTTGAATGATTATTTAAAAATGTCAAGCCGAAAGCTGTAAGCTGTGAAGGATACAAAATTCGCGGAAATAAGGTCGCATTTTGGGGCTGCATTTGAAGCAACCTTTGAATCGGGACAGCCTTGCCAGCCTTCAGTCACGCTGCTGTGAGGCAATCAGTCTTAAAATGCAGCCTTCAAAGGACACTGAATGGGACAGTTTACGTGTGGTGTTGTACTTCTTCTGCGGAGCTTATTTGGAGTTTCTGCGCGAGAGTGCCCTCTGGCTTTCAGATGCAGCAGCATTTAACCGTACTTCACTAAAGAACTGCAAAAACAATCGTAGTGAATCACATAATCGTTCACGTTTAATTATCGATTTACCTTGCAGCCCTAGCCCATTGATCTATTGGTTTGCTAGAACCTTCTTGACATTCATATCTTTATACATAATTAATGACATACCAAACCGAGCCCGACAGGCAGAGTATTTCAGGGTAAACCCATCGGCTCAAAAGAAAAACTGTCCGGCAGTCTTTGACAACATCTAGGACAAAAGTAGTGCTTTCCTTATGCAGACTGGGCACACAGCATCAGAGCGAAGTGAGAAGATCCACACATGTACTGTAAATTCTTAGACCTCTCTGTTCCCAGCATGCTCTCTGATGTCCAACTCAAAATGTGCCTTTGACAAAGTGGAAGAGATTCTGTACCCTATGAGTGATAATATTACCAACAGGTGCAAGATGGGCTCACCTTTCAAAGCAAGGGGACAACACATTTTCATCTGATGTCAAGTGTTGCATTACACACTAGGTTAAAAGGCACACTGTGGCATTCGAAACTGGGTCAATGTAAAGTTTAAATCATAACATGTCAAAACGTGTTTTTTTTACATCTAACAGCTGGAAATTTTAAATAAATTGTGGAGCACACAGTTGTGTTACTTTTCTGCAGTACCATTGTCAGGGTTTGACTGATAAGCCTTTCAAGACCGTTCTTGTTGGTTGGAAACATGTGCGTCAAAACGTCAACAAAAAGGCAGCACATAAAGGGTAGAGACTTCAGAATTCATGTGCTAGAAGGCATCTGCTAGAGCACGCTTTCATCCCTTCACATCACAAACCGCACAGGATCCGCAGGTGAAGCCTGGCTGCCGACAATGAAAGGAGGTAAATATTTGAGTCTTCTTTCTCCTCACGTCCCCCTGGGCTAAGGCAGGTTACTGGGACTCGTCAATGTGTCATCCGTCGTGCGTGACATCAAGGTGATCTTTTCGCAGCAACTGCGGTTTAAATTTACACCACTCCCACAGCTAAGTCCTCCGTCCAGAAGAGGTGGATGGACCGCTTTTGAAGTCCCTCGCAACTTTACAAATCTCTGGAGGAAAAGGTGAGAGGGTATAAAAAGAAAAGAGAAAGAAGTGCACGCTTCTAGACTGTTGAGAGAGTTGAACCTTTGGATGCAACCCAGAAAGTGTCCCATTCCAGACGCAGTTTTTCAGCGGGCCTGTACTGAGCGCAGGGCCACACTGGCAGGAAAACTCCCCTCTGCTTCTGAAGCCTTGCCAGATATATTAACAGCGTCAGGGTTCAGCAATCGTGTAAGCGATGGAAAACTAAGACGCCACAAGACAAAGCTTTTCGACAGAGTCGGCCAAAGGTCCTCAACCAGCCCCTATGCCGCTGTCAATATGCGTCTGGCAATTCATAGAGGATTTTATGGTCCTATTGTACTATTGCACCCTGCTAGTTTTGCCAAGCGCATTCTCTGGCAGGGAATGAAGAGTCCAGAGTGCTGTTCGGTGCAGTTTTGGCTACGACCAAACTGATCCGTATTCATATTTCACGACTTAAACATGGAATAATGAAACGCCTAATAAATCAAATAAATCTCATGTAAGGGAGGGTAATCTCACTTACAGATGTGAGCAGAGTAGTTTCAGCACGTATTCTTACTATGAGACATGAATAACTTTATCATCACAGTGTGGCTTTCCTCCTGTAATGTGACTACAGAAAAAACAAATATCTGCACATTTATATAGTTATGTACCAGTCCCATCTGTTCCTTTAAATCCTTAAGTATATTTACGGCTGTGTTTAAGTGGCCTAATTTAATTAATAATAATCCAGGAGGTTGCCTTTTAATTTTTCAAGAATTATAACAAATTAGGTCATCTAACCCCCAATTCCCAGTCACGCCGAGCCCATGCAAATGAGATGCAAACGGCAAAGAACTAAACTAGTTAAGGTCTGCTTAATAAATACAGAATTTAGCCTCTTGGCATTCCAAACAGCCTGCAGGGGCTTTATGCAAATTGTATGCAAATACTAGCGCTGCATTTATTTCCAGATAAAGGGAAGCCCAAACACCAAAAGAAAATCAATGCTTACATGAGCACGAGGGCTTTTTGTACAGAACTGGGAGGGGAAAAAAAGCAATGTTATTAAAGAAGGTGAAAAAAGCTAGGCGAGATGAACAGAAGAGAAAGAAGAAAAGAGGCGCAGACGTAGCTCACTAATACAATATTGAATACTGGCTTTGATAACAGCGTCTGAATAACATCGTTGAGGCTAAAGCAAGATGGTCTGTTCTGTTTCTTTTCCCTACCAGTATACTTCAGTACAGGATGTGAATCTATAGTCTAAACGCGTGTTTACAGCAGCCAGCTGGCCTTCTCCTAGCTGACCCCTCGGTAAGCAGATGTTCTTTACTTCTGCAAAAACAAAAAGTGCAAACCAAAGGGCGGCGGTGTTTAAAAAACAACTGATAAGAGTGGAGGCAGATCTAGAACTAATGTCATGGACACAGTAGACGTTTTGTTCCATTGACTTTCATTTAAACGCAGGCGAATGCTGGTGACCAGAAGGTTCTCATGAAGAAGCTTTGCAATTTGGGGCGTTCCAAAGTTTGCCAACTCTGACTTGTGAATTTGTATTGGGTGAAGAGTATACCAACAGAGAATCCATATATCACAGTGCGAGTTTCTAGCAGACACTGTGCCCCCATAGGGACCTTAGGGTAGTTTGAACTGAAAAGATCACATATTACAAAAGTAATATATAGACATTTCTGGCTAGATTTGGAAATCGAACCACAATTACAGCACACAGCCAGCAGGAGAGTAAACAGAAAAAGATCTATAAGACTACAATTATGTAAAAGGTGGATGTCAACTTTGTTTACACAGCAATAATAATAATAATCCCCATACAGACCTTGGGCCAGATGCCATGTTTAATGTTTACAACTGAAACTTCAAAGCACATGGTGAAAAGAAACGGCTTGTTCGATAGTAATCTAATAAAACTAAGGCCTGTCGTTTATTTTGGCATTTGCTCTTTGAATAAAACACACTTTCCTTAACTGTATAACCTGCTGCCCATAAAACACGAAGCGGGAATTGCAAAACTTCTTCAGAATCTCACCACCAAGTCTTTAACAGAAGTGAAATCAAATCTCACAATAATCTCTGAGCAATTACAGATAACTACCACCGTCAAACATCCTGCTTTCTTGGCAAAATGAGCTGTTGAAATCTTAAAAAAGACTAACAAGGTTTTACCAAGAAAAAGCACCATTTAGGACCTGCCAAGGCAGGCCTGTGGTTTCAGCACTCCACATCTGACCCAAGAAGCAAAAAGTGCAACAAAACCTACACTGTGAGTAAAGGTATAAACGGATGTAGGCAACCAAAGAGTGCAATTTAAAATAGGCCATGAGCAAAGAGCACCTTCAAGATAAATTGCTTGTAAGCAACTTGTGGGGTGTAGCAACAACCGATTTAAAAATGAGGGAAAAGCAATTAGCAGAATAAAATCTTCAGGGAAAAGCAATAAGGGGAAAGAGGGGAACAGAAGGATGAAAGATGGGCAGACTTTTGTATTGCTTTAAAATATGGGTGTGTGCCTTAATGATTTAAATATAAGTGGGTCAATCGTATGAGATATTGAGGGGTGGACTGTACAGCTCATAGTCTTAAATTTATTAAAAAATGCCTATTTTTCTGGAGAACGACTACACCAGAACACAGATTTTGTTAATATAACATGGTGCAAAGTTATTTTCTAGCATGAATAAATAAAAATGTATAAAAAATAAAACATAGCTGATATATATAGTTTTGAATCTTTTAATGTCTGAATTTGAATCTGAAACCCCTCACAGGTTTACGGACCACCTTGCGCAGTCGATCTGCCTGTCCACATTACATGCCTCCTGAGAAGACTGCTAATCCCCCGCTGCACATTAGCGCCTTTATGAGAAACAAACGCTAATGCTCTTACAATCCCAGTCGAGTCTTCTGCATGCGAGACGTCCCGATCTGAGCATTTCAGACCTGAGCCCCGCTGAGAGCGATGCGTCTCTGGCATCTGTGTCCTGCCTGTCTGTCTGCTAAAGAAGAAACTAATGACACTTCAAAGGGAGCACATTTCTCAAGTACATACTAAAACGCTTTACAAAGACTCTTCATTTCCCCCTTCTTAAGATAGAGCAGTGCTCAAAGAGAACAGGTAAGGAATAAATGAATATTAAAATTAAGAATTACTTGTATGTGGGGAACTATATACAGTTTGGCTCATAAAGAACGAAAAGCATCAGAGCTGTTGACATGGAGCAGCACCTGTACTTTCTGTTCGCACTTGTTGTGTGTATATAAAATAAAAACATCTAACATTAATAAGTCGCTAATATTTCACAACCCAGTCTGTAGAAGTGACACAAAATTATTCTTAGAGGAACACATAGGAGCCTAGATGCCCTTGAGGGGGGATGTAGGTTAGAGTCCAACCTGACATCTTAACTTCAATTCTCCTCCAAATAAAAAGCATATCCACCAACACTTAAATGCTAAATCTATCTGTGGATTTAAGCATTTTCTATGAACGGTGACAGAGGCGGTACCCAGACAATATATAAAAACCTAAACATTTTTTAAACTAATAAATATACAATGCATTTTTAATCATTTATTTTCCACATCTGTTATAAGAAACATTAGATTTTCTGTTTTCAGATTTGAAGGGTATTCAATCATGCAGTCGTGTTCATTAATGATTCTACGTAACACACATGATATGCTGTAGCAACCACAATGAAGTAAATTATTTTAGGGCGATCGCATCTTATTAGAGTCGCAAATATAGCTCGTGCTATATAGAGGTAGAGAATGGCCTGATAAACATCTCGATATCATGATGAGCAGCCTCAGAGACGAGCATCCTTAATATATTCATCCGCTCAGACGACGAGGGCACCTGGGATCTGTTCTTCAAATGCCCAAACCCAGGAGAGTCCCGATGTCGGCCAAAGTGGGCTTTCACGAAACCAGACGTTTGGGTTTGTGTGTGCACCTTTGGAGTGTATTCGCGCTGTGTACATTTGTGCACAATTAAGATCTAATCAAGAATTTAAATTAACTTGAGTCTCAAGTGAGGACGTTTCTAATGGTCATTTTTAGAAAACCAAATGAAAATAACCATACAAATCCCCAAAGTGTTTTCTAGTTTCGTATTAGAGAACAATTTGTCTGGTTGGTTTGTTTGTTTCTAGCCAAACCTGTCGGGTTGACCGCATATTAAAATGTACTAATCGTCTTGGCGGCAGATTAAAGCAGAGGCTGTCGATATTCCGGCCATCTGTGTGCAGTGTGAAATCTACCGGTGATCGATACGCTTCAGACGCTCAGGGCGCTGGTCTGAGCTCTCCTGCCGAGCGTACTAATTCCAGCAAAATCACCAACACTGACAGAACATAGTCTGACAAAACAGAGGTCAGATAGCTTGTGTGTGTCCATTTGACAAACTAACATCATTGCATTTCAGAAAATATCATGTAAACCCTACAGCATGGTCTTTAAAGCACAAATAAAAGTAAACCATAGGGCTGTGCAATATTTTAGAAAAAGAAATATCTTATTGCATATCACAATGAATTTTTATTTAAATGCCGCACACCCCTAGTAAACCAATTCTTTAAGGAGTGATATATAAAGATAGTATTTATAAAATGGGCCAATGTAAATAATGGTTCTTATGTGGAACACAAATAGAGACATTTTGCTATATTCGTAGACCACTAGTGTGGACAAGGCCTAGGGTGAATGATTCCTTTTATAAAAGATCTTCAAAAGCAACGTATTAAAACACATTTCTGACTTTGCAAGTACATTAACCGTCATCCATTCCAATGCAAATGCCTTTTCGTGTGCCAGTTTGGTAATGGCATTCTTAATGGTTGCAAGTGCACAAGCAGATTGACTGGCGATGATGCTTCAATCCCAGTAGGAGGTCTTTCTGCCCTCCAACCAACAGACTTCCACTCTCCATTCCCAGTGTACTAAACCAGTCCACCATCAGCCAGCGATCGAAGGCAAGCCTGATCGCTGACTCGCTGAACACCAAAGAGCCAACAGACGGCCATCAGTGACCTCATCTATGTTTACTCGTCCTTATATTTCCATCACTCCTTGTTCTTCACCCGTCCCATCACCCCCTGCGGTTCTCTCTGTAGCAGATGGCTCATGAGTGACATAACTCTCGGCACGCACCGATCCGCAGAAAGTAGAACGCTCCTGCACATTTCACTGATCTGGCCAAAAGCTTGCGAGACCAGTGTGGAGCACACACTTTGCGGCGGGGTTACCTGAGGTCGCATGACAGACGGCCAAATACTATAAGGTCGGTGGTCCTGACTATGGGTTGAGACTCTGTATCTCTCCCCACACATGGCAGGATAGGGAAAACACATTCAGCTTGATAATCACATGGTGGACGAATTTCACACATAGCTGCGCAGAGAAAACCCTGGGTATTCTGCTGACAGGGAGATGTTTTGAACGCTGCAGTACAGAGACGAACCCAATCCAATTGAAATAAATTAAATGAATTGAGCTGGTTATCAAAATTTCATGTTGTTTTTTTCCATTCTAAGCAATTAGAATGTTCACATGAGGTTGTTTTGAAAGCACTAAACGTCCCGGCAGTCAAATATATCACCTTTAAGCCCTTAACATATGCAAATAAATTCACAGATGCGTGTGCACATGTATGTACTATATGTATGCAATGTAGCACCGAAAGGTTTTTTTCTGGAGTTAAATGCTTCTACACATTTACTGATTCTCACCCCCTCAGGCCGAAACTTTTTAGGACTGAAACGGAAAGAAACCACACAACTCACTTAGCTTTGTGCTTCTCCAATCAATTACATGGTCACTGCAGAACGTTTATCATTTGTCAAAGAGATTGACAAATAGACACAAGACTCTTTCATAAATTGTAAAAAGGGCTCGGGAGGCCAGGTGATTGTGAAACTCACATATTTTCTGCAGCCAGCAAGGTTAAACACTTGGATACCATCGCTCTATCTAAAGGCATTTATAGACCTGATTCTTACATTTATAGAGACCTATTAGAGTGATGCAAAAAAAATCCACTGTATTGAAAAACCATCCAAAAAAAGAATGAAAAGCATCCTGGATGAAACTTTTTCTTTCATCCAGCACATCAGACTGCTTTGCAATAACTGAATAATTTTTATAAAGTATTAAATAAAAGTTGTCAATGTTTAGCATCGAATATATCATATTATTCTACAGGTAATTATGTAGCAAAAACAGGCCACTTTTTAAATAAATGCAGTACAAGCATTTTGAGAAGAGAACAGGTGCAACTCTATAGATCAAACTTTCATGTAAAGTCACACACTGGGTGGTTTCAGTCAAGAAAATTGTTGCATTTTCTGGGGCAATACAGTCCAGCATTACGCAACCAGCAGGGCCACTCCAGAGAAAGACACAGACGGAATAAGCCTCAGAGATAGAATTATTGAAAGGCCGCACTTTTCCACCAATTTCCCACGTTCTATTCTTAACCCATGCCTTGGCTGAGAAGGGTGAGGAATATGGATTACACTGCAGAACCGGGCAGCGTGCGACAACTGTCACTCAGACGGCCACGCTGCTGGGATGGTCCTGATGGTGATGGATGTGCTGGCGACCGTTAGAATATTAAATCTCCCTGATGCCTCTCGCACAAGGAGAAATTTATCTTAACAATTAAGCAAAGCTAGCATCCAGTTTACCAACACCTCCGATCAACCTCTAATTAACAAAATCGACCAGACTTTCCTCTGGGAGTTTCTGAGGTCTGGGCAACCTTTGGACGCGACACTTTTCCTTCCCAGAAAGAACATGCCTCAGAACACGAGGATGAACGCATTTCCAGCCGATTGGCCCTGACAGTTTATTAGAGCGAGACAGGCGACGGCCCTCGATCCCAGAGCATCATTGACAGGGGACTGGTCAACTGTCATGGTGGTAAACCCAGATCCCATTGATATAAACTGCATGGGATATTAATGCAGTCACTGGGAACTGTTATAGATAGCCTCTCGCTCAAGGACACTATAGAAAACAACTGCTCGGAATTGAAAACATGCCAAGGCAGTTAATGTCCAATCGATGCAGGACTATAGATTTCTTCAAAATCAAAATACAATAATTTACTTAGTTAACTTTTGTCGGAGTATAGAAATCCACACTGCAAATAAACCAGATTCGACAAGGAGGAAGTGTGTGAGTCGGGCGAAAACATTATATTTATGACAATTAAAAAAAGGTTAAATGAACAGAAGGACATTTAAACTCCAGCAATCTGGCCAGATTTCTCCCAATTTTCCCATGCAGGTCCTGTATAAGCAATTATTAACAATTTCGAAAACTCTGGAAGGTCAGTGCCTTTTCATTCCCTGAGTTGGACCTTTTGCTTTGCCGCATCAAACGTTCCACGCTGTAGGCAAATTGCTATTGCGTCTTTGAGTCACTGGAGGCTTTCAAAAGCATTTCACTCTTTCATTTGTATTTATCCAGCATGGCTGCACCAGGAAGCGAAGAGACATCCAGACATACAGAATTAATCCATAACAAGTCCTGTCCTCTCGGGTCACCCATCCACACTGCTCTCCTTCAGCAGGTGGTCAGGGTAATGCATTCATTAAAATTGATGCCCGAAAGAAAAAGTGGGTTATGTTGCTGGTAAGTAAAAGCAGCGTAAAAGAAAAAATATGGCACGCTAATTAGCTTTAAAAGCTGCCTTGAATACCCTCATTCTTGGCAGTCTTCCTCGACAGCAGCCCTAAAGAAGCTCGTCTTTGGTTTCTGCCCCACATCACTGTCACTTTAATTTATCCTTCTGTTAACAGAATTATATCTTTCTCTTCACATCCATTCATGAGCGAAAAAACATTTCGCTGTTGTTTTGTTCCCAAGGACTGCAACATGGAGCTCTGACAGCCAGTGTTGGCCTGCGACAACGATATTGCCACGTTCACTGTTTTTGTGTTTACTCTGAAAAACGAAATAATTTCTCCTCCAAGCAAGTGAAATATGCAAATGTCTTGTTCAGTTGCGGTTTTGTCAAGGTCTTTTTATGGAAGACAAAATGAGCTGTTTTGATGGTCTTTTCACATGAGTACTTCTATTTCTAAGCCCAACGACAAACCACTGCAGATGTATGATCACAAGGCCAATATAACTGTATTGTGTGAGAACGCTGTTTGCGACATGAGATATTCGGTAAATATGACGGTCACCGAGCCGAGGCAAGAGGAAAATGGATAAAACCCTACCTATCTTCTCATACATCAATGCAGGTAATAGTAAACTTGGGCAGGTCCTATAACCTCACTCACACATAACATGTTGAAATAAATTGATCCGAGCCACTGGCCCTCGCTCCAAACCGGGGATTCGGGAGTTATTACGTGGAGGTGAAAGGTCCGACGTCAAACAGCCACATGGTTGCAAGTCCGTGATTGGCTGAACACCACCATGCACTGATTGCTACCAGTGACGGGTAGCACCATCTACCATTTTGAATCAATCTAGAATTTCTATTTCTCTCGATGTAATGGCCGCAAAGATAATTTCATCCCACTGTGACTGATGGTGGTGGGGGAGGACTATGATACAAGCTCGGCCTGAGCTGTGTTTATGGGATTCGGGGTGGAGGGGAAAAGGTTGTGGAATGAGGAATGAGGCTTGTCGGATGAAAACATCATTGACCGACATGAAGCCCAGAAGACCGAGTTGTAGATTGCGGTCAGAGAAATCCATCTGACCGACAGCCACTTCAAAGATTCACAGTCAGATCCTCGCACAAGTAATCACGAGAGACATTAGAGCTCAGGTGATGAAAATAAACACCTCCCAAACTCAACCTTGTAGATCTAAGGACAGCAGGACAGAAGGTCATATCACGCAAGTTCCTCAGTGTTTGATCTCCAAGCGGTTCAAGGTATAGTTCTCCCAAAAGAAAAAACTATTCTGTCATCACTTATTCACCATCATGTTGTTCAAAACCTGTATAACACAACACAAAAGATATTTTGATAAAACCTGGCCCTCATTTGTTAGGTTTCTAACGTTCTTCAAAATATATTTTGGTGTTCTGCAGAAGAAAGGTTTGAATGACATGAGGATGACCCCCGAGCAACCCCGTACAGCTCACAATAATAAAAGATGTTATTCAACACAACAGCTATTTAATGCAAGTCAAGTTCTGCATTCACATAATAAACACGGGTCAAAGCGATCAAACTAGCTAAAACAATGGTTTGTGGGGGTCAGAAAGCTTAGAGAAGATTTAAGTATGTTCTGGTTTATCACGAAGACAACGCGCCCAGTGAAATGAAACCTAAAGCCATATTCATAAATCAAAAATTTGACCCGAATGCTTATCACTTAATACAGGAATCAGAATATACAGTTCAAGAGCCCACAGAATTAGACTGTGGTCTATTTATCTTACATGCCTTATATCTAGTGTAGGGATGTAGTTTTAATCTTGTTCATTGAAACCCACTGTCTTGAACAGCCCCTTTAATGCAGCAAAAGTTTAAATTAGCTTTAATTTAGAAAACGACATCTCGATCGCCCACTTGCATGGTGACTGATGGTAAAAATCTACAGAGCATAGCCCCATCCGTGACACTCGGACACAGTTTAGGAGATATTTTATCTTACTTTTTTGACAAAGAATGCAAATATTATTACATTCCAGAACATTTGTAGCTATTCTCTATTACGATTGGATAACAACAACCACAACAAAGGATACTGTGATCACCAAACTCGCATTCATTTAAGATTTCAGACATAATCTTTTTTTGGTTGTGTTGGTTCAATTAGGGCTGCAAAAAACAATTATTTTGATAATGCATGGAGAGACGCATGCACGGAGGGACACATTTGACTTTAAAACTCACACTGCGAACGAAAAGACGCATGCACGGAGAGACACGTTTTTCATCAAATTGTGCAGCACCGAGAGAGGCATGCATGGAGACACTTTTGACTTTTAAACTGCACAACTTGTGCCACACGAAGAGACGCATGCATGGAGACATTTCTGAATTTACATCTGCGTTGCTCATGCTGCACAGGAAAGGGAAGACGCGCTTCATTTATAACTGCGCAGCTCTTTAGCCCGTGACTATACACCAGACTTGACCACAATGTTATTTTCAGGAGAACCATCTCTTTAATATTTTACCTTAACACATGTATATAGAAAAATAAATCAGAGTAGCTAATACAAAGAGGCAAAAGTTGCATCTTGCAGCTTTAAGCATGAGACCCAGTTATAAGTGATGACAATGCACAGAATTGTATTTAGGGTCCCTAAACAGCTCTTGCCTATTCTACAGAGACATTTTTTGGTAATCTTGAGTTTTAGAATAAAAGGAATAAACTACTGCGTGTCTATCTGAATAAATAAATCAACTTTTGATTGGAGTATACACCGTATCCTGCCCTAATGGCTAAGTGAACATGTTCGATTGCCTTTCAGGCAGCAAAAATCATATGGAAATTAAATCATAACATAAGTTCGGAATGCTGTGACGGGGGGCAGTGGGTCAATGTGTCGTGTACAGCACTGTCTTTGGTCTGCAGGACCGGTAGATGACGACATTCATTAGATGACTCATCTAGGAAATTTGTGGTGTGCAATAAATTCGACTGGCAAAACGGTGATCTGAAAACACACTACGGAGAAACTCAGAGGTACTCTGTGTCTGTGACACGTGGCAGAAAACCCTGCGATGAAAATCACCAAACACAATAAAATAGAGAATAACACAGTCCAAATAACTCTTGATTATAATTCTCTGAATTAAAAAAGGAGCACAACGGTCTTCTAATCTCCAGTTTGACGGCTGAAGTTCTTTTCCATCTCTTCATCCAGTAAATCGATCCTATGCATGTGTCTGCAGAATTATCAACGACGACCGGAGAAGCACAGCTCACGCCTGATTGAGAGCCGCTACGGATGTACCGGCACCTCCAATCGCCAGCTTCAGAGCTTTCCACATCCACCTCTCTGACCGTCTCCCCTCCAGGTTTCGGGAATAGAAGCCCTGTCATAATACAGTAAACTGCTCCCGGAGCACAATGTTTGAAGAGTTGGGAGAAACTGTGGTAGCTGCACACACGAGCAGCGAGCTGCTCTGTACCCGGCGAGCGGAGGAGGCTGGGGCATCGGCAGCAGATGAACGCTCTCATTGGCCGACTCTGATAGACACGTAGCGCTGCTTAGACCCCGTTCAGCCAATCACAGAATTGCGAGCAAAGGGTACTTTATGAATGAACAGCAACACGTGCAAGGTGCATATCTATGCACCTCAAAAACACGGAATAAAGGGCACAGATAATACCTTGAAGAAAGGGATTACATTCAGAAATTAAATGGTGCACACAGACTAAATTGTTAGACTTTAGAATTAATGTGAGTAATAAAATGTTTCCCAATATATTGGAAATAAAACACAACATGTAAATAAAAATGAGAAGGGAAAAGGGGGTGGAAAGGAGAAATTATATGTTTTTACAGAAGGAACAACGGTGTTTAATGTTTAATGTTCAGTATCATCTGCTTTGTAAATCATTGAGGTCTATCATTGTTGACATTTGGTGAAGCCAATGTTTAATCAGAAAAAAATTGAGAATAGGAGCTTGTATCTCTGGTCGATAGCACCACCTACAGACCAACATTATTTAGTCGCTTAAAAAACATTCCTTAACAGTTTATCAAAATTGTATATTTAACTAACATTTGGAAAATGGACGGTTAAAGTATATAATCGATGCCATTTTCTAAAACAAAACTTCTGTCCCGTCAGTTTTTGCCACATCAGCATTGTGACATCTCAATCTCGTGCTTTCAGAGAACATTCAAAACAAACTATTGCAATATAAACTGAACTTGTGATTCCAGCACGGTTGCATTTCTGTGTACAACAGCATCCACGTGTGTTCACACTTGCAGTGTTTAAACATAACACATGCATGTAGTCAGAGTAAAGACGTCTCTGCACATTAGACAAAAAGACCCATGAAAAACATTAAATTCCGTTTATGACATGTTTTCACCAAACAAAGCCGGACATCATGCATTCCCTGTGAAGCCTACATTCACCTCAGAGATGTTTTCAGCAGAGCGGATGGTTTGATAGTACAAGAACAGTGTCAGTTCTGTGGGTGAACACTGTCACCTGCAGGCCAATAAAACTACTGCATACAACTTTATAAATAGCATCCAACCATAGAAAAAAATGATGTGTCTCTTTCAATGAACTTTAAAAATCACTTGAACACTGTCATTTTTAAGAAACCACTTTGTCAGAAACTTCATTCAATGGAAGACTGTCATTTTTGAATGAAGAATGTAACGAGGGTAAATACACAGAATTTTCCCTTTAACTTTAGATTGAATGGCAAAAGATGTATAAGCAAACTCCGAGAACCCAAACAACAAAATAAGTTTGGGATCTTTTACAGAATGCTCACACCAGTTTTTTATTGGGTTAGACTGAGCACTGATGATAAAACCTCTTCCAACCTCAGAGAGCGCATGAGGTTACACCATATGTCAGACGGCATCCGCTCAATGTCTGCTAACACTTAGATCCCCCCGTTGACTATAATAGTATTTATTTTCTCTACTGTGGCAGTAAATGGGTGCCAGATCTGCTTGGTTACTGACATTCTACCAAATATCATAATTTGTGTTTAACAGAACAAATTCATTTATACAGAATTTTCATTTTTGGGTGAAGGCCAGCCAAGGCAGGCATGAGCTGGCATTACATTACAGGTTTCTTTCGAATGATAATGACACACATTAAAATGAAAGCAAAACAGATTTTCACTGATTATAGTGTTGATCCAAGGGTTTGCCATGTATAACGTCCAAACCAACCATTTTAACACTCTGCTCTTTAGTTAAAAATCTAGCCCTAACTTGAAAGACTTGTCCCAAATTTTGGCAGGAACATGTTTGCATATTTTATGATGACAAAACCTGTCACAACCTGTTTTGTTGATTAAATCTGGTATGCGAGATCTGTTGGATCACATTCTAAAATACACTAAATTAGATAAAACAATAAAACTATGATTAAGTTTGACATTTTAGCAAAAACATGCCATAATTATTTTTGTCTTCGTGTTTTCTGTAAATCTAGCCGTTTACTTGGAGTTATGCTTCATTCATCTACTAAGTGCATAGTAAGAGTATGTAACATGATCCACTCAATAAAACAAAAACTTTATCCCTGCCGATCAAAAATGACTAAACCACCACATCTAAAGTCCAAATCAAACCGAATTTCCTTGAGTACAATTGCAGTAATTTCCCTTCAATTGAAAGGAAACAAACAATCAAAAGTGCCACAATAAGTCAACAAACTGCACACATCCTGTGTGACATCAAATACAAGCAACCACCATTCTGAGAGAAAGAGATGGAAGCAGAAATTATAGAGAGATCACAGATAAAGACAGCAGTCAGCAAGGTGACAGTGTTTCCCTCTGTCCCAGATTGAAAATTACAGAAAAAACATTTAAAGGTCCAGTGTGTCATTTTTTGAAGGACCTATTGACAGAAATGCAATATAATATACATAACTGTCACCAAACAGAGTAGGTCTGCTTGCGAAATATCTTTGGACAGGCTTGCGTTTCTGGTCTGGCGCATTCGCATGCGTATGAATAGAAGTCTATGGAGCAAAAAGGCTAGTGTGACAAAAAAAAGACAGCCGTGAATATTGTCTCAGAGCAGCTTTAGAGGAAGACTCACACCTCTAGAGGATGATGGCCGAGTCCAAAATTAAAGCAAAGATCAAACGAAGAGGACCAGGACAGGAGAGATTTCACCACTCTCTCACCTGTCAAGATTTCTTAGAAACCAGCTCAACCGGTCATTAAAACATTAAAAATGCCATGCAAAACAGAGGCAGGAATCGTTTCAGTCTGCCATTCTGCGGTGCCGTTTGCTCGCTTTCAGGCCTTTAGGCGAAGAGGAAGCTACAAGCTCTTACATTAGCATTTCAGATGCCTGGTGCTTTTAATGGACTCTCAGCAGAAGGGTCTGTGGTTTCACGTGATTTGCAATAGCCTGGTTATCAAATACACGGTCAGGACAAGCTGGTGCCCATTACAATGCAGCAGTCTCACCAAGAAGGCTATAAGATGGGAATCGTTGCCAGCATAGTGATGCACACATATGCTCTGAACACATGAAACACTGCATATAAGAGCAAACAGAGCCAGGTCAGGCTTACTAAATTGATTATTTCTTAAAGTGCTGCGTGTAGTTTTTTGGAGGATTTAGTTACCGAAATGCAGTATAATATGCACAACTAGTGATTATTATAAATGATTCATCCGTGCACACCATCATTTTTTGCATCTTTGATCAAAAACATTAAGCACCTCTCCCCTTCTCAACAACAACTCTTCACCACATGACGTCAGCAGCAAAAAAGAAGTAGGACTAAACTGACTGTCCAATGGCCAGGCATTTTTAGCTCTCCTCTCCTGGCCCAAGTTACCACAAACCAATCATAAAGGGAAAGACTAAATAAAGCCCAGCCCTACAGTTTTATCTAATTTCAGAAGCCGCTTAACTCCGATATACATTGTGATACGGAAAAGAAGTATCACAACTTCCGTTTCATGGTGACTTGAACGATCTGCATATGGAAACTATAACTTCGTGAAAGTATGACAACCAGAAAACAAATGTTTTTGTCTTCACTGGGAGTCAAATCAGGGAACTGTGCCCACAATTTTGCTATTTTTGTGAGGGTTTAGGAAATATAAATCACATAAATTCCATTCCTCGTCTTCCCAGGACACCTGGAATTAGTGTTACAAGTACCCCAGGCACATCGTTTTATCTTTTTGTAGCATAAAACACCATAAAACCGATGAGAGCGTCGGATCTCACAATGATTCTCTCTGTCGCTGAAACCTTAAGTTGTCAGAGTTACAGTCCCCGTGCAATTCGTTTTTAACTGCTATTGGCTAATCTGCGTTCGAGGGGAGGGGTCAAATATGTGAGAACTTCAAATAAATGCCATGTGGAAAACTAACAAAGCAAGAGAAAGATATTCAAGCCCCTCTCATTTGTGGGAGTCCTGTATAATTCATGGCAGCTGTGAACTGCTGCCTCGGTCAAGTTAAAATATCTCTGGTTATTTACTGGTGTCTGGAAAAGATCATTAGAGCCCTTACTGGTACAGCCGAATGGCACTCTTGTGAGCAAAAACCTTTACCATTATTAACTGTGCATTAAGAATGTATTGCATTAAATGCATGAAATATCCTAAATACACTTCTAACTTAACAAAAGCTAAATAGTTACTGAAATCAACACTAATCGCTTTTTCATATAAAACATAGCCATGAAGTTCTGAATGTCCAACTCTCTCCATCAAATGACCCCACAGTTCCAACATCTCTTCAGCTAGAGGTTTCATTTCAGACAGACATGCTGATAACTACCAGATGGCCATGCTGAGTGGCCAGGCCGAGCGCTCGGTAACACAAGAGAGCCCTTGTTTCTTTATCAGAGGACTAGAACGTGCAAAAATATACATACTGGCCCAGGTCATTAACCCCTGCTGATAACACTGCTCCAGCCCTCTAGAAAGTTCCATGATGTCTTCTGTTTATTAAAAAGCCAGAAGATCCCTTTGAAACATTAGCACGTTTTAGTGTCACGACTTGATTTTGGTCTATTATGAGATGCTGGATATACAAATGTGGTACCATTTTTAATGAGGTAACAAAGAGAAGCAGTAATTAAAAAAAACTAAATACAAAAATTCAAAATCTGTGAAACAACAATCTCTATATTACAAAAGCAGATACATTTGTGTGCATCTCTATTGACTTTTATTTACCCCAAAAGTTTGGTTTGGCCGCCATCTTGTGGTGGTTTCACTGAACTCAAATCAACGATACCATATAGTTTCGACTTATTCTCTCAACTGGATCTTTTAAATAAAAAAACGATAAAAAAGAACGCATTTTAAATATGAGGTATGTACTGTATAAGCAAAATTAAATGATTTTTTTTACATTGCCACGGGCTGTTGTCTGTCTGACACATGTACAGGAAAAAACAGACACTCTTTCCAACACATTCTCTGCGAGCTCCCATTACATTCTGGAGGGTCTAAATGTCATGAACATAAGTGAAACTAATCGAATTATCCTCTCACGTTGCTGCAAAACCCTCTAAATCTCTTTGCTATCAGGCTCCTAGATTTACTTTTAGCAATACCAGATATTTCAGACCGGGCAGAGTATAACATTTAGTGGGTTTTTGGGTCAAAGTTATTTATCATATATTTGAGCAATGTATAGTATGTGTAGAGTTTTGAGAGCGCATCTAATTTTTGACAGACATAGCTTTTAGAAGGTTTTGCATCAACTCTTCATTTAAACAAAGCCATTTGGGAGGGTCACCCATGTATTAAAATACTGTCTGTGACCTACATTTATCAACTTTGACGGCAGAATGAAGGTTTGGTTAATACAGTTCTGTCCACACACGGTTCAATAAAATGGAGGTAGTGACAACCACATTGACAAAAATAATAACATATTTAAATGCACATCAGAGATGTGTCTTTGTCTGTTTGTGAGGTGCATGAAAATTACATTTTGACAGACGTTTGGCTAGTTGCTCTCATAAGCACCACGCTAAAGTGACAGTGTTGCCAGATCTTGATAGAAAAAAAATCAGCAAACATAGAAAACATTCAGTGATAGTTTAAGGCAAAAGGAGTCTTGAGGCAAAAGGAGTCTTAAGGCAAAAGGAGTCTTAAGGCAAAAGGAGTCTTAAGGCAAAAGGAGTCTTAGGCCAGAAAACAGCAGATAAAGAACAAATTAAATTCTAATTCACAACTAGAAGATGCCAAAACACTGCTTTGTTTATGGTGTCAATCGTCACAAATACAGGAGGGATTCCCTCTTCCATTCACACATGGAACCATCATTTGGGGTCTTCACTCTCACATTAAAATGCAGTTGTCACTCCTGAGACTTTGCGGTGTGTACGTGGCCACTGTGTACTGAAGCTACCACAACACAAGCATTGCACCTACAGTAAGTGTGAACACTGCAGACGGACTGTTCTGTTTACACAGGTACCTGTTATTTTATAGCCACTGGCAGCCAACTGTCCAGCCATGTATTCTCCATCAGAGTTGTTGTGAGAGCAACCCCACGTCCTCACCCAGACCGTCTGTGTGCCTGGAATTACACTGTCAGAGAAAGAAAGGTAAAAATAAGCAAATAATTGTCTATAGGGTTGTGCAGACATTGTATTAAGTTGTTGATGTATAATACGTGTACAGCTACAAAGTATGAAAACAATGATAGAAAATCTGAATTTAAATCTGTGTACATGTCACTAGTGAGCGATCGTCTTGAAGATCATATAATTTGTAGCGCGCAGATGTGACGAAACCACACGAACAGATTTTATTTCACTGTAATCTTTAATATATACGTGTTCAATATAAACAAATGTGTACATATAACCTTTTATGTGATTTAAAAAATATTATTCATCATTGAGAAATGTCTCAAGCAGATCGTCTAAAGCATTTAAGGTGGCACAGCACGAGATACAATTTTGTTGCAACTCAAATATTGTTGTATTTATGTCTTCACAGTAATTGAAAAGAACATTAATACTATTTTGAAAAACATTGCTGCTGACGTTATCTCCTGAAAGAGTCCACTGGCTTCACTATCTCCACAAGACTTATTTTTCTGTTTAACCTTAAACATCTGTTTAACCTTAACCTAAAAGCTAATTTGGGGATTGAACAGTGAACTGCTAATGGATATACAGTGAGTGGTGCATGGCTTTAGGGCTAACTCTGTTGAAGCTGGTCCGCTCTTCTCTGCTTTCACAGCGTGATTTTATACTATTCCGTCATGTTTTCAACATAATGTCAAGTGAACGCTCTCGATTGTGTACATCTGTGGTTACTATCGTAACCTTGGTTCCCTGAAAGACCGGAACAAGACACAGGGATAGCTGACATGTTCCTTTGTCAGTTAGCCGTACTATACTGTTCATATTAAAAATATTCTGACACCAATGGAGCAGCAGCTAATCACATGACAACAATTTTGAACTACAGGAAAAATATGGATCTTAAGAATTTCATAAAAAATAAATACGTTGCCCTCGTCTCACGACTCCAATGCTCGAAGTCATAATTAAACATCTAAAATTATCTCCATTTGCTTAAGATTCCTGAGAGATGCATCTTCCCTAATACAAACTGGATGCGTGTCCATTGGAACCAAAGCATCTCAGCGTTAAACAAGGATTGAGAAAATAAAGTGCGGTACTGATGTTAAGAGAGTTATTAAGAGAGATAACGTGCAGGACCTGATTGATGCTAGTAATAAGAGCTTTCATAAAAAAGAAAGGTCAAAAAGCAGATACAAGCAATACAAAAGTAATCCCTGCGTCTCCTGACAACATTTTAACGTATTGTGAAGCGAATTGATCGATCTCTAAAATAATGATTAAATATCATCTGTAAACTACAGCTTCTGCGACTGAAACTTCGGACGAATATCAATTGCACCCAAGTGCCTTACTCACTGAGAATGGCAGAGAGCCCTAGATGTGGACATTCGAAAGGGAGACTAGCGACGGTCCCTCATAGCATAGCCGTTTCAATCACACGGGTGACCTGAATAATAAATATCAACAATTTTCTCCTTGACAGACGCTTTGCAATCGTTCCTTTCAGAACGGGCGCAAACATGACGTTTGTGACGTATGATTCTGGCTGGCCCAAGGACCAGAAAAGATGACGTAATTAGCCGTTATCTTGATTCTGGTTGGCCAAACGAATCCAGTTGCTGGACCAAAGACATTTCAGACACTAGAGAAGATGCGTAGATGCGTTTATTTGCTGGTCTTAGCTCTTATGTTTTTTAGATGTTTTTCTTTCACTCCGGATATGATGCTAGGACCATGCTTTTTATTTTCCCTTATGCAATGCAAATCGACAATAAAGTTTGAATAGTTTTGCCACGTGTGCATGTCCATGCATGTCTCACCTGTCTGCCTGAAGTTCTTCACCTACAGATTGTTGCTTGTGCTTCCGTGCATGGGGCACAATGCTCTTCCGGGCAAACTGGCGCTCATGAGGAGTGGGCTCATGAGAAGTCACCATATCCTCAATATCATCAACAAGAGATTCACAAGCAGACGGCATCATCTATTGTAAAAAAAAGAGCACAAATCATTATACAGTAAAAGTGTAACTTCACACCCCAATATAACTCATATGCGTTATTAGTTAATAGTTTCCGGAAATTAAAGCATATCTATCGTTATGGTATCATTTCATTAGTTATCAGTTTATGAATTCAATATAGATAGAATACTACAAAATATAGAGTATACAGTAGAACTAAAGCGTCCTAAGATGTCGACTATTTTTATGTGGGATCACAGACAAACAAGCAAGACACATAATGCCCATAGTTTAGCGCTTTTATGATAAAGCTTTACGATTATAAACAGACATCTCACGGGTACCGGGACTGTGACATTGTTGTTTAGTACAAGCGAGGAGAAAAGCAACGCATTTCCACACACGTATTGCAATTGTGAGTGAAGTAACCAGCGCGAGACCCCACGTGTTTGACTTAAAACTATAAACTTTGTCTAAACTATCAGGAACGTAATACTTACCGAAGCTACGTAATAATGTGTATTACTGGGAAATGTTGACAAACCAGTGGAAGCTGTGAACAAAACGCAAGTTGTTCTTCTCTTTAATCCTGAATGTTTGTGTTGTTTTCTGTCAGAGCGCCATGCTTGAGTGTTTAACACTGACGCGCTACGGCAAGCGCGAGCGGACACATTTCTTAGACCCAAAGCGCAACAACGTAAAAATACGACGTAGAACTAAATTCATTTGTAGCTATTTTGCTAAATATTTCGAGTCAAATTATTAAACTCCTGTTTTTTGTCAACTCATTTGACTGTTTGCTCCTCCTAAAATCACGTGTTGCGTATAAACATGGCAAGGGAAAAAAGACACATTTATTGGACCGGTAAATGATGGCTAGCGGTTTTCTTAAAACGTGTTCGTTTGTATCGTTTAAAACGTTTTGTGGGAACCTGTGGATTCTAGTTTTTACTGTAGATATTTGGTCCAGAAGCACGATGTTAATGCAGTACAAAAACATATTCAATAGATGGCGCTGCAGCATAACTATTAAAATACGATGCAGACCTGGCAGAAAACCAGAAAAAAACAATCTTAGTTTTTACTTTTCTACCGTGTTTTCTAAATAGGCTATCATTTTTTTATTCATTTAAGAAGACTAGGAACAAAGGGCTGACATGACCATACCAAATCTACATCTATAGAAGAATTGGCTTGCCATAATTAGCAAGCTGTTACACATATTCCCTTTTTTCATCTGATCCTCTCCAGATTTAATATCAATGTATTTCAACTTGTATTTCACACTGTATTTCAATTAAATAAAGATTCTTATTCAGTTTTGAAATGATTCCTAAAAGAAAAACAAGAGCTAATGTTATTATAAAGAATTTGGAATTTGGACATCTGAGATTTTGGAAGGACAGCCACAATATACAGAAATTTTGCCTTTAAGTTTCATTCATAAATGCCTTGAATGCCAGCTCTGGTCCTGCATGACTTTATTTGCCACCCCTTATCAAACCTTGCAATACTTTAGACTTTCAGTAGATGGCACAGGTGCGTTTTGATGAGGGCTGAACAGGGCCGGGGTATCCAATGGACATTATAGATACAGGCCCAGGGTCCCATGCACGCTTGGGGCCCGAGCAAGGGGGAGAAAATTGCACATAACATTGTATTTGCTATATTTTCATTCTGTTGTGTGGCACACATGCGAATTTGACCAAAACAGTGTTTCTCACGTACGCAAGTCTGTCTCTTGATTTAGTATATTTAACTAGTCATTTAACAGGAGAAGCACAAAGTCTTTATAAAGTATACACGTATAAAGTTTAACAACTGGATCAATTACTCCTATAGTAGAATCGTCACTTTTATTCTTTGAAAAAGAAGATGTTTTTATGAAAATATTTGAGACTTACATAAATATTCTTAAGAAAGTTCTATAATTTATCTAAATAAAGTTCTTATATTTTTTCTAAAGAACAGTTTTTTTAATCCGACGTGTTGGTGTGTGAATTCTGGAAGAATCTGATAGAACTGAATTAATAGGTAGAGGTGAGGCGGTGTGTGCTTGCAAATGCCAGTAAGTCACAGGTAAGTCACATTTCAAGGAAATGTCTTGATATTGTTGTTGCTGCTCCAGGAAATCATTGTTGGGGTTTAAATCGTGTCTTATGGAGAATGTGTACAGGGGTTGATATATTTTCCTTCAGGTTGGGATCACAGTTTGTAACTAGGCAAGGTAATCCTGTATAAGATAGTGCTGTTTTCTACACGTATAGTACCCTATATAGGCTCATTCAAAACTTGTGTATGGGTACAAGACACTTCTGCTCAGGGGCCCTGAATTCCTAAATCCGGACCTGGGGTTGAACTAAACTCTGTTCCCTGTAAAAAAATGTAATATTCCAGAAGTTGGTGCACCAGGAGAAAATGTAAAATACATTATACATTTATTTCTGTATAAATTTGACATTTGTTACTTTTAAAAAAGACTTCTTCCTCAACATCCATTACATTACGTCCCAACTTAGGCATGTTAACATTACACTTGAAATATAAGATTCCTAAGCTAATAAATCAATCATCAGCAATAATCTACCCGACTTGGCATCAGAGAACATGTCTGATTTAACCAAAAAAACAGACAATGATTTCCAGACAAATTAAGCATTGTGCATAGTCAATCATTAACTTGATATTGACTTGAGGCTCATTAACTTGAGGCTCATTCAAAACTTGTGTATGAGTACAAGACACTTCTGCTCAGGGGCCCTGAATTCCTAAATCCGGACCTGGGGTTGAACTAAACTCTGTTCCCTGTAAAAAAAATTAATATTCCAGAAGTTGGTGCACCAGGAGAAAATGTAAAATACAACATACATTTATTTCTGTATAAATTTGACATTTGTTACTTTTAAAAAAGACTTCTTCAACATCCATTACATTACGTCCCAACTTAGGCATGTTAACATTACACTTGAAATATAAGATTCCTAAACTAATAAATCAATCATCAGCAATAATCTACCCGACTTGGCATCAGAGAACATGTCTGATTTAACCAAAAAAACAGACAATGATTTCCAGACAAATTAAGCATTGTGCATAGTCAATCATTAACTATTCTATTACTCAATAAATATGGGATAGACTGTGTCCGATCTGACCAGTTTCAACATGGTAAGACTCAATTCAAGTGTCCAGGTAAGATTATTTTAATTTAATTTAATTTGCTTTGTATTTTTATACCTTTACTTTTCTACTTACAGGACTTACAATCGAAGTACAATCAAATTGGCTTTAAAAGTCATTTCAACTTACTATTTAAATAGTTGAGTTGTTGTAATTTATAACAGTAAGTTGTAAGAAAAAGACATTGACAACATTAAGAAATGTAAGTTGAAATGATTGTACCAAGTTGATTGTACTGAAAAAACGAAGGCATATTTTTTTTACAGTGCACATTTAGACTAAAGTACGTAATATTGTAAAACACTCTTAATTATTTCAATAGAACATAAAACTTAATTGAACATGATGGATGAGGATGCAGATGCAGTTGCTGTTGTTGGCATTGGATGCCATTTCCCTGGAGGTACTGTGAATGTTACAATGAACAGAAATGTACTGTTTTTGTGTTTTCCTTGAAGTAGTATAACAGTGGAGCTTGTTTTAGGTGAGGGACTTGAAAACTTTTGGAGGGTCCTTTTTCATGGAAAGAACTGTGCCATAAAAATACCAAATGACAGATTTGACCTCACTCAATGGTACGATTCAGATACAAGGAAGCCAGGAAAAACATACACAGAAAAAGCAGCACTTATTGATGGGTAAGACTTCGATCCTTATTCACTTACACAAAAATGAAATACTGTAAAAAACAACTGTATATACTGTAACAATTATCAATGCCACTTCTTCCACTTGTATGGGAGCCTTCAATTACATAAACATTTAAGAATAATGAGAATAAAATCGTAACAGCAGATATTGAAAATCAAATCACAAAATTATAACAATTATAAGCACTTATAATTCACATTATATAGGAAGAGCGAGTTACTGGATTTGGGAAGGTTTGTGTGGAATGTTTGAATCTTTGATTTAATACTGTATTTTGGCTTATCAGTTATAGTTATTTTGAGAGAGTGGAAAGAAACAAGTGATCCTCAACGACTTTATGACTTGTTTTTAGAGTTATCCATGGGATAATAGGCAATAAGGAAATAATTCAAAGGAAATAAGCCCATCTAAATCTTTACTTTTATCGTTTACAGTTTAAATGACTTTGACCACAAGTTCTTTGGCATCACTGAAGCTGAAACAGTCAATATGGACCCTCAGCACAAACTTTTGCTGCAGTGCACCTACAGAGCCTTAGAAGATGCTGGCATACCAATGGAAAAGGCCAGTGGAACAAGAACAGGAGTGTTTTTGGGTAACTTGTATTTGCCTAATTGATCTGTTAATGTTTTGATTCACGCCAATCGACAGGTAAACCTCAAGTTTCATCAAAAATGTCTAACAACACAAAAAAACAATAAGCATCCAGTTAGCATGGCTTTTCAGCATTTTCAGTTTATAAGCTTGCAATCATACAATCACAGTTGTGTAAAAGATCTTTCAGTTCCAAATTACACTCAATAAATAACAATTGCTTTTCTTTGATACTGATAAGAATATGTATCACTGTTTCAGACAGCCTGTTTATTATGCATTTTCCCTCCTTTAGGTTTGATGAACCGAGACTTTGAGTTGGGCTCAGTGAGAATTAGCCCAAAACACATAGATCACTCCTATAGCACTGGTTTAGCGATGAGCATAGCGGCTAACCGCATCTCCTACACATTTAACTTTACTGGTCCTTCACTGTCCATTGACTCTGCCTGCTCCTCGTCACTTGTTGCCCTTCATTTTGCTTGTCAGGCCATGAACCAAGGTAAACTTAACTAAATGTCATTTTTAAAATATGAGTGATCATTTGGGAGTCATTTTGGGTGTCTGTGGTAAATTAGTTTGTCTGGGTTGTATCAAACAAAACCTAATGCCTTACAATACATAACTTACCCGGGCCCTACCTGTTTCAAGTAAATCTGTTCATTGTTTAAAACCAAATAATTAGGTTACTGCCATATGGTGGCCATAGGGTGCTAGAGGAGGCAGATTGTAAAGTTTAGTAGAGAAAATATGTAACAATAATGACAAATAAAGTGGCTTTGAGACTTTTGAAACTGTGTGCTTGTTTCAATTCCTCTCCACAGGTGACTGTGAAATGGCTGTATGTGGAGGTGTGAGTTGCATACTAGAGCCAACAGTTTTTGTGGCTCTCTCCAAGGCAAATATGATCTCCCCTGACGGTACCAGTAAACCTTTCAGTAGCAAAGCAGATGGATATGGGAGAGGAGAAGGCTGTGGGGTTGTTTTTCTAAAGCCTCTGAAAAAAGTCAGTAGAAATTTTGTCTCTAACATCAGTATGACCAAAATGTATCTTACAATTAAATACTTTAAGCAACAACCCCATTAAGTTTGTATTTTGACAGGCTCTTCAAGACCATGATCATATCTGGGGCATCATAAGCAAAACAGCAGTAAATCAAGATGGCCACACTGTCAGCCCGATCACCAAACCATCCATGATACAGCAGGAGGAGCTGCTTAGAAAAATCTACTCAACAGTCACTGAACTGACTAGTGTCCAGTACATTGAGGCTCATGGGACTGGGACTCCAGTTGGAGATCCAGTAGAGGCAGGTAGTATTTCGAAAGTCATTGCCAAAGCAAGACCTCATGAATCTGGACCACTCATCATTGGTTCGGTTAAGAGCAACATTGGACACACAGAATCTGCAGCAGGTGTTGCAGGGCTTATAAAGATTCTTTTGATGATGAAGCATGAAACCTTTGTTCCCTCTTTGTTCTACTCAGAAGATAACTCCAGCATAGACACTAAATCGCTTAATCTAAAAATCCCAACCATAGCAGAGAAATGGCTCAGTGATAATGCTGTGAGAACTGCTGGAGTCAATAATTTTGGGTTTGGTGGAACAAACGCACATGCAGTAGTCAGACAGTATGTTCAGTCTAAGAAAATAATACATCAGATCAGTAAATCCCATCAGTTCTTTGTCCTTTCTGCAGCCTCTGAAAAATCACTCAGAAATATGACAGAAGATACTGCAGAACAGATAAGTGCTGGGACTATAACAGATCTACAATCTTTACTGTTCACATCTACCTGTAGAAGAAGTCATCTGAAACACAGGTACAGGAAAGTATTTCAGACAACATCATTGACAGACCTGAAAGAGACACTCACAGCTGCCCTACAGAAAAAGTTTATACCTTCAAATACAGACTCCAAATTAGTCTTTGTGTTTTGTGGGAATGGTGTAACATATCCTGGTATGTGCAAGCAACTCTTAAAACAAGAACCTGTTTTTAGAGAAGTCGTAGAGAAGATCGAAACCCTGATGCAAAGCTACACAAGTTTGAACCTGATGGAGAAGTTAGAAAGTGAATCTGATGACTTTACTGATCCAAAAGTTGTCCAGCCTCTCCTGTTTGCTATTCAGGTTGCGATAACTAGCCTCCTAAAGCACTGGGGCATAAGTCCTGATGCTGTTCTGGGGCACTCCATTGGAGAGGTTGCTGCAGCTCATTGTTCCGGTTTGTTGTCACTCGAGGATGCAGTCAAAGTCATCCATTATCGCAGCTCTTTGCAAAGCACTGTAACAGGAGGGAAGATGCTGGTTGTTAGTAATATTGCTGTTTCTGAAATCGTGAAACTCCTTCCAGCTTATTCAGGAAAGGTTTGTCTGGCTGCTTACAACAGCCCACAGTCGTGTACCCTCTCAGGAGATGCAGATGATATTGACAGATTGCATAAAAATTTAAGAAACTCAGCCAAAGAAAAAGATCTGTTCCTTCGCATTCTGGATGTCCCTGCTGCCTATCACAGCCACATGATGGATCCCATTGTATTCAGAGTGAAAGAGAATATAGGCTCATTGCAGGGATACAATCTGGTGACAGAATTGTTCTCAACAGTGACGGGTGAAAGTCTGTGCTCCTCCAATTTTATCACTGGTGAATACTGGGCAAGAAATATCAGGGAGCCAGTTGCATTTGATCAAGCGGTAAGGTCAGCAGCTAAAAACAAGAGGAATGTGGTCTTTGTTGAGATTGGCCCGAGAAGATCTTTGCAGAGGTACATCACAGAGACTCTGGGAAATGACACCATTGTGCTTCCCTCAGTACAGCCAGATAAAGATAATGAGACAGATCTTGCTATTGTATCCAAATTGTTTGAGCTTGGAGTCAACGTGGACTGGGAAATGTTTTTCAAGGATTTTAAGACTGAACCAATTCCTTACCCACGGTATCAGTTTGATAATGTAAAGAAAGATGTCTTCTCTAATGTCCCATTGGCTAGTTCTACCAGCAACCACCCAGTAATTACACCACTGAGTTCAGACAGTTCAATATTCAGATGTGATTTATTTTCTGACTCAGTGGCCTTCCTGCAGGACCACAAACATAAAGGTGTTGCTATCCTCCCTGGAGCATTTCATGCTGAATTGGGCCTAGCAGCTTTCATGATTAATGCAAAACCAAAAGTTCCACTCCGCTCTCTTCAGCTCAGCATCACATTCCAGAGTCCATTTGTTCTCACTCAGAATGCTCCAGACATGGAAGTACAGCTTTATTCTTCAGGCCTGGACACATGCAATTTTCGGATTCAATCCTCTTCTGCAATATATGCATCGGGCACAGTACAGGCAAAACCTGACAGAGTACCTGAAGAGCAGTTCATTTCTCTGGACAACATAATTAAAAGATGCACAATAACTCTGAAGAGTGAAGAGCTCTACAATTATCTGAGTCAGACAGGATTTGAGTATGGCTCAGTCTTCAGAAATAAGGCAGATGTTTATTGTGGAGAAGAATTCAGAGAGTGTCTGGCTGTTTTGAAGATGCCAACGGCATTAGTTCCCCAGCTACATGACTATTACCTTCACCCTGTTGTCTTGGATTACTTGATGCAGCTTACTACAGGAACTATACTACAAAGGCTTTCACCAAGACCTCAGTTTCCTGCACAAATAGGTAGCTTGACTGTATTTGAACCATTGCAAGATGAGATGGTGATATATTTGAGGGCAACACATACAGGGGATGATGATTATGACATTTGTGGCTGCTTAACCAACAAACAAGGCAAAGTTTTGGTTGAGCTCAAGCATGTGCAGATCAGAATGCTAAGAAGTAATTCTTCTGTAGTTGATGAATACTTCTACCATAACAGTTTCAGCATCATGGCTGAAGATGCAACTTTCACCAAATCCATAAAGGCACTGGTCTTTTCTGATGGAACAGGAATTTCTAAAGGGTTTCAACAGTACCTGGACCCAGGGTCTAAATACATAAGTTCCTCACACAGCAATACACTGTTGGAATGCGGACCTGAATTTCTTTTGTCAAAGCTGAAAATTTCAAACGTGCAGAAAAACTTCCAGGAAATTTTGTTCATTTGGGGTGATGCAGACCTTTCTTCTTTCAAATCAGAGAATGTCATGGACAGCATGGCAGGTTGTTGTGAGATTTTCCGAAAGATTGTTGGATATCTCAAGGCCAATCATTTCCCAGGTGCTATCAGAGTAATAACTTATAGATCCTCTGAGAGTTTAGTGGATTACATCAGCCCTGGGTTTGTTCTACTAGGCATGATAAGAGCATGTGCAGCTGAGTTATCAGAACTCTCCTTTCAGCTGATTGACTTGGGCTCTGCTTCCTCTGAAGATATCAAAGCATTGGTTCAGGTCCTCGGATCATACCCCTGTAGCAAATATCCAGAGCTAATAGTGAAAGAAGGCATGATTATCAAACCTGAAATCGTCCACACACCATTGCCAAACATGGAGAGCACATCAAAACGTGTCCATATGCTGCATGATGAAGTATTTACCTTGCAAACATCTGATCCATATGAAATAACAAAAATATCAGCTACACAAGTGGACAATTCAGTTGAACCAATCCAGGGACAAAACATTGAGGTTCAACTAAGTAAAATTTGTGTGCATTCATCGGACTACTTTCCTGTCAGCACCTCTGAATTTACTTATGGCCAGACAATGTATTGGAACAAGCACACAACTCAAAACCACAAACTTCTAGCCATTGATTTCAATGGGATTGTCACAGCTGTGGGTAAAGATGTTCAGAAACTAAAAGTTGGGGACCAGATTGTATGTTGTTATCCTGTGGCTGCCACCTCCAAAGTTGTTCTCCCAGCATCCGTTTGCTACAAAACAAAAAAACTTCCATTCCTGAAGGACAGCCCTTGTGTCTCCTATATGGTACTGGCATGGGAGATTCTGCATGAGATTTTACCCAAAACCAAACATCAGAGGAAATTGGGCATTTTTTCGACTGTTCCTGACTCCTGTTTGATGAAGGTCTTAACAACTACTGCAGTCAGATCAGGTTGGATTATCAGAGTGAGCACACAGGCAGATCAGCTTGCTTGTGATTTTAGCGATGTTGAAGAAGCTGTTCTCCTTCTTCCAAATAATCAGATAATTGAAACAGTTACCAAACATACAGTCATCAAAGATGTTGTTATTGTCTGTGAAAATCTGTTTCAAGTGAATTCAAAAATGTTCCGAAGTACCAATGATAATGTCCACATCCATTTCCTCTTCATGCCCCAAATAATGCAGAAATGGTCTCTGCATATTAATATGCCAAAAGTCTACCGCTGGCTGAAAACCATGCATTTGGAAAGAAAGTGTTTGGCTTTCAACACAACAACCTTTCAAAGAGAGAAATCTCAAGACGTTGATCTTCTCTCTGATTCATACTTCAAACATCAGAATCTACCTATTATCATCCTGAATAATGAGTTAATTAGCCAGCTGTCAGATATTCCAGTGATGCCCAAATGCAGTCTTTTCCAGAAGAAATCAGTCTATATCGTCACGGGTGGTCTTACAGGGCTGGGCTATGAGACAGTGAAGTTCATTGCTCAGAACGGAGGAGGAAACATTGTGATTTTTTCAAGGAGCCATCCAAATCCTCAAATTCAACAAGAATTTCAGAACGTCATTGATCGTTATGGTTCTGTAATTAAGTGCCTACAGTGTGATGTTTCCATATCAGAGCAAGTTGAACAGGCAATTGTTCACATTGGAAATCTCTTTCCATCCTGTTTAATCAAAGGAGTCTTTCATAGTGCAGTTGTCTTGCATGATGGGCTAATTGAAAGTCTTGACAAATCTCTTTATGAGAAAGTCATGAGACCAAAAGTGAATGGAGCGCTTAACCTTCATCATGCTACTAAACACTGCCATCTGGATTATTTTGTGTGCTATTCTTCCATCTCTGCCTTCATTGGCAATGCATCACAGACAAACTATGCAGCTGCTAATACGTTCCTGGACACTTTTTGCCAGTACCGCAGGAACATGGGACTTTCAGGACAGTCCATCAATTGGGGGGGGTTGAATCTTGGTCTCCTGTTAAACAAAGTGCATTTCCGAAGATTTCTTGAGGCAAAGGGAATCATGCTACTGGAAGGCCCAGAAATTCTTGAATGTCTTCAGCATTGCCTCTTGATCAACAAACCTCAACAGGTTGTATGCAAGTTCAATTTCAAAAACATCTTGAATAATGTCCTCAGTCAAAACCAGTCTTTAAATGCACGGCTGTACAGACTAACAGAAGAAGCTGTGAGGAAAGCCAGAATAAACCCATCCAGACCTGATCAGTCCATTACATCACCACATGAATATATGAGGTCAATGATCAGTGAAACAATTGGTGTTGAGATGGAAGAGCTTGATAATGACAGTAATCTTTTCAATTTAGGCATGGACTCCATGTTAGCCATGACTTTGCAAAATAATATCTTCAAGGACAGAGGTGTGAATGTCCCTCTAGTGACTCTACTGGATCCAAATAGTAAACTGTCAAGTCTCATCAAAATCCTGCAGGATAATTCTGTAGAAGACCATGAAAGCAAAGATGAAAGCATATCCACATATCTATAATGATAATTGTATTCTTCCAGAGCTGTTCCTATTGAAATCATTCAAAGAGACTGTTATGTAAGAGATGTATGAGATTCTTATGGAATCTTTGTTGGTATAATTATTACATATGATTTATTTTTATTGCTAACATTTAAAAAATATATATTTTAACTCTGGTAAATGTTGCTGATTTATCTTGATCTTTTTTTATTAGCTCTGTGCTACCAAATCTATTCTTTCTGAGTGGCACCTACCTATATTTCTGCATCTTTTATGTTAGCATATAATACGAATCTATCGAACCAAAGCTATTTAGAATATTTAGTCAAGTCTTCTTAAATGCTTCCCTGTTAACTATTTTGTTATAATCTTGTGTTGTTCTTATTGGTTGTGCTGAGATTCTCCTAGATATAAACTAAATGTACAATGTAAATGTACAAGTGACTTCTGATCAATCTTTATAGGGATTTCTTTGTCTATCTAGAGTTTTGTTTTTTACTTGGATTGTAAGACTGAAAATACAGGCATATAACAGTGGAAGAAAAAAATAATAAACCTCAAGATTTCAAACAGCAGACATTTTTAAACGCTTAATGTGGAAGAACAGTTTAACATATGTACATAAACAGGGGTGTCAAAAGTATTAAAAAACTATCCATAATTTTACACGATTAAAAGTCATAGTATCTAGCTAAAAATCAGTTACGTTAAAAAATAGTACTACATTTAAATTCTACTTTAGTAACAGCAAGAATGAAACGATTCTTGTTTAAACATAAATTCTTCCAATATTAAGTAAATGAACATTGACTGTGAGACAAAAGAAACATTTAATATTTTTTCATACTTACTAACACCACTAAAGGAAAATAACTCACTAAAACCGGCAATACAACATTAGCTCTCTCCCACATGACCGGAAGTATATCGGTTTCCCAGATGACAATCGCAGGCACAATGTGTGTGAATACAAATCAATCTTCTGCTCTGTAAGTGAAACTTACGACCGTTGAGTGTGTGAAGTGTCTACACTTCATAATTTCGGTTGAAAACATCATCCGGGTACTTAAAGTGCACTTCTATTTTGAGAATTTTAAAAGTAAACGCACTACTCATACTATTTATACTTAAAAATTGCCGTAGAATAGTGCAGAAGTGCGCAATTTGTTTGTGTCGATTGTCGTTTACTAAATTAGCGCCTCTTCCGGCTGCCGGCAAAACGATCACCTAAAGTCATCATAAAATAATAGCATGTGTTGTGGTTTGATTTTTTATTTCAAAAGGTCGTGATAACTGTATTTTCATTACACGTACACATTTTGTGCAAGTAACGTAACACAAAGTTTAGTCATAAGATTACGTTGACGTTACGCAACAGTCTAGCTGGGTGGGTATTCAAAAATATCTTTGAATCCATAAACATTTATGAAACTATTTATACCTTTACAAATGCAAAAAAAAAAATTCTTGGGGTCATTTTCATAACAATTGGTAGAGGGCGCTTACAATTTAAACGTGAATTTATTCGTAATAAACTACGTGCACAAATTACTTTGAGTAGTTTTTAACTTGGAGGACAGGCTAGTCAAGCATGCTGAAGTAGTTTGCAATGCACTTAAGCAGTCACAGAAAAATAAATGAACAGTGTCCCAATGTGAAGTGAGCTAGGGTGCTTAAAGGGGTGATTTGCCGGTAATACCTGTTTTTCTTTGTCCTTGGTGTGTTATTAGTTGCCCATGGATGTATTAGACACGTAAAATTGCAAAAATGTAAGTGTCGGAACAAAAGGTGTATTTGATCTAGAAGCGAATGCTCACCCAAATCTGCCTGAAACACCTCGTGTAACCACACCCCAAAAAATTACATCAGTTCGTAGCACGATTTAACAAAGACCGCCCAAATCTAAACACAAGTAGGGTGGTAAATCTTGTAAATCTCATTGTATATGTCCGTCGCCGGGTCAGTCATGTCGTGGAAACGATGTGTGTTTTGTTGTGAAAAGAAATCCTCTTTGTTTGCCAACATAATACAATATAAAACGGTAGCACTTTATAATAACTGCACGCTATGAATCATTAGTTAAGCATTAGTAAATAGTTAATTGATAATTTATGAAGCATTTGCCCCATATTAATAGACATTAGTAAGCAGTTTATAAATACAGCTTTAAATGCATTATTCTTGATTTATAAGCATGTATATAATATGCTTAATAATCAAATTTTCATACTTTATTAAGGATAAATTCATAATTTCTAAATTAAGGATTACATTACTTACAATCCAGTTAGTTGGGAGTTGTCAGTGGTTCGTGAGATAATTTAGAAAGTGTTAGTAAATGATTAATAAACTCTTTGAATGTACATTTATATATCTTATTATTCAGACAAATAGTAACAGTTACTCAATGTGTTAATAAATGGTTTATTAACACACATTCCTGCTGTAATTCATGATTAGTTAAGGTAGTTATTAAACATTTACTAGTTGTTAGATAACTATTTTTGTGACCTCATCTAAAGTGAGGACTATTTATGTCATGTAAAGCATTTACAAATGAGAGTTAAAGGCTCAGTACACTCATACACTATTAAAGATAATAATACAAAAAGATTATGCATTTCATCCTGATTTCTTTTGTCTTCTGTAGGGAAAAACTGATAGACTTCAGCAGAGAACTAATGTAAATGTTTTTAAGGAATGAGGCGTTTCTTTATTGTACATTTGAGTGTTTGCGCTGTTTAAATTGGTCGGCGCAGGGCTGGTGGTGGCGCTAGGAAACGCGTCCGTGTGCGCTGACGAGTCGGCTGCGCAGCTCGGTCCATTGAATCACGCAGATGACATGTCAGCGCGGCGCAATCTCTGTAATACCCCGCTGTCTCGTCACACTTTTGGATTGTTTGGCTTCCAATAGTTTGCGTGATTCGCGCGAGTTAAAAAAAAATCTGAACTTTGGCGAAAATTCGCACCGCGTTTTCCAACCAGGAGCTTGATCTAGTAGGGACATGATTATGACATAGCGATCGGAGGCAGAAAACCGAAACAACAATGAAGGACTGCGCCTCTGAAGGATCTGATGGACCCAGACACGGCGCCGAACGAGTCTACGTCGTTCTTCAGCCTTCCATAGCACATAATGCACAGTGACATTTCTTACAAGTATATCATCTACACAAGGTCGGCGCATTAATGGGGTCATTTGATGCGGCTGAACTAATCTTATTGTTTGCTTTAGATGTAATACAATGTGTATACACTATTTAAGGTTAAAAAACGCTGTGTTTTCCACATATCGTTCATATTTGTATCTCCTCTTTGCTCCGCCTCTCTGAAACGTGCGGTCTCTTCCCACTTTTGGATTGTTTGCCTTCCCTTACTAACACTCCATTTGCGCGATTCGCGCCATTCACGCCGCCTCATTCGTGCGAATCACAGTCAGTCAAGAGAGTAAGTACACTGGTCCACTTGCACTGGTACACTGGTCCATGGCACTTAGTTCTCAGCTTTGTAGGTTTTTTTGGGAATGGAACAGATATGCAAATCTGCAGGGACCGCAAGGATGGTGTACTGGTTGGTTGTGTCCAACCAATTGGGGTGGGCCAGTCTGAGTAAAAAAGCCATGGCCCTTTTTTTGTCCCATTCCAGCCCTGGCACAATCACGTTCCTCCATTTTCTTTCAGTAGGTATTATTTATCAAGGTGCTGTGTGTTTTAATTTATGAGGCATGACATCAATTCCCAAGGATTATTAACATGTTTGGCTCATTACATAGTGTTTTTAAATTAAACTCGGAATGAATGGCATAACCGCCACACATTTGGTTTGATGGGAGCAATGTAAGAAAACTACCTGTAAATACTTTTCAAGCGTAAATTAAATTGTTGGGAAATTTCTAGAGTTAAGTACAGATCCCCAAAAATAATACTTAAATACTGTAAAGTTATCAAGCTCAAATAATCAAGCGCTTTCACCCTGCGGATAATAAACCAAGTGATTTTAAAAGACAAAACTAATTACACACTTTATAAATAAAACATGCAATGAAGGATGATCTTATAAACCCAGAATAGGAATGCAACAAGCAAAGTTTCACGTTCTGTGTTTGCAGTCATATTTATTTTGATTGATTGATGACAATCCACTGCTATTCTATTGGGCAATTGTTTTCTTACACAATCAAGAAGCTCGAAGCCACAGAAAGAGCCTCGAGGTGGATTTAGATGAAAAGGTCTGAGAATTGAGTTGAGGCCTGATCAAACCCAGGTGGGTCGCCTGAAGAAGGGTGTCTGATGTTGAAACACCCGAAACACCCAATGATCTCAGGAAGCATCACTGATGATTGTGCCCCAGCGTATCAATGGATGTACTGTATCTATGCACCTGCTAAGTTATGTTAAGATCTGTGGGGATTTTAATGTGTTTTAGAAGTGCTATTACATTTAATATGTTTCATATGCATTATTACTTTTATTCATTCATATGCTTCATATGCAGTATTATTCTATATGCATCATTACTTTTAGAAGTATTTTATTATTCTATTACTTGCGTACAATAACCCTTAACCTCAAATAATGTGTTGGATTTAACCATGAAAAGTTAAGGGCTAATATTGAGTGTATTTGAAAGAGGAAGTGGGGCGTGGGTGTCGCATGCAAAAGATAAGAGGAAATGGCAGGAGACAGCTGAGGTCTCAGAATATATGCATGCAACTGAAAAAGATAAATATGCTCACACACACACATATTCCATTGTCTGACCTTTTAAACTATGTTGTTGCTGGGTAGAATTGGGCTGTGTAGGTTGTCATTTAATGTTTTGCAGACATTCTGAGAACGATGGGGTGAGAGCTGATTGGACTAATACCAGGCAACACGTCACCGGTCCACAGAGAAGATAGACGGCGTGAAATAACTATAAATATGATGCGGAACTGTTTTCCGGGGTTGTTTTCTGTAAAGACACTTTGTCTAAGGCAACCCAACAGCTGTTGTATTTTTGAATCTTCTGATCAATAAACTTCAAGATTTACTTTGACTGGCCTCCCTCCAATTTTGAACACGCAGGGACACATTTAGAATGTCCTACAGATCCCATCGGTGGAAAGAGGAGCTCTAAAGCTTGCACCACTAAGCGCCAAACGTTGGCAAACGCACATTACAGAATCGCTGCTGAGAGGACGACAGAAGGATTATTCAGATGCAATGTTTACAGCAGTAATCTGACATTAATTATTTCTGAAAGAATGGATTAGTGGACGTTAATACTCCACCTATGTGATGTCATCTGCTATATCATTGAACAAAAAGCCATAGTGGAAATTAAACGATTAAAAGGAAATCTCTTAAAAAGTTTAACAATGTTAGAAAAAGGTTATATGAGATGAAAGTGATAAGGTGCATTGGTAGTGTAATAGTGTCATAGTTGATTGATCTGTTGGTCAGTTCATTCAGAGACAATGGCTTCTTGCTAACCAAAAGTCACATTAAGTCTATAAATAATTGAACAAGCTAATAAGTGTCTGATGGGGAAATAACAAGAATCACACCTGCGCTTGACCTGACACTAGTTGCCTGAATTGTATGTGCAGGGCATTGAAGCTTGTTAATAAGTAGCCAGATGTTCAGTTCAGCTTATAAAAACGCCATGTCTGTTTAGACAGTGACTGTTGCTGGCGCTCAGTAACTGATCCATTACAAACCGCTGAAGTGTATTTGGATGATGGCAAAGTGTAAAACTGACTGCATAGAGAAGCCTATTTCTCAGATCTTTGAAAAGCTTGGTCGTTTGGTTGGAAATTATCCCTTCGTGTTTGTCATATTACCTTTACTTGCAGCTGCCGCTCTTGGAACTGGTTTTATTTGCCTTAATAAGAATAAGGCAAATGATATCGAAGACCAGTTCACACCTATAAACGGACCAGCGAAGAAGGAGAGGAAGACTGTTGACGAATATTTCCCACAATCTGAAGAGTTTTCTCAACTGCGGCTCTTGTCTGAAGGAACTTACGCCTCTTTGATCATAACAGGAGAAAACATATGGACTGAGGCAGCTTTTACAGATATTATTGAGTTAGATAGACACGTGAAAGCTATAACAACTGGAAACACTTTTGAAAACCTTTGTGCCAGAACTAAGGGAAAGTGCATGTCAAATCCTGTTTTGGACATTATAGGTTATAATTCTAGCAAAATCAGCTCAACAGCTATTATGTATCCTATGAATAATGGCACATTCTTAGGAACAAGTGTCGGCGGTGTAGATCCAAAGACAGAAAGCTCAAACATAAGAAAGGCTAAAGCAGTCAGACTTCTTTATTTTTTAAGAGAGAAGAATTCAACACAAAACAATCAGTGGCTTGGCGGCTTTCTAAAACTATTTTCAAACTTTACCAAACTGAAAACAGTAAGTAAATATGAATGTTCACGTTTATTTTAATGATGAATAAGCTTTATGCATGTGAATGAAACAGTTTACACACAAATTTGTTTGTGTTTGATCGACATCACAGATATGACAGAACATATTTTTTTGGCAACAATTTAAATTTTTGAATTGACTTGCTGACGCCTATTTCATGCTCTGTAAAGAAAGTATAAACAAAGTATGTTTTGTGTTGAATTTGTTTGTTTTTTACAGATGCGTGTCTCTTACTTCACATCAATATCAAGACAGAATGAGTTCCAGTCCAATGCAGACTCTGTGATCCCTCTCTTCTCCATTACATATTTCCTGGCCATTACCATTTCCATTCTTTCTTGTCTGAGGTATGACAGAGAAAATTATTTAGCACAGATATATTAAAATAAACCAAATACACATGTATTTCAACTTAAGCCATAGGAGTTGTCAACAGAATAAAGCAAATCTCTTCTTTCAACAGGTTAGATTGTGTTAGAACCAAGGCGTGGGTTGCTGTGGCTGGTGTCATCTCTGTCGGTTTGGCTGTTCTTGCTAGTTTTGGTTTGCTGCTCTACTGTGGAATGCCTTTTGCAATGACAGTGGCCTCAGCCCCCTTTCTGATTCTTGGTAAATGTAATTCTGTTCATCACCTTCTGTAGGGGTGCAAAACAAAAAAACTGTGAGAAAGAAGAAAAACAGTCTGAAATTTAAAACAAACTCAACAGCAAAGTGTTGTGTTTTATTTTAATGGACCTGTTTTCTTAATAATCCTCAAAACATGTTTATATTTACTCTATATGTTGATATAAAGAATGTCTTCCATTGTCATATAGTCTCATTGTTTTGCTGTTGTACATTTGCTATTCTCTTGTTACATTTGGGCATTTGGTATCAAATTGAAATGAAAGGACTGCTCCATTAATGTTAAGCATGTAGTCTTTTAGCCTACTATGGCTTTAAATAACAAATAGAAAAGTTCTGATTGTTTTAGTCCCTCCAAGTTGATGTTCTTGCCAGTGTGGCCTCCTAAATGAGTTTCGCAACCCTGACCTGCGGTAAGTAAACAATTTAGTAAGTCAATACTTACAATTTATATATAATCTCTGCTTTATTGCAGGTATTGGAGTTGATGATATGTTCATTATGATCTCCTGCTGGCAGAAGACTGGAGTTAAAGAAGAAGTTGAAGTTCGTTTAGCAGAAACATATAAAGAAGCTGCTGTGTCCATCACTATCACCACACTGACAGATGTGATGTCTTTCTACATCGGTCTGTTGACTCCATTCGGCTCTGTTCAATCTTTCTGCATGTACACCAGTACAGCGATTCTCTTCTGTTACATCTTCAACATCACTTTCTTTGGTGCTTGTCTTGCACTGAATGGAAGGAGAGAGCAGGGTAATAAACATTGGCTGACCTGCATGAAAGTCCCAGAAGTGGATAGTGCTGATGATACTGGTAATATGTGTTGTGTTGGTGGAGTTTATGATAGAAACACTGGCACTGATGAGGCAATGCCAATGGATTTATTCTTTAAAAATCACTACAGCCCGTTTCTGACAAAGACCTGGGTTAAGATCTCTGTGTGTTTCCTATATTCTGGCTATCTGGCAGCTAGCATCTATGGATGTCTTCAACTACAGGAAGGTCTCGATCTGAAACATTTAGCAACTGACGGCTCATATGTTGGTAGTTACTATAATGATGAAGATAAATTCTTTTCTTCTTACGGTCCCAATGTCATGTTAGTCATAACAGATAAAAACTTTCAGTATTGGAGTTCAGATGCACGTAAATACCTCGACTCGTGCCTCAAAAATTTTCAAAGTCTGTCAATGGCATCAAAGGATTCAGAAATAACACCCATTTCATGGCTTAATGCATATTTGAACTATGGACAGACTGTTGGTATAAATTTAGATAATGTAACACAATTCAAACTAAATTTAGCTAGGTTTCTTAATGGTTCTGGTTTTAGTAACGATGTAAACTTCACGACCAATGAGATTTTGGCATCACGTATGTTCATTCAGACTGTGAACATCACGACAGCAGTCGATGAGAAGAACATGCTGAATGCATTTAGAGAAACAGCAGAAAACTGTGGAAAGTTACAGACGTCTGTTAATGTAATAGTGTATCACCCTGCATTTATCTACTACGATCAATACGCTGTCATAGTCAGTAATACAATTCAGAATATAGCCGTAGCTACATGTGTAATGTTAGTCATTTCACTCTTGTTAATCCCAAATCCTCTCTGTGCTGTCTGGGTGACATTTGCCATTGCGTCCGTCATTGTGGGTGTGACTGGTTTCATGGCATTATGGGATGTTAGTTTAGACTCAGTCTCTATGATTAATCTGGTGATCTGTATTGGATTTTCTGTGGATTTCTCTGCTCACATATCTTACGCTTTTGTGTCCAGCGAGGAAGGATCAGTGAATGAAAAAGCCAAAGATGCCCTCTATAAACTAGGCTATCCAATATTACAAGGTGCAGTTTCCACTATTGCAGGTGTAGTGGTGCTCGCCGCTGCAAAAAGCTACATCTTCAGAACCTTCTTTAAAATCATGTTCTTAGTCATTCTGTTTGGAGCCGTCCATGGCCTTTTGTTCATACCTGTGTTCCTCACTTTCTTTGGCATTTGTGGCAGGATGTCTCGTACCAAACCTGACAAAAATACACAGTGTGAAATGCAATCTGACAACTGCAATAGAAAAGCTCCACCAGCAGTGAGGAATGGTCAGACAAATGAGGGATTTATTAATCCTGACTGTTTTTAAGTAGCTTTATTTTTCAAATGATGCCATACTGTGTTTAGTCATTGTGAAGAACAGAAAAGAGCTTCAGACACATCAGGGTTTGTGAATAATTGTTTGATTTGTGTGAGACAGTTGTGTTATATCACATAAACCAAAACTAAAGTTTCATTTCAAAGTTTCAACATTGTTAAAATATATAAGTATAAAAAATATGACAATGTTTACAAAACTGTGTGGTTATACTTTAATATGGTACTATGACCTACTTTATATCTATTTTAGCTCCTATTGTACTATTGCTCTTTTATGACATATCGCTTATTGCTCCTTGGACTCTTTGTAAGTCGCTTTGTATAAAAGCGACTGCTAAATGACTAAATGTAAATGTATTTTTTACACAGAGTTTTAAATAAATATGTAATATATATCAATAATATTTTAAACTAATCACATATTTTGTCATGTAAATATCTTGCTTGAGCCTAACTGGTGATAGATGTTTCAGAGGTGATAGTTTCTCAAGTCAAACCCCATTCTGTCGTCACAACGTCTCGTTCCCTCTGTCAGGGAACAGAGGTTACATACATAACCAAGATGATAAGAGGAAACAATATGCAAAGTTTGGGGAATAAAGGGTTTAAACAAATATTTACGAGGGAACTTCATGCCATATAAGCATCCAAATAAAACCGCTCTTGAAATACTTAAATATATTCTCAAAAGATCAACATTGATTTTGCACATTTTACACATTAAAACTCATCAAAATAACTCATAATAACTCATAATGAAAATAAATAATTTGTGACCAATAATTCAATAACCAATGTCAATTTTCAGTTGACAGACAGTCTGCGTGCTACACTCTTGCTGTTTTGCTTGTGCAAAAATGTTTGCTATAATAATAAAACAAGAACCCTACTTAATTATTACCAACAGTAGTTTATTTAAGGATACATTGTGTTTACAAAATGTAGTGTATTTTACACAGCACATTTCTGCTGTGAGTTGTATGCAGCTTTAAATTCTTTGCCCTTTTTTTGCACAAAAGCTTTCTGCTGCTTCCTGCAAGAACCAGCACATTTTATTACATATGGTAAAAATAAAGATATGTTTAATGCAGTTGTGTAAAAATTGTTTTATAATGAAATACATTTCATCCAATAAGCTATTTCTTTGAGTGTGGAAGGCAAAAACATCCCATGCTTAACAGGAAAAGATTATAAGAAAAACATAAATAGACCTTTAACTTGTTTATCACTGCGCTTATCATGTACCCTTCTGGATGAATTATACGGAACAAGGAAGAACTAACATTTCATGTTCACAGTTAATGTTTGATTAGAGGTCCGGGACATCAGTGCTTACATACTGTAAATCCATCGTCACAGAATTTTTATGCTCATGAGGTTTGAAGCCCACACGTCACAAGTGCTATCTGATGAATTTCGACGGAATTCTCAATGGTGGACAGTAACTAAGTACATTTAATTTGTTACTATACTTAAGTAGTTTTTTGTGTATCTGTACTTTACTCAAGTATTACAATTTTGGGAGACTTTGATTTTAACTCCACTACATTTCAATATCTTACTTTTTACTCTACTACATTTTCAAAATCAATCGTTACTTTTTCTTTATGGGTCAGTAAAAACTTAACTGGTAAAATGAGCCACCAATCACAGTACATCACGCACTTTGTTTTTAACTTGTTTTGCCCCTGTTGTCGCCTTGGTAACGTTATCTTAGCGCAAACATACGATTCAACATCACATCAGATTCAGTGCAACTGTCTGCAACAGCATAACATTTTGACTGCCAATGTCTTTATAAGTTATATCATGGAAGAAACTACTGAATCTAACTTGCCACAACACCCATGGCCTTACGCGATTTTTCTGAAATTGGAAGAACAAGTCTTTCATTTTTAAGTGCCTTCTATGAGTGAAAAGAATGAGAGAGGAGGAATACACCTGTCTCATTTATCAGGAATGAAGATGGGCTAGATACTTACATAACCAACAGTCTGCTTTCAAGAATTCAAGTTGGAGAAATGTCTTATTACTTAGTGAGAATGTGCTGTAATACGGTTCAGTGAATCCACTTAGATTAGTACATATTTGTTTTTATGATCCTTTTGTTATATTGCAAGTTTAAGTTTAAATAAAAACTTGGATTACTGTTACAAATAAATGTTAAACCGAAACTGCTCTCAAGTCCTGTTCTTTAATTTTGTTCTAAAGATAATTGTTTAGCTTCAAGGTTTTGGGTTTATGAACATTTAAATAGACATCAGTGTCTGTCTGACTAATTAATCCAATTGAATTAATAGCTTGGTGTGCCGAGAGTGACATTAGAGTCTTCACATAGACTGAGTTAAGCAAGAGTCTTGTTACAAAAATGATAATAGGACATTATAGCCATAAAAACAAATTACAGTACTTGGATACTTTAGTACATTTAAAGGCAAATACTTTTGTACTTTCACTCAAGTGAAATTTTAAGTCAGCTCTTCTACTTTTACTTGAATAATATTTTACCTTGGGTATCTCTACTTTTACTCAAGTACATGGTTTGTGTACTCCATCAATTTACATATTTGGCAGACGCTTTTATCCAAAACGCCTTACAGGTCATTTTTTTACAGTGTCACATTACTGCAGAGCAATCAGAGCTTTTGTGTGATCACAAGCCCAACGCTCTAACCACCAGGACACAGCTGGCCCCTTACGTCCACCACTGGTAATGTTATTTGTAATCTTACATTAATCCTTTTAACATTTATTTTTTGGGTACATTATTGTAACCTAAGGAACTATACCTGCAGGTCCCATTGTGTACCAGCTAAATCTAAGGGGTACAAGACTTTCCCTTTAAAGTTACACACTAGGTCCTTAGGAAACAACAATGTACCCAAAAGTTACCAAAGTGTACAAAAAAAACACACCAGTGACAAAAAAGGTACAGTTTTAAACCTTTTCCTAACAGTGCATGATTTAACCATTATATAAATGATGTTTTATTAACAACGTTCGGGAGGAACCTAAGCATATAAATCAGCCCGTTGTTCCATCAACACTAATAAATCAGCCGAGCAAGCAATCTCTACTTAATTATCTAGGCTGGTTCACCATCAGCAATCACCGTATCTACCCTATCAGCTCCAGCAAGCTCTATCATAAATAGACAATTAATCTTACCTGATGCATCTTGCCAGATAAGCATCGTTCAAAGTCGACACGATGTCAGTCGCCTGTTACAGTAGCAAAGGTTACAGATCCTTCGGCACCATCATGCGCACCCCAGCTTTCCAGCTCAGGGTCGGATTACACAGACGATTCCCAAGCTTCGTCGCAGGGCCGTCAGCCCCGCCGCTCAGAGCGGCGTGATTCTCAAAGGAAAGGTTGGTCATCGCTCCCACTGGCACGATCTCCGCCGCATTCACGGGCGTCATCAAACGCCTCTACGATCCCAACAATAACCCGCACGCAGCAAGTGGACTATCCAGAGCCTTCGTCTGGCCCTTGCCAATGCGGACGTCCCATTCAACAAGCGAATGTCGAAATTAGAGCTCTACACCCTCTACGTGTCGTCCCAGGCTGACGTCCCCTCGATGAGATTGGCACGATTGGCTGCCAATAACGAGCCAGGCTCGGCTCGGGGTCCCGTCCATTCCAGGCACGGGCAATCTACCTCCGCGGCTCGGCATGGCCTCCCTCACTCTAGCAGTCGCAGCTAACCTTCAGCGAGTCTAGGAAGCGCTCAGGTCGAGCTAGAAGCCACGGATATGCCGATCGAGCACCTCCGGCAGCCTGCAGTATCTCAGCTCAATGCGTGGGACATCACCGCGACTGCAGCTGACTGCCTCGGCAAGGCTGGCCAGCAACTCCCAGGAGCCCTGGCTCACCCATACGTCTCGAGAGTTAGGATGCCTCAGCTGGGGACACAACCGTCGGTCTCCGGACCACAATTCTTTGGCGCCGCCGCTAACGCGAGCATGTCTCCGTTAGACGCACAATCGGCCGCCGTTAGATTCGCTTTTCCCACCCCGGGATCTTGGCCCGCGGCTCCGGAATCGATTTCTAGCGTGAGGCTGCCTCCGTTAGAGTCACGGGTCACAGTCCCTGGGCCTCACATCTTCGGCGCCGCGGCCAACACTGGCGTGAGCATGTCTCACCACAAGCTTTTCGCTGCCAAGTGTGCCTTTCGCGTAGCTCAGTGGAACCAGTGCCCTTACTGGGGAGCCCTGGACGCTGAGCTGCATGGCAGAGTATTCTTGGGGGTGAGAAACATCTCATGCGCAGTTTGCCGATCCGTGGTTCACCCCACCAGTGATTGCCCCTTAGTCACTCCTTCTCCCCCTCAATGCCCATCTCCATCTCACCAGTCCACTTCGAAGGTCCCGCGCTTGCCAAATCGTCCCGCTACCACTTCTCCACACAAGGCCGTTGGTTCCCGTACACGAGAAACGTGTAACAATTTCAACTTGGGCAAATGCACCAGGCAGAGCTGTAGGTTCCTGCATGTGTGTATTTTCTACAGTGGCGCTCACGCTCGCTTGGTTTGCCCTGTTCTACATTCTTCTGTTAATAAAAAATTCAGATCATACCTATCGACTTCTGTGAATATTCCTCATTTGTCTTTCGAGTTGTCGTCGCACCCCGACCCGATGTTCACTGATTATCTACTGTCAGGCCTTTCGAATGGCTTTGACCCCGGTGTTATCAGTCTCCCTTCGCAATGCCTTATTTGCCCCAACCTCCAGTCTGCGAGAACCGAACCAGAGGCAGTCGATCTCCTCTTACAGAAGGAGATTGACGAGGAATTTATTATCGGCCCCTTCAACCCTCCATTTGCCACGTACCGCATTAGCCCCATTGGCGTTGCTACCAGAAAACTACCTCCATAAAACAGGATTCACACCCCAACAATGATTTCCTGGAGCAGCAACAACAATATCAAGACATTTCCTTGAAATGTGACTTACCGGCATTTGCAAGCACACACCGCCTCACCTCTACCTATTAATTCAGTTCTATCAGATTCTTCCAGAATTCACACACCAACACGTCGGATGTCTTCAACTACAGGAAGGTCTCGATCTGAAACATTTAGCAACTGACGGCTCATATGTTGGTAGTTACTATAATGATGAAGATAAATTCTTTTCTTCTTACGGTCCCAATGTCATGTTAGTCATAACAGATAAAAACTTTCAATATTGGAGTTCAGATGCACGTAAATACCTCGACTCGTGCCTCAAAAATTTTCAAAGTCTGTCAATGGCATCAAAGGATTCAGAAATAACACCCATTTCATGGCTTAATGCATATTTGAACTATGGACAGACTGTTGGTATAAATTTAGATAATGTAACACAATTCAAACTAAATTTAGCTAGGTTTCTTAATGGTTCTGGTTTTAGTAACTATGTAAACTTCACGACCAATGAGATTTTGGCATCACGTATGTTCATTCAGACTGTGAACATCACGACAGCAGTCGATGAGAAGAACATGCTGAATGCATTTAGAGAAACAGCAGAAAACTGTGGAAAGTTACAGACGTCTGTTAATGTAATAGTGTATCACCCTGCATTTATCTACTACGATCAATACGCTGTCATAGTCAGTAATACAATTCAGAATATAGCCGTAGCTACATGTGTAATGTTAGTCATTTCACTCTTGTTAATCCCAAATCCTCTCTGTGCTGTCTGGGTGACATTTGCCATTGCGTCCGTCATTGTGGGTGTGACTGGTTTCATGGCATTATGGGATGTTAGTTTAGACTCAGTCTCTATGATTAATCTGGTGATCTGTATTGGATTTTCTGTGGATTTCTCTGCTCACATATCTTACGCTTTTGTGTCCAGCGAGGAAGGATCAGTGAATGAAAAAGCCAAAGATGCCCTCTATAAACTAGGCTATCCAATATTACAAGGTGCAGTTTCCACTATTGCAGTATAAATATGTAAATATGTAATATATATCAATAATATTTTAAACTAATCAAATATTTTGTCATGTAAATATCTTGCTTGAGCCTAACTGGTGTTAGATGTTTCAGAGGTGATAGTTTCTCAAGTCAAACCCCATTCTGTCGACACAACGTCTCGTTCCCTCTGTCAGGGAACAGAGGTTACATACATAACCAAGATGATAAGAGGAAACAATATGCAAAGTTTGGAGAATAAAGGGTTTAAACAAATATGTACGAGGGAACTGCATGCCATATAAGCATCCAAATAAAACCGCTCTTGAAATACTTAAATATATTCTCAAAAGATCAACATTGATTTTGCACATTTTAAAGATTACAACTCATCAAAATAACTCATAATAACTCATAATGAAAATAAATAATTTGTGACCAATAATTCAATAACCAATGTCAATTTTCAGTTGACAGACAGTCTGCGTGCTACACTCGTGCTGTTTTGCTTGTGCAAAAATGTTTGCTATAATAATAAAACAAGAACCCTACTTAATTATTACCAACAGTAGTTTATTTAAGGATACATTGTGTTTACAAAATGTAGTGTATTTTACACAGCACATTTCTGCTGTGAGTTGTATGCAGCTTTAAATTCTTTGCCCTTTTTTTGCACAAAAGCTTTCTGCTGCTTCCTGCAAGAACCAGCACATTTTATTACATATGGTAAAAATAAAGATATGTTTAATGCAGTTGTGTAAATTTTTTTATAATGAAATACATTTCATCCAATAAGCTATTTCTTTGAGTGTGGAAGGCAAAAACATCCCATGCTTAACAGGAAAAGATTATAAGAAAAACATAAATAGACCTTTAACTTGTTTATCACTGCGCTTATCATGTACCCTTCTGGATGAATTATACGGAACAAGGAAGAACTAACATTTCATGTTCACAGTTAATGTTTGATTAGAGGTCCGGGACATCAGTGCTTACATACTGTAAATCCATCGTCACATAATTTTTATGCTCATGAGGTTTGAAGCCCACACGTCACAAGTGCTATCTGATGAATTTCGACGGAATTCTCAATGGTGGACAGTAACTAAGTACATTTAATTTGTTACTATACTTAAGTAGTTTTTTGTGTATCTGTACTTTACTCAAGTATTACAATTTTGGGAGACTTTTACTTTAACTCCACTACATTTCAATATCTTACTTTTTACTCTACTACATTTTCAAAATCAATCGTTACTTTTTCTTTATGGGTCAGTAAAAACTTAACTGGTAAAATGAGCCACCAATCACAGTACATCACGCACTTTGTTTTTAACTTGTTTTGCCCCTGTTGTCGCCTTGGTAACGTTATCTTAGCGCAAACATACGATTCAACATCACATCAGATTCAGTGCAACTGTCTGCAACAGCATAACATTTTGACTGCCAATGTCTTTATAACTAAAGACATTGACTAATTAATCCAATTGAATTAATAGCTTGGTGTGCCGAGAGTGACATTAGAGTCTTCACATAGACTGAGTTAAGCAAGAGTCTTGTTACAAAAATGATAATAGGACATTATAGCCATAAAAACAAATCACAGTACTTGGATACTTTAGTACATTTAAAGGCAAATACTTTTGTACTTTCACTCAAGTGAAATTTTAAGTCAGCTCTTCTACTTTTACTTGAATAATATTTTACCTTGGGTATCTCTACTTTTACTCAAGTACATGGTTTGTGTACTCCATCAATTTACATATTTGGCAGACGCTTTTATCCAAAACGCCTTACAGGTCATTTTTTTACAGTGTCACATTACTGCAGAGCAATCAGAGCTTTTGTGTGATCACAAGCCCAACGCTCTAACCACCAGGACACAGCTGGCCCCTTACGTCCACCACTGGTAATGTTATTTGTAATCTTACATTAATCCTTTTAACATTTATTTTTTTGGGTACATTATTGTAACCTAAGGAACTATACCTGCAGGTCCCATTGTGTACCAGCTAAATCTAAGGGGTACAAGACTTTCCCTTTAAAGTTACACACTAGGTCCTTAGGAAACAACAATGTACCAAAAAGTTACCAAAGTGTACAAAAAAAACACACCAGTGACAAAAAAGGTACAGTTTTAAACCTTTTCCTAACAGTGCCAACCTCATCGAGGTATATAAATGATGTTTTATTAACAACGTTCGGGAGGAACCTAAGCATATAAATCAGCCCGTTGTTCCATCAACACTAATAAACCGAGCTAGCAATCTCTACTTAATTATCTAGGCTGGTTCACCATCAGCAATCACCGTATCTACCCTATCAGCTCCAGCAAGCTCTATCATAAATAGACAATTAATCTTACCTGATGCATCTTGCCAGATAAGCATCGTTCAAAGTCGACACGATGTCAGTCGCCTGTTACAGTAGCAAAGGTTACAGATCCTTCGGCACCATCATGCGCACCCCAGCTTTCCAGCTCAGGGTCGGATTACACGGACGATTCCCAAGCTTCGTCGCAGGGCCGTCAGCCCCGCCGCTCTGAGCGGCGTGATTCTCAAAGGAAAGGTTCGTCATCGCTCCCACTGGCACGATCTCCGCCGCATTCACCGGCGTCATCAAACGCCTTAGCGATCCCAACGATACCCGTACGCAGCAAGTGGACTATCCAGAGCCTTCGTCTGGCCCTTGCCAATGCGGACGTCCCATTCAACAAGCGAATGTCGAAATTAGAGCTCTACACCCTCTACGTGTCGTCCCAGGCTGACGTCCCCTCGATGAGGTTGGCCCGATTGGCTGCCAATAACGAGCCATGCTCGGCTCGGGGTCCCGTCCATTCCAGGCACGGGCAATCTACCTCCGCGGCTCGGCATGGCCTCCCTCACTCTAGCAGTCGCAGCTAACCTTCAGCGAGTCTAGGAAGCGCTCAGGTCGAGCTAGAAGCCACGGATATGCCGATCGAGCACCTCCGGCAGCCTGCAGTATCTCAGCTGAATGCGTGGGACATCACCGCGACTGCAGCTGACTGCCCCTGCCAGGCTGGCCAGCAACTCCCAGGAGCCCTGGCTCACCCATACGTCTCGCGAGCATGTCTCCGTTAGACGCACAACGGCCGCCGTTAGATTCGCTTTTCCCACCCCAGGATCTTGGCCCGCGGCTCCGGAATCGATTTCTAGCGTGAGGCTGCCTCCGTTAGAGTCACGGGTCACAGTCCCTGGGCCTCACATCTTCGGCGCCGCGGCCAACACTGGCGTGAGCATGTCTCCGCACGACGCGCAAGCGGCTGCCATGTTCTCCCTACAACAGGCACGCCCCACGTTTTCATTGGCCACAGCGGCTGTGATGCCCGCGGCTCCACACGGGGCTGCGTTGGAACCTCCACCAGTCTCCAGCAGCATAAGAGCGCAGATTTTGGCAAGTGCGGATTTCGATCTTTACTTACTGCTCTCACCACTGTCACCACCGTCAGCAGAGCGTCAAATCACCTACGGAGATTTATCGTTTACTTTAAAAAATGCATCACCCCATTACTTCCGCACGTTGCCATTTCCCGAATTCACTGTAGCTTTCTCCCGCTACAGCGAAGTTATATGCACAGGGTTCCCTAATAGGATACGTGAGATGAGTGTTTACCTGGCCCTCGTGGCTGAGCTGGCTCGCTCCTATGGGGGAACGCACTTTTACACGTACCACAAGCTTTTCGCTGCCAAGTGTGCCTTTCGCGTAGCTCAGTGGAACCAGTGCCCTTACTGGGGAGCCCTGGACGCTGAGCTGCATGGCAGAGTATTCTTGGGGGTGAGAAACATCTCATGCGCAGTTTGCCGATCCGTGGTTCACCCCACCAGTGATTGCCCCTTAGTCACTCCTTCTCCCCCTCAATGCCCATCTCCATCTCACCAGTCCACTTCGAAGGTCCCGCGCTTGCCAAATCGTCCCGCTACCACTACTCCACACAAGGCCGTTGGTTCCCGTACATGAGAAACGTGTAACAATTTCAACTTGGGCAAATGCACCAGGCAGAGCTGTAGGTTCCTGCATGTGTGTATTTTCTACAGTGGCGCTCACGCTCACTTGGTTTGCCCTGTTCTACATTCTTCTGTTAATAAAAAAATTCAGATCATACCTATCGACTTCTGTGAATATTCCTCATTTGTCTTTCGAGTTGTCGTCGCACCCCGACCCGATGTTCACTGATTATCTACTGTCAGGCCTTTCGAATGGCTTTGACCCCGGTGTTATCAGTCTCCCTTCGCAATGCCTTATTTGCCCCAACCTCCAGTCTGCGATAACCGAACCGGAGGCAGTCGATCTCCTCTTACAGAAGGAGATTGACAAGGAATTTATTATCGGCCCCTTCAAGGCTCCTCCATTTACCACGTACCGCATTAGCCCCATTGGCGTTGCTACCAGAAAATTTTCAGGAAAGAAACGTCCAACATTCGACCTCTCGTCTCCCCACTTCCAAGCATTAACAGCTTAGTTCCAATCGACGAATTCTCCCTGCATTACCACAACATAGATCACGCCATTACACTGATTAAAAAGGCAGGTCGAGGCGCCTGGCTAGCTAAAGTAGACATCACCTCCACTTTTAAAGTCATGCCAATCCACCCAGACTACTGGCATCTTTTCGGGATACACTGGTGTGAAAAATGTTACTTCTCAGCCCGCCTAACTTTTGGATGCAGAAGCAGCCCAAATTTTTTTGATGTATTGTTGGAGGCAATTTGCTGGATTCTTTCCAACAACTATGCGATCCCATACTTAATCCACTTGTTGAATGATTTTTTGATAATCTCATCGACCGAATCAGTGCCAGACGCGCATCTCGCCAAAGTCCAACAAGTTTTTGAGCAGCTCAACATACCCCTCGCCCCAGACAAAACATCCGGACCAAGTACGTCCATCAAATTTTTAGGCATTAAACTAGACTCGCTCAAATTCCAGGCTTCTCTGCCAAAAGAAAAAATTGACAGAACGATCCTGATCGCGTCCTCTTTGATAAATGTTCCCCGATGTTCGAAACGCGAGCTCCTGTCCGTTCTTGGCCACCTAAATTTTGCAATGTGCATAATAATGCAACCAGCAATAAAGCCAGTATCGCAGCAGCGACCGCCCCCGCAGGGGCCCGAGCTTCCAACAAGTGCTCTGTAGCAGCAGGCACCACCAGCATTGAAGCCAGTATCGCAGCAGCGACCGCCCCCGCAGGGGCCCGAGCTTCCAACAAGTGCTCTGTAGCAGCAGACACTACTAGCCATGAGGTCAGTTTCGCAGCAGCGATAGCCCTAACGGGCCCTCATCCTTTTGTTTTTACTAAATTTCAGGTTGCACCTCCGTAACGCACAGCATGGCATTTTTGGGGGGTGTATGCGTACTTCGGCGGTTGTCCAGCTCTATTTTGCATTTGGGGGGTGTGTTCTGGGCTCGAGCCGGTTCTGAGCCCGGAGCACTTGCTCTGAGCAGGGTAGAGTGCTCCGGGTTCGGATAGTTCCGGCGAGCTCGGAGCCCACTCCCTGCACAACACGCCAAATACGCATAACCTTCATTCCCATGCTTTACCATCTATCCCAACAAGGAGCTGTTTATCGGCGAGGGCGAACTCGTGAATTGGTAAAGCGATGGTTATACAAACCTTCCAAAAAACATGCTTTTTGCACTTTTACTTCAATACAATTCCGTCGAAATTCATCAGATAGCACTTGTGACGTGTGGGCTTCAAACCTCATGAGCATAAAAATTCTGTGACGATGGATTTACAGTATGTTAGCACTGATGCCCCGGACCTCTAATCAAACATTAACTGTGAACATGAAATGTTAGTTCTTCCTTGTTCCGTATAATTCATCCAGAAGGGTATATGATAAGCGCAGTGATAAACAAGTTAAAGGTCTATTTATGTTTTTCTTATAATCTTTTCCTGTTAAGCATGGGATGTTTTTGCCTTTCACACTTAAAGAAATAGCTTATTGGATGAAATGTATTTCATTATAAAAAATTTTTACACAACTGCATTAAACATATCTTTATTTTTACCATATGTAATAAAATGTGCTGGTTCTTGCAGGAAGCAGCAGAAAGCTTTTGTGCAAAAAAGGGCAAAGAATTTAAAGCTGCATACAACTCACAGCAGAAATGTGCTGTGTAAAATACACTACATTTTGTAAACACAATGTATCCTTAAATAAACTACTGTTGGTAATAATTAAGTAGGGTTCTTGTTTTATTATTATAGCAAACATTTTTGCACAAGCAAAACAGCACGAGTGAAGCACGCAGACTGTCTGTCAACTGAAAATTGACATTGGTTATTGAATTATTGGTCACAAATAATTTATTTTCATTATGAGTTATTATGAGTTATTTTGATGAGTTTTAATCTTTAAAATGTGCAAAATCAATGTTGATCTTTTGAGAATATATTTAAGTATTTCAAGGGGGGTTTTATTTGGATGCTTATATGGCATGAAGTTCCCTCGTAAATATTTTTTTAAACCCTTTATTCCTCAAACTTTGCATATTGTTTCCTCTTATCATCTCGGTTATGTAACCTATGTTCCCTGACGGAGGGAACTAGACCTTGTGTCAACAGAATGGGGTTTGACTTGAGAACCTATGAGAATAGAATATGCCCACAACTCCCTCCCCACCTCTTCTTCAAATATGTCTCCGTTTGAGTGCTCTCTCGGTTTTCAACCTTCTGAAATTCACTCTGTACTGCGATGCCGAAGACCGCCGCTGTTGTCTTGTGTTATACGTGTAGTTTGCGGATATAATAGTGAGCATAGTGGGAGAGAGGGCCCAGAGAAGGGGTTTGCTTAAATGTTGCTGCGCGACATTTGTTGATGTCGCTGTCATCAGTGTCTTCAACCCAGCCCTGCAGGGATGCCCCCCGGACCACACCTTTCCACACACTCAAAGAACTTCCGTTAATCTTTGCAACTCACACTTCCCTGGGTATTGGTCAATCAAACCCTCGCTTGAAAGAGCGCTTTTGTTGGCCGGGTATGGTGGACAACATCAGAAGGTACAGTATGTGAGAGGATGCTGGGAATGAGTGATGGCGAACACACCCCGACATCTACCCACTGGAAAGCTTCTTACCCATTCCCCGGGGTCCTTGTTTATAATGACCAGTATCATCCATCTTTGTACTTGTCGCACTATTACTCACCTGCAAATACTCTGTCAATAAACTCACCTGTTTGGCTTTTAACCTGTTTGTGTCCGAGTCTCCATCTGTGACAATAAGGCTGTAATCAGCACTGCTTGCCAAATGTATGGATACAGGCCCTTTGGTAAATCCGGCCTTGTTTGGATAGAACTTCTTGTTTTTTGTCACCTCGTGATTAGATGGTTTCAAATGGAGCTACACACACCAGTCTAAAGCTCTTGAATTCTTTTAAAATAATGCTGGAAAGGCCGTATGATGTCTTTTTTATTTAGTTTTATTTATTTTATTTAGAGCTAACCTCCTTAAAACATGCTTGTGATAGGTTGTGATAGGTCAATAACAAATCTATTCTGCCAGTGAAACATCCTTCCACAAATCAATAACTGACATGATGCATTTCCAAGTGTTTGGTAAGAACCGTGTGAGTTCTGTAGGTGAACACTGCCATCTGCAGGCCAACAGAACTATTGCATACAGGGGACTCGAGAACCCGCAGCTCGTTCCTGTGATGTGTTGGGACCAAAACATACTTGGAAGGAAAGACATTTTGTCTCGTGACATACATCCAATTCTTGATTGGGTAACTGGTTAATCTGATGTATCACACTCAATTACATCTCAATGATCTTTTAAACTCTGCCCGAGTTGCCTTAATGGGCTTACATCTCAGTTGCTACCATATATTCAAATATATTTCCTTGTGTTTATAAGAACAAAGAAATGTATACAGGTTTTGGAACAACACGAGGATGAGTGATTCAAGAGATAATTTTAATTTCTGGGTAACCTATCGTTTAAGCATTGATTTCCCCCTTTTAATAGTAACAGCAGTCCCACATGTTTTTTATATAATTTTTCAATGAGCAATAACTGTGCTAATACCAGTGCTGAGATTAATTCTTATATTTAAAAGTATTGCAATAAATATTTTTTTATAATGCATTTTTAGAAACCGTTATGGTATTAATTCATATTTATACAAATGATTATACATTTTTCAAGAATACTTAATTTCACCTATTTTTGAAAAAATGTCCCCTCACCTCCATCAGAGTTAACAGCTGCTAACTTATTTATGTAAAGAAAACATCCACCATCAGCAGTCTGTTCTCTGTGCCGCCGCCTCTTGAAGACGCCCAAACGACCAACACATGCTCGGTCCCCTCTTTCTCTCTCCTATCTGAAGGTGACGTTTCCAAGGTAATTTCTTCTAGCCACCCGACTAACTGCCGTAAGACCCCCTCCCCACCCATCTTCTTCAAGCCATCTCTCCATCGGTTGTTCCTGCTCTGATCAACATTATCAACACGTCTCTTTCCACTGGTACATAGGGTGGCCATACGTCCGGCTTTTGGCCGGACAGTCCGGATTTTAAGCCCCCTGTCCGGCGTCCGGCACAGCCTCAAGCCGGACACTCATTTGTCCCCCTTTTCGGAGTTGTAAAACCTTTATTGGGACGCAGCAGCATAGCGGCTGACGCTGTAAGATCTTCGCTCAAACAAATGATTGGCTGAAAGAGGTGTCAAATAAATATCTGATATATCATTGGTTAAAAATGTAAACAAGGGCGTGGAGGTGGAGTCCACGTGCTGGCTACGTCACATCATAACGTTAACATGCCGAAACGTCCGACATCATTTAATCCGGAATGGACAAAAGAGCACGAATTCATATCATAACGCAGTAGAGATGCTTTACATGGATTTTGCACACTATGTCGCTGTGAAGTGGACGTTAGTTGTAAAGGGAAAGCCGTCATTGACCGACATGCCAGCACTGAAAAACTTTAAGGTAACCGACGAGCTGCAGCTTCCCTTAGGTCTTAATTTCGAGAGGCAAAATCCCCTCAGGATGACAAAATCTCCGCTGCAGAGCTTTGTAAAGTCTATCATGCAGTCAAGCATCACCAGTCACACAGGAGTGTCTTGAATAAATACAAATACTGTGAACAAACTATTTTTTGCCTTTTCTGTTACACATAGGTCTACATCAAGATATGTTGTTGATCAAATTGTCTGGCAATGAATAGAGTAGGCTATTTCAGAATCACTGTATCATGATACCATAGATATGATAGACAAAATTGTATTGTATTTGCGAGTACACCAGATGCAGTTATTCTTGCCTCACTAAATGCCGCAAAGTGTCCTCCTTTTTGGTGTTATGGAAATGGCCACCCTACTGGTACATTTCCCATAGTCTTCAAAGAGGCCTGTATTGCCCAGCTACTGTAGAAACCCACTCTTAATCCTGAACTGTTTGATAACTACAGACCAGTATCTCTCCTCCCCTTCATTGCCAAAACTCTTGAGCGTGTTGTATTTCACCAGCTCTCCTCCTATATCATGCAGAACAACGTCTTGTACAGCAACCAATCTGGTTTAACTGGGGGGACTAAGCTGTCTGCAAATGATTTCAACTCTGTTATTTTGTATAATTTGGGCTTAACTAGTGCTCAAGAAGTTACTTTGCGTAATTTGGGCTAATGGTTTGCACTTAAAAGCCAATGGATGACTCTTATTTGAAATCATGGATAAACAACAACGAACAAAGGTCTACCTGATCAACACAAGCAGTGCATGATCAAACTGTTATTTGTCTAGTATCACCCACCAAACTTCATGCCTTCTGCAAAATATGTTTTTATTTAATAAAAAATCACTAAAATTACCTCAGTCAACATATTGGGTTAGATGATAATGTTATGCCAGGATCCTAAAACTTAGTCTTGCAAGTCCAGATAAAACATTATTTCGTGACGATAAATTTTTGGTGTATCCGTACATTCAGTGGCGGTTCTACATTGAATTGCACCCCGGGCGAGAACATCTTTGAGCGCCCCCCCCTCGAAAAAACTAAATTATGTCATATTTTTCTTGACCTAAACTACAGTGGTACAAATTGAATTTGTCATTAAAATGTAATTGTACCACTGTAGTTGAGGTCAAAAAAAGTATACATGACATTGTTATAAAACAATTTGACAGAGTATTAACACTTAATGATATTTTACTGACATTCAATTTGTACCACTGGAAAAAAAGTGGTCAGAAAAAGATTCATGACAGTTATAATGGCCTCATGACAGCCAATGTCATAACCAATATGACGGTTAACCCAGCTGTAGTGGCCTTAATTCATTTATCTTCTTTTTGGTTATTTGTAATCACGTGTTTTGTTGTGTTCACTTCCGTTTCCTTTATATCCGGTGTGTTATATTGTTTGTCGTGGTTGGTAGGGGGTGAGCCATGGGATGGCCAACTTTCTGTTGACCGTACAAGTAAAATGTTTGTTCTGTCAAACAAAACAACTGTGACACGTACAGAAGTGTCTCTAAGGCAATATGGTTAGATGCCGAAACACCAGCTAAGTAGTGTCTTACATTCAATTATTAATCTGCTATGTCATGTTTTTATGACAATTATGACAGGTTAAGATGTCTTGGTTAATGTAAAGTTGTCAACAAAGACCTCAAACAAACAATATTTGCATTAAAAATGTCATAATTGAGCGAATGACACTTAATGACAGTTGTCATAAACATGCATAGAACCTTCATATTCATGACATGTGTGATGTAGCAAATAAATCGCAAAGGTTATGTTCGTCTTAGAAACTAGCTACAGATTGGAAAATTCTGATTGGTCATTACGGGACCTTACGTTAACCCAACTGATGGAAATAAATAATAATAACTGAACTTTTAACAGTTTTGTTGCAAAGCACAATATTATGGTGAAATTAGATCTCGTGTTTGTTGACTTAAAACCAAATTTGTTGTATAAGTGTTGTCGGTTACCTGCCCTGCGCGGGCCTCAAACCAGCGTCCGTCCGAATGAAAGTCGGGCGCTCTAACGACTAGGCTAAATAGATGACAACATGGATACAGTAATCATAACACTGAGAGAACATTATAGTTGCATACCTTTATCTTTTCAGCATGCAGTGGCGCCAATTTGCCAATTCCCCACACAATGAATGAATGATAGATAATAGATAACCGATTTGCGGCGGCCCAGAGTTTTTTTACTGCTCGTGCCGGTGCCGCCCCCCACGTGACATGAAAAAATGCCGCCTCGGGCGACTGCCCGGTTCGCCCGTGCCTAAAACCGCCACTGCTTACATTCTGTTTGTGTTAATTCGCTATTTGCCTCTGTCCTTTCACTATCCACTCCATAGTCATGCTCTGCACCTTTTGCTTTGTTTGCGAAGTGCAAAAAACTATGCAAATAAATAACATTTTGAAATTTATTGTGTTGTGATAAAAATGTAATGTTGTGAATTTTTTAACATTTAAAAATTTTAATTTTGAGCATTGACCATACAAGAGCTGCGCCCTCTGGTGGTACATTTGTCTCCAGCATACGTCATCGAGGTTGTCTAATTTTAGTTAAAAACAATGTAAAATGAACATTTAATTCTCTTAAATTGCAATCATTGTAATTTCAATCTTACCTTGAAATGTAACGGTTGCCTTTCTGAAATAAAACAAAAAAATATTCAATGCTGTTATATTTACGTAGCACTTTCCACAATGTGCATTGTTCCAAAGCAACTTTACATGAGGAAATAAGAAAAAAGGTAAAACACAGCACAGTGCATGATGTTAATATAACAAGCAAGATTGTTCTAGTAAATAATATCTAATAGATGCAGTCTCCGGTTGGTTTATTTAGCATATTTTGCATTAAGTGAATCCTTGGCTGAAAAGATGTGTCTTTAATCTAGATTTAAATTGGGAGAGTGTGACTGACCCTCGAATAGTATCAGCAAGGCAATTCCAAAGTTTTGGTGCTACGTATGAGAAAGCTCGACCCTCGTTTGGTGGATTTAGTTATTCTAGGTGTTATCAAAAATCTTAGAGAGCATGATGGGTTGTAATGTGATAGAAGCTCTGTTAGGTAGGTAGGGGCTAAACCCTTTAAGGTACTAAGAAGTTAAGTGTTGAGGTCACAAATGCATGAATAAGCTTCTCTGCGCCAGCAACACTTATTTCGTAATTTTGCAACATTTCTTTTAAATTTCAGGTTCCTTTCGAACACTAAATTTCATTAACACTTTCTGTGTTTTGGATCACCAATAAAATCTTAAATCATAAATAGGTTGGATGTTGTGAGATAATTCTTCTGCAGAACTGGCAGCACAAAAACAAGACACAGAGAGGCATCAAGCTTTTGATCTAATTTATTTCAGGGAAGACACGTCTTTATATAGTGCATAATAAGATACCTGTTATACCAAATAGGGTATAGAAACTATATGGAAGAAACATCTTTATATTGTGCATAATAAGACACCCGTTCCTCGCCAGTCACCACAGTTTTCACACTGGCTGAACTCGTTTTGCTCACCGGGGTGTCCTGACGTAAGTTTTAGAATTTTGTACTGGTTAATATTATTCTCAAATGTAACAATTTGCATGAATTATTATTTCCCCATTAATGAATTGAAAGTCTGCTTAAAATATTACCTGTGTTTCTCTTCTTGTATCTTCTGTCTCTGTCCGTGTGTGTTTGGAGTGTGTTCGTGTGTGTGTGTCAGTGCGTGCATGATATTTAATGTATTGCTTATAGTTAACAGGTTTTCATGTAAAGGTAAAGCTGCTTTGTAACACTGAAAATGGTAAAATAGCAATATAAATAAAAATAAGGATGAAAATATTACAGTTTCTCTAAGTCGCTTTGGTACATTACACATCCTTGACATTTGCAAAACAGTAAGTGCGTTTCTGATTTAGATTGTTTGATTGCAAGAGACTGCACATGATTCACATTTACGCTTTTACTGTTTGTACCGTAATTTATTCACAGACCGTGTCATTGCGATACAGAAAGGAAAAGCCATCTGGGCTGCTGGCTCAGATGGCATCCCTGGTCGCGTACTCAGGGGATGTGCAGAGCAGTTCGCTGGGGTCTTCATGGATATCTTTAACCTGTCCCTCGCCCAAGCAGTGGTTCCAGCATGTTTTAAATCTACCTCCATTGTGCTCGTTCCGAAACATTTCAGCCCGACGTACCCTGAACGACTACCGCCCTGTAGCACTCACACCCATTGCAATGAAGTGCTTTGAGCGGCTGGTCCTGGCACAGCTAAAAGACTCTCTACCATTCAAACAGGCCTCAGCTTGTTAGGTTAGGCCACATCTGTTCCATCACCATCACCCTCAACACTGGTGTACCACATGGCTGCGTTCTGTGCCCCTTTCTCTACTCCCTATTCACACTCGACTGCAGGCCTGTGAACGGATCTAACTCCTTCATCAAGTTTGCAGACGATACAACAGTGATTGGTCTCATCAGCAACAACGATGAGACTGCATACAGGGAGGAGGTCCGGCACCTGGCCACATGGTGCTCAGACAACAACCTGCTCCTTAACACCTCCAAGACAAAGGAGATCATCGTGGACTTCAGGAAGGCGAAAGGAGGCAGACAAGACCCCATCCACATTAATGGGATGGCTGTTGAACGTGTTTCCAGTTTTAAGTTCCTGGGGACTCATATTTCGGAGGACCTGTCCTGGACCACCAACACCTCATGCCTGGTCAAGAAGGCTCACCAGCGTATCTTATTTCTGAGGACACTGAAGAAGAACCAACTGTCTTCAACTATCCTGGTGAACTTCTATCGCTGCACGATAGAGAGCATCCTGACCAACTGTGTCACAGTCTGGTACGGGATCTGTTCTGTTGCTGAGCTCAAGGCACTGCAGAGGGTGGTGAAAACAGCCCAGCGCATCACAGGGACTACACTTTCTTCCATTGAGGACATATAGAAGAAACGCTGTCTGCGTCGAGCTCGCAGCATTCTCAAGGACTCCTCTCACCCCGCTTATAGACTGTTTACTCTCCTGCCTTCCGGTAGGCGCTTCCGGTGCCTCCGGACAAAAACCAGCAGACTAGGAAACAGTTTTTTTCCCAGAGCTGTTTCATTATTGAACTCTGCCCCCCACTTATTACACTACCTCTCTTACCTTGAACTCCAAGCTGCTATAACATCGTTTACATTGCACTACAGGGCTGCATGCATGACTGAACTTTACACACCAGTACTTCGTGTTATCTGCTCTACTGGACTGTTTACACACGCACAGCATCATTTGCACTCTATACTGCTCACTTGCACATCTGAAATATGCTCATTTGCACTAATGGACCACTTTCATAACTGCATTAACTCATCTACTGCACTATAACTCTATTAACTGCATCTACTCATCTATTGCACTGTAACGTTATTAACTGCATTTAGTCTTAATTATTATCTGTTCACAGCCATCAGTTCATAGTATGTAGCCATCTGTATATATTGTTCATAGTACATACCTATATACCTATTCTGGTTAGACCTAAACTACATTTCGTTACACTGTACTTATACATGTGTAATGACAATAAAGTTGAATCTAATCTAATCTAATCTAATCTAATCTAATCTAATCTAATCTAATCTAATCTAATCTAATCTAATCTAATCTAAAAGACAGCCACTGCAGGCATCCACTGTGATGTCATCACACGCTACATCCATGGCAGCCAGAAGGGTCATCTGTGTATGCGGCTGGCGATCATATACTTTTAATATTCATGCTGAGAAAAATTCCTCAATGGGGTTAAGGAATGGAGAGTAGGGTGAGGGAAACTCCATCAGTATCCTGTTGTGGGCCGCAAAACATTGCCTGCTGATGTTGGAGCGATGGAAACTGACATTGTCCCAAACTAACACGTACTTTGGCAGGTCATCTCCAATCTGACCCCTCTCTTGTTCAGGGATGAGATCCCTGTAGAGAGTGTCTAAAAAGGTGACAAGACGTTCTGTATTGTATGGCCCAAAAATGGAAATATGCTTAAGCACAGCATTCTCAGAGATAGCAGAACCCATGGTTACGTTCCCACCCTTCCTTTTAAGGTGTGAAAAGGGGCCGTCTGGCACCATGTGAAGTTGTCTTGCAGTCCTATGTGGAAAAATTATAGAAATGCAAAACACTAAATTGAGTAAAATAAAATGCCACTGTTTACGTAAAGTATACTTACTGTATATTGTAAAACTAGTGCTTAAATGTCGGGGGGGGGGTGATACTATTCAACCGATACTCATTATAATGCACTTTGATCAACATGACATAAGCAATTGATAATGTAGGAATCTGCACAGAATTGTGTCATATTCACTTGCATGGATGTACCAAAGCATTTGCAAATTGTTCAAAGAAATGAGAAAATGCTTTTTTGATGTGCACAAGTGACACAAGGATGTAAGGATTGAACAAGAAGTTTTGAGAATTTCAAATCGGATCTGAGAAATGTACCAAATTGACTTAGAAAAAACTGTATTTAAAGTGGGTGGGGGTACTTTTGGGGCAGTTTTGTTTCACCCAAGTGTCCAATTTCCACCCCTCTCAAACTGATGCATGGATGCATGTAGCCAGAAACAATTTGTTTGATGCATGCAAAGAAGCAACACTGTGTGTCTCAAGAAGCATTTATTCATGATTACGTAGACATGCTAAAATTTCAAGGCCACACACTACACATAACACATGACATTACACATTTCGTCTCGGGTTACTTGGCTGTAACCCTGTTCCCTGAAAAAGCGGGAACGAGATGCTGCGTTTCAAATGCTATGGGAGAACGTCTTTGTTCGACCGGTTGTGAAGCACGTGTGTCAAACACGCCAAAAATTCTTTTGGCTTTAAATAACCTCGGCAGGTAATTTGGTTAATTACACCATCACCTGCAGGTTATGAATACGCGTGGCGCGAACGCGTCTTCAGGTTCCAATTTTGTCTGAAAGGACGTCCGGCACGCCTACAGTGCGGCATTGAGGCGCAGCATCTCGTTCCCGCTTTTTCAGGGAACAGGGTTACAGCCAAGTAACCCGAGACGTTCCCTATCAAAAGCTACTCTCGATGCTGCGTTTCAAACGCTATGGGAACGAGAATACCAACGCCGCCGCACTGGAGGTGTCTGGACCCCCCAAGGTTGTGTGGTATGTGTGCACAAGCCAAGAGGAGGCCTCAGACGTGACTCTGGGATGTAGACTCCAGGACTTGTGAGCCTGGAGTAGCGTGGACATCCAGACTATAAAATCTGACAAATGTGTGCGGAGAGGACCAGCCCGCCGCATCACACACTTGCTGCAAGGGGACACCTCTTGCTAAGGCCATTGAAGATGAAACCCCCCTTGTTGAATGAGCTCTGACACCTAGAGGTGAAGCTCATAGGCCAGAGCAATAGCATCCCTTACCCAATTGTGACATTATTTGCCTGGTGGCAGCCGCCCCTTTGTTGTGGCTCCCATAACATATGAAAAGCTGCTCTGAGTTACGCCACTGGCTAGTGCGGTGGATGTAATTCTGAAGAGCGCGTACTGGACACAGTAGGTGTAATCGTTCCTGCTCAGACGTCGTGAACGGCGGAGGACAGAAGGCCTCAAGAAAAACCGGATGCACGGTGGAGAACGGAACTTTAGGCATATAACTCGGGTGAGGATGCAGAATAGCTTTGACCATCCCAGGGGCAAAAATTAAGCAGGACGGTGAGGTCGAGAGCGCCTGCAAATCTCCAATTCTCTTAAGAGAGGTGATTGCCATTAGAAAAACTGTCATGATTCTGCCTAATCTTGTCTTGGTTTTCTGGTCTAGGGGCAGAGTCATGACAGACCCACATGTTTTATGTGGAGAGAAACATATTATGTTCAATCAGGACATGATATGTGTTCTCTCCAGTCTCGTCATTGGCCCCGCCCCTCTCGTTCCTAGTATTGCTTTCCTCCTGTGTCGCATTACCCACACCTGCCCATTGTTATCTCCTTTGTTAGTTTCCCTATTTAATGCCCTCTTGTCTATTGCCCTGTGCTCGTTCATTGTATATTGTATTTTGTAGCTGTGTCCCGGTATAGATACGTTATCCCTCGAGCCTGTGTCCTGAAAGAACCTTTAAGTATTTTCTAGTCTTTGTGAGTGTTCTGTTTAGTCTTGGTTTTTGGTAGTTAGTGTTCTTGTCAGTGTGTTTTGTTCTTATCAGTTATCGTGTCCCCTGTTCTTGTTTTGTTACCCCATCGTGGGTGTTTGTTTTCTGTTTTGTATATAAATTAAAGTCCTGTTGTTAACCCCTTCATCCCCGTGTCTGCCTGCACTTGGGTTCGCCTTACACAGTTCCTGACAGAATGAACGAGCCAGAACAGAACCCAGCAGGCAGATTGGAGGCAAGGCGAGCAACCCAGGCTCGTCGCCTCCGGGGTGTACGTCAGGTGTACTTGGATGTGCTGGAGTATGGGGACCGCTTCTTTGAGAAGACAGGGGAGATGGTCCACAGTCAACAGGAACAGATGGTCCTGTTCAATGGCGGCCTCAACCAACCTCTAGCGGGGTGGGAGATGGAAATGCTGAGACCGCTGGGCTTCTCCAACCTTATCAGGTATGCCATGAACCGGCCGGAGCCCAGGGTCTCAGTCCAGCCCAGTTTGTCCCCCCCGCTGGCCGCCATCCCCGAGGGCCGTACCCTGCGAGTCGGGGCTGTGGGCCTCTCCTCACCCTCTGCACCCTTCGACTCTTCCAGCACGGAGCTAGTCATGCTCCCCACTGCTTCTCCGCAACCGGCTACACCCACCTTGAGCCGGTCAAAGAAGAAGCCAAGGAGGGGTGTAATGTCGAGCCCGATGTTCCAGCCGGAGGAGAACACCGGGACTCAGCCCAAATATTTTTTGGGGGGGCGCCGTAGGAGCAGGAGGGCCCGATCCTCTAGAGGGCCTCCTGATGTCCCAAGTCCGGTGGTCCCGTCAAGTCCGGTGGTCCCGTCAAGTCCGGTGGTCCCAAGTCCGGTGGTCCCGAGTCCGGTGGTCCCGAGTCCGGTGTTCCCGAGTCCGGTGTTCCCGAGTCCGGTGTTCCCGAGTCCGGTGTTCCCGAGTCCGGTGTTCCCAAGCCCGGTGTTCCCAAGCCCGGTGTTCCCAAGCCCGGTGTTCCCAAGCCCGGTGTTCCCAAGCCCGCATCCACGCAAGTGCAAAGTCCTGCCCCCAGTCCTGCCCAGCCGGCCTTCCAGCCGGCGCCAAGTCCTGCCCAGCCGGCCTTCCAGCCTCCACCCCCCCTCCCTTGTTTGTTTTTTTTAGTATGTCACCCCAACCCTTTTATCATGTATTCTTGTCTGCCCCTAATTGTGTTTACCATGTTTTGTTGGTTGTTGTCTGTTTCCCAGTCGGTCTTGTCTGGTTAGTGTTCTCCCTTGGTGAACGCCAGGGGGCGTTCATTAAGGGGGGGTCCTGTCATGATTCTGCCTAATCTTGTCTTGGTTTTCTGGTCTAGGGGCAGAATCATGACATACCCACGTGTTTTATGTGGAGAGAAACATATTATGTTCAATCAGGACATGATATGTGTTCTCTCCAGTCTCGTCATTGGCCCCGCCCCTCTCGTTCCTAGTTTTGCTTTTCTCCTGTGTCTCATTACCCACACCTGCCCATTGTTATCTCCTTTGTTAGTTTCCCTATTTAATGCCCTCTTGTCCATTGTCCTGTGCTCGTTCATTGTATTTTGTATTTTGTAGCTGTGTCCCGGTATAGATGCGTTATCCCTCGAGCCTGTGTCCTGAAAGAACCTTTAAGTATTTTCTAGTCTTTGTGAGTGTTCTGTTTAGTCTTGGTTTTTGGTAGTTAGTGTTCTTGTCAGTGTGTTTTGTTCTTATCAGTTATCGTGTCCCCTGTTCTTGTTTTGTTACCCCATCGTGGGTGTTTGTTTTCTGTTTTGTATATAAATTAAAGTCCTGTTGTTAACCCCTTCATCCCCGTGTCTGCCTGCACTTGGATTCGCCTTACACAGTTCCTGACAAAAAACATCTTAAAGGTCAGAAGCCTAATAGGTGCTGACTCCATAGGTTCAAAAGGGGCGCTAACCAGACCCTCGAGCACTATTGCTAAGTCCCATGACGGAACAGTCCGTCTAGAAGGAGGCATTAGCCGTCTCGCTCCACGAATAAAGCGGGCGACTAAAGGGTGTTTTCCCACAGAAACCCCACCATTCAGGGCATGGCAAGCCGAAATAGCGGCCACATAAACCCTGAGAGTACCGGGCTTTGTCCCTGAGGACAGTTTTTCTCTTGCAGAAACTCCAGCACTGAAACAATCTGGCAGTGAATTGGGTCTGCATGGTGGACCATGCACCATCTTTCAAAAATGCTCCATCTAAGGGCGTAGCTCCTTCTAGTGGAGGGAGCCCTAGCACTTAAAATAGTCTCTATTACATCAGGCGGAAGCCCTGAACCTCTCAGATGGTGCCCTTCAGGGGCCAGACATGGAGGTTCCACAGCTCGGGATGGGGATGAAACACCTTCCCCTGTGCCTGAGACAAAAGATCTCTCCTGACTGGGATCGCCCATGGCGTGTCGTCGAGGAGGGATATTAGGTCCGAAAACCAAATTCTGGTTGGCCAACGGGGAGCTATCAATAAGAGGCGACACCCCTGTTGACGGACCTTCGCTAGGACTCCCGGGAGTAGAGCTATGGGAGGATATGCGTAAAGACGCAGTCTGGGCCACGTGTGGGCCATCGCGTCCAGACCCAGGGGAGCTGGATGACTCAGAGAGAAGTAGAGGGGACATTGTGCTGTCTCCTGTGTAGCAAAGAGGTCCACCTCTGCTTCGTAAAATCTTTCCCAGATTTGTCTCACTATCTCGGGGTGGAGTTTCCATTCCCTGTTCGTCACAGCTTGTCTGGACAGAAAGTCTGCTCCCACATTCATATGCCCCGGGATGTGAATCGCTCTGAGGGACAGGAATTTGCCCTCTGCCCAGGGCAGGATCTGCTGGGCCAATTTGTTCAGGTGGCGCGACCGCAGCCCACCCTGGTGATTTATGCACGAGACTACTGAGGTGTTGTCCACCCGCACTAGGACATGGTAGCCTTGTAACTGCCGGAGGAAGTACTTCAGGGCCAGAAATACAGCAATCATTTCGAGGCAATTGATGTGCCAATCGAGAAGATGACCTCTCCAGATCCCTTGGGCTGGATGGCCATCTAAAACCGCACCCCAACCTGTGAGGGAAGCGTCTGTTGTTAACATCCTGCGACGACAACATGGACCGAGAGTGGGACCTAGAGTCAGAAACCGAGGTCTGAACCACATAGAAAGGGTGCGAAGCCCCTGGCGCGTCACCCTTATTTGCCTCTGGGGGTTGGCCCTTGGATGAAACCCCCTGGCTCTGAGCCACAACTGAAACGGTCTTATATGCAGGAGGCCCAGAGGTATTACTGTGGAAGCCGCCACCATGAGACCTAGGACTCTTTGAAAGTGATGATTTATCACTCTCTGGCCTAACCTGATGCTCCTCAGGGTGTTCTGAATGGATTCGACACGTGCAGGTGACAGTTGTGCCTGCATTGCGATCGAGTCCCATAAAACCCCCAGATACTTTGTATTCTGTGTAGGGGAAAGAACGCTCTTCTTGACGTTGAGTCTTAACCCGAGAGTCTCGAGATGAACTAGGACGACATCCCGATGTCGAAGCGCTAGCTCCCGAGACTGAGCTAAAATCAGCCAGTCGTTTATATGCAATTCAAAATGCGGATGCCCAGGAGTCGCAGAGGAGCCAGAGCTGCATCCATGCACTTTGTGTATGTGCGGGGTGACAAGGCTAGGCCGATTGGAAGAACCCGATACTGGTAAGCTTCGCCCCCGAAAGCGAACCTCAGGAATTTCCTGTGTTGTGGCAAGATCTCTATGTGAAAGTATGCGTCTTTGAGATCGATCGTCACGAACCAGTCGTGACACTGAATTTGAGACACAATCATCTTGATTGTCAACATTTTGAACTTGTGTGTCTTTAGGTAGCGGTTCATTCCGCGAAGATCTAGAATTGGACGCAACCCCCCATCCTTCTTGGGAACTAGAAAATACCGGCTGTAATAGCCTGACATTCTGTCTGATAGGGGAACACGTTCTATGGCCCCTTTGTCCAGCAGAGCTTGTAATTCTTGTGTCAACAGATGTGCTCGCTCCGGTTGGACGGAAGTTGAGACCACTCCGTTGAAACGCGGAGGACGATATGCAAATTGATTCTGTAGCCTTTGGCAATAGTTCTTTCTACCCATGGAGAGATACCTGGCAGTAGTTTCCACGCTCGAGTCGGGATGAGGCTATCTTTGTGGATGGGGGTGCCCAAGCTTCTTTGCGGGCAGCGGCCGCGGTGGCTGCTGCCGGTTTTTCCCTGGGATGTATGCGCTGGGGGCGCTCTGTCGCAGGGTCGCCTTCAGCCCGTCCTGCCCATTGGAGTAGATCCCCTGTGGTCATCGTGGTGCGGTGGTGGAGACGCAGTTAGGAAACTGCAGTTTGTGGCCGACCTGCCTGACCAGCGATTGGCCGCACGGCACCGCTGGAAATCACGTGACTGTGCCAGGTGTCTGCGGCCACTACGGCCTGCCATTAAGGAGACCGGTCTGCCATCATCGCTCCGTTTAGCGCTGCTCAATGCTCGTTCCATCACTAATAAGGCGCATGCCATCAACGATCTTTTTACCAAGGAAAAGATGGATTTTATGTTCCTCACAGAAACATGGCAAAAGGATAAGGAAGCTGTTCATTTAAACGAGCTGTGCTCTGCAGACTGCTCTGTGATTGGGACACCTCGAACGGCTCGGCGAGGCGGCGGCCTTGCTGTTGTGTATCGTGACAGATTTTTATGCAGAGAAATTCACTCCGAAACCTTCTCCTCGTTTGAGTCACAGATGATTAAGGTCGGTTCTATTAACATTTTTTATTGTGTGTTAATTTACCGCCCTCCTGGTCCTGCAGGTATCTTCCTTACTGACTTTACTGATTTTTTAACCTCTATGATCAAGCTGGAGAAAGTTTTAATTATTGGAGATTTTAATCTTCATATTGATGATATGTCATGTATTGCAGCTACAGATCTCCTATCCATTACTGACTCTTTTAATTTTACGCAACATGTCTCAGAACCTACACACTTAAAGGGACACACCCTGGACCTTGTTTTTACATTAGGTCTTGAGATAGTAAATGTGTGTGTGGAGGATGTACATATGAGTGATCATAGTTGTGTTTTCTTTAACCTGAACTTACCTCTGGACCCTTCGCCTCTGAGAATTAAGACTCAAAGGAGAGTTCTTAACCAGGATGTTGCTGAGAAGTTTTCTATTTTGTTTGATCCATGCCAGCTAAGGGGTTGTAGTGATGTAAATGTGTATGCTGAATCTTTTAACAGCCAATGTTTAGCAATTTTAGATGTAGTGGCTCCTATGAAATCAAACATTGTCTCTCTTAAAAAGCCCTGCCCGTGGATAAATACATCTATTCAGAGCTGTAGAAGTAAACGTCGGAAAATAGAGCGCTTATGGAAAACAACTAAACTTGAAGTTCACAGACTTTATCTTAGGGAATTAACTGCTTCTCTAAATGATCTTCTGAAAAGTGCTAGAACTAAATACTTCTCTCAGCTAATATCCTCTAATAAGAAAAACCCCAAATTCTTGTTTGACACCATTAATTCTATGGTTTCGCTTTCTGTGTCTCCAACTGCGGTGCTCTCTCTGTCAAACAGTAATGTTTTCCTTAATTTCTTTGTAGAGAAAATTCAGAATATCAGAGCTAGCATCTCACCACCTCCTGCATATATCAAGGCTTGTACTTTGGCTCTTTTCCATCCTTGTTTCTCTTTCAAACTAGTGTCATTAGATGATGTTACCACTCTCCTAGACAAGTTGAAGCCCTCTAATGGCCACAGTGATGTTCTCCCGACTATACTGTTTAAGCAGGTTTTTGATAGTATTGGCCCCTGTGTTGTAGAAATGATCAATACTTCTCTTCTAACTGGTGTGGTTCCTGACTTCTTTAAACATGCTATTGTTGAACCTGTTCTTAAAAAGCCCAGTTTAGACCCATTGCAACCTATTAATTATAGGCCTATATCTAAACTCCCTTTCATGGCTAAGATTTTAGAGAAAGTGGTAGCAGAGCAGCTTACTACTTTCTTAGAGATAAATGATATTTTTGACAAATATCAGTCAGGTTTTCGTAAAAAGCATTCTACGGAAACTGCACTAGTTAAAGTTTCAAGCGATATTTTGATGTCAGCAGATTCTGGGAAGCATACAGTGTTAGTTTTATTGGACCTTACATCTGCCTTTGACACTATTGACCACAATATCCTGATTAATAAACTTCAGGATCTATTAGGGATATCTGGATCAGTGTTAAAATGGTTTACATCTTACCTTTCCGGTAGAAGTTTTAGTGTTTTTATAAACCAGATCATGTCAGATACTGCAGGCTTATCGAGTGGTGTTCCTCAGGGTTCTGTCCTGGGACCGATTCTGTTCCTTCTGTATATACTCCCTCTAGGACAGATAATTAGCCAGTTTAAAGTTGTCTCTTATCACTTGTATGCAGATGACATTCAGTTATACTGTTTTTTAAGCCTACTGAGTTATTTAAACTGTCATCTTTAATCAACTGTCTGAGTGGGATCAAGCAGTGGCTAAATGATAACTTTTTAATGTTGAACTCGGCTAAAACTGAAACTTTAATCATTGCCCCTGAGCAGAGCATCCCTCTGATAAAACAACATCTCGGTGACCTAGGCTCGTCTGTTCAGCCGAGTCTCAGGAGCTTAGGTGTTGTTTTTGAGAAGGATCTTGGCCGTCTCCAGACTGTACAGAACTCCGCCGCTAGGCTTTTAACGCACACAAGTAAAAGGGCACATATCACTCCTGTCTTAGCTTCACTCCATTGGCTACCAGTGAAATTTAGAATACACTTTAAAATATTGGTTCTAACTTTTAGAGCCCTGCAAGGACAGGCGCCCGCATACATCTCTGACCTGATACAGCTGCATACATCCTCGTGTAGTTTGAGATCAACAGGTCAGAGACTTTTAGTTGCCCCCCGTACTCATTTTAAAACAAGAGGGGACCGTTCGTTTCAAGCTGTGGCACCCAGGTTGTGGAACGCTTTGCCTCCTTCCACACGCTGTTTGGACTGTGTGGAAAATTTTAAAAACCAGTTAAAAACCCTTCTTTTTAAAGAGGCTTTTAACTAGACTGTAGGGTGGCTAGGCCGGTCTAATGTGTACTTCTGTCCTTTTGATTAGGCACTGTACTGTAATGTTTTTCATAAATGTTGCGTATTCTTCCTTTTGTTGTGAAGCACTTTGTGATTTTTATCTGTGAAATGTGCTATAGAAATAAAATTTACTTACTTACTTACTTCTTTTTAGAGGAGATGGACTGCCTCAAGTCCGGCCTCCCCGAGGTGGCCTGAGGGGCACGGTGGGCCGCTCCCCTGCCTCTTTGAGGGGGGGCGCGATTCGCCACACTCTGCCTGACGACCTCACGTCTCAGGTAGACCGGACCCACCCGAGACTGTGTGCCTGGCCGGGACTGGGGAACTGGTCCAGAGTGGGTGGCCGACACTCCAGAAGCTTGAGCACGACGGGGGAGATACCTTACGAAAGCCTCCTCGTGTTTTCTCGACTCCCTGAACCTGGTGACTACGGTATTAACCGCATCACCAAACAGTCCAGAAGGCGAGATCGGGGCGTCAAGGAGGAACGCACGGTCCCGGTCCCTGATGCCCTCGAGGTTCAACCACAGGTGTCTCTCCGTGGTTACCAACGCAGCCATAGAACGGCCGATGGCACGGGCCGTCTGCTTGGTCGCACGGAGAGACAAATCTGTGGCCCGGCGTAGTTCTGAGAACGCTGTTTCATCGATCACCCCGTCCGTGCTCATGTCATGCAGCAGGTCAGCCTGATATGCCTGCAGAACCGCCATGGTGTGCAGGGCAGCACCAGCCTGACCGGCTGCCTGAAAAGCCTTCCCCACCAGCGCAGATGTAACCCTGCAAGGCTTGGTAGGGAGAGAAGGCTTTTTTTAAGGATGATGATGTCCCAGGGGAGAGATAACTTGCCAGTGTCTCTTCCACACGGGGCACCATCGTGTACCCTCGTGATTTCGCGCCGACAATAGTCGAATAAATCGACGTTGACGGCACGAAAACACGGGAGGAATGAGGTCTCTGCCATGAACGAGAAATCTCGGCGTGGAGATCCTCAAAAAATGGGAGAGTCCGACTTTTGGGCTCCTCCCCTTGGCCACCCGACAGATATCTGTCGTCTAATTTTGATTGTCTGGGGATCTCTTGTTCCTGCGGCCAGTCGAGTTTTAGACGGTCGACTGCATTCGTCACCGCCCCGAGCAGCTCATCTAATGCTTTTGCGTCGCGAGAGGAACGCCCCGAGGCGGCGCTCTCCAAGCCCTCAGCAACAAGAGATTCCTCGTCCTCCGCCCGATCCGAAGAAGTGCCGGGGCACGCTTCGGAAGCGGACCCGAGGACGTCGCGGCTCGGTGAGTGCATGGGAGAAACGGCTTCCGTCTCCCGTGCCTCGGCTCGATTGAACCGCGAACCCCAGCTCGGGGGAGAGACGGCTCGATCGCTCTTAAAGATAGAACGCTGAGCACGGAGAACCTTAATGTCGAACACATCACAGAGTTCGCACAGTCCCTCCAGTCCCATGGTGGCATGATCAACCCCCAAACCCTCAAAACAGAATTCATGTCTATCCAGTTCGTCCAGCTGTCTCTGACACGGAGGCACACATTTCCGTTCTGGACTAGACATGATCCTTTATTTTAATTCTTAACTTAAAGAAAACTTTGCTTTCGCTTTGCTTTCACTTTAGTTTTGCTTTGCGTTCACTTTAGTTTTGCTTTGCGTTCACTTTAGTTTCGCTTTGCGATCAACTTTAGTTTCACTTTGCTTTCACTTTAGTTTCGCTTTGCTCTCTCAAACACACATGCATACAATGCGGTCCTTGAAGACAAAAAAACCTGAAGACGCGTTCGCGCCACGCGTATTTATAACCTGCAGGTGATGGTGTAATTAACCAAATTACCTGCCGAGGTTATTTAAAGCCAAAATAATTTTTGGCGTGTTTGACACACGTGCTTCACAACCGGTCAAACAAAGACGTTCTCCCATAGCGTTTGAAACGCAGCATCGAGAGTAGCTTTTGATAGGGAACATTAAATTTACATTTAGTCATTTAGCAGACGTTTTTATCCAAAGCGACTTACAGACGAGGAAACATTGGAAGCAATTATAACAATATAGGCAACAAAATGCATAAGTTATTTAAATCCAGTCCATTAAAGCCTAGCACAGTATACAAAGCTAAGAATAGTGAGGTAAGTAAAAAAAATATTTTTTTAAGAAGACAGAAAAGAATTAGAAGTTAAAATAAGTCATCTACATTTTGACAGAAGATATCCATTTTCACACACTACACCTGCCTGTAGTGTTCTAGCAGTGTAAGTTTGAGAGTGGGTTTCTTCAGTAGCGGTGTGATGCAGGCCTCTTTGAACGCAGTGGGAAATGTCCCAGTGGTGAGCAAAGAGTTGATGATGTGGGTCAGACCAGGCACAACTGCTGGAGAGATGGCATGGAGGAGATGGGTGGGGATGGAATCCAGTGGGCAGGTGGTAGGGTGGTTGGCATCAATGACCTTGGAAACATCATTTTCAGACAGAGGAGAAAAGGCGGGTGATGGTGGTGTAGAAATCTGGCTGTTGATGGCGGTAGTTTTCTTTACGAAGAACGATGCAAAATCATTAGCCGTTAACCCTGATGAAGGTGTGGGAGCAGGCGGACAGAGGAGAGCAGAGAAGGTTTTTAAGAGTGTGTGAGAGTCAGGAGAGAGGTCAGTATGGTCTTTTGACTTGGGCCATTTTCTCTCAGCTGACTGGAGGCTGGTGCGATGCTCACGTGGTACATCCGATAAACAGGGGGCAGACAGGGATGCACGGGCTGGTCCAGAAGTAGGAGGGCATAGGTTGTCCAAGCAGGATGTAAGCGTGGAACACAGAGTGTATGTGGCACTGTTGGTATTCAAAAGAGAGAGCTCCTCAGAGGGGGGGAGTGCAGACAAGACAGCAGAGGAAAAGCAGGAGGGAGGGAATCCTGATGAGATCCCTGTAGAGAGTGTCAAAAGACTGTTTAGGTGTGAAAAGGGGCCGTCTGCAACACATTGAAGTTGTCTTGCAATCCTATGTTGAAAAAATTTAGTAATGCAAAACACTAAATTGAGTAAAATAAAATGCCACTGTTTACTTAAAGTATACTTACTGTATATTGTAAAACTAGTGCTTAAATGTAATTGGGGATTATACTATTCAACAGAGACCCATTATAATGCATTTTGATCAACATGACATAAGCAATTGATAATGTAGGAATCTGCACAGAATTGTGTCATATTCACTTTCATGGATGTACCAAAGCATTTGCAACTTGTTCAAAGAAATGAGAAAATGCTTGTTTGATGTGCACAAGTGACACAAGGATGTAAGGTTTGAACAAGAAGTTTTGATAATTTCAAATCGGATCTGAGAAATGTACCAAATTGACTTAGAAAAAACTGTATTTAAAGTGGGTGGGGGTACTTTTGGGGCAGTTTTGTTTCACCCAAGTGTCCCATTTCCACCCCTCTTAAACTGATGCATGGATGCATATAGTCAGAAACAATTTGTTTGATGCATGCAAAGAAGCAACACTGTGTGTCTCAAGAAGCATTTATTCGTGATTACGTAGACGTGCTAAAATTTCAAGGCCACACACTACACATTACACATGACATTACACATTTCATTAAATTTACATTTAGTCATTTAGCAGACGTTTTTATCCAAAGCGACTTACAGACGAGGAAACATTGGAAGCAATTATAGCAATATAGGCAACAAAATGCATAAGTTAATTAAATCCAGTCCATTAAAGCCTAGCACAGTATACAAAGCTAAGAATAGTGAGGTAACTAAAAATTTTTTTTTAAGAAGACAGAAAAGAATTAGAGGTTAAAATCGGTCATCTACATTTTGACGGAAGATATGCATTTTCACACACTACACCGGCCTGTAGTGTTCTAGCAGTGTAAGGTTGAGAGCGGGTTTCTTCAGTAGCGGTGTGATGCAGGCCTCTTTGAACGCAGTGGGAAATGTCCCAGTCGTGAGCAAAGAGTTGATGATGTGGGTCAGACCAGGCACAACTGCTGGAGAGATGGCATGGAGGAGATGGGTGGGGATGGAATCCAGTGGGCAGGTGGTAGGGTGGTTGGAACCAATGACCTTGGAAACATCATTTTCAGACAGAGGAGAAAAGGCGGGTGATGGTGGTGTAGAAATCTGGCTGTTGATGGCGGTAGTTTTCTTTACGAAGAACGATGCAAAATCATTAGCCGTTAACTCCGATGAAGGTGTGGGAGCAGGCGGACAGAGGAGAGCAGAGAAGGTTTTTAAGAGTGTGAGAGTCAGGAGAGTTGCTGATCTTCGAGTGGTTATAATCAGTTTTTGCAGAGGTGATGTCAACGGAGAAAGTAGAGAGAAGAGACTGGTAGAGAGAGAGGTCAGTATGGTCTTTTGACTTGGGCCATTTTCTCTCAGCTGACTGGAGGCTGGTGCGATGCTCACGTGGTACATCCGATAACCAGGGCGCAGACAGGGATGCACGGGCTGGTCCAGAAGTAGGAGGGCATAGGTTGTCCAAGCAGGATGTAAGCGTGGAACACAGAGTGTATGTGGCACTGTTGGTATTCAAAAGAGAGAGCTCCTCAGAGGGGGGGAGTGCAGACAAGACAGCAGAGGAAAAGCAGGAGGGAGGGAATCCTGATGAGATCCCTGTAGAGAGTGTCAAAAGACTGTTTAGGTGTGAAAAGGGGCCGTCTGCAACACATTGAAGTTGTCTTGCAATCCTATGTTGAAAAAATTTAGTAATGCAAAACACTAAATTGAGTAAAATAAAATGCCACTGTTTACTTAAAGTATACTTACTGTATATTGTAAAACTAGTGCTTAAATGTAATTGGGGATTATACTATTCAACAGAGACCCATTATAATGCATTTTGATCAACATGACATAAGCAATTGATAATGTAGGAATCTGCACAGAATTGTGTCATATTCACTTTCATGGATGTACCAAAGCATTTGCAACTTGTTCAAAGAAATGAGAAAAATGCTTGTTTGATGTGCACAAGTGACACAAGGATGTAAGGTTTGAACAAGAAGTTTTGATAATTTCAAATCGGATCTGAGAAATGTACCAAATTGACTTAGAAAAAACTGTATTTAAAGTGGGTGGGGGTACTTTTGGGGCAGTTTTGTTTCACCCAAGTGTCCCATTTCCACCCCTCTCAAACTGATGCATTGATGCATATAGCCAGAAACAATTTGTTTGATGCAAGCAAAGAAGCAACACTGTGTGTCTCAAGAAGCATTTATTCATGATTACGTAGACATGCTAAAATTTCAAGGCCACACACTACACATTACACATGACATTACACATTTCATTAAATTTACATTTAGTCATTTAGCAGACGTTATTATCCAAAGCGACTTACAGACGAGGAAACATTGGAAGCATTTATAACAATATAGGCAACAAAATGCATAAGTTAATTAAATCAAGTACATTAAAGCCTAGCACAGTATACAAAGCTAAGAATAGTGAGGTAAGTAAAAAAATATTTATTTAAGAAGACAGAAAAGAATTAGAGGTTAAAATCAGTCATCTACATTTTGACAGAAGATATGCATTTTCACACACTACACCTGCCTGTAGTGTTCTAGCAGTGTAAGGTTGAGAGTGGGTTTCTTCAGTAGCGGTGTGATGCAGGCCTCTTTGAACGCAGTAGGAAATGTCCCAGTGGTGCGCAAAGAGTTGATGATGTGGGTCAGACCAGGCACAACTGCTGGAGAGATGGCGTGGAGTAGATGGGTGGGGATGGGATCCAGTGGGCAGGTTGTAGTGTGGTTGGAACCAATGACCTTGGAAACATCATTTTCAGACAGAGGAGAAAAGGCGCGTGATGGTGGTGTAGAAATCTGGCTGTTGATGGCGGTAGTTTCCTTTACGAAGAACGATGCAAAATCATTAGCCGTTAACCCCGATGAAGGTGTGGGAGCAGGCGGACAGAGGAGAGCAGAGAAGGTTTTTAAGATTGTGTGAGAGTAAGGAGAGAGGTCAGTATGGTCTTTTGACTTGAGCCATTTTCTCTCAGCTGACTGGAGGCTGGTGCGATGCTCACGTGGTACATCCGATAACCAGGGGGCAGACAGGGATGCACGGGCTGGTCCAGAAGTAGGAGGGCATAGGTTGTCCAAGCAGGATGTAAGCGTGGAACACAGAGTGTCTGTGGCACTGTTGGTATTCAAAAGAGAGAGCTCCTCAGAGGGGGGGAGTGCAGACAAGACAGCAGAGGAAAAGCAGGAGGGAGGGATTCCTGATGAGATCCCTGTAGAGAGTGCCAAAAGACTGTTTAGGTGTGAAAAGGGGCCGTCTGCAACACATTGAAGTTGTCTTGCAATCCTATGTTGAAAAAATTTAGTAAAGCAAAACACTAAATTGAGTAAAATAAAATGCCACTGTTTACTTAAAGTATACTTACTGTATATTGTAAAACTAGTGCTTAAATGTAATGGGGGATTATACTATTCAACAGAGACCCATTATAATGCATTTTGATCAACATGACATAAGCAATTGATAATGTAGGAATCTGCACAGAATTGTGTCATATTCACTTGCATGGATGTACCAAAGCATTTGCAACTTGTTCAAAGAAATGAGAAAATGCTTGTTTGATGTGCACAAATGACACAAGGATGTAAGGGTTGAACAAGAAGTTTTGAGAATTTCAAATCGGATCTTAGAAATGTACCAAATTGACTTAGAAAAAACTGTATTTAAAGTGGGTGGGGGTACTTTTGGGGCAGTTTTGTTTCACCCAAGTGTCCCATTTCCACCCCTCTCAAACTGATGCATGGATGCATATAGCCAGAAACAATTTGTTTGATGCATGCAAAGAAGCAACACTGTGTGTCTCAGGAAGCATTTATTCATGATTACGTAGACATGCTAAAATTTCAAGGCCACACACTACACATTACACAAAATTTAAATTTAGTCATTTAGCAGACGTTTTTATCCAAAGCGACTTACAGACGAGGAAACATTGGAAGCAATTATAGCAATATAGGCAACAAAATGCATAAGTTAATTAATTCCAGTCCATTAAAGCCTAGCACAGTAGACAAAGCTAAGAATAGTGAGGTAAGTAAAAAAATATTTTTTTAAGAAGACAGAAAAGAATTAGAGGTTAAAATCAGTCATCTACATTATGACGGAAGATATGCATTTTCACACACTACACCGGCCTGTAGTGTTCTAGCAGTCTAAGGTTGAGAGTGGGTTTCTTCAGTAGCGGTGTGATGCAGGCCTCTTTGAAAGCAGTGGGAAATGTCCCAGTGGTGAGCAAAGAGTTGATGATGTGGGTCAGACCAGGCACAACTGCTGGAGAGATGGCATGGAGGAGATGGGTGGGGATGGAATCCAGTTGGCAGGTGGTAGGGTGGTTGGAACCAATGACCTTGGAAACATCATTTTCAGACAGAGGAGAAAAGGCGGGTGATGGTGGTGTAGAAATCTGGCTGTTGGTGGCGGTAGTTTTCTTTACGAAGAACGTTGCAAAATCATTAGCCGTTAACTCCGATGAAGGTGTGGGAGCAGGCGGACAGAGGAAAGCAGAGAAGGTTTTTAAGAGTGTGTGAGAGTCGTGAGAGAGGTCAGTATGGTCTTTTGACTTGGGCCACTTTCTCTCAGCTGACTGGAGGCTGGTGCGATGCTCACGTGGTACATCCGATAACCAGGGGGCAGACAGGGATGCACGGGCTGGTCCAGATGTAGGAGGGCATAGGTTGTCCAAGCAGGATGTAAGCGTGGAACACAGAGTGTCTGTGGCACTGTTGGTATTCAAAAGAGAGAGCTCCTCAGAGGGGGGGAGTGCAGACAAGATAGCAGAGGAAAAGCAGGAGGGAGGGAATCTTGATGAGATCCCTGTAGAGAGTGCCAAAAGACTGTTTAGGTTTGAAAAGGGGCCGTCTGCAACACATTGAAGTTGTCTTGCAATCCTATGTGGAAAGAATTTAGTAATGCAAAACACTAAATTGAGTAAAATAAAATGCCACTGTTTACTTAAAGTATACTTACTGTATATTGTAAAACTAGTGCTTAAATGTAATGGGGGATTATACTATTCAACAGAGACCCATTATAATGCATTTTGGTCAACATGACATAAGCAATTGATAATGTAGGAATCTGCACAGAATTGTGTCATATTCACTTGCATGGATGTACCAAAGCATTTGCAACTTGTTCAAAGAAATGAGAAAACGCTTGTTTGATGTGCACAAGTGATACAAGGATGTAAGGATTGAACAAGAAGTTTTGAGAATTTCAAATCGGATCTGAGAAATGTACCGAATTGACTTAGAAAAAACTGTATTTAAAGTGGGTGGGGGTACTTTTGGGGCAGTTTTGTTTCACCCAAGTGTCCCATTTCCACCCCTCTCAAACTGATGCATGGATGCATATAGCCAGAAACAATTCGTTTGATGCATGCAAAGAAGCAACACTGTGTGTCTCAAGAAGCATTTATTCATGATTACGTAGACATGCTAAAATTTCAAGGCCACACACTACACATTACACAAAATTTACATTTAGTCATTTAGCAGATGTTTTTATCCAAAGCGACTTACAGACGAGGAAACATTGGAAGCAATTATAACAATATAGGCAACAAAATGCATAAGTTAAATAAATCCAGTCCATTAAAGCCTAGCACAATATACAAAGCTAAGAATAGTGAGGTAAGTAAAAAAAAATTTTTTTAAGAAGACAGAAAAGAATTAGAGGTTAAAATCGGTCATCTACATTATGACAGAAGATATGCATTTTCACACACTACACCGGCCTGTAGTGTTCTAGCAGTGTAAGGTTGAGAGCGGGTTTCTTCAGTAGCGGTGTGATGCAGGCCTCTTTGAACGCAGTGGGAAATGTCCCAGTGGTGAGCAAAGAGTTGATGATGTGGGTCAGACCAGGCACAACTGCTGGAGAGATGGCATGGAGGAGATGGGTGGGGATGGAATCCAGTTGGCAGGTGGTAGGGTGGTTGGAACCAATGACCTTGGAAACATCATTTTCAGACAGAGGAGAAAAGGCGGTGGTGTAGAAATCTGGCTGTTGATGGCGGTAGTTTTCTTTACGACGAACGATGCAAAATCATTAGCCGTTAACTCCGATGAAGGTGTGGGAGCAGGCGGACAGAGGAGAGCAGAGAAGGTTTTTAAGAGTGTGAGAGTCAGGAGAGTTGCTGATCTTCGAGTGGTTATAATCAGTTTTTGCAGAGGTGACGTCAACGGAGAAAGTAGAGAGAAGAGACTGGTAGAGAGAGAGGTCAGTATGGTCTTTTGACTTGGGCCATTTTCTCTCAGCTGACTGGAGGCTGCGATGCTCACGTGGTACATCCGATAACCAGGGTTCAGACAGGGATGCACGGGCTGGTCCAGATGTACGAGAGCATAGGTTGTCCAAGCAGGATGTAAGCGTGGAACACAGAGTGTCTGTGGCACTGTTGGTATTCAAAAGAGAGAGCTCCTCAGAGGGGGGGAGTGCAGACAAGATAGCAGAGGAAAAGCAGGAGGGAGGGAATCCTGATGAGATCCCTGTAGAGAGTGCCAAAAGACTGTTTAGGTTTGAAAAGGGGCCGTCTGCAACACATTGAAGTTGTCTTGCAATCCTATGTGGAAAGAATTTAGTAATGCAAAACACTAAATTGAGTAAAATAAAATGCCACTGTTTACTTAAAGTATACTTACTGTATATTGTAAAACTAGTGCTTAAATGTAATGGGGGATTATACTATTCAATAGAGACCCATTATAATGCATTTTGGTCAACATGACATAAGCAATTGATAATGTAGGAATCTGCACAGAATTGTGTCATATTCACTTGCATGGATGTACCAAAGCATTTGCAACTTGTTCAAAGAAATGAGAACACGCTTGTTTGATGTGAACAAGTGACACAAGGATGTAAGGATTGAACAAGAAGTTTTGAGAATTTCAAATCGGATCTGAGAAATGTACCGAATTGACTTAGAAAAAACTGTATTTAAAGTGGGTGGGGGTACTTTTGGGGCAGTTTTGTTTCACCCAAGTGTCCCATTTCCACCCCTCTCAAACTGATGCATGGATGCATATAGCCAGAAACAATTTGTTTGATGCATGCAAAGAAGCAACACTGTGTGTCTCAAGAAGCATTTATTCATGATTACGTAGACATGCTAAAATTTCAAGGCCACACACTACACATTACACAAAATTTACATTTAGTCATTTAGCAGACGTTTTTATCCAAAGCGACTTACAGACTAGGAAACATTGGAAGCAACTATAGCAATATAGGCAACAAAATGCATAAGTTAATTAAATCCAGTCCATTAATGCCTAGCACAGTATACAAAGCAAAGAATGGTGAGGTAACTAAAAAAAATTAGTTTTTAGTTTAAAGTCAGTTTATTGCCATTCTCGTATCTACCTTCCAGCTCTGCTTCTCGTGACTTTTCCTGCCTCTTTTTCTGCCTGCTCTGCGGCCTGAAAATTACTTGGCTGAAATTATATCTGAAGCTTCTGACCTGTGTCTTTCCCCGTCGTCCACCACATCCACCAATATTGACCTGCTTAAACCTTCATCACCTGCTCAACCTTCGTCACTTTCCATATTCTTACTCTCATTTGTGAAATTGCTCCCGTTCCCTCATAATTAAAATTTTCTGAGTTAGAGCTAGTCTAAAACTTTCTCCTTTGCCTTTTTATTTGGCCGTCCCAGGGGACATAATGGCCCACATTTTAAATTTTGTTGCCTTATCCACAACATCAGATACACGTACCTCTACACAAATACATATTTGTTCCCCAGTACCTAGCAGAATTAGGGTAACACTGTCCCTCCCCATACCATTTTATTAAACTTGGAATATAGTGTTGCACAAAAACAAAATTCTATAATCTCTAATTTATAATTCTCGAACTGTGGATTCCCTTTGTGAGCACCAGCAGTGTCGCTCCTCTTGTCGCTTGCACGACCATTGCGAAGAGCCATTGTGGATGCCATTTTGATGGCCTACGGTTGGAGTTGCCACTCCTTGGACACCTTTTTGTAGTGGGAGGCGTGTCTTTTCCATGACTTCCTCCTGAAATCTTTGACTACCACGAAGCCCACTGGCTGGAGCTGCTGTGTAATGGTTTGTCAGCTCTGTCTGCTACTGCTCTTTTGACCTGCACAAACATTTTGAGAGCAAAAACACAAAAACACATTGCCTTGTAACATCCCCCCTTTTGACGCGTGGTCTAGGCCATGCGTCAAAATCGCAAAAGCAGGGAAAGTATGTTTTGGCAAACAGGTGAGGCCATTTGGGCCTCCCCAAACATTGTCTGTGTATTTACATGAGCACTCCTCCCAGAGTGCACGCTCAGCTGGTTCTGCAAAATGTTTGCATCTCTGCAAGAGAAAAAAAGTTTTGTTAGTGATTTCTGGAGACAATCTATCTGTCTCTGATGTTGCTTGCTTTGCTGCAAGGTCAGCTCGTCGGCTTCCTGCAAAAAATAGTTTCAGATACAAAAGTGTGTGTGGCATAGTCACACACAACAATGACTGCTGGTAGAAGAATGGCAGATAGCATATCAGCAACCTGTGTTGATTAAGAATGTTTTTACCATCAGCTTTTAAAAGTTTCTGTGTTTCCACAGTGTGCCAAAATCATGAGTTACACCAAATGTATATCTACTATCTGTGTGAATGTCTACATTTTTATTCTTTGCTAATTCGCATGCGCGTGTGAGTGCAATGAGCTCTGCTGTCTGAGCAGAGAAACGGTCCCTAAAAATGATATCAATTGCTTCTTTGCTTTTGGACTTGCAATGTCTGTAATTGCAGACACGCTTTGCGGACAGCTGTCTGCCGCGGTCAGTAATTTCGTGACCCAAAAAATGAACAAATCGTTTTGCCAGCTGGACTTTGGAGACATTTTACTTTGTGTTCTTTTCTCTTATCTTTTCAAACTGGAAACAAAGGCCTGCGCACCGGTAAATTTGGGCATGGCACAACTATGCCTTTATTTTTTAATCTTTTTAAACTCATTAAATATTGGCCTTATGCCATTGAGGGCTTCTGTTTTGAGGCTTCTGTTTTTGAGGGGGTATTGCTGTTTGCATGGACGAAAATTACCCTTGGGTGTTATCACAGCAGGCTCACAGTTCCTAATCCCCAAACATAATATTTTCCTGTTATCAACAGTTGTACGGGCACCTTTCCCAAAATTTCTTCATAAATCTTTTTGTGTGTGAAAACACTTCAAGTCCCCTTGTTGCTGACAGACAGGCATGATTCTCACGATGGGCATGCAACAAATTTGAATATTGCACGTCATCCCTTTTAACCCATTCTATGGGGTGCGCATATTTGTCAGCAAAACACCCGCATCTCCCCACACCATTGTAATCAACGTCATGAGGCTCTATGAGGCAATACTTTCTACATCATACTTACGTAATTCAATATTACATCGTACAGCTGTACGAGCGCTGCACTCGGGTCGTGTTGGTATCATGCTCAATCTGTCATCACACACATTATGACTCTGCCCAGCAAATGAATCGGGCAGCAGTCAGACATGAGAAACCTGTGTTGAAATTTGACACTCCCCAACTCACATTGCACCCTTTTGACATCAATTATTTTACATTAGAGCCACTAGCATTTAGGGAAAACACAGCTAGTTTAGACTCTGGCAAATTTAAACACTTCTTGTGAATCACAGTAGGCTATTTGTTGCCCCTGAATCTATCAAAAATTCAAGCGGTTTGTTGCACACAAGCATTGTGCATTTTAGCAAAGTTCAGAAAGCAGTTTTCATTCATCATGGAATGTGAGCTAAGCAGATCTTCATTGCATACAGTAGGAAAAAGCATTTCTTCATTGCATATGCTAAGGGAAATCATACTCACCACCCTCGGAATGATGCCTCACCTCCTCACTTCCATCTACCTTTTCTCTTGACCTCCGCGCTCCTCGAGGCTCAGGACAATCATTGCGCCAGTGCCCCGTCTTTCCGCAATTGAAACATTTCTCTGGATCATAGGTGCTAGAGGGTTTAAAACCTCCTCTTCCTTGAGCACGTCCACGCCACTGACCTCCTCTCCTCCCGTTTCCTCTTCCTCCGTGCTGTACTCCGATATTCATTAGAGCCATGTGGAGTTCTTTATCTTGGGTGTTTTTCTTTTGAAACTGTTTCTTGTCCGTTTGTCTTTCGGCGTGCACAGCGTGACGGACGATCTCGCTCATTCTCGCGCGATCTGGCTCGATGCATGATTTTTCCACTTCTCGTCTCAGCTCTTCTCTGAGGTTCCGCAGAAAAGTGGATCTGAGATGTCCTTCGAACGGACCAATGTCTGGTCCGTCTGCATCAGGCTGAAGTCCAGAATGTTCTTTAAATACTTCCTCCAGTCTGGCTAAGAAATCCTCCACTCTTTCATCAGTCTTTTGCACACAAGCAGCGATCTTATCCAGATTCAGAGCTTTGGGAAAAGTAGATTTTAGTCCTTCTAAGAATTCTTCCAGAATCCTCCTGTACTCAGCATTGCTTGCGTGCGACCAATCGACATGTTCCCTTCTCTTATCCTCCACAGGCCATTTACCCTGTAGCTTCCTTAAGTCAGATGGTTTTAGTTTGACTTTCAACAGTCTCTCTAATTCTCTCGTTGAGGGGGAGAATTCCTTGCAAAATGTCAACAGTTCGTCAGCCATCAAAACTCCCCCTTTCTCTGCTGAACTTAGATGTTCCGCTGCCTCTTTCATTTCGGCTTTGGTCCAGGGTCTAAAAACCAGTTCGGGTCCCTCTGGACCTGCCACCTCGACCATAGGGAACTGTTGTCCATCTTCATCAAAAGATTCTTTGCGATAAAGGTCGTTTGACGTATTCTGCCATGCGGGTGAAGTATCCATCTGTGTCTGTCTTTTCACCGCTCCTCTCGTCACGGGAACTCTGGCGACCGGAGGGGCTGGATGGTCTTTATCCTGCTTTGGGGTTACCACGGGCTGTGGCATGTGCGGCACTGGTGCTGGTGGGGGCACTGGAGCTGCCTCGATCGGGTTCAGATGTCGGTGAGGAGGGACACAATCATCCTCCGGTTGGTTTTTGTAACAAGTCATAGATGGGGGTAAAGGAGACAGAGGGGTTAAATCAATATACTCAGGCAAAACAGGGTACAATGGAGCGTGCGGCGGTGGGGGTGTATGACACGGCGGTGGAAGTTCTTCCAAAGCCTTCTTTTTAAAAACATGGTCACGTCTATTTGCTTCCTTTTCCCATAATTCTAAACATTTACACGCTTCGTCATATTTTTCCCTTTCTTTTTGTAGACATTTTAAATATGTCTTTTTTCCCCATGTGTTCTCTTATTTTCCCTAATTTTGTGGTACTAAATGTACCGTTTTCTGGAAAGTTAGCTTTTTCTATTAAATAGGGTACACCTTGTAAACTTCCCGTTCCCCACCTTTTCCTCATTTCTCTGTATGTTGGTTTATCCATCTCCATATGGGATCTTCCTTGACCCATTTTCCACGATTCTGAGAGCCCCCCCTCTTTAATCAGGCTGTTTAGAATCTAACACGATTCAGAGTAGTCCCCCCTCTTTAATCAGGCTGTTTAGAATCTAACACGATTCAGAGTAGTCCCCCCTCTTTAATCAGGCTGTTTAGAATCTAACACGATTCAGAGTAGTCCCCCCTCTTTAATCAGGCTGTTTAGAATCTTTTTCAACTCACCGTTTTTCACTTTTGTGCCTTGCACTGAGTTCTTTTGGGATCACGTCAGCTTGGGGTCCGGAGTAGAGTTCTCTCGTCCCTGTATGGGGTTAGAGCTGGATTTGCTATGTCCAGGATGATCAGTCAACCCAAGTCCGTTTTCCGTCAGCCTTGTGATCCCATACCTCGTCGCCAAATTGTTGTGGAATTTTCTTACTTCCTTAATCAAGGTGAGTTTTATAAACACTTTAGACAAATGCAACACACAGAGAGCATGAGTTACTTTGCAAAGTAGTTTTATTGACATTCAGTCTGCATCAAAAGACATATGCAGAATGAAGGTGACTCCCTGTTCATTTACAGGGGCTTTTATATGATCCAAACTTCTCCCCCCCCCCCCCCTTGAGCAAGAACGTATCTTTGGTAACACAAATGTGTCGCCATCCCTTATCTTTACCAGAACCTCTTGGTCTTTGCTCAAGGGCAAAGGAGCTGAGTGGTCTGCCACGTAGCAAAACATTTCACAGGAATTTAAGAACAACAAGATAGACAGTCTTGAATCAATTCTTACATAGATTAGCATGAAGAAACCCACGTCAGGAAAATTTCCATCACATTCCCATCTTTTATCATATATGATAACCAAACTCATGATGCCTCAACCTGTAAGATGAGCACTGCCCTTTCTCATACAGATTTCATAGGCCATTGTCATCGTACTCCCTAAATTCCCCTTCCGTGAGATCGATGGTCTGCATCATGAACCTTTGTTCAATTGCAGCCATGCTCCCTAATAGTATCTTATTTAAACAATTCTGAAAACAGTAAATTAAACATGGTAATATAATTATAAGAAATAATAATCCCACTAGAATGGGCAATGCCACCTGCATCAGCCACGCCCCCCAACCTTGGCTATTCCACCATTTCAACAGACTGTTAGTCATATCATCCGGTTCCCTGATTGCATTCTTCATGTGTTTTATAACGTCTGTGACATTATCAGCATAATCCGGAATATAGAAACAACAACTGACCCCGAGCATTTTGCACACCCCGCCTTTCTCTGCCGTAAGCATGTCTAAAACTAATCTACTCTGTAACACTACCTCCCTCCTCGCTCAATAGACCCATCTCCTCGCTCAATAGACCCAAAGCTTTCTCAGTCGAGTTTGCCAATGCTAAAACCTGCCAAGCCAATCCATTCAATTTTGTCATGCTTAAAGCTCCACCAAGACCTCCAAAAATATTCCACAGGACAGTGCCCTGTGGGGACGTCCAGGGGTCCATCAGCCATGCTCCTTCATAGGTACTGGGCATGCTGTCAACGTCGAGCAAATCTCTTTTTTCTCTGCTTTTTCTAGGTGCGTAGGCAGCTGCTCCTATGGACAGGAGAGCTGGATAACAACAGCCTGTCCATTTCATGGGCAGTCTGTGGAATGCTCTTTCCCCACAGACCCATACTACGCCACTTAGGCCTACCTCGTCCTTAGAGAACGGGCAGGTGAAATTCCAACTATTAAAGGAACAATTTGGTTGGTTGTCATTGGTTTCCACTATGTTTTTGCATTCTGATGTTCCTATGAGTGGCCCCCCTTTTGCTCTACACAGGCAAACATGCCCTACCCTGGGGTGTATATTCAGAGGCCTGGTGTCAAAACTGATACTGTACTTACCACCTGGTTCTTTGCAGTCTGTTTTTCGTGCCGCCTCTGCTTCGTTGGTGCTGTTTGCAACTGTCAACAGGGTGGTGGCTTTGCAGGGTAATTGACCCTTCAGCCTTCTCTCATCCTCTAATCTCAGAGGACTAACTTTCCAGGCCTGCTCGAGTTGCATACACCACCAACAGCTGTCATTCACTCCTACCTCTTTCTTCTGCATCAGAGCCAATGCACATGCCTTATTGCCTTTGCATTGGTATATTGCCTTTCTCATATCTACGTTCGTTTCTCCTGGATCTATCCATGTCCTAGCCTCTACTTCCTGTGCCTCTTTTTCTGCCTGCTCTGCCGCCTGAAAATTCCTTGGCTGTACTGATATCTGAACCTTCTGACCTGTGTCTTTCCCCTTTGTTGACCACATACACCAGTATTGTCCTGCATCTCCCATCGTCAGATTCCATATTCTTACTCTCATCTGTGGGGTTCCTCCCCTTCCTTCATATTTTAATTTGTCTGAGTTAGAGTTAAGGTTAAAATCCCTCTTTTCCCTTTGTATTTCACCATCCCTGGGGACATAATGGCCCTCATTTTCTAAATTTATTGCCTTGTCGGCCGCCACACGTGATCCATCCGATTCCCATGTTGTGGCCACCACATCACCTGAGGTACAAGCACCTCGACATAAATACATATTCGTTCCCCAATAATTAGCAGAATTGGGGTCCCACTGTCCCTCCCCATACCATTTTACAAACCCCCTGTATATAGGATCACACAGAAACCAAATGCTTTTCCCTTCTTCCCCTCTAATTTCCAATGGCTCGATGCGTCCCGACTCGAACAGTTGATTCCCCTTTGCGAGCTCCAACAGCGCCGCTCCTCCTGTCGCTTGAGTCAGCATGACTACTACGAAGAGCCATTTGGATTCCATGGTGATGGGCCTATGGTTGGGGTTGCCACTCCTTGGACACCTTTTTGCAGTGGGAGGCGTGTATCCACGTAGCTCTCTCCGCTACTTTCACCGCGGTGTGTGTGATCAACAACACCTGGTAGGGTCCTCTCCAATGTCGGCTTTTCCACGACTTTCTCCTGAAATCCTTAACCACCACGAAGTCTCCCGGCTGGAGACTGTGTAATGGTTTGTCCGCTCCGTCTGCTACTGCCCCTTTGACCTGCACAGAAATTTGCGAGAGCAGAACACACATTTGTTTACAGTACGTGAGCAAACTGTTTTCGGCATGGGTGGTGACTCCGGCCATTGCTTCAGGGTTCCACCCCACTCTCCCTGGCCTTCCATATAGGATTTCAAAAGGAGACATATTACATCGTGTTCTTACTCGCATCCTCATATACATGAGTGCGATAGGCAAGGCCTGAACCCAGTCTAGGCCTGTCTCTTCCCCTATTTTTCTCAATTTTGCTTTAAACGTACCGTTTTCGCGCTCGACGGCGCCCCCTGATTGTGGATGATAGGAACAGTGTTTGGTAATGTTTATTTTTAGGAGTTTCCCTACAGAGGCCAATGCCTCATTCACGAAGTGTCTCCCGTTATCGCTCGAAATTTTCTGTGGAATTCCCCATCTTGGCAAAATTTCTCTCAGCAGGAGTTTTACCACCCCACTGCTGTCTGCCTGTTTGGTGGGCATTGCCTCCACCCATTTGGAGAACATGTCCACCAACACTATGCAGTGTTTTTGTCCCCTACACGGGCTGAGCTCAATGTAGTCAATCATAACATGTGTGAATGGCCCTTCAGGAGTGGGGTGTGCAGCCCTTGGCATAGTTATGGCTCTGCCTGTGTTGTTGGTTATGCAGATTGTACATGTGCTGCAATGTTTCTCCGCTGCTGCTGTAAACCCTTTTGTGTACCATATTTTTTGTACTGCTTGTAACATTCCCCCTTTGGACGCGTGGTCGAGACCATGCGTCAAAATTGCAAAAGCAGGAAAAAAATGTTTTGGCAAGCAAGGGAGGCCAGTCGGCCCCCACCACACGTTGTCTTTATAGTTACATGAGCATTTTTTCCAAAGTGCTCGCTCAGCTGGTTCCGCAAATGTTTGCATCTCTGCAAGAGAAAGAGTTTTGTTAGTGCTTTCTGGAGACGGCGTGTGTGACAGACTGGTGTCTGTCTGCTTCTCTGATGCTGCTTGCTTTGCCGCAAGGTCAGCTCGTCGGTTTCCTGCTGAAATTGGGTCAGAAACAGAAATGTGTGCAGCGCATTTACACACAGCAATTTCAGATGGTAGAAGAATGGCAGAGAGTAAATCAGCAACCTGTGTATGGTTAAGAATCTTTTTACCATCAGCTTTCAAAAAGTTCCTGTGTTTCCAAAGTGTGCCAAAATCATGAGCTACACCAAATGCATATCTACTGTCTGTGTGAATGTTGACACTTTTACCCTCTGCCAATTCGCATGCGCGTGTGAGTGCAATGAGCTCTGCTGTTTGAGCAGAGAAATGGTCAGGCAGGCGGCCTGACTGTACTGTTTCAAAATCAGACACAACAGCAAACCCCACGTGATTCTTTCCCGCCTCATCTTTTCGTGCACTGCCATCTACATAGAAAGTCAAGTCTGCATTTAGCAAAGGTTCGTCTCTGAGATCAACACGTGGCGAGCAGACTTGCTCTAAAGTGGCAACACAGTTGTGTGGGTCACCATTGTCAGGAAGTGGCAGCAACGTGGCTGGGTTTAGTGTGTTACATCTCTTTACCGTGATGTTTGGCAATTCCAACAACGTCAGATTATACCTCAGCCACCTCGCTGTCGATAAATGTGACACTCGTTGTTCTAACAGAATCATAGCCACTGCATGGGGAACAAACACAGTAAGGGGAGAATAACCAACAAACTCCCTAGAGGCCAGCACTGCTTTCTCCGCTGCTGCTACTGCGCGCAGGCACGGTGGGAGACCTTGTGCCACACTATCTAATCTGGATGACAGATAAGCAACGGGGCGCAGCTGGTCTCCGTGTTTTTGGAGCAGCACAGAGAGCATTGTGCCGTCTTTTTCGTCTACCATTTGTGTGAATGGTTTGTCTGGGTTTGGGATACCTAGCGCAGGCGCAGATTGCAGAGCTCGCTTTAGATCACCAAAAGCCTCAACCCCTTCATCAGTCCATTCAATCTGCGCATTTGCAGTCATGGGCTTCCCGTGAATCAATACCGTGAGATGTTTTTCCATCTCTGTGTACCTCAAAATGAAATTCCTACAGTAAGAGGTCATCCCTAAAAATGTCATTAGTTGCTTCTTTGTTTTTGGGCGTGCGATGTCTGAAATTGCAGACACGCGCTTTGCGGACAGCTGTCTGCCACGGTCAGTAATTTCGTGACCCAAAAAACGAACAAATTGTTTTGCCAGCTGGACTTTGGAGATATTCACTTTGTGTCCTTCGTGTGCCAAATGAGTTAACAGTCGTACAGTGTGTTCTTCACATTGCGCTTTGGTGGGTGCACATAAAAGAATGTCATCCACATACTGAAGCAATGCCACCCCCTTCGGGAGATGGAATGGCTCCAGTGATTGTCGCAGTGCCTCGTTGTAAATGGTCGGTGATTCGCAGTACCCTTGGCATAGACGTGTGAATGTATATGGCTTGCCATCAAATGAAAAGGCGAACCAGTATTGTGAGTCTGGGTGTACTGGCACACTGAAAAACGCGTTTGACAAATCAATCACCGTATACCATTTCGTCTCAGGCGGAATTTGGCTGAGAATGGTATACGGGTTGGGTACGTTTGGTGCTCGTGGCTGTACTGCGGCATTAACTGCTTGCAAATCTTGTACGAACCGCCATTCAACGGGTGCTCCCTTTTCTCTGATCTTTTTAACTGGAAACAAAGGTGTGCGCACAGGTGAATTTGGGCATGGCACAACTATGCCTTTCTTTAGAAACTCGTTGAATATTGGCCTGATGCCATTTAGGGCTTCTGGTTTTAGGGGGTATTGCTGTTTGCATGGGCGGAAATCACTCTTGGGTGTTATGACAACAGGCTCACAGTTCTTTATTAAACCAACATCATATTTTCCTGTTGCCCACAGCTGTACGGGCACCTTTCCCAGAATTTCTGGTATGTCAACATGCATCATCAAACTATCCGTGTGTGAAAACACTTCAAGTCCCCTTGTTGCTGACAGACAGGCATGATTCTCAACACGATATGCATGCAATGAGTTTGAATATTGCACGTCATCCTTTGTAACCCAATCTGTGGCATGCACACATTTGGTAGCAAACACACCCACATCTGACCACAGCGCTGCATTTGGCTTGGTGAGTGAGATGTGGGGCTCTATATTATCCACATCATAGAGACAACACTGATGTGCGGTGAGCTTTACGATCGCCGCACACCATTGGCCTGTCCACACGATGTGTGTGTGGCGGATACATTCGGGTCGTGTTGGTATCATGCTCCATCTGTCATCATACTCTTGGTCGGGTCCCTCAGACACGTGTGTTGTACAATGCAAATGACCTCGTTCCATAAACTTGCCTCCGAACACTAAAGCCTCTGCTTCTCTGAGTAATGCGTCAGATTGTATCTGCCACTCATACACATACAGGGGTTCGGGGCGAACATCTTTTTGGGTCATAAACATTGTCCAACATTTTACTTCAATGCCCGAGGGATCACAGTTTAGTGACATCTTAGTTTTACACATTATGTCTCTACCCAGCAAATTAATCGGGCAGCAATCAGACATTAGAAACCTATGGTGAAATTTGACACCCCCCAACTCGCATTGCACCCTTTCAGACATAAATTCTTTTACAGTAGAGCCACTAGCATTTAAGGAATACACGGCTAGTGTTGATTCTGGCAAATTTAAACATTTCTTGTGAATCACAGTATTTGTTGCCCCTGAATCTATCAAAAATTCAAGCAGTTTGTTGCACACGAGCATTGTGCATTTTGGCAAAGTTCGGAAAGCGGTTTCATTCATCATAGAATGCGAGCTAAGCAGATCTTCGTTGCATACAGTAGGAAAAAGCATTTCTTCATTGCATATGCTAGGGAAATCATACTCACCGCCCTCGGAATGATGCCTCACCTCCTCACTTCAATCCCCCTTTTGTTTTGACCTCAGTGGTCTCAGAGGCTCAGGACAATCATTGCGCCAGTGCCCCAATTTTTTGCAGTTAAAACATTTTTCTGGATCATAATCAACAGAGGGTTTAAAACCTCCTCTTCCTCTTCCACGTCCACGCAATTGTCCTCCTCTTCTCCAGTTTCCTCTTCCTCCATGCTCTACTCCGATATTCATTAGAGCCATGTGGAGTTCTTTATCTTGGGTGTTTTTCTTTTGAAACTGTTTCTTGTCCGTTTGTCTTTCGGCGTGCACAGCGTGACGGACGATCTCGCTCATTCTCGCGCGATCTGGCTCGATGCACGATTTTTCCACTTCTCGTCTCAGCTCTCCCCTTAGGTTTCGCAGAAAAGTGGATCTGAGATGTCCTTCGAACGGACCAATGTCCGGTCCGTCTGAATCAGGTTGAAGTCCAGAATGTTCTTTAAATACTTCCTCCAGTCTAGCCAAGAAATCCTCCACTCTTTCATCAGTCTTTTGCACACAAGCAGCGATCTTATCCAGATTCAGAGCTTTGGGAAAAGTAGATTTTAGTCCTTCTAAGAATTCTTCCAGAATCCTCCTGTACTCAGCATTGCTTGCGTGCGACCAATCGACATGTTCCCTTCTCTTATCCTCCACTGGCCATTTACCCTGTAGCTTTCTTAAGTCAGATGGTTTTAGTTTGACTTTCAACAGTCTCTCTAATTCTCTCGTTGAGGGGGAGAATTCCTTGCAAAATGTCAAAAGTTCTTCAGCCATCAATACTCCCCCTTTCTCTGCTGAACTGAGATGTTCAGCTGCCTCTTTCATTTCGGCTTTGGTCCAGGGTCTAAAAACCAGTTCGGGTCCCTCTGGACCTGCCACCTCGACCATAGGGAACTGCTGTCCATCTTCATCAAAAGATTCTTTGCGATAAAGGTCATTAGACGTATTCTGCCATGCGGGTGGAGTATCCGTCTGTGTCTGTCTTTTTACCGCTCCTCTCGTCACGGGAACTCTGGCGACCGGCGGGGCTGGATGGTCTTTATCCTGTTTTGGGGTTACCACGGGCTGTGGCATGTGCGGCATTGGTGCTGGTGGGGGCACTGGCGCTGCCTCGATCGGTTTCAGATGTCGGTGAGGAGGGACACAATCATCCTCCGGTTGGTGTTTGTAGCAAGTCATAGATGGGGGTAAAGGAGACAGAGGGGTTAAATCAATATACTCAGACAAAACAGGGTACAATGGAGCATGCGGCGGTGGGGGTGTATGACACGGCGGTGGAAGTTCTTCCAAAGCCTTTTCTTTAAAAACATGGTCACGTCTATTTGCTTCCTTCTCCCATAATTCTAAACATTTACACGCTTCGTCATATTTTTCTCTTTCTTTTTTGGACATTTTAAATATGTCTTTTTTCCCCATGTGTTCTCTTATTTTCTCTAATTTTGTGGTACTAAATGTACCGTTTTCTGGAAAGTTAGCCTTTTCTATTAAATAGGGTACACCTTGTAAACTTCCCGTTCCCCACCTTTTCCTCATTTCTCTGTATGTTGGTTTATCCATCTCCATATGGGATCTTCCTTGACCCATTTTCCACGATTCTGAGAGCCCCCCCTCTTTAATCAGGCTGTTTAGAATCTAACACGATTCAGAGTAGTCCCCCCTCTTTAATCAGGCTGTTTAGAATCTAACACGATTCAGAGTAGTCCCCCCTCTTTAATCAGGCTGTTTAGAATCTAACACGATTCAGAGTAGTCCCCCCTCTTTAATCAGGCTGTTTAGAATCTTTTTCAACTCACCGTTTTTCACTTTTGTGCCTTGCACTGAGTTCTTTTGGGATCACGTCAGCTTGGGGTCCGGAGTAGAGTTCTCTCGTCCCTGTATGGGGTTAGAGCTGGATTTGCTATGTCCAGGATGATCAGTCAACCCAAGTCCGTTTTCCGTCAGCCTTGTGATCCCATACCTCGTCGCCAAATTGTTGTGGAATTTTCTTACTTCCTTAATCAAGGTGAGTTTTATAAACACTTTAGACAAATGCAACACACAGAGAGCATGAGTTACTTTGCAAAGTAGTTTTATTGACATTCAGTCTGCATCAAAAGACATATGCAGAATGAAGGTGACTCCCTGTTCATTTACAGGGGCTTTTATATGATCCAAACTTCTCCCCCCCCCCCCCCCTTGAGCAAGAACGTATCTTTGGTAACACAAATGTGTCGCCATCCCTTATCTTTACCAGAACCTCTTGGTCTTTGCTCAAGGGCAAAGGAGCTGAGTGGTCTGCCACGTAGCAAAACATTTCACAGGAATTTAAGAACAACAAGATAGACAGTCTTGAATCAATTCTTACATAGATTAGCATGAAGAAACCCACGTCAGGAAAATTTCCATCACAGAAGACAGAAAAGAATTAGAGGTTAAAATCGGTCATCTACATTTTGACGGAAAATATGCATTTTCACACACTACACCGGCCTGTAGTGTTCTAGCAGTGTAAGGTTGAGAGCGGGTTTCTTCAGTAGCGGTGTGATGCAGGCCTCTTTGAACGCAGTGGGAAATGTCCCAGTGGTGAGCAAAGAGTTGATGATGTGGGTCAGACCAGGCACAACTGCTGGAGAGATGGCATGGAGGAGATGGGTGGGGATGGAATCCAGTGGGCAGGTGGTAGGGTGGTTGGAACCAATGACCTTGGAAACATCATTTTCAGACAGAGGAGAAAAGGCGGTGGTGTAGAAATCTGGCTGTTGATGGCGGTAGTTTTCTTTATGACGAACGATGCAAAATCATTAGCCGTTAACTCCGATGAAGGTGTGGGAGCAGGCGGACAGAGGAGAGCAGAGAAGGTTTTTAAGAGTGTGAGAGTCAGGAGAGTTGCTGATCTTCGAGTGGTTATAATCAGTTTTTGCACAGGTGACGTCAACGGAGAAAGTAGAGAGAAGAGACTGGTAGAGAGAGAGGTCAGTATGGTCTTTTGACTTGGGCCATTTTCTCTCAGCTGACTGGAGGCTGCGATGCTCACGTGGTACATCCGATAACCAGGGGGCAGACAGGGATGCACGGGCTGGTCCAGATGTACGAGAGCATAGGTTGTCCAAGCAGGATGTAAGCGTGGAACACAGAGTGTCTGTGGCACTGTTGGTATTCAAAAGTGAGAGCTCCTCAGAGGGGGGGAGTGCAGACAAGACAGCAGAGGAAAAGCAGGAGGGAGGGAATCCTGATGAGATCCCTGTAGAGAGTGCCAAAAGACTGTTTAGGTGTGAAAAGGGGACGTATGCAACACATTGAAGTTGTCTTGCAATCCTATGTGGAAAGAATTTAGTAATGCAAAACACTAAATTGAGTAAAATAAAATGCCACTGTTTACTTAAAGTATACTTACTGTATATTGTAAAACTAGTGCTTAAATGTAATGGGGGATTATACTATTCAACAGAGACCCATTATAATGCATTTTGATCAACATAACATAAGCAATTGATAATGTAGGAATCTGCACAGAATTGTGTCATATTCACTTGCATGGATGTACCAAAGCATTTGCAACTTGTTCAAAGAAATAAGAAAATGCTTGTTTGATGTGCACAAGTGACACAAGGATGTAAGGATTGAACAAGAAGTTTTGATAATTTCAAATCGGATCTGAGAAATGTACCAAATTGACTTAGAAAAAACTGTATTTAAAGTGGGTGGGGGTACTTTTGGGGCAGTTTTGTTTCACCCAAGTGTCCCATTTCCACCCCTCTTAAACTGATGCATGGATGCATATAGTCAGAAACAATTTGTTTGATGCATGCAAAGAAGCAACACTGTTGTGTCTCAAGAAGCATTTATTCGTGATTACGTAGACATGCCAAAATTTCAAGGCCACACACTACATATTACACATGACATTACACATTTCATAAAATTTACATTTAGTCATTTAGCAGACGTTTTTATCCAAAGCGACTTACAGACGTGGAAACGTTGGAAGCAATTATAACAATATAGGCAACAAAATGCATAAGTTAATTAAATCCAGTCCATTAAAGCCTAGCACAGTATACAAAGCTAAGAATAGTGAGGTAAGTAAAAAAAATATTTTTTTAAGAAGACAGAAAAGAATTAGAGGTTAAAATCAGTCATCTACATTTTGACAGAAGATATGCATTTTCACACACTACACCTGCCTGTAGTGTTCTAGCAGTGTAAGGTTGAGAGTGGGTTTCTTCAGTAGCGGTGTGATGCAGGCCTCTTTGAACGCAGTGGTAAATGTCCCAGTGGTGAGCAAAGAGTTGATGATGTGGGTCAGACCAGGCACAACTGCTGGAGAGATGGCATGGAGGAGATGGGTGGGGATGGAATCCAGTGGGCAGGTGGTAGGGTGGTTGGAACCAATGATCTTGGAAACATAATTTTCAGACAGAGGAGAAAGGGCGGGTGATGGTGGTGTAGAAATCTGGCTGTTGATGGCGGTAGTTTTCTTTACGAAAAACGATGCAATATCATTAGCCGTTAACTCCGATGAAGGTGTGGGAGCAGGCGGACAGAGGAGAGCAGAGAAGGTTTTTAAGAGTGTGTGAGAGTCAGGAGAGAGGTCAGTATGGTCTTTTGACTTGGGCCATTTTCTCTCAGCTGACTGGAGGCTGGTGCGATGCTCACATGGTACATCCGATAACCAGGGGGCAGACAGGGATGCACGGGCTGGTCCAGATGTAGGAGGACATAGGTTGTCCAAGTAGGATGTAAGCGTGGAACACAGAGTGTCTGTGGCACTGTTGGTATTCAAAAGAGAGAGCTCCTCAGAGGGGGGGAGTGCAGACAAGACAGCAGAGGAAAAGCAGGAGGGAGGGAATCCTGATGAGATCCCTGTAGAGAGTGCCAAAAGACTGTTTAGGTGTGAAAAGGGGACGTATGCAACACATTGAAGTTGTCTTGCAATCCTATGTGGAAAGAATTTAGTAATGCAAAACACTAAATTGAGTAAAATAAAATGCCACTGTTTACTTAAAGTATACTTACTGTATATTGTAAAACTAGTGCTTAAATGTCATGGGGGATTATACTATTCAACAGAGACCCATTATAATGCATTTTGATCAACATGACATAAGCAATTGATAATGTAGGAATCTGCACAGAATTGTGTCATATTCTCTTGCATGGATGTACCAAAGCATTTACAACTTGTTCAAAGAAATGAGAAAATGCTTGTTTGATGTGCACAAGTGACACAAGGATGTAAGGATTGAACAAGAAGTTTTGAGAATTTCAAATCGGATCTGAGAAATGTACCAAATTGACTTAGAAAAAACTGTATTTAAAGTGGGTGGGGGTACTTTTGGGGCAGTTTTGTTTCACCCAAGTGTCCCATTTCCACCCCTCTCAAACTGATGCATGGATGCATATAGCCAGAAACAATTCGTTTGATGCATGCAAAGAAGCAACACTGTGTGTCTCAAGAAGCATTTATTCATGATTACGTAGACATGCCAAAATTTCAAGGCCACACACTACATATTACACATGACATTACACATTTCATAAAATTTACATTTAGTCATTTAGCAGACGTTTTTATCCAAAGCGACTTACAGACGTGGAAACGTTGGAAGCAATTATAACAATATAGGCAACAAAATGCATAAGTTAATTAAATCCAGTCCATTAAAGCCTAGCACAGTATACAAAGCTAAGAATAGTGAGGTACGTAAAAAAAATATTTTTTTAAGAAGACAGAAAAGAATTAGAGGTTAAAATCAGTCATCTACATTTTGACAGAAGATATGCATTTTCACACACTACACCTGCCTGTAGTGTTCTAGCAGTGTAAGGTTGAGAGTGGGTTTCTTCAGTAGCGGTGTGATGCAGGCCTCTTTGAACGCAGTGGGAAATGTCCCAGTGGTGAGCAAAGAGTTGATGATGTGGGTCAGACCAGGCACAACTGCTGGAGAGATGGCATGGAGGAGATGGGTGGGGATGGAATCCAGTGGGCAGGTGGTAGGGTGGTTGGAACCAATGATCTTGGAAACATCATTTTCAGACAGAGGAGAAAAGGCGGGTGATGGTGGTGTAGAAATCTGGCTGTTGATGGCGGTAGTTTTCTTTACGAAAAACGATGCAAAATCATTAGCCGTTAACTCCGATGAAGGTGTGGGAGCAGGCGGACAGAGGAGAGCAGAGAAGGTTTTTAAGAGTGTGTGAGAGTCAGGAGAGAGGTCAGTATGGTCTTTTGACTTGGGCCATTTTCTCTCAGCTGACTGGAGGCTGGTGCGATGCTCACATGGTACATCCGATAACCAGGGGGCAGACAGGGATGCACGGGCTGGTCCAGAAGTAGGAGGACATAGGTTGTCCAAGTAGGATGTAAGCGTGGAACACAGAGTGTCTGTGGCACTGTTGGTATTCAAAAGAGAGAGCTCCTCAGAGGGGGGGAGTGCAGACAAGACAGCAGAGGAAAAGCAGGAGGGAGGGAATCCTGATGAGATCCCTGTAGAGAGTGCCAAAAGACTGTTTAGGTGTGAAAAGGGGACGTATGCAACACATTGAAGTTGTCTTGCAATCCTATGTGGAAAGAATTTAGTAATGCAAAACACTAAATTGAGTAAAATAAAATGCCACTGTTTACTTAAAGTATACTTACTGTATATTGTAAAACTAGTGCTTAAATGTCATGGGGGATTATACTATTCAACAGAGACCCATTATAATGCATTTTGATCAACATGACATAAGCAATTGATAATGTAGGAATCTGCACAGAATTGTGTCATATTCTCTTGCATGGATGTACCAAAGCATTTACAACTTGTTCAAAGAAATGAGAAAATGCTTGTTTGATGTGCACAAGTGACACAAGGATGTAAGGATTGAACAAGAAGTTTTGAGAATTTCAAATCGGATCTGAGAAATGTACCAAATTGACTTAGAAAAAACTGTATTTAAAGTGGGTGGGGGTACTTTTGGGGCAGTTTTGTTTCACCAAGTGTCCCATTTCCACCCCTCTCAAACTGATGCATGGATGCATATAGCCAGAAACAATTCGTTTGATGCATGCAAAGAAGCAACACTGTGTGTCTCAAGAAGCATTTATTCATGATTACGTAGACGTGCTAAAATTTCAAGGCAACACACTACACATTACACATGACATTACACATTTCATTAAATTTACATTTAGTCATTTAGCAGACGTTTTTATCCAAAGCGACTTACAGACGAGGAAACATTGGATGCAATTATAGCAATATAGGCAACAAAATGCATAAGTTAATTAAATCCAGTCCATTAAAGCCTAGCACAGTATACAAAGCTAAGAATAGTGAGGTAACTAAAAAAATTTTTTTAAGAAGACAGAAAAGAATTAAAGGTTAAAATCGGTCATCTACATTTTGACGGAAGATATGCATTTTCACACACTACACCAGCCTGTAGTGTTCTAGCAGTGTAAGGTTGAGAGCGGGTTTCTTCAGTAGCGGTGTGATGCAGGCCTCTTTGAAAGCAGTGGGAAATGTCCCAGTGGTGAGCAAAGAGTTGATGATGTGGGTCAGACCAGGCACAACTGCTGGAGAGATGGCATGGAGGAGATGGGTGGGGATGGAATCCAGTGGGCAGGTGGTAGGGTGGTTGGAACCAATGACCTTGGAAACATCATTTTCAGACAGAGGAGAAAAGGCGGGTGATGGTGGTGTAGAAATCTGGCTGTTGGTGGCGGTAGTTTTCTTTACGAAGAACGTTGCAAAATCATTAGCCGTTAACTCCGATGAAGGTGTGGGAGCAGGCGGACAGAGGAGAGCAGAGAAGGTTTTTAAGAGTGTGTGAGAGTCGTGAGAGAGGTCAGTATGGTCTTTTGACTTGGGCCACTTTCTCTCAGCTGACTGGAGGCTGGTGCGATGCTCACGTGGTACATCCGATAACCAGGGGGCAGACAGGGATGCACGGGCTGGTCCAGATGTAGGAGGGCATAGGTTGTCCAAGCAGGATGTAAGCGTGGAACACAGAGTGTCTGTGGCACTGTTGGTATTCAAAAGAGAGAGCTCCTCAGAGGGGGGGAGTGCAGACAAGATAGCAGAGGAAAAGCAGGAGGGAGGGAATCCTGATGAGATCCCTGTAGAGAGTGCCAAAAGACTGTTTAGGTTTGAAAAGGGGCCGTCTGCAACACATTGAAGTTGTCTTGCAATCCTATGTGGAAAGAATTTAGTAATGCAAAACACTAAATTGAGTAAAATAAAATGCCACTGTTTACTTAAAGTATACTTACTGTATATTGTAAAACTAGTGCTTAAATGTAATGGGGGATTATACTATTCAACAGAGACCCATTATAATGCATTTTGGTCAACATGACATAAGCAATTGATAATGTAGGAATCTGCACAGAATTGTGTCATATTCACTTGCATGGATGTACCAAAGCATTTGCAACTTGTTCAAAGAAATGAGAAAACGCTTGTTTGATGTGCACAAGTGATACAAGGATGTAAGGATTGAACAAGAAGTTTTGAGAATTTCAAATCGGATCTGAGAAATGTACCGAATTGACTTAGAAAAAACTGTATTTAAAGTGGGTGGGGGTACTTTTGGGGCAGTTTTGTTTCACCCAAGTGTCCCATTTCCACCCCTCTCAAACTGATGCATGGATGCATATAGCCAGAAACAATTCGTTTGATGCATGCAAAGAAGCAACACTGTGTGTCTCAAGAAGCATTTATTCATGATTACGTAGACATGCTAAAATTTCAAGGCCACACACTACACATTACACAAAATTTACATTTAGTCATTTAGCAGACGTTTTTATCCAAAGCGACTTACAGACGAGGAAACATTGGAAGCAATTATAACAATATAGGCAACAAAATGCATAAGTTAAATAAATCCAGTCCATTAAAGCCTAGCACAGTATACAAAGCTAAGAATAGTGAGGTAAGTAAAAAAAAATTTTTTTAAGAAGACAGAAAAGAATTAGAGGTTAAAATCGGTCATCTACATTATGACAGAAGATATGCATTTTCACACACTACACCGGCCTGTAGTGTTCTAGCAGTGTAAGGATGAGAGCGGGTTTCTTCAGTAGCGGTGTGATGCAGGCCTCTTTGAACGCAGTAGGAAATGTCCCAGTGGTGAGCAAAGAGTTGATGATGTGGGTCAGACCAGGCACAACTGCTGGAGAGATGGCATGGAGGAGATGGGTGGGGATGGAATCCAGTGGGCAGGTGGTAGGGTGGTTGGAACCAATGACCTTGGAAACATCATTTTCAGACAGAGGAGAAAAGGCGGTGGTGTAGAAATCTGGCTGTTGATGGCGGTAGTTTTCTTTACGACGAACGATGCAAAATCATTAGCCGTTAACTCCGATGAAGGTGTGGGAGCAGGCGGACAGAGGAGAGCAGAGAAGGTTTTTAAGAGTGTGAGAGTCAGGAGAGTTGCTGATCTTCGAGTGGTTATAATCAGTTTTTGCAGAGGTGACGTCAACGGAGAAAGTAGAGAGAAGAGACTGGTAGAGAGAGAGGTCAGTATGGTCTTTTGACTTGGGCCATTTTCTCTCAGCTGACTGGAGGCTGGTGCGATGCTCACGTGGTACATCCGATAACCAGGGCGCAGACAGGGATGCACGGGCTGGTCCAGAAGTAGGAGGGCATAGGTTGTCCGAGCAGGATGTAAGCGTGGAACACAGAGTGTATGTGGCACTGTTGGTATTCGAAAGAGAGAGCTCCTCAGAGGGGGGGAGTGCAGACAAGACAGCAGAGGAAAAGCAGGAGGGAGGGAATCCTGATGAGATCCCTGTAGAGAGTGTCAAAAGACTGTTTAGGTGTGAAAAGGGGCCGTCTGCAACACATTGAAGTTGTCTTGCAATCCTATGTGGAAAGAATTTAGTAATGAAAACACTAAATTGAGTAAAATAAAATGCCACTGTTTACTTAAAGTATACTTACTGTATATTGTAAAACTAGTGCTTAAATGTCATGGGGGATTATACTATTCAACAGAGACCCATTATAATGCATTTTGATCAACATGACATAAGCAATTGATAATGTAGGAATCTACACAGAATTGTGTCATATTCACTTGCATGGATGTACCAAAGCATTTGCAACTTGTTCAAAGAAATGAGAAAATGCTTGTTTGATGTGCACAAGTGACACAAGGATGTAAGGATTGAACAAGAAGTTTTGATAGGAGAGATGGAGAGATTCAAATCGGATCTGAGAAATGTACCAAATTGACTTAGAAAAAAATGTATTTAAAGTGGGTGGGGGTACTTTTGGGGCAGTTTTGTTTCACCCAAGTGTCCCATTTCCACCCCTCTCAAACTGATGCATGGATGCATATAGACAGAAACAATTTGTTTGATGCATGCAAAGAAGCAACACTGTGTGTCTCAAGAAGCATTTATTCATGATTACTTAGACATGCTAAAATTTCAAGGCCACACACTACACATTACACAAAATTTACATTTAGTCATTTAGCAGACGTTTTTATCCAAAGCGACTTACAGACGAGGAAACATTGGAAGCAATTATAGCAATATAGGCAACAAAATGCATAAGTTAATTAAATCCAGTCCATTAAAGCCTAGCACAGTATACAAAGCTAAGAATAGTGAGCTAAGTAAAAAAAATATTTTTTAAGAAGACAGAAAAGAATTAGAGGTTAAAATTGGTCATCTAAATTTTTTACGGAAGATATGCATTTTCACACACTACACCGGCCTGTAGTGTTCTAGCAGTGTAAGGTTGAGAGCGGGTTTCTTCAGTAGCGGTGTGATGCAGGCCTCTTTAAACGCAGTGGGAAATGTCCAGTGGTGAGCAAAGAGTTGATGATGTGGGTCAGACCAGGCAAAACTGCTGGAGAGATGGCATGGAGGAAATGGGTGGGGATGGAATCCAGTGGGCAGGTGGTAGGGTGGTTGGAACCAAAGACCTTGGAAACATCATTTTCAGACAGAGGAGAAAAGGCGGGTGATGGTGGTGTAGAAATCTGGCTATTGATGGCCGTAGTTTTCTTTACGAAGAACGATACAAAATCATTAGCCGTTAACTCCGATGAAGGTGTGGGAGCAGGCGGACAGAGGAGAGCAGAGAAGGTTTTTAAGAGTGTGTGAGAGTCAGGAGAGAGGTCAGTATGGTCTTTTGACTTGGGCCATTTTCTCTCAGCTGACTGGAGGCTGGTGCGATGCTCACTAGGTACATCCGATAACCAGGGGGCAGACAGGGATGCACGGGCTGGTCCAGATGTAGGAGGGCATAGGTTGTCCAAGCAGGATGTAAGCGTGGAACACAGAGTGTCTGTGGCACAGTTGGTATTCAAAAGAGAGAGCTCCACAGAGGGGGGGGGAGTGCAGACAAGACAGCAGAGGAAAAGCAGGAGGGAGGGATTCCTGATGAGATCCCTGTAGAGAGTGCCAAAAGACTGTTTAGGTGTGAAAAGGGGCCGTCTGCAACACATTGAAGTTGTCTTGCAATCCTATGTTAAAAAAAATTTAGTAATGCAAAACACTGAATTGAGTAAAATAAAATGCCACTGTTTACTTAAAGTATACTTATTGTATATTGTAAAACTAGTGCTTAAATGTCATGGGGGATTATACTATTCAACAGAGACCCATTATAATGCATTTTGATCAACATGACATAAGCAATTGATAATGTAGGAATCTGCACAGAATTGTGTCATATTCACTTGCATGGATGTACCAAAGCATTTGCAACTTGTTCAAAGAAATGAGAAAATGCTTGTTTGATGTGCACAAGTGACACAAGGATGTAAGGATTGAACAAGAAGTTTTGAGAATTTTAAATCGGATCTGAGAAATGTACCAAATTGACTTAGAAAAAACTGTATTTAAAGTGGGTGGGGGTACTTTTGGGGCAGTTTTGTTTCACCCAAGTGTCCCATTTCCACCCCTCTCAAACTGATGCATGGATGCATATAGCCAGAAACAATTTGTTTGATCCATGCAAAGAAGCAACACTTTGTGTCTCAAGAAGCATTTATTCATGATTACGTAGACATGCTAAAATTTCAAGGCCACACACTACACATTACACAAAATTTACATTTAGTCATTTAGCAGACGTTTTTATCCAAAGCGACTTACAGACGAGGAAACATTGGAAGCAATTATAACAATATAGGCAACAAAATGCATAAGTTAATTAAATCCAGTCCATTAAAGCCTAGCACAGAATACAAAGCTAAGAATAGTGAGGTAAGTAAAAAAAAATATTTTTTTAAGAAGACAGAAAAGAATTAGATGTTAAAATCAGTCATCTACATTTTGACAGAAGATATGCATTTTCACACACTACACCTGCCTGTAGTGTTCTAGCAGTGTAAGGTTGAGAGTGGGTTTCTTCAGTAGCGGTGTGATGCAGGCCTCTTTGAACGCAGTGGGAAATGTCCCAGTGGTCAGCAAAGAGTTGATGATGTGGGTCAGACCAGGCACAACTGCTGGAGAGATGGCATGGAGGAGATGGGTGGGGATGGAATCCAGTGGGCAGGTGGTAGGGTGGTTGGAACCAATGACCTTGGAAACATCATTTTCAGACAGAGGAGAAAAGGCGGGTGATGGTGGTGTAGAAATCTGGCTGTTGATGGCGGTAGTTTTCTTTACGAAGAACGATGCAAAATCATTAGCTGTTAACTCCGATGAAGGTGTGGGAGCAGGCGGACAGAGGAGAGCAGAGAAGGTTTTTAAGAGTGTGTGAGAGTCAGGAGAGAGGTCAGTATGGTCTTTTGACTTGGGCCATTTTCTCTCAGCTGACTGGAGGCTGGTGCGATGCTCACGTGGTACATCCGATAACCAGGGGGCAGACAGGGATGCACGGGCTGGTCCAGATGTAGGAGGGCATAGGTTGTCCAAGCAGGATGTAAGCGTGGAACACAGAGTGTCTGTGGAACTGTTGGTATTCAAAAGAGAGAGCTCCTCAGAGGGGGGGGAGTGCAGACAAGACAGCAGAGGAAAAGCAGGAGGGAGGGAATCCTGATGAGATCCCTGTAGAGAGTGCCAAAAGACTGTTTAGGTGTGAAAAGGGGCCGTCTGCAACACATTGAAGTTGTCTTGCAATCCTATGTGGAAAGAATTTAGTAATGCAAAACACTAAATTGAGTAAAATAAAATGCCACTGTTTACTTAAAGTATACATACTGTATATTGTAAAACTAGTGCTTAAATGTAACGGGGGATTATACTATTCAACAGAGACCCATTATAATGCATTTTGATCAACATAACATAAGCAATTGATAATGTAGGAATCTGCACAGAATTGTGTCATATTCACTTGCATGGATGTACCAAAGCATTTGCAACTTGTTCAAAGAAATAAGAAAATGCTTGTTTGATGTGCACAAGTGACACAAGGGTGTAAGGATTGAACAAGAAGTTTTGATAATTTCAAATCGGATCTGAGAAATGTACCAAATTGAATTGGAGAAAACTGTATTTAAAGTGGGTGGGGGTACTTTTGGAGCAGTTTTGTTTCACCCAAGTGTCCCATTTCCACCCCTCTCAAACTGATGCATGGATGCATATAGCCAGAAACAATTTGTTTGATGCATGCAAAGAAGCAACACTGTGTGTCTCAAGAAGCATTTATTCATGATTATGTAGACATGCTAAAATTTCAAGGCCACACACTACACATTACACATGACATTACACATTTCATTAAATTTACATTTAGTCATTTAGCAGACGTTTTTATCCAAAGCGACTTACAGACGAGGAAACATTGGAAGCATTTATAACAATATAGGCAACAAAATGCATAAGTTAATTAAATCCAGTCCATTAAAGCCTAGCACAGTAGACAAAGCTAAGAATAGTGAGGTAAGTAAAACAATTATTTTTTTAAGAAGACAGAAAAGAATTAGAGGTTAAAATCAGTCATCTACATTTTGACAGAAGATATGCATTTTCACACACTACACCTGCCTGTAGTGTTCTAGCAGTGTAAGGTTGAGCGTGGGTTTCTTCAGTAGCGGTGTGATGCAGGCCTCTTTGAACGCAGTAGGAAATGTCCCAGTGGTGAGCAAAGAGTTGATGATGTGGGTCAGACCAGGCACAACTGCTGGAGAGATGGCGTGGAGTAGATGGGTGGGGATGGGATCCAGTGGGCAGGTGGTAGGGTGGTTGGAACCAAAGACCTTGGAAACATCATTTTCAGACAGAGGAGAAAAGGCGGGTGATGGTGGTGTAGAAATCTGGCTGTTGATGGCGGTAGTTTTCTTTACGAAGAACGATGCAAAATCATTAGCCGTTAACTCCGATGAAGGTGTTGGAGCAGGCGGACAGAGGAGAGAAGAGAAGGTTTTTAAGAGTGTGTGAGAGTCAGGAGAGAGATCAGTATGGTCTTTTGACTTGGGCCATTTTCTCTCAGCTGACTGGAGGCTGGTGCGATGCTCACGTGGTACATCCGATAACCAGGGGGCAGACAGGGATGCACGGGCTGGTCCAGATGTAGGAGGGCATAGGTTGTCCAAGCAGGATGTAAGCGTGGAACACAGAGTGTCTGTGGCACTGTTGGTATTCAAAAGAGAGAGCTCCTCAGAGGGGGGGAGTGCAGACAAGACAGCAGAGGAAAAGCAGGAGGGAGGGAATCCTGATGAGATCCCTGTAGAGAGTGCCAAAAGACTGTTTAGGTGTGAAAAGGGGCCGTCTGCAACACATTGAAGTTGTCTTGCAATCCCATGTTGAAAAAATTTAGTAATGCAAAACACTAAATTGAGTAAAATAAAATGCCACTGTTTACTTAAAGTATACTTACTGTATATTGTAAAACTAGTGCTTAAATGTAATGGGGGATTATACTATTCAACAGAGACCCATTATAATGCATTTTGATCAACATGACATAAGCAATTGATAATGTAGGAATCTGCACAGAATTGTGTCATATTCACTTGCATGGATGTACCAAAGCATTTGCAACTTGTTCAAAGAAATGAGAAAATGCTTGTTTGATGTGCACAAATGAAACAAGGATGTAAGGGTTGAACAAGAAGTTTTGAGAATTTCAAATCGGATCTGAGAAATGTACCAAATTGACTTAGAAAAAACTGTATTTAAAGTGGGTGGGGGTACTTTTGGGGCAGTTTTGTTTCACCCAAGTGTCCCATTTCCACCCCTCTCAAACTGATGCATGGATGCATATAGCCAGAAACAATTTGTTTGATCCATTTAAAGAAGCAACACTGTGTGTCTCAAGAAGCATTTATCATGATTACGTAGACATGCTAAAATTTCAAGGCCACACACTACACATTACACAAAATTTACATTTAGTCATTTAGCAGACGTTTTTATCCAAAGCGACTTACAGACGAGGAAACATTGGAAGCAATTATAGCAATATAGGCAACAAAATGCATAAGTTAATTAAATCCAGTCCATTAAAGCCTAGCACAGTATACAAAGCTAAGAATAGTGAGGTAAGTAAAAAAAATATTTATTTAAGAAGACAGAAAAGAATTAGAGGTTAAAATCAGTCATCTACATTTTGACAGAAGTTATGCATTTTCACACACTACACCTGCCTGTAGTGTTCTAGCAGTGTAAGGTTGAGAGTGGGTTTCTTCAGTAGCGGTGTGATGCAGGCCTCTTTGAACGCAGTGGGAAATGTCCCGGTGGTGAGCAAAGAGTCGATGATGTGGGTCAGACCAGGCACAACTGCTGGAGAGATGGCATGGAGGAGATGGGTGGGGATGGAATCCAGTGGGCAGGTGGTAGGGTGTTCGGAACCAAAGACCTTGGAAACATCATTTCCAGACAGAGGAGAAAAGGCGGGTGATGGTGGTGTAGAAATCTGGCTGTTGATGGCGGTAGTTTTCTTTACGAAGACCGATGCAAAATCATTAGCCGTTAACTCCAAAGAAAGGTGTGGGAGCAGGCGGACAGAGGAGAGCAGAGAAGGTTTTTAAGAGTGTGTGAGAGTCAGGAGAGAGGTCAGTATGGTCTTTTGACTTGGGCCATTTTCTCTCAGCTGACTGGAGGCTGGTGCGATGCTCACGTGGTACATCCGATAACCAGGGGGCAGACAGGGATGCACGGGCTGGTCCAGATGTAGGAGGGCATAGGTTGTCCAAGCAGGATGTAAGCGTGGAACACAGAGTGTCTGTGGCACTGTTGGTATTCAAAAGAGAGAGCTCCTCAGAGGGGGGGAGTGCAGACTAGACAGCAGAGGAAAAGCAGGAGGGAGGGATTCCTGATGAGATCCCTGTAGAGAGTGCCAAAAGACTGTTTAGGTGTGAAAAGGGGCCGTCTGCAACACATTGAAGTTGTCTTGCAATCCCATGTTGAAAAAATTTAGTAATGCAAAACACTAAATTGAGTAAAATAAAATGCCACTGTTTACTTAAAGTATACTTACTGTATATTGTAAAACTAGTGCTTAAATGTAATGGGGGATTATACTATTCAACAGAGACCCAATATAATGCATTTTGATCAACATGACATAAGCAATTGATAATGTAGGAATCTGCACAGAATTGTGTCATATTCACTTGCATGGATGTACCAAAGCATTTGCAACTTGTTCAAAGAAATGAGAAAATGCTTGTTTGATGTGCACAAATGAAACAAGGATGTAAGGGTTGAACAAGAAGTTTTGAGAATTTCAAATCGGATCTGAGAAATGTACCAAATTGACTTAGAAAAAACTGTATTTAAAGTGGGTGGGGGTACTTTTGGGGCAGTTTTGTTTCACCCAAGTGTCCCATTTCCACCCCTCTCAAACTGATGCATGGATGCATATAGCCAGAAACAATTTGTTTGATGCATGCAAAGAAGCAACACTGTGTGTCTCAAGAAGCATTTATTCATGATTACGTAGACATGCTAAAATTTCAAGGCCACACACTACACATTACACAAAATTTACATTTAGTCATTTAGCAGACGTTTTTATTCAAAGCGACTTACAGACGAGGAAACATTGGAAGCAATTATAACAATATTGGTAACAAAATGCATAAGTTAATTAAATCCAGTCCATTAAAGCCTAGCACAGTATACAAAGCTAAGAATAGTGAGGTAAGTAAAAAAAATATTTTTTTAAGAAGACAGAAAAGAATTAGAGGTTAAAATCAGTCATCTACATTTTGACAGAAGATATGCATTTTCACACACTACACCTGCCTGTAGTGTTCTAGCAGTGTAAGGTTGAGAGTGGGTTTCTTCAGTAGCGGTGTGATGCAGGCCTCTTTGAACGCAGTGGGAAATGTCCCAGTGGTGAGCAAAGAGTTGATGATGTGGGTCAGACCAGGCACAACTGCTGGAGAGATGGCATGGAGGAGATGGGTGGGGATGGAATCCAGTGGGCAGGTGGTAGGGTGGTTGGAACCAATGATCTTGGAAACATCATTTTCAGACAGAGGAGAAAAGGCGGGTGATGGTGGTGTAGAAATCTGGCTGTTGATTGAGGTAGTTTTCTTTACGAAAAACGATGCAAAATCATTAGCCGTTAACTCCGATGAAGGTGTGGGAGCAGGCGGACAGAGGAGAGCAGAGAAGGTTTTTAAGAGTGTGTGAGAGTCAGGAGAGAGGTCAGTATGGTCTTTTGACTTGGGCCATTTTCTCTCAGCTGACTGGAGGCTGGTGCGATGCTCACGTGGTACATCCGATAACCAGGGGGCAGACAGGGATGCACGGGCTGGTCCAGATGTAGGAGGACATAGGTTGTCCAAGTAGGATGTAAGCGTGGAACACAGAGTGTCTGTGGCACTGTTGGTATTCAAAAGAGAGAGCTCCTCACAGGGGGGGAGTGCAGACAAGACAGCAGAGGAAAAGCAGGAGGGAGGGAATCCTGATGAGATCCCTGTAGAGAGTGCCAAAAGACTGTTTAGGTGTGAAAAGGGGACGTATTCAACACATTGAAGTTGTCTTGCAATCCTATGTGGAAAGAATTTAGTAATGCAAAACACTAAATTGAGTAAAATAAAATGCCACTGTTTACTTAAAGTATACTTACTGTATATTGTAAAACTAGTGCTTAAATGTCATGGGGGATTATACTATTCAACAGAGACCCATTATAATGCATTTTGATCAACATGACATAAGCAATTGATAATGTAGGAATCTGCACAGAATTGTGTCATATTCTCTTGCATGGATGTACCAAAGCATTTGCAACTTGTTCAAAGAAATGAGAAAATGCTTGTTTGATGTGCACAAGTGACACAAGGATGTAAGGATTGAACAAGAAGTTTTGAGAATTTCAAATCGGATCTGAGAAATGTACCAAATTGACTTAGAAAAAACTGTATTTAAAGTGGGTGGGGGTACTTTTGGGGCAGTTTTGTTTCACCCAAGTGTCCCATTTCCACCCCTCTCAAACTGATGCATGGATGCATATAGCCAGAAACAATTTGTTTGATGCATGCAAAGAAGCAACACTGTGTGTCTCAGGAAGCATTTATTCATGATTACGTAGACATGCTAAAATTTCAAGGCCACACACTACACATTACACAAAATTTAAATTTAGTCATTTAGCAGACGTTTTTATCCAAAGCGACTTACAGACGAGGAAACATTGGAAGCAATTATAGCAATATAGGCAACAAAATGCATAAGTTAATTAATTCCAGTCCATTAAAGCCTAGCACAGTAGACAAAGCTAAGAATAGTGAGGTAAGTAAAAAAATATTTTTTTAAGAAGACAGAAAAGAATTAGAGGTTAAAATCAGTCATCTACATTATGACGGAAGATATGCATTTTCACACACTACACCGGCCTGTAGTGTTCTAGCAGTCTAAGGTTGAGAGTGGGTTTCTTCAGTAGCGGTGTGATGCAGGCCTCTTTGAAAGCAGTGGGAAATGTCCCAGTGGTGAGCAAAGAGTTGATGATGTGGGTCAGACCAGGCACAACTGCTGGAGAGATGGCATGGAGGAGATGGGTGGGGATGGAATCCAGTGGGCAGGTGGTAGGGTGGTTGGAACCAATGACCTTGGAAACATCATTTTCAGACAGAGGAGAAAAGGCGGGTGATGGTGGTGTAGAAATCTGGCTGTTGGTGGCGGTAGTTTTCTTTACGAAGAACGTTGCAAAATCATTAGCCGTTAACTCCGATGAAGGTGTGGGAGCAGGCGGACAGAGGAGAGCAGAGAAGGTTTTTAAGAGTGTGTGAGATTCGTGAGAGAGGTCAGTATGGTCTTTTGACTTGGGCCACTTTCTCTCAGCTGACTGGAGGCTGGTGCGATGCTCACGTGGTACATCCGATAACCAGGGGGCAGACAGGGATGCACGGGCTGGTCCAGATGTAGGAGGGCATAGGTTGTCCAAGCAGGATGTAAGCGTGGAACACAGAGTGTCTGTGGCACTGTTGGTATTCAAAAGAGAGAGCTCCTCAGAGGGGGGGAGTGCAGACAAGATAGCAGAGGAAAAGCAGGATGGAGGGAATCCTGATGAGATCCCTGTAGAGAGTGCCAAAAGACTGTTTAGGTGTGAAAAGGGGCCGTCTGCAACACATTGAAGTTGTCTTGCAATCCTATGTGGAAAGAATTTAGTAATGCAAAACACTAAATTGAGTAAAATAAAATGCCACTGTTTACTTAAAGTATACTTACTGTATATTGTAAAACTAGTGCTTAAATGTAATGGGGGATTATACTATTCAACAGAGACCCATTATAATGCATTTTGGTCAACATGACATAAGCAATTGATAATGTAGGAATCTGCACAGAATTGTGTCATATTCACTTGCATGGATGTACCAAAGCATTTGCAACTTGTTCAAAGAAATGAGAAAACGCTTGTTTGATGTGCACAAGTGATACAAGGATGTAAGGATTGAACAAGAAGTTTTGAGAATTTCAAATCGGATCTGAGAAATGTACCGAATTGACTTAGAAAAAACTGTATTTAAAGTGGGTGGGGGTACTTTTGGGGCAGTTTTGTTTCACCCAAGTGTCCCATTTCCACCCCTCTCAAACTGATGCATGGATGCATATAGCCAGAAACAATTCGTTTGATGCATGCAAAGAAGCAACACTGTGTGTCTCAAGAAGCATTTATTCATGATTACGTAGACATGCTAAAATTTCAAGGCCACACACTACACATTACACAAAATTTACATTTAGTCATTTAGCAGACGTTTTTATCCAAAGCGACTTACAGACGAGGAAACATTGGAAGCAATTATAACAATATAGGCAACAAAATGCATAAGTTAAATAAATCCAGTCCATTAAAGCCTAGCACAGTATACAAAGCTAAGAATAGTGAGGTAAGTAAAAAAAAATGTTTTAAGAAGACAGAAAAGAATTAGAGGTTATAATTCAGTCATCTACATTATGACAGAAGATGTGCATTTTCACACACTACACCGGCCTGTAGTGTTCTACCAGTGTTAGGTTGAGAGTGGGTTTCTTCAGTAGCGGTGTGATGCAGGCCTCTTTGAACGCAGTGGGAAATGTCCCAGTGGTGAGCAAAGAGTTGATGATGTGGGTCAGACCAGGCACAACTGCTGGAGAGATGGCATGGAGGAGATGGAATCCAGTGGGCAGGTGGTAGGGTGTTTGGAACCAATGACTTTGGAAACATCATTTTCAGACAGAGGAGAAAAGGCGGGTGATGGTGGTGTAGAAATCTGGCTGTTGATGGCGGTAGTTTTCTATACGAAGAACGATGCAAAATCATTAGCCGTTAACTCCGATGAAGGTGTGGGAGCAGGCGGACAGAGGAGAGCAGAGAAGGTTTTTAAGAGTGTGAGAGTCAGGAGAGTTGCTGATCTTCGAGTGGTTATAATCAGTTTTTGCAGAGGTGACGTCAACGGAGAAAGTAGAGAGAAGAGACTGGTTGAGAGAGAGGTCAGTATGGTCTTTTGACTTGGGCCATTTTCTCTCAGCTCACTGGAGGCTGGTCCGATGCTCACGTGGTACATCCGATAACCAGGGGGCAGACAGGGATGCACGGGCTGGTCCAGATGTAGGAGGGCATAGGTTGTCCAAGCAGGATGTAAGCGTGGAACACAGAGTGTCTGTGGCACTGTTGGTATTCAAAAGAGAGAGCTCCTCAGAGGGGGGGAGTGCAGACAAGACAGCAGAGGATAAGCAGGAGGGAGGGAATCCTGATGAGATCCCTGTAGAGAGTGCCAAAAGACTGTTTAGCTGTGAAAAGGGGCCGTCTGCAACACATTGAAGTTGTCTTGCAATCCTATGTGGAAAGAATTTAGCAATGCAAAACACTAAATTGAGTAAAATAAAATGCCACTGTTTACTTAAAGTATATTACTGTATCTTGTAAAACTAGTGCTTAAATGTAATGGGGGATTATACTATTCAACAGAGACCCATTATGATGCATTTTGATCAACATGACATAAGCAATTGATAATGTAGGAATCTGCACAGAATTGTGTCATATTCACTTGCATGGATGTACCAAAGCATTTGCAACTTGTTCAAAGAAATGAGAAAATGCTTGTTTGATGTGCACAAATGACACAAGGATGTTAGGATTGAACAAGAAGTTTTGATAATTTCAAATCGGATCTGAGAAATGTACCAAATTGACTTAGAAAAAACTGTATTTAAAGTGGTTGGGGGTACATTTGGGGCAGTTTTGTTTCACCCAAGTGTCCCATTTCCACCCCTCTCAAACTGATGCATGGATGCATATAGCCAGAAACAATTTGTTTGATGCATGCAAAGAAGCAACACTGTGTGTCTCAAGAAGCATTTATTCATGATTACGTAGACATGCTAAAATTTCAAGGCCACACACTACACATTACACATGACATTACACATTTCATTAAATTTACATTTAGTCATTTAGCAGACGTTTTTATCCAAAGCGACTTACAGACGAGGAAACATTGGAAGCAATTATAACAATATAGGCAACAAAATGCATAAGTTAATTAAATCCAGTCCATTAAAGCCTAGCACAGTAGACAAAGCTAAGAATAGTGAGGTAAGTAAAAAAAATATTTTTTTAAGAAGACAGAAAAGAATTAGAGGTTAAAATCAGTCATCTACATTTTGACAGAAGATATGCATTTTCACACACTACACTTGCCTGTAGTGTTCTAGCAGTGTAAGGTTGAGAGTGGGTTTCTTCAGTAGCGGTGTGATGCAGGCCTCTTTGAACGCAGTGGGAAATGTCCCAGTGGTGAGCAAAGAGTTGATGATGTGGGTCAGACCAGGCACAACTGCTGGAGAGATGGCATGGAGGAGATGGGTGGGGATGGAATCCAGTGGGTAGGTGGTAGGGTGGTTGGAACCAATGACCTTGGAAACATCATTTTCAGACAGAGGAGAAAAGGCGGTGGTGTAGAAATCTGGCTGTTGATGGCGGTAGTTTTCTTTACGAAGAACGATGCAAAATCATTAGCCGTTAACTCCGATGAAGGTGTGGGAGCAGGCGGACAGAGGAGAGCAGAGAAGGTTTTTAAGAGTGTGAGAGTCAGGAGAGTTGCCGATCTTCGAGTGGTTATAATCAGTTTTTGCAGAGGTGACGTCAACGGAGAAAGTAGAGAGAAGAGACTGGTAGAGAGAGAGGTCAGTATGGTCTTTTGACTTGGGCCATTTTCTCTCAGCTGACTGGAGGCTGGTGCGATGCTCACGTGGTACATCCGATAACCAGGGGGCAGACAGGGATGCACGGGCTGGTCCAGATGTAGGAGGGCATATGTTGTCCAAGCAGGATGTAAGCGTGGAACACAGAGTGTCTGTGGCACTGTTGGTATTCAAAAGAGAGAGCTCCTCAGAGGGGGGGAGTGCAGACAAGACAGCAGAGGAAAAGCAGGAGGGAGGGAATCCTGATGAGATCCCTGTAGAGAGTGCCAAAAGACTGTTTAGGTGTGAAAAGGGGCCGTCTGCAACACATTGAAGTTGTCTTGCAATCCTATGTGGAAAGAATTTAGTAATGCAAAACACTAAATTGAGTAAAATAAAATGCCACTGTTTACTTAAAGTATACTTACTGTATATTGTAAAACTAGTGATTAAATGTCATGGGGGATTATTCTATTCAACAGAGACCCATTATAATGCATTTTGATCAACATGACATAAGCAATTGATAATGTAGGAATCTGCAGAGAATTGTGTCATATTCACTTGCATGGATGTTCTAAAGCATTTGCAACTTGTTCAAAGAAATGAGAAAATGCTTGTTTGATGTGCACAAGTGACACAAGGATGTAAGGATTGAACAAGAAGTTTTGATAATTTCAAATCGGATCTGAGAAATGTACCAAATTGACTTAGAAAAAACTGTATTTAAAGTGGGTGGGGGTACTTTTGGGGCAGTTTTGTTTCACCCAAGTGTCCCATTTCCACCCCTCTCAAACTGATGCATGGATGCATATAGCCAGAAACAATTTGTTTGATGCATGCAAAGAAGCAACACTGTGTGTCTCAAGAAGCATTTATTCATGATTACGTACACATGCTAAAATTTCAAGGCCACACACTACACATTACACATGACATTACACATTTCATTAAATTTACATTTAGTCATTTAGCAGACGTTTTTATCCAAAGCGACTTACAGACGAGGAAACATTGGAAGCAATTATAGCAATATAGGCAACAAAATGCATAAGTTAATTAAATGCAGTCCATTAAAGCCTAGCACAGTATACAAAGCTAAGAATAGTGAGGTAAGTAAAAAAAATATTTTTTAAGAAGACAGAAAAGAATTAGAGGTTAAAATCGGTCATCTAAATTTTGACGGACGATATGCATTTTCACACACTACACCGGCCTGTAGTGTTCTAGCAGTGTAAGGTTGAGAGCGGGTTTCTTCAGTAGCGGTGTGATGCAGGCCTCTTTAAACGCAGTTGGAAATGTCCAGTGGTGAGCAAAGAGTTGATGATGTGGGTCAGACCAGGCAAAACTGCTGGAGAGATGGCATGGAGGAAATGGGTGGGGATGGAATCCAGTGGGCAGGTGGTAGGGTGGTTGGAACCAATGACCTTGGAAACATCATTTTCAGACAGAGGAGAAAAGGCGGTGGTGTAGAAATCTGGCTGTTGATGGCGGTAGTTTTCTTTACGAAGAACGATGCAAAATCATTAGCCGTTAACTCCGATGAAGGTGTGGGAGCAGGCGGACAGAGGAGAGCAGAGAAGGTTTTTAAGAGTGTGAGAGAGTCAGGAGAGTTGCTGATCTTCGAGTGGTTATAATCAGTTTTTGCAGAGGTGATGTCAACGGAGAAAGTAGAGAGAAGAGACTGGTAGAGAGAGAGGTCAGTATGGTCTTTTGACTTGGGCCATTTTCTCTCAGCTGACTGGAGGCTGGTGCGATGCTCACGTGGTACATCCGATAACCAGGGGGCAGACAGGGATGCACGGGCTGGTCCAGATGTAGGAGGACATAGGTTGTCCAAGCAGGATGTAAGCGTGGAACACAGAGTGTCTGTGGCACTGTTGGTATTCAAAAGAGAGAGCTCCTAGGAGGGGGGGAGTGCAGACAAGACAGCAGAGGAAAAGCAGGAGGGAGGGAATCCTGATGAGATCCCTGTAGAGAGTGCCAAAAGACTGTTTAGGTGTGAAAAGGGGCAGTCTGCAACACATTGAAGTTGTCTTGCAATCCTATGTGGAAAGAATTTAGTAATGCAAATTCTAAATTGAGTAAAATAAAATGCCACTGTTTACTTAAAGTATATATACTGTATATTGTAAAACTAGTGCTTAAATGTAGTGGGGGATTATACTATTCAACAGAGACCCATTATAATGCATTTTGATCAACATGACATAAGCAATTGATAATGTAGGAATCTGCACAGAATTGTGTCATATTCACTTGCATGGATGTACCAAAGCATTTGCAACTTGTTCAAAGAAATGAGAAAATGCTTGTTTGATGTGCACAAGTGACACAAGGATGTAAGGATTGAACAAAACGTTTTGAGAATTTCAAATCGGATCTGTGAAATGTACCAAATTGACTTAGAAAAAGCTGTATTTAAAGTGGGTGGGGGTACTTTTGGGGCAGTTTTGTTTCACCCAAGTGTCCCATTTCCACCCCTCTCAAACTGATGCATGGATGCATATAGCCAGAAACAATTTGTTTGATGCATGCAAAGAAGCAACACTGTGTGTCTCAAGAAGCATTTATTCATGATTACGTAGACATGCTAAAATTTCAAGGCCACACACTACACATTACACAAAATTTACATTTAGTCATTTAGCAGACGTTTTTATTCAAAGCGACTTACAGACGAGGAAACATTGGAAGCAATTATAACAATATTGGTAACAAAATGCATAAGTTAATTAAATCCAGTCCATTAAAGCCTAGCACAGTATACAAAGCTAAGAATAGTGAGGTAAGTAAAAAAAATATTTTTTTAAGAAGACAGAAAAGAATTAGAGGTTAAAATCAGTCATCTACATTTTGACAGAAGATATGCATTTTCACACACTACACCTGCCTGTAGTGTTCTAGCAGTGTAAGGTTGAGAGTGGGTTTCTTCAGTAGCGGTGTGATGCAGGCCTCTTTGAACGCAGTGGGAAATGTCCCAGTGGTGAGCAAAGAGTTGATGATGTGGGTCAGACCAGGCACAACTGCTGGAGAGATGGCATGGAGGAGATGGGTGGGGATGGAATCCAGTGGGCAGGTGGTAGGGTGGTTGGAACCAAAGACCTTGGAAACATCATTTTCAGACAGAGGAGAAAAGGCGGGTGATGGTGGTGTAGAAATCTGGCTGTTGATGGCGGTAGTTTTCTTTACGAAGAACGATGCAAAATCATTAGCCGTTAACTCCGATGAAGGTGTTGGAGCAGGCGGACAGAGGAGAGAAGAGAAGGTTTTTAAGAGTGTGTGAGAGTCAGGAGAGAGATCAGTATGGTCTTTTGACTTGGGCCATTTTCTCTCAGCTGACTGGAGGCTGGTGCGATGCTCACGTGGTACATCCGATAACCAGGGGGCAGACAGGGATGCACGGGCTGGTCCAGATGTAGGAGGGCATAGGTTGTCCAAGCAGGATGTAAGCGTGGAACACAGAGTGTCTGTGGCACTGTTGGTATTCAAAAGAGAGAGCTCCTCAGAGGGGGGGAGTGCAGACAAGACAGCAGAGGAAAAGCAGGAGGGAGGGAATCCTGATGAGATCCCTGTAGAGAGTGCCAAAAGACTGTTTAGGTTTGAAAAGGGGCCGTCTGCAACACATTGAAGTTGTCTTGCAATCCCATGTTGAAAAAATGTAGTAATGCAAAACACTAAATTGAGTAAAATAAAATGCCACTGTTTACTTAAAGTATACTTACTGTATATTGTAAAGCTAGTGCATAAATGTAATGGGGGATTATACTATTCAACAGAGACCCATTATAATGCATTTTGATCAACATGACATAAGCAATTGATAATGTAGGAATCTGCACAGAATTGTGTCATATTCACTTGCATGGATGTACCAAAGCATTTGCAACTTGTTCAAAGAAATGAGAAAATGCTTGTTTGATGTGCACAAGTGACACAAGGATGTAAGGATTGAACAAGAAGTTTTGATAATTTCAAATCGGATCTGAGAAATGTAGCAAATTGATTTAGAAAAAACTGTATTTAAAGTGGGTGGGGGTACTTTTGGGGCAGTTTTGTTTCACCCAAGTGTCCCATTTCCACCCCTCTCAAACTGATGCCTGGATGCATACAGCCAGAAACAATTTGTTTGATGCATGCAAAGAAGCAACACTGTTTGTCTTAAGAAGCATTTATTCATGATTACGTAGACATGCTAAAATTTCAAGGCCACACACTACACATTACACAAAATTTACATTTAGTCATTTAGCAGACGTTTTTATCCAAAGCGACTTACAGACGAGGAAACATTGGAAGCAATTATAACAATATAGGCAACAAAATGCATAAGTTAATTAAATCCAGTCCATTAAAGCCTAGCACAGTATACAAAGCTAAGAAAAGTGAGGTAAGTAAAAAAAATATTTTTTTAAGAAGACATAAAAGAATTAGAGGTTAAAATCAGTCATCTACATTTTGACAGAAGATATGCATTTTCACAAACTACACCTGCCTGTAGTGTTCTAGCAGTGTAAGGTTGAGAGTGGGTTTCTTCAGTAGCGGTGTGATGCAGGCCTCTTTGAACGCAGTGGGAAATGTCCCAGTGGTGAGCAAAGAGTTGATGATGTGGGTCAGACCAGGCACAACTGCTGGAGAGATGGCATGGAGGAGATGGGTGGGGATGGAATCCAGTGGGCAGGTGGTAGGGTGGTTGGAACCAATGACCTTGGAAACATCATTTTCAGACAGAGGAGAAAAGGTGGGTGATGGTGGTGTAGAAATCTGGCTGTTGATGGCGGTAGTTTTCTTTACGAAGAACGATGCAAAATCATTAGCCGTTAACTCCGATGAAGATGTGGGAGCAGGCGGACAGAGGAGAGCAGAGAAGGTTTTTAAGAGTGTGTGAGAGTCAGGAGAGAGGTCAGTATGGTCTTTTGACTTGGGCCATTTTCTCTCAGCTGACTGGAGGCTGGTGAGATGCTCACGTGGTACATCCGATAACCAGGGGGAGGACAGGGATGCACGTACTGGTCCAGATGTAGGAGGACATAGGTTGTCCAAGTAGGATGTAAGCGTGGAACACAGACTGTCTGTGGCACTGTTGGTATTCAAAAGAGAGAGCTCCTCAGAGGGGGGGAGTGCAGGCAAGACAGCAGAGGAAAAGCAGGAGGGAGGGAATCCTGATGAGATCCCTGTAGAGAGTGCCAAAAGACTGTTTAGGTGTGAAAAGGGGACGTATGCAACACATTGAAGTTGTCTTGCAATCCTATGTGGAAAGAATTTAGTAATGCAAAACACTAAATTGAGTAAAATAAAATGCCACTGTTTACTTAAAGTATACTTACTGTATATTGTAAAACTAGTGCTTAAATGTCATGGGGGATTATACTATTCAACAGAGACCCATTATAATGCATTTTGATCAACATGACATAAGCAATTGATAATGTAGGAATCTGCACAGAATTGTGTCATATTCACTTGCATGGATGTACCAAAGCATTTGCAACTTGTTCAAAGAAATGAGAAAATGCTCGTTTGATGTGGTGAGCAAAGAGTTGATGATGTGGGTCAGACCAGGCACAACTGCTGGAGAGATGGCATGGAGGAGATGGGTGGGGATGGAATCCAGTGGGCAGGTGGTAGGGTGTTTGGAACCAAAGACCTTGGAAACATCATTTCCAGACAGAGGAGAAAAGGCGGGTGATGGTGGTGTAGAAATCTGGCTGTTGATGGCGGTAGTTTTCTTTACGAAGAACGATGCAAAATCATTAGACGTTAACTCCGATGAAGGTGTGGTAGCAGGCGGACAGAGGAGAGCAGAGAAGGTTTTTAAGAGTGTGTGAGAGTCAGGAGAGAGGTCAGTATGGTCTTTTGACATGGGCCATTTTCTCTCAGCTGACTGGAGGCTGGTGCGATGCTCACGTGGTACATCTGATAACCAGGGGGCAGACAGGGATGCACGGGCTGGTCCAGATGTAGGAGGGCATAGGTTGTCCAAGCAGGATGTAAGCGTAGAACACAGAGTGTCTGTGGCACTGTTGGTATTCAAAAGAGAGAGCTCATCAGAGGGGGGGAGTGCAGACAAGACAGCAGAGGAAAAGCAGGAGGGAGGGATTCCTGATGAGATCCCTGTAGAGAGTGCCAAAAGACTGTTTAGGTGTGAAAAGGGGCCGTCTGCAACACATTGAAGTTGTCTTGCAATCCTATGTGGAAAGAATTTAGTAATGCAAAACACTAAATTGAGTAAAATAAAATGCCACTGTTTACTTAAAGTATACTTACTGTATATTGTAAAACTAGTGCTTAAATGTAATGGGGGATTATACTATTCAACAGAGACCCATTATAATGCATTTTGATCAACATGACATAAGCAATTGATAATGTAGGAATCTGCACAGAATTGTGTCATATTCACTTGCATGGATGTACCAAAGCATTTGCAACTTGTTCAAAGAAATGAGAAAATGCTTGTTTGATGTGCACAAGTGACACAAGGATGTTAGGATTGAACAAGAAGTTTTGATAATTTCAAATCGGATCTGAGAAATGTACCAAATTGACTTAGAAAAAACTGTATTTAAAGTGGGTGGGGGTACTTTTGGGGCAGTTTTGTTTCACCCAAGTGTCCCTTTTCCACCCCTCTCAAACTGATGCATGGATGCATATAGCCAGAAACAATTTGTTTGATGCATGCAAAGAAGCAACACTGTGTGTCTCAAGAAGCATTTATTCATGATTACGTACACATGCTAAAATTTCAAGGCCACACACTACACATTACACAAAATTTACATTTAGTCATTTAGCAGACGTTTTTATCCAAAGCGACTTACAGATGAGGAAACATTGGAAGCAATTATAACAATATAGGCAACAAAATGCATAAGTTAATTAAATCCAGTCCATTAAAGCCTAGCACAGTATACAAAGCTAAGAATAGTGAGGTAAGTAAAAAAAATATTTTTTAAGAAGACAGAAAAGAATTAGAGGTTAAAATCGGTCATCTACATTTTGACGGAAGATATGCATTTTCAAACACTACACCGGCCTGTAGTGTTCTAGCAGTGTAAGGTTGAGAGTGGGTTTCTTCAGTAGCGGTGTGATGCAGGCCTCTTTGAACGCAGTGGGAAATGTCCCAGTGGTGAGCAAAGAGTTGATGATGTGGGTCAGATCAGGCACAACTGCTGGAGAGATGGCATGGAGGAGATGGGTGGGGATGGAATCCAGTGGGCAGGTGGTAGGGTGGTTGGAACCAATGACCTTGGAAACATCATTTTCAGACAGAGGAGAAAAGGCGGGTGATGGTGGTGTAGAAATCTGGCTGTTGATGGCGGTAGTTTTCTTTACGAAGAACGATGCAAAATCATTAGCCGTTAACTCCGATGAAGGTGTGGGAGCAGGCGGACAGAGGAGAGCAGAGAAGGTTTTTAAGAGTGTGTGAGAGTCAGGAGAGAGGTCAGTATGGTCTTTTGACTTGGGCCATTTTCTCTCAGCTGACTGGAGGCTGGTGCGATGCTCACGTGGTACATCCGATAACCAGGGGGCAGACAGGGATGCACGGGCTGGTCCAGATGTAAGAGAGCATAGGTTGTCCAAGCAGGATGTGGGCGTGGAACACAGAGTGTCTGTGGCACTGTTGGTATTCAAAAGAGAGAGATCCTCAGAGGGGGGGAGTGCAGACAAGACAGCAGAGGAAAAGCAGGAGGGAGGGACAGTAGGTAGCGCCGGAAAGTGACCAGCGGTAAGATATCTGCGTTGTCTGGAGCGGTGAGGTCGGGGTTGACAAAGAAGTGATCAGACGTGTGCAGCGGAGTGACCTGAGAGTGATGAGTGGAGCATTTCTCGAATCATCCTTGACATTTGCAAAACAGTAAGTGCATTTCTGCTTTTGATTGTTTGATTGCAAGAGACGGCACATGATTCACGTTAACGCTTTTACTGTTTGTACAATAATTTATTGACAGACAGTGTCATTGCGATGCAGACAGGAAAAGACAGCACTGCATAGCACAAACAAATGTAGAAATCTGAACATAAGACAATCTCCTCAGGGAAAACTGTACATGCAGTGCAGTGGAATTACAGTGCAGTCTTCCTACACCTCCTGACGTTCCTGTCTTTTGGGCAACGGATTCTCATCCACATCACAACAAATATCTTCTCTTGCGATACAGCGTGAAAATCATCTTTCAGAGTGTCTAATCTAGCCTCTGGAGGCATCAGCTGTGATTTCATCACACGTTACATCCATGGCAGCCAGAAGGGTAATCTGTGTATGCGGCTGGCGATCATATACTTTTAATCTTCATGCTGAGAAAAATTCCTCAACGGCATTGAGTAGGGTGAGAGGAACTCCACCAGCATCCTGTTGTGGGCCGCAAACCATTGCCTGATGATGTTGGAGCAATGGAAACTGACATTGTCCCAAACTAACACGTACTTTGGCAGGTCATCTCCAATCTGCACCCTCTCTTGTTCAGGGATGTGAAAAGGGGCCGTCTGCAACCCAGTGAAGTTGTCTTGCAGTCCTATGTTGAAAGAATATAGTATGAAATAAATTTACATTTAGTCATTTAGCAGACGTTTTTATCCAAAGCGACTTACAGACGAGGAAACATTGGAAGCCATTATAACAATATAGGCAACAAAATGCACAAGTTAATTAAATCCAGTCCATTAAAGCCTAGCACAGTAGACAAAGCTAAGAATAGTGAGGTAAGTAAAACAATTATTACGCAGTGGGAAATGTCCCAGTGGTGAGCAAAGAGTTGATGATGTGGGTCAGACCAGGCACAACTGCTGGAGAGATGGCATGGAGGAGATGGGTGGGGATGGAATCCAGTGGGCAGGTGGTAGGGTGGTTGGAACCAATGACCTTGGAAACATCATTTTCAGACAGAGGAGAAAAGGCGGTGGTGTAGAAATCTGGCTGTTGATGGCGGTAGTTGTCTTTACGAAGAACGATGCAAAATCATTAGCCGTTAACTCCGATGAAGGTGTGGGAGCAGGCGGACAGAGGAGAGCAGAGAAGGTTTTTAAGAGTGTGAGAGTCAGGAGAGTTGCTGATCTTCGAGTGGTTATAATCAGTTTTTGCAGAGGTGACGTCAACGGAGAAAGTAGATAGAAGAGACTGGTAGAGAGAGAGGTCAGTATGGTCTTTTGACTTGAGCCATTTTCTCTCAGCTGACTGGAGGCTGGTGCGATGCTCACGTGGTACATCCGATAACCAGGGGGCAGACAGGGATGCACGGGCTGGTCCAGAAGTAGGAGGGCATAGGTTGTCCAAGAAGGATGTAAGCGTGGAACACAGAGTGTATGTGGCACTGTTGGTATTCAAAAGAGAGAGCTCCTCAGAGGGGGGGAGTGCAGACAAGACAGCAGAGGAAAAGCAGGAGGGAGGGAATCCTGATGAGATCCCTGTAGAGAGTGTCAAAAGACTGTTTAGGTGTGAAAAGGGGCCGTCTGCAACACATTGAAGTTGTCTTGCAATCCTATGTGGAAAGAATTTAGTAATGAAAACACTAAATTGATTAAAATAAAATGCCACTGTTTACTTAAAGTATACTTACTGTATATTGTAAAACTAGTGCTTAAATGTCATGGGGGATTATACTATTCAACAGAGACCCATTATAATGCATTTTGATCAACATGACATAAGCAATTGATAATGTAGGAATCTACACAGAATTGTGTCATATTCACTTGCATGGATGTACCAAAGCATTTGCAACTTGTTCAAAGAAATGAGAAAATGCTTGTTTGATGTGCACAAGTGACACAAGGATGTAAGGATTGAACAAGAAGTTTTGAGAATTTCAAATCGGATCTGAGAAATGTACCAAATTGACTTAGAAAAAAATTTATTTAAAGTGGGTGGGGGTACTTTTGGGGCAGTTTTGTTTCACCCAAGTGTCCCATTTCCACCCCTCTCAAACTGATGCATGGATGCATATAGCCAGAAACAATTTGTTTGATGCATGCAAAGAAGCAACACTGTGTGTCTCAAGAAGCATTTATTCATGATTACTTAGACATGCTAAAATTTCAAGGCCACACACTACACATTACACAAAATTTACATTTAGTCATTTAGCAGACGTTTTTATCCAAAGCGACTTACAGACGAGGAAACATTGGAAGCAATTATAGCAATATAGGCAACAAAATGCATAAGTTAATTAAATGCAGTCCATTAAAGCCTAGCACAGTATACAAAGCTAAGAATAGTGAGGTAAGTAAAAAAAATATTTTTTAAGAAGACAGAAAAGAATTAGAGGTTAAAATCGGTCATCTAAATTTTGACGGACGATATGCATTTTCACACACTACACCGGCCTGTAGTGTTCTAGCAGTGTAAGGTTGAGAGCGGGTTTCTTCAGTAGCGGTTTGATGCAGGCCTCTTTAAACGCAGTGGGAAATGTCCAGTGGTGAGCAAAGAGTTGATGAAGTGGGTCAGACCAGGCAAAACTGCTGGAGAGAAGGCATGGAGGAGATGGGTGGGGATGGAATCCAGTGGGCAGGTGGTAGGGTGGTTGGAACCGATTACCTTGGAAACATCATTTTCAGACAGAGGAGAAAAGGCGGTGGTGTAGAAATCTGGCTGTTGATGGCGGTAGTTTTCTTTACGAAGAACGATGCAAAATCATTAGCCGTTAACTCCGATGAAGGTGTGGGAGCAGGCGGACAGAGGAGAGCAGAGAAGGTTTTTAAGAGTGTGTGAGAGTCAGGAGAGTTGCTGATCTTCGAGTGGTTATAATCAGTTTTTGCAGAGGTGACGTCAACGGAGAAAGTAGAGAGAAGAGACTGGTAGAGAGAGAGGTCAGTATGGTCTTTTGACTTGGGCCATTTTCTCTCAGCTGACTGGAGGCTGGTGTGATGCTCACGTGGTACATCCGATAACCAGGGGGCAGACAGGGATGCACGGGCTGGTCCAGATGTAGGAGGGCATAGGTTGTCCAAGCAGGATGTAAGCGTGGAACACAGAGTGTCTGTGGCACTGTTGGTATTCAAAAGAAAGAGCTCCTCAGAGGGGAGGAGTGCAGACAAGACATTAGAGGAAAAGCAGGAGGGAGGGAATCCTGATGAGATCCCTGTAGAGAGTGCCAAAAGACTGTTTAGCTGTGAAAAGGGGCCGTCTGCAACACATTGAAGTTGTCTTGCAATCCTATGTGGAAAGAATCTAGTAATGCAAAACACTAAATTGGGTAAAATAAAATGCCACTGTTTACTTAAAGTATACTTACTGTGTATTGTAAAACTAGTGCTTAAATGTCATGGGGGATTATACTATTCAACAGAGACCCATTATAATGCATTTTGATCAACATGACATAATCAATTGATAATGTAGGAATCTGCACAGAATTGTGTCATATTCACTTGCATGGATGTACCAAAGCATTTGCAACTTGTTCAAGAAATGAGAAAATGCTTGTTTGATGTGCACAAGTGACACAAGGATGTAAGGATTGAACAAGAAGTTTTGATAATTTCAAATCGGATCTGAGAAATGTACCAAATTGACTTAGAAAAAACTGTATTTAAAGTGGGTGGGGGTACTTTTGGGGCAGTTTTGTTTCACCCAAGTGTACCCTTTTCCACCCCTCTCAAACTGATGCATGGATGCATATAGCCAGAAACAATTTGTTTGATGCATGCAAAGAAGCAACACTGTGTGTCTCAAGAAGCATTTATTCATGATTACGTAGACATGCTAAAATTTCAAGGCCACACACTACACATTACACATGACATTACACAATTCATAAAATTTACATTTAGTCATTTAGCAGACGTTTTTATCCAAAGCGACTTACAGACGAGGAAACATTGGAAGCAATTATAACAATATAGGCAACAAAATGCATAAGTTAATTAAATCCAGTCCATTAAAGCCTAGCACAGTATACAAAGCTAAGAATAGTGAGGTAAGTAAAAAAAATATTTTTTTAAGAAGACAGAAAAGAATTAGAGGTTAAAATCAGTCATCTACATTTTGACAGAAGATATGCATTTTCACACACCACACCTGCCTGTAGTGTTCTAGCAGTTTAAGGTTGAGAGTGGGTTTCTTCAGTAGCGGTGTGATGCAGGCCTCTTTAAACGCAGTGGGAAATGTCCCAGTGGTGAGCAAAGAGTTGATGATGTGGGTCAGACCAGGCACAACTGCTGGAGAGATGGCATGGAGGAGATGGATGGGGAGTGAATCCAGTGGGCAGGTGGTAGGGTGGTTGGAACCAATGACCTTGGAAACATCATTTTCAGACAGAGGAGAAAAGGCGGGTGATGGTGGTGTAGAAATCTGGCTGTTGATGGCCGTAGTTTTCTTTACGAAGAACGATACAAAATCATTAGCCGTTAACTCCGATGAAGGTGTGGGAGCAGGCGGACAGAGGAGAGCAGAGAAGGTTTTTAAGAGTGTGTGAGAGTCAGGAGAGTTGCTGATCTTCGAGTGGTTATAATCAGTTTTTGCAGAGGTGACGTCAACGGAGAAAGTAGAGAGAAGAGACTGGTAGAGAGAGAGGTCAGTATGGTCTTTTGACTTGGGCCATTTTCTCTCAGCTGACTGGAGGCTGGTGTGATGCTCACGTGGTACATCCGATAACCAGGGGGCAGACAGGGATGCACGGGCTGGTCCAGATGTAGGAGGGCATAGGTTGTCCAAGCAGGATGTAAGCGTGGAACACAGAGTGTCTGTGGCACTGTTGGTATTCAAAAGAAAGAGCTCCTCAGAGGGGAGGAGTGCAGACAAGACATTAGAGGAAAAGCAGGAGGGAGGGAATCCTGATGAGATCCCTGTAGAGAGTGCCAAAAGACTGTTTAGCTGTGAAAAGGGGCCGTCTGCAACACATTGAAGTTGTCTTGCAATCCTATGTGGAAAGAATCTAGTAATGCAAAACACTAAATTGGGTAAAATAAAATGCCACTGTTTACTTAAAGTATACTTACTGTGTATTGTAAAACTAGTGCTTAAATGTCATGGGGGATTATACTATTCAACAGAGACCCATTATAATGCATTTTGATCAACATGACATAATCAATTGATAATGTAGGAATCTGCACAGAATTGTGTCATATTCACTTGCATGGATGTACCAAAGCATTTGCAACTTGTTCAAGAAATGAGAAAATGCTTGTTTGATGTGCACAAGTGACACAAGGATGTAAGGATTGAACAAGAAGTTTTGATAATTTCAAATCGGATCTGAGAAATGTACCAAATTGACTTAGAAAAAACTGTATTTAAAGTGGGTGGGGGTACTTTTGGGGCAGTTTTGTTTCACCCAAGTGTACCCTTTTCCACCCCTCTCAAACTGATGCATGGATGCATATAGCCAGAAACAATTTGTTTGATGCATGCAAAGAAGCAACACTGTGTGTCTCAAGAAGCATTTATTCATGATTACGTAGACATGCTAAAATTTCAAGGCCACACACTACACATTACACATGACATTACACAATTCATAAAATTTACATTTAGTCATTTAGCAGACGTTTTTATCCAAAGCGACTTACAGACGAGGAAACATTGGAAGCAATTATAACAATATAGGCAACAAAATGCATAAGTTAATTAAATCCAGTCCATTAAAGCCTAGCACAGTATACAAAGCTAAGAATAGTGAGGTAAGTAAAAAAAATATTTTTTTAAGAAGACAGAAAAGAATTAGAGGTTAAAATCAGTCATCTACATTTTGACAGAAGATATGCATTTTCACACACCACACCTGCCTGTAGTGTTCTAGCAGTTTAAGGTTGAGAGTGGGTTTCTTCAGTAGCGGTGTGATGCAGGCCTCTTTAAACGCAGTGGGAAATGTCCCAGTGGTGAGCAAAGAGTTGATGATGTGGGTCAGACCAGGCACAACTGCTGGAGAGATGGCATGGAGGAGATGGATGGGGAGTGAATCCAGTGGGCAGGTGGTAGGGTGGTTGGAACCAATGACCTTGGAAACATCATTTTCAGACAGAGGAGAAAAGGCGGGTGATGGTGGTGTAGAAATCTGGCTGTTGATGGCCGTAGTTTTCTTTACGAAGAACGATACAAAATCATTAGCCGTTAACTCCGATGAAGGTGTGGGAGCAGGCGGACAGAGGAGAGCAGAGAAGGTTTTTAAGAGTGTGTGAGAGTAAGGAGAGAGGTCAGTATGGTCTTTTGACTTGAGCCATTTTCTCTCAGCTGACTGGAGGCTGGTGCGATGCTCACGTGGTACATCCGATAACCAGGGGGCAGACAGGGATGCACGGGCTGGTCCAGAAGTAGGAGGGCATAGGTTTTCCAAGCAGGATGTAAGCGTGGAACACAGAGTGTATGTGGCACTGTTGGTATTCAAAAGAGAGAGCTCCTCAGAGGGGGGGAGTGCAGACAAGACAGCAGAGGAAAAGCAGGAGGGAGGGAATCCTGATGAGATCCCTGTAGAGAGTGTCAAAAGACTGTTTAGGTGTGAAAAGGGGCCGTCTGCAACACATTGAAGTTGTCTTGCAATCCTATGTGGAAAGAATTTAGTAATGAAAACACTAAATTGATTAAAATAAAATGCCACTGTTTACTTAAAGTATACTTACTGTATATTGTAAAACTAGTGCTTAAATGTCATGGGGGATTATACTATTCAACAGAGACCCATTATAATGCATTTTGATCAACATGACATAAGCAATTGATAATGTAGGAATCTACACAGAATTGTGTCATATTCACTTGCATGGATGTACCAAAGCATTTGCAACTTGTTCAAAGAAATGAGAAAATGCTTGTTTGATGTGCACAAGTGACACAAGGATGTAAGGATTGAACAAGAAGTTTTGATAATTTCAAATCGGATCTGAGAAATGTACCAAATTGACTTAGAAAAAAATGTATTTAAAGTGGCTGGGGGTACTTTTGGGGCAGTTTTGTTTCACCCAAGTGTCCCATTTCCACCCCTCTCAAACTGATGCATGGATGCATATAGCCAGAAACAATTTGTTTGATGCATGCAAAGAAGCAACACTGTGTGTCTCAAGAAGCATTTATTCATGATTACTTAGACATGCTAAAATTTCAAGGCCACACACTACACATTACACAAAATTTACATTTAGTCATTTAGCAGACGTTTTTATCCAAAGCGACTTACAGACGAGGAAACATTGGAAGCAATTATAGCAATATAGGCAACAAAATGCATAAGTTAATTAAATGCAGTCCATTAAAGCCTAGCACAGTAGACAAAGCTAAGAATAGTGAGGTAAGTAAAAAAAATATTTTTTAAGAAGACAGAAAAGAATTAGAGGTTAAAATCGGTCATCTAAATTTTGACGGACGATATGCATTTTCACACACTACACCGGCCTGTAGTGTTCTAGCAGTGTAAGGTTGAGAGCTGGTTTCTTCAGTAGCGGTGTGATGCAGGCCTCTTTAAACGCAGTGGGAAATGTCCAGTGGTGAGCAAAGAGTTGATGATGTGGGTCAGACCAGGCAAAACTGCTGGAGAGATGGCATGGAGAAAATGGGTGGGGATGGGATCCAGTGGGCAGGTTGTAGTGTGGTTGGAACCAATGACCTTGGAAACATCATTTTCAGACAGAGGAGAAAAGGCGCGTGATGGTGGTGTAGAAATCTGGCTGTTGATGGCGGTAGTTTTCTTTACGAAGAACGATGCAAAATCATTAGCCGTTAACTCCGATGAAGGTGTGGGAGCAGGCGGACAGAGGAGAGCAGAGAAGGTTTTTAAGAGTGTGTGAGAGTCAGGAGAGTTGCTGATCTTCGAGTGGTTACAATCACTTTTTGCAGAGGTGACGTCAACGGAGAAAGTAGAGAGAAGAGACTGGTAGAGAGAGAGGTCAGTATGGTCTTTTGACTTGGGCCATTTTCTCTCAGCTGACTGGAGGCTGGTGTGATGCTCACGTGGTACATCCGATAACCAGGGGGCAGACAGGGATGCACGGGCTAGTCCAGATGTAGGAGGGCATAGGTTGTCCAAGCAGGATGTAAGCGTGGAACACAGAGTGTCTGTGGCACTGTTGGTATTCAAAAGAGAGAGCTCCTCAGAGGGGGGGATTGCAGACAAGACAGCAGAGGAAAAGCAGGAGGGAGGGAATCCTGATGAGATCCCTGTAGAGAGTGCCAAAAGACTGTTTAGCTGTGAAAAGGGGCCGTCTGCAACACATTGAAGTTGTCTTGCAATCCTATGTGGAAAGAATCTAGTAATGCAAAACACTAAATTGGGTAAAATAAAATGCCACTGTTTACTTAAAGTATACTTACTGTGTATTGTAAAACTAGTGCTTAAATGTCATGGGGGATTATACTATTCAACAGAGACCCATTATAATGCATTTTGATCAACATGACATAAGCAATTGATAATGTAGGAATCTGCACAGAATTGTGTCATATTCACTTGCATGGATGTACCAAAGCATTTGCAACTTGTTCAAGAAATGAGAAAATGCTTGTTTGATGTGCACAAGTGACACAAGGATGTAAGGATTGAACAAGAAGTTTTGAGAATTTCAAATCGGATCTGTGAAATGTACCAAATTGACTTAGAAAAAACTGTATTTAAAGTGGGTGGGGGTACTTTTGGGGCAGTTTTGTTTCACCCAAGTGTACCCATTTCCACCCCTCTCAAACTGATGCATGGATGCATATAGCCAGAAACAATTTGTTTGTTGCATGCAAAGAAGCAACACTGTGTGTCTCAAGAAGCATTTATTCATGATTACGTAGACATGCTAAAATTTCAAGGCCACACACTACACATAACACATGACATTACACATTTCATAAAATTTACATTTAGTCATTTAGCAGATGTTTTTATCCAAAGCGACTTACAGACGAGGAAACATTGGAAGCAATTATAACAATATAGGCAACAAAATGCATAAGTTAATTAAATCCAGTCCATTAAAGCCTAGCACAGTATACAAAGCTAAGAATAGTGAGGTAAGTAAAAAAATATTTTTTTAAGAAGACAGAAAAGAATTAGAGGTTAAAATCAGTCATCTACATTTTGACAGAAGATATGCATTTTCACACACTACACCTGCCTGTAGTGTTCTAGCAGTGTAAGGTTGAGAGTGGGTTTCTTCAGTAGCGGTGTGATGCAGGCCTCTTTGAACGCAGTGGGAAATGTCCCAGTGGTGAGCAAAGAGTTGATGATGTGGGTCAGACCAGGCACAACTGCTGGAGAGATGGCATGGAGGAGATGGGTGGGGATGGAATCCAGTGGGCAGGTGGTAGGGTGGTTGGAACCAATGACCTTGGAAACATCATTTTCAGACAGAGGAGAAAAGGCGGGTGATGGTGGTGTAGAAATCTGGCTGTTGATGGCGGTAGTTTTCTTTACGAAAAACGATGCAAAATCATTAGCCGTTAACTCCGATGAAGGTGTGGGAGCAGGCGGACAGAGGAGAGCAGAGAAGGTTTTTAAGAGTGTGTGAGAGTCAGGAGAGAGGTCAGTATGGTCTTTTGACTCGGGCCATTTTCTCTCAGCTGACTGGAGGCTGGTGTGATGCTCACGTGGTACATCCGACAACCAGGGGGCAGACAGGGATGCACGGGCTGGTCCAGATGTAGGAGGACATAGGTTGTCCAAGCAGGATGTAAGCGTGGAACACAGAGTGTCTGTGGCACTGTTGGTATTCAAAAGAGAGAGCTCCTCAGAGGGGGGGAGTGCAGACAAGACAGCAGAGGAAAAGCAGGAGGGAGGGAATCCTGATGAGATCCCTGTAGAGAGTGCCAAAAGACTGTTTAGGTGTGAAAAGGGGCCGTCTGCAACACATTGAAGTTGTCTTGCAATCCTATGTGGAAAGAATTTAGTAATGCAAAACACTAAATTGAGTAAAATAAAATGCCACTGTTTACTTAAAGTATACTTACTGTATATTGTAAAACTAGTGCTTAAATGTCATGGGGGATTATACTATTCAACAGAGACCCATTATAATGCATTTTGATCAACATGACATAAGCAATTGATAATGTAGGAATCTCCACAGAATTGTGTCATATTCACTGGCATGGATGTACCAAAGCATTTGCAACTTGTTCAAAGAAATGAGAAAATGCTTGTTTGATGTGCACAATTGACACAAGGATGTAAGGATTGAACAAAACGTTTTGAGAATTTCAAATCGGATCTGAGAAACGTACCAAATTGAATTGGAGAAAACTGTATTTAAAGTGGGTGGGGGTTCTTTTGGGGCAGTTTTGTTTCACCCAAGTTTCCCATTTCCACCCCTCTCAAACTGATGCATGGATGCATATAGCCAGAAACAATTTGTTTGATGCATGCAAAGAAGCAACACTGTGTGTCTCAAGAAGCATTTATTCATGATTACGTAGACATGCTAAAATTTCAAGGCCACACACTACACATTACACATGACATTACACATTTCATTAAATTTACATTTAGTCATTTAGCAGATGTTTTTATCCAAAGCGACTTACAGACGAGGAAACATTGGAAGCAATTATAACAATATAGGCAACAAAATGCATAAGTTAATTAAATCCAGTCCATTAAAACCTAGCACAGTATACAAAGCTAAGAATAGTGAGGTAAGTAAAAAAAATATTTTTTTAAGAAGACAGAAAAGAATTAGAGGTTAAAATCAGTCATCTACATTTTGACAGAAGATATGCATTTTCACACACTACACCTGCCTGTAGTGTTCTAGCAGTGTAAGGTTGAGAGTGGGTTTCTTCAGTAGCGGTGTGATGCAGGCCTCTTTGAACGCAGTTGGAAATGTCCCAGTGGTGAGCAAAGAGTTGATGATGTGGGTCAGACCAGGCACAACTGCTGGAGAGATGGCATGGAGGAGATGGGTGGGGATGGAATCCAGTGGGCAGGTGGTAGGGTGGTTGGAACCAATGACCTTGGAAACATCATTTTCAGACAGAGGAGAAAAGGCGGGTGATGGTGGTGTAGAAATCTGGCTGTTGATGGCGGTAGTTTTCTTCACGAAAAACGAAGCAAAATCATTAGCCGTTAACTCCGATGAAGGTGTGGGAGCAGGCGGACAGAGGAGAGCGGAGAAGGTTTTTAAGAGTGTGTGAGAGTCAGGAGAGAGGTCAGTATGGTCTTTTGACTTGGGCCATTTTCTCTCAGCTGACTGGAGGCTGGTGCGATGCTCACGTGGTACATCCGATAACCAGGGGGCAGACAGGGATGCACGGGCTGGTCCAGATGTAGGAGGACATAGGTTGTCCAAGTAGGATGTAAGCGTGGAACACAGAGTGTCTGTGGCACTGTTGGTATTCAAAAGAGAGAGCTCCTCAGAGGGGGGGAGTGCAGACAAGACAGCAGAGGAAAAGCAGGAGGGAGGGAATCCTGATGAGATCCCTGTAGAGAGTGCCAAAAGACTGTTTAGGTGTGAAAAGGGGACGTATGCAACACATTGAAGTTGTCTTGCAATCCTATGTGGAAAGAATTTAGTAATGCAAAACAATAAATTGAGTAAAATAAAATGCCACTGTTTACTTAAAGTATACTTACTGTATATTGTAAAACTAGTGCTTAAATGTCATGGGGGATTATACTATTCAACAGAGACCCATTATAATGCATTATGATCAACATGACATAAGCAATTGATAATGTAGGAATCTGCACAGAATTGTGTCATATTCACTTGCATGGATGTACCAAAGCATTTGCAACTTGTTCAAGAAATGAGAAAATGCTTGTTTGATGTGCACAAGTGACACAAGGATGTAAGGATTGAACAAGAAGTTTTGAGAATTTCAAATCGGATCTGTGAAATGTACCAAATTGACTTAGAAAAAACTGTATTTAAAGTGGGTGGGGGTACTTTTGGGGCAGTTTTGTTTCACCCAAGTGTACCCATTTCCACCCCTCTCAAACTGATGCATGGATGCATATAGCCAGAAACAATTTGTTTGTTGCATGCAAAGAAGCAACACTGTGTGTCTCAAGAAGCATTTATTCATGATTACGTAGACATGCTAAAATTTCAAGGCCACACACTACACATAACACATGACATTACACATTTCATAAAATTTACATTTAGTCATTTAGCAGATGTTTTTATCCAAAGCGACTTACAGACGAGGAAACATTGGAAGCAATTATAACAATATAGGCAACAAAATGCATAAGTTAATTAAATCCAGTCCATTAAAGCCTAGCACAGTATACAAAGCTAAGAATAGTGAGGTAAGTAAAAAAATATTTTTTTAAGAAGACAGAAAAGAATTAGAGGTTAAAATCAGTCATCTACATTTTGACAGAAGATATGCATTTTCACACACTACACCTGCCTGTAGTGTTCTAGCAGTGTAAGGTTGAGAGTGGGTTTCTTCAGTAGCGGTGTGATGCAGGCCTCTTTGAACGCAGTGGGAAATGTCCCAGTGGTGAGCAAAGAGTTGATGATGTGGGTCAGACCAGGCACAACTGCTGGAGAGATGGCATGGAGGAGATGGGTGGGGAGTGAATCCAGTGGGCAGGTGGTAGGGTGGTTGGAACCAATGACCTTGGAAACATCATTTTCAGACAGAGGAGAAAAGGCGGGTGATGGTGGTGTAGAAATCTGGCTGTTGATGGCGGTAGTTTTCTTTACGAAAAACGATGCAAAATCATTAGCCGTTAACTCCGATGAAGGTGTGGGAGCAGGCGGACAGAGGAGAGCAGAGAAGGTTTTTAAGAGTGTGTGAGAGTCAGGAGAGAGGTCAGTATGGTCTTTTGACTCGGGCCATTTTCTCTCAGCTGACTGGAGGCTGGTGTGATGCTCACGTGGTACATCCGATAACCAGGGGGCAGACAGGGATGCACGGGCTGGTCCAGATGTAGGAGGACATAGGTTGTCCAAGCAGGATGTAAGCGTGGAACACAGAGTGTCTGTGGCACTGTTGGTATTCAAAAGAGAGAGCTCCTCAGAGGGGGGGAGTGCAGACAAGACAGCAGAGGAAAAGCAGGAGGGAGGGAATCCTGATGAGATCCCTGTAGAGAGTGCCAAAAGACTGTTTAGGTGTGAAAAGGGGCCGTCTGCAACACATTGAAGTTGTCTTGCAATCCTATGTGGAAAGAATTTAGTAATGCAAAACACTAAATTGAGTAAAATAAAATGCCACTGTTTACTTAAAGTATACTTACTGTATATTGTAAAACTAGTGCTTAAATGTCATGGGGGATTATACTATTCAACAGAGACCCATTATAATGCATTTTGATCAACATGACATAAGCAATTGATAATGTAGGAATCTCCACAGAATTGTGTCATATTCACTGGCATGGATGTACCAAAGCATTTGCAACTTGTTCAAAGAAATGAGAAAATGCTTGTTTGATGTGCACAATTGACACAAGGATGTAAGGATTGAACAAAACGTTTTGAGAATTTCAAATCGGATCTGAGAAACGTACCAAATTGAATTGGAGAAAACTGTATTTAAAGTGGGTGGGGGTTCTTTTGGGGCAGTTTTGTTTCACCCAAGTTTCCCATTTCCACCCCTCTCAAACTGATGCATGGATGCATATAGCCAGAAACAATTTGTTTGATGCATGCAAAGAAGCAACACTGTGTGTCTCAAGAAGCATTTATTCATGATTACGTAGACATGCTAAAATTTCAAGGCCACACACTACACATTACACATGACATTACACATTTCATTAAATTTACATTTAGTCATTTAGCAGATGTTTTTATCCAAAGCGACTTACAGACGAGGAAACATTGGAAGCAATTATAACAATATAGGCAACAAAATGCATAAGTTAATTAAATCCAGTCCATTAAAACCTAGCACAGTATACAAAGCTAAGAATAGTGAGGTAAGTAAAAAAAATATTTTTTTAAGAAGACAGAAAAGAATTAGAGGTTAAAATCAGTCATCTACATTTTGACAGAAGATATGCATTTTCACACACTACACCTGCCTGTAGTGTTCTAGCAGTGTAAGGTTGAGAGTGGGTTTCTTCAGTAGCGGTGTGATGCAGGCCTCTTTGAACGCAGTTGGAAATGTCCCAGTGGTGAGCAAAGAGTTGATGATGTGGGTCAGACCAGGCACAACTGCTGGAGAGATGGCATGGAGGAGATGGGTGGGGATGGAATCCAGTGGGCAGGTGGTAGGGTGGTTGGAACCAATGACCTTGGAAACATCATTTTCAGACAGAGGAGAAAAGGCGGGTGATGGTGGTGTAGAAATCTGGCTGTTGATGGCGGTAGTTTTCTTCACGAAAAACGAAGCAAAATCATTAGCCGTTAACTCCGATGAAGGTGTGGGAGCAGGCGGACAGAGGAGAGCAGAGAAGGTTTTTAAGAGTGTGTGAGAGTCAGGAGAGAGGTCAGTATGGTCTTTTGACTTGGGCCATTTTCTCTCAGCTGACTGGAGGCTGGTGCGATGCTCACGTGGTACATCCGATAACCAGGGGGCAGACAGGGATGCACGGGCTGGTCCAGATGTAGGAGGACATAGGTTGTCCAAGTAGGATGTAAGCGTGGAACACAGAGTGTCTGTGGCACTGTTGGTATTCAAAAGAGAGAGCTCCTCAGAGGGGGGGAGTGCAGACAAGACAGCAGAGGAAAAGCAGGAGGGAGGGAATCCTGATGAGATCCCTGTAGAGAGTGCCAAAAGACTGTTTAGGTGTGAAAAGGGGACGTATGCAACACATTGAAGTTGTCTTGCAATCCTATGTGGAAAGAATTTAGTAATGCAAAACAATAAATTGAGTAAAATAAAATGCCACTGTTTACTTAAAGTATACTTACTGTATATTGTAAAACTAGTGCTTAAATGTCATGGGGGATTATACTATTCAACAGAGACCCATTATAATGCATTATGATCAACATGACATAAGCAATTGATAATGTAGGAATCTGCACAGAATTGTGTCATATTCACTTGCATGGATGTACCAAAGCATTTGCAACTTGTTCAAGAAATGAGAAAATGCTTGTTTGATGTGCACAAGTGACACAAGGATGTAAGGATTGAACAAGAAGTTTTGAGAATTTCAAATCGGATCTGTGAAATGTACCAAATTGACTTAGAAAAAACTGTATTTAAAGTGGGTGGGGGTACTTTTGGGGCAGTTTTGTTTCACCCAAGTGTACCCATTTCCACCCCTCTCAAACTGATGCATGGATGCATATAGCCAGAAACAATTTGTTTGTTGCATGCAAAGAAGCAACACTGTGTGTCTCAAGAAGCATTTATTCATGATTACGTAGACATGCTAAAATTTCAAGGCCACACACTACACATAACACATGACATTACACATTTCATAAAATTTACATTTAGTCATTTAGCAGATGTTTTTATCCAAAGCGACTTACAGACGAGGAAACATTGGAAGCAATTATAACAATATAGGCAACAAAATGCATAAGTTAATTAAATCCAGTCCATTAAAGCCTAGCACAGTATACAAAGCTAAGAATAGTGAGGTAAGTAAAAAAATATTTTTTTAAGAAGACAGAAAAGAATTAGAGGTTAAAATCAGTCATCTACATTTTGACAGAAGATATGCATTTTCACACACTACACCTGCCTGTAGTGTTCTAGCAGTGTAAGGTTGAGAGTGGGTTTCTTCAGTAGCGGTGTGATGCAGGCCTCTTTGAACGCAGTGGGAAATGTCCCAGTGGTGAGCAAAGAGTTGATGATGTGGGTCAGACCAGGCACAACTGCTGGAGAGATGGCATGGAGGAGATGGGTGGGGATGGAATCCAGTGGGCAGGTGGTAGGGTGGTTGGAACCAATGACCTTGGAAACATCATTTTCAGACAGAGGAGAAAAGGCGGGTGATGGTGGTGTAGAAATCTGGCTGTTGATGGCGGTAGTTTTCTTTACGAAAAACGATGCAAAATCATTAGCCGTTAACTCCGATGAAGGTGTGGGAGCAGGCGGACAGAGGAGAGCAGAGAAGGTTTTTAAGAGTGTGTGAGAGTCAGGAGAGAGGTCAGTATGGTCTTTTGACTCGGGCCATTTTCTCTCAGCTGACTGGAGGCTGGTGTGATGCTCACGTGGTACATCCGATAACCAGGGGGCAGACAGGGATGCACGGGCTGGTCCAGATGTAGGAGGACATAGGTTGTCCAAGCAGGATGTAAGCGTGGAACACAGAGTGTCTGTGGCACTGTTGGTATTCAAAAGAGAGAGCTCCTCAGAGGGGGGGAGTGCAGACAAGACAGCAGAGGAAAAGCAGGAGGGAGGGAATCCTGATGAGATCCCTGTAGAGAGTGCCAAAAGACTGTTTAGGTGTGAAAAGGGGCCGTCTGCAACACATTGAAGTTGTCTTGCAATCCTATGTGGAAAGAATTTAGTAATGCAAAACACTAAATTGAGTAAAATAAAATGCCACTGTTTACTTAAAGTATACTTACTGTATATTGTAAAACTAGTGCTTAAATGTCATGGGGGATTATACTATTCAACAGAGACCCATTATAATGCATTTTGATCAACATGACATAAGCAATTGATAATGTAGGAATCTCCACAGAATTGTGTCATATTCACTGGCATGGATGTACCAAAGCATTTGCAACTTGTTCAAAGAAATGAGAAAATGCTTGTTTGATGTGCACAATTGACACAAGGATGTAAGGATTGAACAAAACGTTTTGAGAATTTCAAATCGGATCTGAGAAACGTACCAAATTGAATTGGAGAAAACTGTATTTAAAGTGGGTGGGGGTTCTTTTGGGGCAGTTTTGTTTCACCCAAGTTTCCCATTTCCACCCCTCTCAAACTGATGCATGGATGCATATAGCCAGAAACAATTTGTTTGATGCATGCAAAGAAGCAACACTGTGTGTCTCAAGAAGCATTTATTCATGATTACGTAGACATGCTAAAATTTCAAGGCCACACACTACACATTACACATGACATTACACATTTCATTAAATTTACATTTAGTCATTTAGCAGATGTTTTTATCCAAAGCGACTTACAGACGAGGAAACATTGGAAGCAATTATAACAATATAGGCAACAAAATGCATAAGTTAATAAAATCCAGTCCATTAAAACCTAGCACAGTATACAAAGCTAAGAATAGTGAGGTAAGTAAAAAAAATATTTTTTTAAGAAGACAGAAAAGAATTAGAGGTTAAAATCAGTCATCTACATTTTGACAGAAGATATGCATTTTCACACACTACACCTGCCTGTAGTGTTCTAGCAGTGTAAGGTTGAGAGTGGGTTTCTTCAGTAGCGGTGTGATGCAGGCCTCTTTGAACGCAGTTGGAAATGTCCCAGTGGTGAGCAAAGAGTTGATGATGTGGGTCAGACCAGGCACAACTGCTGGAGAGATGGCATGGAGGAGATGGGTGGGGATGGAATCCAGTGGGCAGGTGGTAGGGTGGTTGGAACCAATGACCTTGGAAACATCATTTTCAGACAGAGGAGAAAAGGCGGGTGATGGTGGTGTAGAAATCTGGCTGTTGATGGCGGTAGTTTTCTTCACGAAAAACGAAGCAAAATCATTAGCCGTTAACTCCGATGAAGGTGTGGGAGCAGGCGGACAGAGGAGAGCAGAGAAGGTTTTTAAGAGTGTGTGAGAGTCAGGAGAGAGGTCAGTATGGTCTTTTGACTTGGGCCATTTTCTCTCAGCTGACTGGAGGCTGGTGCGATGCTCACGTGGTACATCCGATAACCAGGGGGCAGACAGGGATGCACGGGCTGGTCCAGATGTAGGAGGACATAGGTTGTCCAAGTAGGATGTAAGCGTGGAACACAGAGTGTCTGTGGCACTGTTGGTATTCAAAAGAGAGAGCTCCTCAGAGGGGGGGAGTGCAGACAAGACAGCAGAGGAAAAGCAGGAGGGAGGGAATCCTGATGAGATCCCTGTAGAGAGTGCCAAAAGACTGTTTAGGTGTGAAAAGGGGACGTATGCAACACATTGAAGTTGTCTTGCAATCCTATGTGGAAAGAATTTAGTAATGCAAAACAATAAATTGAGTAAAATAAAATGCCACTGTTTACTTAAAGTATACTTACTGTATATTGTAAAACTAGTGCTTAAATGTCATGGGGGATTATACTATTCAACAGAGACCCATTATAATGCATTATGATCAACATGACATAAGCAATTGATAATGTAGGAATCTGCACAGAATTGTGTCATATTCACTTGCATGGATGTACCAAAGCATTTGCAACTTGTTCAAAGAAATGAGAAAATGCTTGTTTGATGTGCACAAGTGACACAAGGATGTAAGGATTGAACAAGAAGTTTTGAGAATTTCAAATCGGATCTGAGAAATGTACCAAATTGACTTAGAAAAAACTGTATTTAATGTGGGTGGGGGTACTTTTGGGGCAGTTTTGTTTCACCCAAGTGTCCCATTTCCACCCCTCTCAAACTGATGCATGGATGCATATAGCCAGAAACAATTCGTTTGATGCATGCAAAGAAGCAACACTGTGTGTCTCAAGAAGCATTTATTCATGATTACGTAGACGTGCTAAAATTTCAAGGCCACACACTACACATTACACATGACATTTCACATTTCATTAAATTTACATTTAGTCATTTAGCAGACGTTTTTATCCAAAGCGACTTACAGACGAGGAAACATTGGAAGCAATTATAGCAATATAGGCAACAAAATGCATAAGTTAATTAAATCCAGTCCATTAAAGCCTAGCACAGTATACAAATATAAGAATAGTGAGGTAACTAAAACATTTTTTTTAAGAAGACAGAAAAGAATTAGAGGTTAAAATTGGTCATCTACATTTTGACGGAAGATATGCATTTTCACACACTACACCGGCCTGTAGTGTTCTAGCAGTGTAAGGTTGAGAGCGGGTTTCTTCAGTAGCGGTGTGATGCAGGCCTCTTTGAACGCAGTGGGAAATGTCCCAGTGGTGAGCAAAGAGTTGATGATGTGGGTCAGACCAGGCACAACTGCTGGAGAGATGGCAAGGAGGAGATGGGTGGGGATGGAATCCAGTGGGCAGGTGGTAGGGTGGTTGGAACCAATGACCTTGGAAACATCATTTTCAGACAGAGGAGAAAAGGCGGGTGATGGTGGTGTAGAAATCTGGCTGTTGATGGCGGTATTTTTCTTTACGAAAAACGATGCAAAATCATTAGCCGTTAACTCCGATGAAGGTGTGGGAGCAGGCGGACAGAGGAGAGCAGAGAAGGTTTTTAAGAGTGTGTGAGAGTCAGGAGAGAGGTCAGTATGGTCTTTTGACTTGGGCCATTTTCTCTCAGCTGACTGGAGGCTGGTGCGATGCTCACGTGGTACATCCGATAACCAGGGGGCAGACAGGGATGCACGGGCTGGTCCAGATGTAGGAGGACATAGGTTGTCCAAGTAGGATGTAAGCGTGGAACACAGAGTGTCTGTGGCACTGTTGGTATTCAAAAGAGAGAGCTTCTCAGAGGGGGGGAGTGCAGACAAGACAGCAGAGGAAAAGCAGGAGGGAGAGAATCCTGATGAGATCCCTGTAGAGAGTGTCAAAAGACTGTTTAGGTGTGAAAAGGGGCCGTCTGCAACACATTGAAGTTGTCTTGCAATCCTATGTGGAAAGAATTTAGTAATGAAAACACTAAATTGATTAAAATAAAATGCGACTGTTTACTTAAAGTATACTTACTGTATATTGTAAAACTAGTGCTTAAATGTAATGGGGGATTATACTATTCAACAGAGACCCATTATAATGCATTTTGATCAACATGACATAAGCAATTGATAATGTAGGAATCTGCACAGAATTGTGTCATATTCACTTTCATGGATGTACCAAAGCATTTGCAACTTGTTCAAAGAAATGAGAAAATGCTTGTTTGATGTGCACAAGTGACACAAGGATGTAAGGATTGAACAAGAAGTTTTGATAATTTCAAATCGGATCTGAGAAATGTACCAAATTGACTTAGAAAAAACTGTATTTAAAGTGGGTGGGGGTACTTTTGGGGCAGTTTTGTTTCACCCAAGTTTCCCATTTCCACCCCTCTCAAACTGATGCATGGATGCATATAGCCAGAAACAATTTGTTTGATGCATGCAAAGAAGCAACACTGTGTGTCTCAAGAAGCATTTATTCATGATTACGTAGACATGCTAAAATTTCAAGGCCACACACTACACATTACACATGACATTACACATTTCATAAAATTTACATTTAGTCATTTAGCAGACGTTTTTATCCAAAGCGACTTACAGACGAGGAAACATTGGAAGCAATTATAACAATATAGGCAACAAAATGCATAAGTTAATTAAATCCAGTCCATTAAAGCCTAGCACAGTATACAAAGCTAAGAATAGTGAGGTAAGTAAAAAAAATATTTTTTTAAGAAGACAGAAAAGAATTAGAGGTTAAACTCAGTCATCTACTTTTTGACAGAAGATATGCATTTTCACACACCACACCTGCCTGTAGTGTTCTAGCAGTTTAAGGTTGAGAGTGGGTTTCTTCAGTAGCGGTGTGATGCAGGCCTCTTGAAACGCAGTGGGAAATGTCCCAGTGGTGAGCAAAGAGTTGATGATGTGGGTCAGACCAGGCACAACTGCTGGAGAGATGGCATGGAGGAGATGGATGGGGAGTGAATCCAGTGGGCAGGTGGTAGGGTGGTTGGAACCAATGACCTTGGAAACATCATTTTCAGACAGACGAGAAAAGGCGGGTGATGGTTGTGTAGAAATCTGGCTGTTGATCGCCGTAGTTTTCTTTACGAAGAACGATACAAAATCATTAGCCGTTAACTCCGATGAAGGTGTGGGAGCAGGCGGACAGAGGAGAGCAGGGAAGGTTTTTAAGAGTGTGAGAGTCAGGAGAGTTGCTGATCTTCGAGTGGTTATAATCAGTTTTTGCAGAGGTGATGTCAACGGAGAAAGTAGAGAGAAGAGACTGGTAGAGAGAGAGGTCAGTATGGTCTTTTGACTTGGGCCATTTTCTCTCAGCTGACTGGAGGCTGGTGCGATGCTCACGTGGTACATCCGATAACCAGGGGGCAGACAGGGATGCACGGGCTGGTCCAGATGTAGGATGACATAGGTTGTCCAAGCAGGATGTAAGCGTGGAACACAGAGTGTCTGTGGCACTGTTGGTATTCAAAAGAGAGAGCTCCTCAGAGGGGGGGAGTGCAGACAAGACAGCAGAGGAAAAGCAGGAGGGAGGGAATCCTGATGAGATCCCTGTAGAGAGTGCCAAAAGACTGTTTAGGTGTGAAAAGGGGCCGTCTGCAACACATTGAAGTTGTCTTGCAATCCTATGTGGAAAGAATTTAGTAATGCAAAACACTAAATTGAGTAAAATAAAATGCCACTGTTTACTTAAAGTATACTTACTGTATATTGTAAGACTAGTGCTTAAATGTCATGGGGGATTATACTATTCAACAGAGACCCATTATAATGCATTTTGATCAACATGACATAAGCAATTGATAATGTAGGAATCTGCACAGAATTGTGTCATATTCACTTGCATGGATGTACCAAAGCATTTGCAACTTGTTCAAAGAAATTAGAAAATGCTTGTTTGATGTGCACAAGTGACACAAGGATGTAAGGATTGAACAAAACGTTTTGAGAATTTCAAATCGGATCTGTGAAATGTACCAAATTGACTTAGAAAAAAATGTATTTAAAGTGGGTGGGGGTACTTTTGGGGCAGTTTTGTTTCACCCAAGTGTCCCATTTCCACCCCTCTCAAACTGATGCATGGATGCATATAGCCAGAAACAATTTGTTTGATGCATGCAAAGAAGCAACACTGTGTGTCTCAAGAAGCATTTATTCATGATTACGTAGACATGCTAAAATTTCAAGGCCACACACTACACATTACACATGACATTACACATTTCATAAAATTTACATTTAGTCATTTAGCAGATGTTTTTATCCAAAGCGACTTACAGACGAGGAAACATTGGAAGCAATTATAACAATATAGGCAACAAAATGCATAAGTTAATTAAATCCAGTCCATTAAAGCCTAGCACAGTATACAAAGCTAAGAATAGTGAGGTAAGTAAAAAAAATATTTTTTTAAGAAGACAGAAAAGAATTAGAGGTTAAAATCAGTCATCTACATTTTGACGGAAGATATGCATTTTCACACACTACACCGGCCCCTAGTGTTCTAGCAGTGTAAGGTTGAGAGTGGGTTTCTTCAGTAGCGGTGTGATGCAGGCCTCTTTGAACGCAGTGGAAAATGTCCCAGTGGAGAGGAAAGAGTTGATGATGTGCGTTAACTGCGATGAAGGTGTGGGAGCAGGCGGACAGAGGAGAGCAGAGAAGGTTTTTAAGAGTGTGCGAGAGTCAGGAGAGTTGATGATCTTCGAGTGGTTATAATCAGTTTTTGCAGAGGTGACGTCAACGGAGAAAGTAGAGAGAAGAGACTGGTAGAGAGAGAGGTCAGTTTAGTCTTTTGACTTGTGCCATTTTCCCTCAGCTGACTGAAGGCTGGCGCGATTCTCACGCGGTACATCCGATAACCTGGGGGCAGACAGGGATGCACGGGCTGGTCCAGATGTAAGAGAGCATAGGTTGTCTAAGCAGGATGTGGGCGTGGAACACAGAGTGTCTGTGGCACTGTTGGTATTCAAAAGAGAGAGATCCTCAGAGGGGGGGAGTGCAGACAAGACAGCAGAGGAAAAGCAGGAGGGAGGGACCGTAGGTAGCGCCGGAAAGTGACCAGCGGTAAGACATCTGCGTTGTCTGGAGCGATGAGGTCGGGGGTGACAAAGAAGTGATCAGACGTGTGCAGCGGAGTGACCTGAGAGTGATGAGTGGAGCATTTCTCGAATCATCCTTGACATTTGCAAAACAGTAAGTGCATTTCTGCTTTTGATTGTTTGATTGCAAGAGACGGCACATGATTCACGTTAACGCTTTTACTGTATGTACAATAATTTATTGACAGACAGTGTCATTGCGATGCAGACAGGAAAACACAGCACTGCATAGCACAAACAAATGTAGAAATCTGAACATAAGACAATCTCCTTAGGGAAAACTGTACATGCAGTGCAGTGGAATTACAGTGCAGTCTTCCTACAGCTCCTGACGTTCCTGTCTTTTGGGCAACGGATTCTCATCCACATCACAACAAATATCTTCTCTTGCGATACAGCGTGAAAATCATCTTTCAGAGTGTCTAATCTAGCCTCTGGAGGCATCAGCTGTGATTTCATCACACGTTACATCCATGGCAGCCAGAAGGGTCATCTGTGTATGCGGCTGGCGATCATATACTTTTAATCTTCATGCTGAGAAAAATTCCTCAACGGAATGAGTAGTGTGAGAGGAACTCCCCCAGCATCCTGTTGTGGGCCGCAAACCATTGCCTGATGATGTTGGAGCGATGGAAACTGACATTGTCCCAAACTAACACGTACTTTGGCAGGTCATCTCCAATCTGCCCCCTCTCTTGTTCAGGGATGTGAAAAGGGGCCGTCTGCAACACATTGAAGTTGTCTTGCAATCCTATGTGGAAAGAATTTAGTAATGCAAAACACTAAATTGAGTAAAATAAAATGCCACTGTTTACTTAAAGTATACATACTGTATATTGTAAAACTAGTGCTTAAATGTCATGGGGGATTATACTATTCAACAGAGACCCATTATAATGCATTTTGATCAACATAACATAAGCAATTGATAATGTAGGAATCTGCACAGAATTGTGTCATATTCACTTGCATGGATGTACCAAAGCATTTGCAACTTGTTCAAAGAAATGAGAAAATGCTTGTTTGATGTGCACAAGTGACACAAGGATGTAAGGATTGAACAAGAAGTTTTGATAATTTCAAATCGGATCTGAGAAATGTACCAAATTGAATTAGAAAAAACTGTATTTAAAGTGGGTGGGGGTACTTTTGGGGCAGTTTTGTTTCACCCAAGTGTCCCATTTCCACCCCTCTCAAACTGATGCATGGATGCATATAGCCAGAAACAATTCGTTTGATGCATGCAAAGAAGCAACACTGTGTGTCTCAAGAAGTATTTATTCATGATTACGTAGACATGCTAAAATTTCAAGGCCACACACTACACATTACACAAAATTTACATTTAGTCATTTAGCAGACGTTTTTATCTAAAGCGACTTACAGACGAGGAAACATTGGAAGCAATTATAACAATATAGGCAACAAAGTGCATAAGTTAATTAAATCCAGTCCATTAAAGCCTAGCACAGTATACAAAGCTAAGAATAGTGAGGTAAGTAAAAAAAATATATTTTTTAAGAAGACAGAAAAGAATTAGAGGTTAAAATCAGTCATCTACATTTTGACAGAAGATATGCATTTTCACACACTACACCTACCTGTAGTGTTCTAGCAGTGTAAGGTTGAGAGTGGGTTTCTTCAGTAGCGGTGTGATGCAGGCCTCTTTGAACGCAGTGGGAAATGTCCCAGTGGTGAGCAAAGAGTTAATGATGTGGGTCAGACCAGGCACAACTGCTGGAAAGATGGCACTGAGGAGATGGGTGGGGATGGAATCCAGTGGGCAGGTGGTAGGCTGGTTGGAACCAATGACCTTGGAAACATCATTTTCAGACAAAGGAGAAAAGGCGGGTGATGGTGGTGTAGAAATCTGGCTGTTGATGGCGGTAGTTTTCTTTACGAAGAACGATGCAAAATCATTAGCCGTTAACTCCGATGAAGGTGTGGGAGCAGGCGGACAGAGGAGAGCAGAGAAGGTTTTTAAGAGTATGTGAGAGTCAGGAGAGAGGTCAGTATGGTCTTTTGACTTGGGCCATTTTCTCTCAGCTGACTGGAGGCTGGTGCGATGCTCACGTGGTACATCCGATAACCAGGGGGCAGACAGGGATGCACGTGCTGGTCCAGATGTAGGAGGACATAGGTTGTCCAAGTAGGATGTAAGCGTGGAACACAGAGTGTCTGTGGCACTGTTGGTATTCAAAAGAGAGAGCTCCTCAGAGGGGGGGAGTGCAGGCAAGACAGCAGAGGAAAAGCAGGAGGGAGGGAATCCTGATGAGATCCCTGTAGAGAGTGCCAAAAGACTGTTTAGGTGTGAAAAGGGGACGTATGCAACACATTGAAGTTGTCTTGCAATCCTATGTGGAAAGAATTTAGTAATGCAAAACACTAAATTGAGTAAAATAAAATGCCACTGTTTACTTAAAGTATACTTACTGTATATTGTAAAACTAGTGCTTAAATGTCATGGGGGATTATACTATTCAACAGAGACCCATTATAATGCATTTTGATCAACATGACATAAGCAATTGATAATGTAGGAATCTGCACAGAATTGTGTCATATTCACTTGCATGGATGTACCAAAGCATTTGCAACTTGTTCAAAGAAATGAGAAAATGCTCGTTTGATGTGGTGAGCAAAGAGTTGATGATGTGGTTTAGACCAGGCACAACTGCTGGAGAGATGGCATGGAGGAGATGGGTGGGGATGGAATCCAGTGGGCAGGTGGTAGGGTGTTTGGAACCAAAGACCTTGGAAACATCATTTCCAGACAGAGGAGAAAAGGCGGGTGATGGTGGTGTAGAAATCTGGCTGTTGATGGCGGTAGTTTTCTTTACGAAGAACGATGCAAAATCATTAGCCGTTAACTCCGATGAAGGTGTGGTAGCAGGCGGACAGAGGAGAGCAGAGAAGGTTTTTAAGAGTGTGTGAGAGTCAGGAGAGAGGTCAGTATGGTCTTTTGACATGGGCCATTTTCTCTCAGCTGACTGGAGGCTGGTGCGATGCTCACGTGGTACATCTGATAACCAGGGGGCAGACAGGGATGCACGGGCTGGTCCAGACGTAGGAGGGCATAGGTTGTCCAAGCAGGATGTAAGCGTGGAACACAGAGTGTCTGTGGCACTGTTGGTATTCAAAAGAGAGAGCTCATCAGAGGGGGGGAGTGCAGACAAGACAGCAGAGGAAAAGCAGGAGGGAGGGATTCCTGATGAGATCCCTGTAGAGAGTGCCAAAAGACTGTTTAGGTGTGAAAAGGGGCCGTCTGCAACACATTGAAGTTGTCTTGCAATCCCATGTTGAAAAAATGTAGTAATGCAAAACACTAAATTGAGTAAAATAAAATGCCACTGTTTACTTAAAGTATACTTATTGTATATTGTAAAACTAGTGCTTAAATGTCATGGGGGATTATACTAATCAACAGAGACCCATTATAATGCATTTTGATCAACATGACATAAGCAATTGATAATGTAGGAATCTGCAGAGAATTGTGTCATATTCACTTGCATGGATGTACCAAAGCATTTGCAACTTGTTCAAAGAAATGAGAAAATGCTTGTTTGATGTGCACAAGTGACACAAGGATGTAAGGATTGAACAAGAAGTTTTGATAATTTCTAATCGGATCTGAGAAATGTACCAAATTGACTTAGAAAAAACTGTATTTAAAGTGGGTGGGGGTACTTTTGGGGCAGTTTTGTTTCACCCAAGTGTCCCATTTCCACCCCTCTCAAACTGATGCATGGATGCATACAGCCAGAAACAATTTGTTTGATGCATGCAAAGAAGCAACACTGTGTGTCTCAAGAAGCATTTATTCATGATTACGTAGACATGCTAAAATTTCAAGGCCACACACTACACATTACACATGACATTACACATTTCATAAAATTTACATTTAGTCATTTAGCAGATGTTTTTATCCAAAGCGACTTACAGACGAGGAAACATTGGAAGCAATTATAACAATATAGGCAACAAAATGCATAAGTTAATTAAATCCAGTCCATTAAAGCCTAGCACAGTATACAAAGCTAAGAATAGTGAGGTAAGTAAAAAAAATATTTTTTTAAGAAGACAGAAAAGAATTAGAGGTTAAAATCAGTCATCTACATTTTGACGGAAGATATGCATTTTCACACACTACACCGGCCTCTAGTGTTCTAGCAGTGTAAGGTTGAGAGTGGGTTTCTTCAGTAGCGGTGTGATGCAGGCCTCTTTGAACGCAGTGGAAAATGTCCCAGTGGAGAGGAAAGAGTTGATGATGTGCGTTAACTGCGATGAAGGTGTGGGAGCAGGCGGACAGAGGAGAGCAGAGAAGGTTTTTAAGAGTGTGCGAGAGTCAGGAGAGTTGATGATCTTCGAGTGGTTATAATCAGTTTTTGCAGAGGTGACGTCAACGGAGAAAGTAGAGAGAAGAGACTGGTAGAGAGAGAGGTCAGTTTAGTCTTTTGACTTGTGCCATTTTCCCTCAGCTGACTGAAGGCTGGCGCGATTCTCACGCGGTACATCCGATAACCTGGGGGCAGACAGGGATGCACGGGCTGGTCCAGATGTAAGAGAGCATAGGTTGTCTAAGCAGGATGTGGGCGTGGAACACAGAGTGTCTGTGGCACTGTTGGTATTCAAAAGAGAGAGATCCTCAGAGGGGGGGAGTGCAGACAAGACAGCAGAGGAAAAGCAGGAGGGAGGGACCGTAGGTAGCGCCGGAAAGTGACCAGCGGTAAGACATCTGCGTTGTCTGGAGCGGTGAGGTCGGGGGTGACAAAGAAGTGATCAGACGTGTGCAGCGGAGTGACCTGAGAGTGATGAGTGGAGCATTTCTCGAATCATCCTTGACATTTGCAAAACAGTAAGTGCATTTCTGCTTTTGATTGTTTGATTGCAAGAGACGGCACATGATTCACGTTAACGCTTTTACTGTATGTACAATAATTTATTGACAGACAGTGTCATTGCGATGCAGACAGGAAAACACAGCACTGCATAGCACAAACAAATGTAGAAATCTGAACATAAGACAATCTCCTTAGGGAAAACTGTACATGCAGTGCAGTGGAATTACAGTGCAGTCTTCCTACAGCTCCTGACGTTCCTGTCTTTTTGGCAACGGATTCTCATCCACATCACAACAAATATCTTCTCTTGCGATACAGCGTGAAAATCATCTTTCAGAGTGTCTAATCTAGCCTCTGGAGGCATCAGCTGTGATTTCATCACACGTTACATCCATGGCAGCCAGAAGGGTCATCTGTGTATGCGGCTGGCGATCATATACTTTTAATCTTCATGCTGAGAAAAATTCCTCAACGGAATGAGTAGTGTGAGAGGAACTCCCCCAGCATCCTGTTGTGGGCCGCAAACCATTGCCTGATGATGTTGGAGCGATGGAAACTGACATTGTCCCAAACTAACACGTACTTTGGCAGGTCATCTCCAATCTGCCCCCTCTCTTGTTCAGGGATGTGAAAAGGGGCCGTCTGCAACACATTGAAGTTGTCTTGCAATCCTATGTGGAAAGAATTTAGTAATGCAAAACACTAAATTGAGTAAAATAAAATGCCACTGTTTACTTAAAGTATACATACTGTATATTGTAAAACTAGTGCTTAAATGTCATGGGGGATTATACTATTCAACAGAGACCCATTATAATGCATTTTGATCAACATAACATAAGCAATTGATAATGTAGGAATCTGCACAGAATTGTGTCATATTCACTTGCATGGATGTACCAAAGCATTTGCAACTTGTTCAAAGAAATGAGAAAATGCTTGTTTGATGTGCACAAGTGACACAAGGATGTAAGGATTGAACAAGAAGTTTTGATAATTTCAAATCGGATCTGAGAAATGTACCAAATTGAATTAGAAAAAACTGTATTTAAAGTGGGTGGGGGTACTTTTGGGGCAGTTTTGTTTCACCCAAGTGTCCCATTTCCACCCCTCTCAAACTGATGCATGGATGCATATAGCCAGAAACAATTCGTTTGATGCATGCAAAGAAGCAACACTGTGTGTCTCAAGAAGTATTTATTCATGATTACGTAGACATGCTAAAATTTCAAGGCCACACACTACACATTACACAAAATTTACATTTAGTCATTTAGCAGACGTTTTTATCTAAAGCGACTTACAGACGAGGAAACATTGGAAGCAATTATAACAATATAGGCAACAAAGTGCATAAGTTAATTAAATCCAGTCCATTAAAGCCTAGCACAGTATACAAAGCTAAGAATAGTGAGGTAAGTAAAAAAAATATATTTTTTAAGAAGACAGAAAAGAATTAGAGGTTAAAATCAGTCATCTACATTTTGACAGAAGATATGCATTTTCACACACTACACCTACCTGTAGTGTTCTAGCAGTGTAAGGTTGAGAGTGGGTTTCTTCAGTAGCGGTGTGATGCAGGCCTCTTTGAACGCAGTGGGAAATGTCCCAGTGGTGAGCAAAGAGTTAATGATGTGGGTCAGACCAGGCACAACTGCTGGAAAGATGGCACTGAGGAGATGGGTGGGGATGGAATCCAGTGGGCAGGTGGTAGGCTGGTTGGAACCAATGACCTTGGAAACATCATTTTCAGACAAAGGAGAAAAGGCGGGTGATGGTGGTGTAGAAATCTGGCTGTTGATGGCGGTAGTTTTCTTTACGAAGAACGATGCAAAATCATTAGCCGTTAACTCCGATGAAGGTGTGGGAGCAGGCGGACAGAGGAGAGCAGAGAAGGTTTTTAAGAGTATGTGAGAGTCAGGAGAGAGGTCAGTATGGTCTTTTGACTTGGGCCATTTTCTCTCAGCTGACTGGAGGCTGGTGCGATGCTCACGTGGTACATCCGATAACCAGGGGGCAGACAGGGATGCACGTGCTGGTCCAGATGTAGGAGGACATAGGTTGTCCAAGTAGATGTAAGCGTGGAACACAGAGTGTCTGTGGCACTGTTGGTATTCAAAAGAGAGAGCTCCTCAGAGGGGGGGAGTGCAGGCAAGACAGCAGAGGAAAAGCAGGAGGGAGGGAATCCTGATGAGATCCCTGTAGAGAGTGCCAAAAGACTGTTTAGGTGTGAAAAGGGGACGTATGCAACACATTGAAGTTGTCTTGCAATCCTATGTGGAAAGAATTTAGTAATGCAAAACACTAAATTGAGTAAAATAAAATGCCACTGTTTACTTAAAGTATACTTACTGTATATTGTAAAACTAGTGCTTAAATGTCATGGGGGATTATACTATTCAACAGAGACCCATTATAATGCATTTTGATCAACATGACATAAGCAATTGATAATGTAGGAATCTGCACAGAATTGTGTCATATTCACTTGCATGGATGTACCAAAGCATTTGCAACTTGTTCAAAGAAATGAGAAAATGCTCGTTTGATGTGGTGAGCAAAGAGTTGATGATGTGGTTTAGACCAGGCACAACTGCTGGAGAGATGGCATGGAGGAGATGGGTGGGGATGGAATCCAGTGGGCAGGTGGTAGGGTGTTTGGAACCAAAGACCTTGGAAACATCATTTCCAGACAGAGGAGAAAAGGCGGGTGATGGTGGTGTAGAAATCTGGCTGTTGATGGCGGTAGTTTTCTTTACGAAGAACGATGCAAAATCATTAGCCGTTAACTCCGATGAAGGTGTGGTAGCAGGCGGACAGAGGAGAGCAGAGAAGGTTTTTAAGAGTGTGTGAGAGTCAGGAGAGAGGTCAGTATGGTCTTTTGACATGGGCCATTTTCTCTCAGCTGACTGGAGGCTGGTGCGATGCTCACGTGGTACATCTGATAACCAGGGGGCAGACAGGGATGCACGGGCTGGTCCAGACGTAGGAGGGCATAGGTTGTCCAAGCAGGATGTAAGCGTGGAACACAGAGTGTCTGTGGCACTGTTGGTATTCAAAAGAGAGAGCTCATCAGAGGGGGGGAGTGCAGACAAGACAGCAGAGGAAAAGCAGGAGGGAGGGATTCCTGATGAGATCCCTGTAGAGAGTGCCAAAAGACTGTTTAGGTGTGAAAAGGGGCCGTCTGCAACACATTGAAGTTGTCTTGCAATCCCATGTTGAAAAAATTTAGTAATGCAAAACACTAAATTGAGTAAAATAAAATGCCACTGTTTACTTAAAGTATACTTATTGTATATTGTAAAACTAGTGCTTAAATGTCATGGGGGATTATACTAATCAACAGAGACCCATTATAATGCATTTTGATCAACATGACATAAGCAATTGATAATGTAGGAATCTGCAGAGAATTGTGTCATATTCACTTGCATGGATGTACCAAAGCATTTGCAACTTGTTCAAAGAAATGAGAAAATGCTTGTTTGATGTGCACAAGTGACACAAGGATGTAAGGATTGAACAAGAAGTTTTGATAATTTCTAATCGGATCTGAGAAATGTACCAAATTGACTTAGAAAAAACTGTATTTAAAGTGGGTGGGGGTACTTTTGGGGCAGTTTTGTTTCACCCAAGTGTCCCATTTCCACCCCTCTCAAACTGATGCATGGATGCATACAGCTAGAAACAATTTGTTTGATGCATGCAAAGAAGCAACACTGTTTGTCTTAAGAAGCATTTATTCATGATTACGTAGACATGCTAAAATTTCAAGGCCACACACTACACATTACACAAAATTTACATTTAGTCATTTAGCAGACGTTTTTATCCAAAGCGACTTACAGACGAGGAAACATTGGAAGCAATTATAACAATATAGGCAACAAAATGCATAAGTTAATTAAATACAGTCCATTAAAGCCTAGCACAGTATACAAAGCTAAGAATAGTGAGGTAAGTAAAAAAAATATTTTTTTAAGAAGACATAAAAGAATTAGAGGTTAAAATCAGTCATCTACATTTTGACAGAAGATATGCATTTTCACACACTACACCTGCCTGTAGTGTTCTAGCAGTGTAAGGTTGAGAGCGGGTTTCTTCAGTAGCGGTGTGATGCAGGCCTCTTTGAACGCAGTGGGAAATGTCCCAGTGGTGAGCAAAGAGTTGATGATGTGGGTCAGACCAGTCACAACTGCTGGAGAGATGGCATGGAGGAGATGGGTGGGGATGGAATCCAGTGGGCAGGTGGTAGGGTGTTTGGAACCAAAGACCTTGGAAACATCATTTTCAGACAGAGGAGAAAAGGCGGGTGATGGTGGTGTAGAAATCTGGCTGTTGATGGCGGTAGTTTTCTTTACGAAGAACGATGCAAAATCATTAGCCATTAACTCCGATGAAGGTGTGGGAGCAGGCGGACAGAGGAGAGCAGAGAAGGTTTTTAAGAGTGTGTGAGAGTCAGGAGAGAGGTCAATGAGGTCTTTTGACATGGGCCATTTTCTCTCAGCTGACTGGAGGCTGGTGCGATGCTCACGTGGTACATCTGATAACCAGGGGGCAGACAGGGATGCACGGGCTGGTCCAGATGTAGGAGGGCATAGGTTGTCCAAGCAGGATGTAAGCGTGGAACACAGAGTGTCTGTGACACTGTTGGTATTCAAAAGAGAGAGCTCATCAGAGGGGGGGAGTGCAGACAAGACAGCAGAGGAAAAGCAGGAGGGAGGGATTCCTGATGAGATCCCTGTAGAGAGTGCCAAAAGACTGTTTAGGTGTGAAAAGGGGCCGTCTGCAACACATTGAAGTTGTCTTGCAATCCTATGTTGAAAAAATTTAGTAATGCAAAACACTAAATTGAGTAAAATAAAATGCCACTGTTTACTTAAAGTATACTTACTGTATATTGTAAAACTAGTGCTTAAATGTAATGGGGGATTATACTATTCAACATAGACCCATTATAATGCATTTTGATCAACATGACATAAGCAATTGATAATGTAGGAATCTGCACAGAATTGTGTCATATTCACTTGCATGGATGTACCAAAGCATTTGCAACTTGTTCAAAGAAATGAGAAAATGCTTGTTTGATGTGCACAAGTGACACAAGGATGTAAGGATTGAACAAGAAGTTTTGATAATTTCAAATCGGATCTGAGAAACGTACCAAATTGAATTGAAGAAAACTGTATTTAAAGTGGGTGGGGGTTCTTTTGGGGCAGTTTTGTTTCACCCAAGTGTCCCATTTCCACCCCTCTCAAACTGATGCATGGATGCATATAGCCAGAAACAATTTGTTTGATGCATGCAAAGAAGCAACACTGTGTGTCTCAAGAAGCATTTATTCATGATTACTTAGACATGCTAAAATTTCAAGGCCACACACTACACATTAAACAAAATTTACATTTAGTCATTTAGCAGACGTTTTTATCCAAAGCGACTTACAGACGAGGAAACATTGGAAGCAATTATAGCAATATAGGCAACAAAATGCATAAGTTAATTAAATCCAGTCCATTAAAGCCTAGCACAGTATACAAAGCTAAGAATAGTGAGCTAAGTAAAAAAAATATTTTTTAAGAAGACAGAAAAGAATTAGAGGTTAAAATCGGTCATCTAAATTTTGACGGAAGATATGCATTTTCACACACTACACCGGCCTGTAGTGTTCTAGCAGTGTAAGGTTGAGAGCGGGTTTCTTCAGTAGCGGTGTGATGCAGGCCTCTTTGAACGCAGTGGGAAATGTCCCAGTGGTGAGCAAAGAGTTGATGATGTGGGTCAGACCAGGCAAAACTGCTGGAGAGATGGCATGGAGGAAATGGGTGGGGATGGAATCCAGTGGGCAGGTGGTAGGGTGGTTGGAACCAATGACCTTGGAAACATCATTTTCAGACAGAGGAGAAAAGGCGGGTGATGGTGGTGTAGAAATCTGGCTATTGATGGCCGTAGTTTTCTTTACGAAGAACGATACAAAATCATTAGCCGTTAACTCCGATGAAGGTGTGGGAGCAGGCGGACAGAGGAGAGCAGAGAAGGTTTTTAAGAGTGTGAGAGTCAGGAGAGTTGCTGATCTTCGCGTGGTTATAATCAGTTTTTGCAGAGGTGATGTCAACGGAGAAAGTAGAGAGAAGAGACTGGTAGAGAGAGAGGTCAGTATGGTCTTTTGACTTGGGCCATTTTCTCTCAGCTGACTGGAGGCTGGTGCGATGCTCACGTGGTACATCCGATAACCAGGGGGCAGACAGGGATGCACGGGCTGGTCCAGATGTAGGAGGGCATAGGTTGTCCAAGCAGGATGTAAGCGTGGAACACAGAGTGTCTGTGGCACTGTTGGTATTCAAAAGAGAGAGCTCCTCAGAGGGGGGGAGTGCAGAAAAGACAGCAGAGGAAAAGCAGGAGGGAGGGAATCCTGATGAGATCCCTGTAGAGAGTGCCAAAAGACTGTTTAGGTGTGAAAAGGGGCCGTCTGCAACACATTGAAGTTGTCTATCAATCCTATGTGGAAAGAATTTAGTAATGCAAAACACTAAATTGAGTAAAATAAAATGCCACTGTTTACTTAAAGTATACTTACTGTATATTGTAAAACTAGTGCTTAAATGTCATGGGGGATTATACTATTCAACAGAGACCCATTATAATGCATTTTGATCAACATGACATAAGCAATTGCTAATGTAGGAATCTGCACAGAATTGTGTCATATTCACTTGCATGGATGTACCAAAGCATTTGCAACTTGTTCAAAGAAATGAGAAAATGCTTGTTTGATGTGCACAAGTGACACAAGGATGTAAGGATTGAACAAGACGTTTTGAGAATTTCAAATCGGATCTGTGAAATGTACCAAATTGACTTAGAAAAAACTGTATTTAAAGTGGGTGGGGGTACTTTTGGGGCAGTTTTGTTTCACCCAAGTGTCCCATTTCCACCCCTCTCAAACTGATGCATGGATGCATATAGCCAGAAACAATTTGTTTGATGCATGCAAAGAAGCAACACTGTGTGTCTCAAGAAGCATTTATTCATGATTACGTAGACATGCTAAAATTTCAAGGCCACACACTACACATTACACAAAATTTACATTTAGTCATTTAGCAGACGTTTTTATCCAAAGCGACTTACAGACGAGGAAACATTGGAAGCAATTATAACAATATAGGCAACAAAATGCATAAGTTAATTAAATCCAGCCCATTAAAGCCTAGCACAGTATACAAAGCTAGGAATAGTGAGGTAAGTAAAAAAAATATTTTTTAGGAAGACAGAAAAGAATTAGAGGTTAAAATCAGTCATCTACATTTTGACAAAAGATATGCATTTTCACACACTACACCGGCCTGTAGTGTTCTAGCAGTGTAAGGTTGAGAGTGGGTTTCTTCAGTAGCGGTGTGATGCAGGCCTCTTTGAACGCAGAGGGAAATGTCCCAGTGGTGAGCAAAGAGTTGATGATGTGGGTCAGACCAGGCATCACTGCTGGAGAGATGGCTTGGAGGAGATGGGTGGGGATGGAATCCAGTGGGCAGGTGGTAGGGTGGTTGGAACCAATGACCTTGGAAACATCATTTTCAGACAGAGGAGAAAAGGCGGGTGATGGTGGTGTAGAAATCTGGCTGTTGATTGAGGTAGTTTTCTTTACGAAAAACGATGCAAAATCATTAGCCGTTAACTCCGATGAAGGTGTGGGAGCAGGCGGACAGAGGAGAGCAGAGAAGGTTTTTAAGAGTGTGTGAGAGTCAGGAGAGAGGTCAGTATGGTCTTTTGACTCGGGCCATTTTCTCTCAGCTGACTGGAGGCTGGTGCGATGCTCACGTGGTACATCCGATAACCAGGGGGCAGACAGGGATGCACGGGCTGGTCCAGATGTAGGAGGGCATAGGTTGTCCAAGCAGGATGTAAGCGTGGAACACAGAGTGTCTGTGGCACTGTTGGTATTCAAAAGAGAGAGCTCCTCAGAGGGGGGGAGTGCAGACAAGACAGCAGAGGAAAAGCAGGAGGGAGGGATTCCTGATGAGATCCCTGTAGAGAGTGCCAAAAGACTGTTTAGGTGTGAAAAGGGGCCGTCTGCAACACATTGAAGTTGGCTTGCAATCCTATGTTGAAAAAATTTAGTAATGCAAAACACTAAATTGAGTAAAATAAAATGCCACTGTTTACTTAAAGTATACTTACTGTATATTGTAAAACTAGTGTTTAAATGTAATGGGGGATTACACTATTCAACAGAGACCCATTATAATGCATTTTGATCAACATGACATAAGCAATTGATAATGTAGGAATCTGCACAGAATTGTGTCATATTCACTTGCATGGATGTACCAAAGCATTTGCAACTTGTTCAAAGAAATGAGAAAATGCTTGTTTGATGTGCACAAGTGACACAAGGATGTAAGGATTGAACAAGAAGTTTTGATAATTTCAAATCGGATCTGAGAAATGTACCAAATTGACTTAGAAAAAAATGTATTTAAAGTGGGTGGGGGTACTTTTGGGGCAGTTTTGTTTCACCCAAGTGTCCCATTTCCACCCCTCTCAAACTGATGCATGGATGCATATAGCCAGAAACAATTCGTTTGATGCATGCAAAGAAGCAACACTGTGTGTCTCAAGAAGCATTTATTCATGATTACGTAGACGTGCTAAAATTTCAAGGCAACACACTACACATTACACATGACATTACACATTTCATTAAATTTACATTTAGTCATTTAGCAGACGTTTTTTTATCCAAAGCGACTTACAGACGAGGAAACATTGGAAGCAATTATAGCAATATAGGCAACAAAATGCATAAGTTAATTAAATCCAGTCCATTAAAGCCTAGCACAGTATACAAAGCTAAGAATAGTGATGTAACTAAAAAATTTTTTTTAAGAAGACAGAAAAGAATTAGAGGTTAAAATCGGTCATCTACATTTTGACGGAAGATATGCATTTTCACACACTACACCGGCCTGTAGTGTTCTAGCAGTGTAAGGTTGAGAGCGGGTTTCTTCAGTAGCGGTGTGATGCAGGCCTCTTTGAACGCAGTGGGAAATGTCCCAGTGGTGAGCAAAGAGTTGATGATGTGGGTCAGACCAGGCACAACTGCTGGAGAGATGGCATGGAGGAGATGGGTGGGGATGGAATCCAGTGGGCAGGTGGTAGGGTGGTTGGAACCAATGACCTTGGAAACATCATTTTCAGACAGAGGAGAAAAGGCGGGTGATGGTGGTGTAGAAATCTGGCTGTTGATGGCGGTAGTTTTCTTTACGAAGAACGATGCAAAATCATTAGCCATTAACTCCGATGAAGGTGTGGGAGCAGGCGTACAGAGGAGAGCAGAGAAGGTTTTTAAGAGTGTGTGAGAGTCAGGAGAGAGGTCAATACGGTCTTTTGACATGGGCCATTTTCTCTCAGCTGACTGGAGGCTGGTGCGATGCTCACGTGGTACATCTGATAACCAGGGGGCAGACAGGGATGCACGGGCTGGTCCAGATGTAGGAGGGCATAGGTTGTCCAAGCAGGATGTAAGCGTGGAACACAGAGTGTCTGTGACACTGTTGGTATTCAAAAGAGAGAGCTCATCAGAGGGGGGGAGTGCAGACAAGACAGCAGAGGAAAAGCAGGAGGGAGGGATTCCTGATGAGATCCCTGTAGAGAGTGCCAAAAGACTGTTTAGGTGTGAAAAGGGGCCGTCTGCAACACATTGAAGTTGTCTTGCAATCCTATGTTGAAAAAATTTAGTAATGCAAAACACTAAATTGAGTAAAATAAAATGCCACTGTTTACTTAAAGTATACTTACTGTATATTGTAAAACTAGTGCTTAAATGTAATGGGGGATTATACTATTCAACATAGACCCATTATAATGCATTTTGATCAACATGACATAAGCAATTGATAATGTAGGAATCTGCACAGAATTGTGTCATATTCACTTGCATGGATGTACCAAAGCATTTGCAACTTGTTCAAAGAAATGAGAAAATGCTTGTTTGATGTGCACAAGTGACACAAGGATGTAAGGATTGAACAAGAAGTTTTGATAATTTCAAATCGGATCTGAGAAACGTACCAAATTGAATTGAAGAAAACTGTATTTAAAGTGGGTGGGGGTTCTTTTGGGGCAGTTTTGTTTCACCCAAGTGTCCCATTTCCACCCCTCTCAAACTGATGCATGGATGCATATAGCCAGAAACAATTTGTTTGATGCATGCAAAGAAGCAACACTTTGTGTCTCAAGAAGCATTTATTCATGATTACGTAGACATGCTATAATTTCAAGGCCAGACACTACACATTACACATGACATTACACATTTCATAAAATTTACATTTAGTCATTTGGCAGACGTTTTTATCCAAAGCGACTTACAACCGAGGAAACAATGGAAGCAATTATATCAATATAGGCAACAAAATGCAAAAGTTAATTAAATCCAGTCCATTAAAGCCTAGCACAGTATACAAAGCTAAGAAGAGTGAGGTAAGTAAAAAAAATATTTTTTTAAGAAGACAGAAAAGAATTAGAGGTTAAAATCAGTCATCTACATTTTGACAGAAGATATGCATTTTCACACACTACACCTGCCTGTAGATTTCTAGCAGTGTAAGGTTGAGAGTGGGTTTCTTCAGTAGCGGTGTGATGCAGGCCTCTTTGAACGCAGTGGGAAATGTCCCAGTGGTGAGCAAAGAGTTGATGATGTGGGTCAGACCAGGCACAACTGCTGGAGAGATGGCATGGAGGAGATGGGTGGGGATGGAATCCAGTGGGCAGGTGGTAGGGTTGTTGGAACCAAAGACCTTGGAAACATCATTTTCAGACAGAGGAGAAAAGGCGGGTGATGGTGGTGTAGAAATCTGGCTGTTGATGGCGTTAGTTTTCTTTACGAAGAACGATGCAAAATCATTAGCCGTTAACTCCGATGAAGGTGTGGGAGCAGGCGGACAGAGGAGAGCAGAGAAGGTTTTTAAGAGTGTGTGAGAGTCAGGAGAGAGGTCAGTATGGTCTTTTGACATGGGCCATTTTCTCTCAGCTGACTGGAGGCTGGTGCGATGCTCACGTGGTACATCCGATAACCAGGGGGCAGACAGGGATGCACGGGCTGGTCCAGATGTAGGAGGGCATAGGTTGTCCAAGCAGGATGTAAGCGTGGAACACAGAGTGTCTGTGGCACTGTTGGTATTCAAAAGAGAGAGCTCCTCAGAGGGGGGGAGTGAAGACAAGACAGCAGAGGAAAAGCAGGAGGGATGGAATCCTGATGAGATCCCTGTAGAGAGTGCCAAAAGACTGTTTAGGTGTGAAAAGGGGCCGTCTGCAACACATTGAAGTTGTCTTGCAATCCTATGTGGAAAGAATTTAGTAATGCAAAACACTAAATTGAGTAAAATAAAATGCCACTGTTTACTTTACATTTACATTTACATTTTTACATTTATTCATTTGGCAGACGCTTTTATCCAAAGCGACTTACAAGTAGTTTTTTTTACAGTGACACATTACTGCAGAGCAATCAGGGGTAAGGTGTCTTGCTCAAGGGCACTTCAGTCATGACCTGCTGGCACTGAGATTAAAACTGGCAACCTTCTTATCACAAGCCCAACGCTCTGACCAGCAGGCCACAGCTGACCCTAGCAGGCCACAGCTGACCTATGTGGAAAGAATTTAGTAATGCAAAACACTAAATTGAGTAAAATAAAATGCCACTGTTTACTTAAAGTATACTTACTGTATATTGTAAAACTAGTGCTTAAATGTCATGGGGGATTATACTATTCAACAGAGACCCATTATAATGCATTTTGATCAACATGACATAAGCAATTGATAATGTAGGAATCTACACAAAATTGTGTCATATTCACTTGCATGGATGTACCAAAGCATTTGCAACTTGTTCAAAGAAATGACAAAAAATGCTTGTTTGATGTGCACAAGTGACACAAGGATGTTAGGATTGAACAAGAAGTTTTGATAATTTAAAATCGGATCTGAGAAATGTACCATATTGACTTAGAAAAAAATGTATTTAAAGTGGGTGGGGGTACTTTTGGGGCAGTTTTGTTTCACCCAAGTGTCCCATTTCCACCCCTCCCAAACTGATGCATGGATGCATATAGCCAGAAACAATTTGTTTGATGCATGCAAAGAAGCAACACTGTGTGTCTCAAGAAGCATTTATTCATGATTACTTAGACATGCTAAAATTTCAAGGCCACACACTACACATTACACAAAATTTACATTTAGTCATTTAGCAGACGTTTTTTATCCAAAGCTACTTACAGACGAGGAAACATTGGAAGCAATTATAGCAATATAGGCAACAAAATGCATAAGTTAATTAAATCCAGTCCATTAAAGCCTAGCACAGTATACAAAGCTAAGAATAGTGAGGTAAGTAAAAAAAAATATTTTTTAAGAAGACAGAAAAGAATTAGAGGTTAAAATCGGTCATCTACATTTTGACGGAAGATATGCATTTTCACACACTACACCGGCCTGTAGTGTTCTAGCAGTGTAAGGTTGAGAGCGGGTTTCTTCAGTAGCGGTGTGATGCAGGCCTCTTTAAACGCAGTGGGAAATGTCCCAGTGGTGAGCAAAGAGTTGATGATGTGGGTCAGACCAGGCACAACTGCTGGAGAGATGGCATGGAGGAGATGGGTGGGGATGGAATCCAGTGGGCAGGTGGTAGGGTGGTTGGAACCAATGACCTTGGAAACATCATTTTCAGACAGAGGAGAAAAGGCGGGTGATGGTGGTGTAGAAATCTGGCTGTTGATGGCCGTAGTTTTCTTTACGAAGAACGATACAAAATCATTAGCCGTTAACTCCGATGAAGGTGTGGGAGCAGGCGGACAGAGGAGAGCAGAGAAGGTTTTTAAGAGTGTGAGAGTCAGGAGAGTTGCTGATCTTCGAGTGGTTATAATCAGTTTTTGCAGAGGTGATGTCAACGGAGAAAGTAGAGAGAAGAGACTGGTAGAGAGAGAGGTCAGTATGGTCTTTTGACTTGGGCCATTTTCTCTCAGCTGACTGGAGGCTGGTGCGATGCTCACGTGGTACATCCGATAACCAGGGGGCAGACAGGGATGCACGGGCTGGTCCAGATGTAGGAGGGTATAGTTTGTCCAAGCAGGATGTAAGCGTGGAACACAGAGTGTCTGTGGCACTGTTGGTATTCAAAAGAGAGAGCTCCTCAGAGGGGGGGAGTGCAGACAAGACAGCAGAGGAAAAGCAGGAGGGAGGGAATCCTGATGAGATCCCTGTAGAGAGTGCCAAAAGACTGTTTAGGTGTGAAAAGGGGCCGTCTGCAACACATTCAAGTTGTCTTGCAATCCTATGTGGAAAGAATTTATTAATGCAAAACACTAAATTGAGTAAAATAAAATGCCACTGTTTACTTAAAGTATACTTACTGTATATTGTAAAACTAGTGCTTAAATGTCATGGGGGATTATACTATTCAAGAGAGACCCATTATAATGCATTTTGATCAACATGACATAAGCAACTGATAATGTAGGAATCTGCACAGAATTGTGTCATATTCACTTGCATGGATGTACCAAAGCATTTTTTCAACTTGTTCAAAGAAATGAGAAAATGCTTGTTCGATGTGCACAAGTGACACAAGGATGTAAGGATTGAACAAGAAGTTTTGAGAATTTCAAATCGGATCTGAGAAATGTACCAAATTGACTTAGAAAAAAATGTATTTAAAGTGGGTGGGGGTACTTTTGGGGCAGTTTTGTTTCACCCAAGTGTCCCATTTCCACCCCTCTCAAACTGATGCATGGATGCATACAGCTAGAAACAATTTGTTTGATGCATGCAAAGAAGCAACACTGTTTGTCTTAAGAAGCATTTATTCATGATTACGTAGACATGCTAAAATTTCAAGGCCACACACTACACATTACACAAAATTTACATTTAGTCATTTAGCAGACGTTTTTATCCAAAGCGACTTACAGACGAGGAAACATTGGAAGCAATTATAACAATATAGGCAACAAAATGCATAAGTTAATTAAATACAGTCCATTAAAGCCTAGCACAGTATACAAAGCTAAGAATAGTGAGGTAAGTAAAAAAAATATTTTTTTAAGAAGACATAAAAGAATTAGAGGTTAAAATCAGTCATCTACATTTTGACAGAAGATATGCATTTTCACACACTACACCTGCCTGTAGTGTTCTAGCAGTGTAAGGTTGAGAGCGGGTTTCTTCAGTAGCGGTGTGATGCAGGCCTCTTTGAACGCAGTGGGAAATGTCCCAGTGGTGAGCAAAGAGTTGATGATGTGGGTCAGACCAGTCACAACTGCTGGAGAGATGGCATGGAGGAGATGGGTGGGGATGGAATCCAGTGGGCAGGTGGTAGGGTGTTTGGAACCAAAGACCTTGGAAACATCATTTTCAGACAGAGGAGAAAAGGCGGGTGATGGTGGTGTAGAAATCTGGCTGTTGATGGCGGTAGTTTTCTTTACGAAGAACGATGCAAAATCATTAGCCATTAACTCCGATGAAGGTGTGGGAGCAGGCGGACAGAGGAGAGCAGAGAAGGTTTTTAAGAGTGTGTGAGAGTCAGGAGAGAGGTCAATACGGTCTTTTGACATGGGCCATTTTCTCTCAGCTGACTGGAGGCTGGTGCGATGCTCACGTGGTACATCTGATAACCAGGGGGCAGACAGGGATGCACGGGCTGGTCCAGATGTAGGAGGGCATAGGTTGTCCAAGCAGGATGTAAGCGTGGAACACAGAGTGTCTGTGACACTGTTGGTATTCAAAAGAGAGAGCTCATCAGAGGGGGGGAGTGCAGACAAGACAGCAGAGGAAAAGCAGGAGGGAGGGATTCCTGATGAGATCCCTGTAGAGAGTGCCAAAAGACTGTTTAGGTGTGAAAAGGGGCCGTCTGCAACACATTGAAGTTGTCTTGCAATCCTATGTTGAAAAAATTTAGTAATGCAAAACACTAAATTGAGTAAAATAAAATGCCACTGTTTACTTAAAGTATACTTACTGTATATTGTAAAACTAGTGCTTAAATGTAATGGGGGATTATACTATTCAACATAGACCCATTATAATGCATTTTGATCAACATGACATAAGCAATTGATAATGTAGGAATCTGCACAGAATTGTGTCATATTCACTTGCATGGATGTACCAAAGCATTTGCAACTTGTTCAAAGAAATGAGAAAATGCTTGTTTGATGTGCACAAGTGACACAAGGATGTAAGGATTGAACAAGAAGTTTTGATAATTTCAAATCGGATCTGAGAAACGTACCAAATTGAATTGAAGAAAACTGTATTTAAAGTGGGTGGGGGTTCTTTTGGGGCAGTTTTGTTTCACCCAAGTGTCCCATTTCCACCCCTCTCAAACTGATGCATGGATGCATATAGCCAGAAACAATTTGTTTGATGCATGCAAAGAAGCAACACTGTGTGTCTCAAGAAGCATTTATTCATGATTACTTAGACATGCTAAAATTTCAAGGCCACACACTACACATTAAACAAAATTTACATTTAGTCATTTAGCAGACGTTTTTATCCAAAGCGACTTACAGACGAGGAAACATTGGAAGCAATTATAGCAATATAGGCAACAAAATGCATAAGTTAATTAAATCCAGTCCATTAAAGCCTAGCACAGTATACAAAGCTAAGAATAGTGAGCTAAGTAAAAAAAATATTTTTTAAGAAGACAGAAAAGAATTAGAGGTTAAAATCGGTCATCTAAATTTTGACGGAAGATATGCATTTTCACACACTACACCGGCCTGTAGTGTTCTAGCAGTGTAAGGTTGAGAGCGGGTTTCTTCAGTAGCGGTGTGATGCAGGCCTCTTTGAACGCAGTGGGAAATGTCCCAGTGGTGAGCAAAGAGTTGATGATGTGGGTCAGACCAGGCAAAACTGCTGGAGAGATGGCATGGAGGAAATGGGTGGGGATGGAATCCAGTGGGCAGGTGGTAGGGTGGTTGGAACCAATGACCTTGGAAACATCATTTTCAGACAGAGGAGAAAAGGCGGGTGATGGTGGTGTAGAAATCTGGCTATTGATGGCCGTAGTTTTCTTTACGAAGAACGATACAAAATCATTAGCCGTTAACTCCGATGAAGGTGTGGGAGCAGGCGGACAGAGGAGAGCAGAGAAGGTTTTTAAGAGTGTGAGAGTCAGGAGAGTTGCTGATCTTCGCGTGGTTATAATCAGTTTTTGCAGAGGTGATGTCAACGGAGAAAGTAGAGAGAAGAGACTGGTAGAGAGAGAGGTCAGTATGGTCTTTTGACTTGGGCCATTTTCTCTCAGCTGACTGGAGGCTGGTGCGATGCTCACGTGGTACATCCGATAACCAGGGGGCAGACAGGGATGCACGGGCTGGTCCAGATGTAGGAGGGCATAGGTTGTCCAAGCAGGATGTAAGCGTGGAACACAGAGTGTCTGTGGCACTGTTGGTATTCAAAAGAGAGAGCTCCTCAGAGGGGGGGAGTGCAGAAAAGACAGCAGAGGAAAAGCAGGAGGGAGGGAATCCTGATGAGATCCCTGTAGAGAGTGCCAAAAGACTGTTTAGGTGTGAAAAGGGGCCGTCTGCAACACATTGAAGTTGTCTATCAATCCTATGTGGAAAGAATTTAGTAATGCAAAACACTAAATTGAGTAAAATAAAATGCCACTGTTTACTTAAAGTATACTTACTGTATATTGTAAAACTAGTGCTTAAATGTCATGGGGGATTATACTATTCAACAGAGACCCATTATAATGCATTTTGATCAACATGACATAAGCAATTGCTAATGTAGGAATCTGCACAGAATTGTGTCATATTCACTTGCATGGATGTACCAAAGCATTTGCAACTTGTTCAAAGAAATGAGAAAATGCTTGTTTGATGTGCACAAGTGACACAAGGATGTAAGGATTGAACAAGACGTTTTGAGAATTTCAAATCGGATCTGTGAAATGTACCAAATTGACTTAGAAAAAACTGTATTTAAAGTGGGTGGGGGTACTTTTGGGGCAGTTTTGTTTCACCCAAGTGTCCCATTTCCACCCCTCTCAAACTGATGCATGGATGCATATAGCCAGAAACAATTTGTTTGATGCATGCAAAGAAGCAACACTGTGTGTCTCAAGAAGCATTTATTCATGATTACGTAGACATGCTAAAATTTCAAGGCCACACACTACACATTACACAAAATTTACATTTAGTCATTTAGCAGACGTTTTTATCCAAAGCGACTTACAGACGAGGAAACATTGGAAGCAATTATAACAATATAGGCAACAAAATGCATAAGTTAATTAAATCCAGCCCATTAAAGCCTAGCACAGTATACAAAGCTAGGAATAGTGAGGTAAGTAAAAAAAATATTTTTTAGGAAGACAGAAAAGAATTAGAGGTTAAAATCAGTCATCTACATTTTGACAAAAGATATGCATTTTCACACACTACACCGGCCTGTAGTGTTCTAGCAGTGTAAGGTTGAGAGTGGGTTTCTTCAGTAGCGGTGTGATGCAGGCCTCTTTGAACGCAGAGGGAAATGTCCCAGTGGTGAGCAAAGAGTTGATGATGTGGGTCAGACCAGGCATCACTGCTGGAGAGATGGCTTGGAGGAGATGGGTGGGGATGGAATCCAGTGGGCAGGTGGTAGGGTGGTTGGAACCAATGACCTTGGAAACATCATTTTCAGACAGAGGAGAAAAGGCGGGTGATGGTGGTGTAGAAATCTGGCTGTTGATTGAGGTAGTTTTCTTTACGAAAAACGATGCAAAATCATTAGCCGTTAACTCCGATGAAGGTGTGGGAGCAGGCGGACAGAGGAGAGCAGAGAAGGTTTTTAAGAGTGTGTGAGAGTCAGGAGAGAGGTCAGTATGGTCTTTTGACTCGGGCCATTTTCTCTCAGCTGACTGGAGGCTGGTGCGATGCTCACGTGGTACATCCGATAACCAGGGGGCAGACAGGGATGCACGGGCTGGTCCAGATGTAGGAGGGCATAGGTTGTCCAAGCAGGATGTAAGCGTGGAACACAGAGTGTCTGTGGCACTGTTGGTATTCAAAAGAGAGAGCTCCTCAGAGGGGGGGAGTGCAGACAAGACAGCAGAGGAAAAGCAGGAGGGAGGGATTCCTGATGAGATCCCTGTAGAGAGTGCCAAAAGACTGTTTAGGTGTGAAAAGGGGCCGTCTGCAACACATTGAAGTTGGCTTGCAATCCTATGTTGAAAAAATTTAGTAATGCAAAACACTAAATTGAGTAAAATAAAATGCCACTGTTTACTTAAAGTATACTTACTGTATATTGTAAAACTAGTGTTTAAATGTAATGGGGGATTACACTATTCAACAGAGACCCATTATAATGCATTTTGATCAACATGACATAAGCAATTGATAATGTAGGAATCTGCACAGAATTGTGTCATATTCACTTGCATGGATGTACCAAAGCATTTGCAACTTGTTCAAAGAAATGAGAAAATGCTTGTTTGATGTGCACAAGTGACACAAGGATGTAAGGATTGAACAAGAAGTTTTGATAATTTCAAATCGGATCTGAGAAATGTACCAAATTGACTTAGAAAAAAATGTATTTAAAGTGGGTGGGGGTACTTTTGGGGCAGTTTTGTTTCACCCAAGTGTCCCATTTCCACCCCTCTCAAACTGATGCATGGATGCATATAGCCAGAAACAATTCGTTTGATGCATGCAAAGAAGCAACACTGTGTGTCTCAAGAAGCATTTATTCATGATTACGTAGACGTGCTAAAATTTCAAGGCAACACACTACACATTACACATGACATTACACATTTCATTAAATTTACATTTAGTCATTTAGCAGACGTTTTTTTATCCAAAGCGACTTACAGACGAGGAAACATTGGAAGCAATTATAGCAATATAGGCAACAAAATGCATAAGTTAATTAAATCCAGTCCATTAAAGCCTAGCACAGTATACAAAGCTAAGAATAGTGATGTAACTAAAAAATTTTTTTTAAGAAGACAGAAAAGAATTAGAGGTTAAAATCGGTCATCTACATTTTGACGGAAGATATGCATTTTCACACACTACACCGGCCTGTAGTGTTCTAGCAGTGTAAGGTTGAGAGCGGGTTTCTTCAGTAGCGGTGTGATGCAGGCCTCTTTGAACGCAGTGGGAAATGTCCCAGTGGTGAGCAAAGAGTTGATGATGTGGGTCAGACCAGGCACAACTGCTGGAGAGATGGCATGGAGGAGATGGGTGGGGATGGAATCCAGTGGGCAGGTGGTAGGGTGGTTGGAACCAATGACCTTGGAAACATCATTTTCAGACAGAGGAGAAAAGGCGGGTGATGGTGGTGTAGAAATCTGGCTGTTGATGGCGGTAGTTTTCTTTACGAAGAACGATGCAAAATCATTAGCCGTTAACTCCGATGAAGGTGTGGGAGCAGGCGGACAGAGGAGAGCAGAGAAGGTTTTTAAGAGTGTGAGAGTCAGGAGAGTTGCTGATCTTCGAGTGGTTATAATCAGTTTTTGCAGAGGTGATGTCAACGGAGAAAGTAGAGAGAAGAGACTGGTAGAGAGAGAGGTCAGTATGGTCTTTTGACTTGGGCCATTTTCTCTCAGCTGACTGGAGGCTGGTGCGATGCTCACGTGGTACATCCGATAACCAGGGCGCAGACAGGGATGCACGGGCTGGTCCAGAAGTAGGAGGGCATAGGTTGTCCAAGCAGGATGTAAGCGTGGAACACAGAGTGTATGTGGCACTGTTGGTATTCAAAAGAGAGAGCTCCTCAGAGGGGGGGAGTGCAGACAAGACAGCAGAGGAAAAGCAGGAGGGAGGGATTCCTCATGAGATCCCTGTAGAGAGTGCCAAAAGACTGTTTAGGTGTGAAAAGGGGCCGTCTGCAACACATTGAAGTTGGCTTGCAATCCTATGTTGAAAAAATTTAGTAATGCAAAACACTAAATTGAGTAAAATAAAATGCCACTGTTTACTTAAAGTATACTTACTGTATATTGTAAAACTAGTGCTTAAATGTCATGGGGGATTATACTATTCAACAGAGACCCATTATAATGCATTTTGATCAACATGACATAAGCAATTTATAATGTAGGAATCTGCACAGAATTGTGTCATATTCACTTGCATGGATGTACCAAAGCATTTGCAACTTGTTCAAAGAAATGAGAAAATGCTTGTTTGATGTGTACAAGTGACACAAGGATGTAAGGATTGAACAAGAAGTTTTGATAATTTCAAATCGGATCTGAGAAATGTACCAAATTGACTTAGAAAAACTGTATTTAAAGTGGGTGGGGGTACTTTTGGGGCAGTTTTGTTTCACCCAAGTGTCCCATTTCCACCCCTCTCAAACTGATGCATGGATGCATATAGCCAGAAACAATTTGTTTGATGCATGCAAAGAAGCAACACTTTGTGTCTCAAGAAGCATTTATTCATGATTACGTAGACATGCTATAATTTCAAGGCCAGACACTACACATTACACATGACATTACACATTTCATAAAATTTACATTTAGTCATTTGGCAGACGTTTTTATCCAAAGCGACTTACAACCGAGGAAACAATGGAAGCAATTATATCAATATAGGCAACAAAATGCAAAAGTTAATTAAATCCAGTCCATTAAAGCCTAGCACAGTATACAAAGCTAAGAAGAGTGAGGTAAGTAAAAAAAATATTTTTTTAAGAAGACAGAAAAGAATTAGAGGTTAAAATCAGTCATCTACATTTTGACAGAAGATATGCATTTTCACACACTACACCTGCCTGTAGATTTCTAGCAGTGTAAGGTTGAGAGTGGGTTTCTTCAGTAGCGGTGTGATGCAGGCCTCTTTGAACGCAGTGGGAAATGTCCCAGTGGTGAGCAAAGAGTTGATGATGTGGGTCAGACCAGGCACAACTGCTGGAGAGATGGCATGGAGGAGATGGGTGGGGATGGAATCCAGTGGGCAGGTGGTAGGGTTGTTGGAACCAAAGACCTTGGAAACATCATTTTCAGACAGAGGAGAAAAGGCGGGTGATGGTGGTGTAGAAATCTGGCTGTTGATGGCGTTAGTTTTCTTTACGAAGAACGATGCAAAATCATTAGCCGTTAACTCCGATGAAGGTGTGGGAGCAGGCGGACAGAGGAGAGCAGAGAAGGTTTTTAAGAGTGTGTGAGAGTCAGGAGAGAGGTCAGTATGGTCTTTTGACATGGGCCATTTTCTCTCAGCTGACTGGAGGCTGGTGCGATGCTCACGTGGTACATCCGATAACCAGGGGGCAGACAGGGATGCACGGGCTGGTCCAGATGTAGGAGGGCATAGGTTGTCCAAGCAGGATGTAAGCGTGGAACACAGAGTGTCTGTGGCACTGTTGGTATTCAAAAGAGAGAGCTCCTCAGAGGGGGGGAGTGAAGACAAGACAGCAGAGGAAAAGCAGGAGGGATGGAATCCTGATGAGATCCCTGTAGAGAGTGCCAAAAGACTGTTTAGGTGTGAAAAGGGGCCGTCTGCAACACATTGAAGTTGTCTTGCAATCCTATGTGGAAAGAATTTAGTAATGCAAAACACTAAATTGAGTAAAATAAAATGCCACTGTTTACTTTACATTTACATTTACATTTTTACATTTATTCATTTGGCAGACGCTTTTATCCAAAGCGACTTACAAGTAGTTTTTTTTACAGTGACACATTACTGCAGAGCAATCAGGGGTAAGGTGTCTTGCTCAAGGGCACTTCAGTCATGACCTGCTGGCACTGAGATTAAAACTGGCAACCTTCTTATCACAAGCCCAACGCTCTGACCAGCAGGCCACAGCTGACCCTAGCAGGCCACAGCTGACCTATGTGGAAAGAATTTAGTAATGCAAAACACTAAATTGAGTAAAATAAAATGCCACTGTTTACTTAAAGTATACTTACTGTATATTGTAAAACTAGTGCTTAAATGTCATGGGGGATTATACTATTCAACAGAGACCCATTATAATGCATTTTGATCAACATGACATAAGCAATTGATAATGTAGGAATCTACACAGAATTGTGTCATATTCACTTGCATGGATGTACCAAAGCATTTGCAACTTGTTCAAAGAAATGACAAAAAATGCTTGTTTGATGTGCACAAGTGACACAAGGATGTTAGGATTGAACAAGAAGTTTTGATAATTTAAAATCGGATCTGAGAAATGTACCATATTGACTTAGAAAAAAATGTATTTAAAGTGGGTGGGGGTACTTTTGGGGCAGTTTTGTTTCACCCAAGTGTCCCATTTCCACCCCTCCCAAACTGATGCATGGATGCATATAGCCAGAAACAATTTGTTTGATGCATGCAAAGAAGCAACACTGTGTGTCTCAAGAAGCATTTATTCATGATTACTTAGACATGCTAAAATTTCAAGGCCACACACTACACATTACACAAAATTTACATTTAGTCATTTAGCAGACGTTTTTTATCCAAAGCTACTTACAGACGAGGAAACATTGGAAGCAATTATAGCAATATAGGCAACAAAATGCATAAGTTAATTAAATCCAGTCCATTAAAGCCTAGCACAGTATACAAAGCTAAGAATAGTGAGGTAAGTAAAAAAAAATATTTTTTAAGAAGACAGAAAAGAATTAGAGGTTAAAATCGGTCATCTACATTTTGACGGAAGATATGCATTTTCACACACTACACCGGCCTGTAGTGTTCTAGCAGTGTAAGGTTGAGAGCGGGTTTCTTCAGTAGCGGTGTGATGCAGGCCTCTTTAAACGCAGTGGGAAATGTCCCAGTGGTGAGCAAAGAGTTGATGATGTGGGTCAGACCAGGCACAACTGCTGGAGAGATGGCATGGAGGAGATGGGTGGGGATGGAATCCAGTGGGCAGGTGGTAGGGTGGTTGGAACCAATGACCTTGGAAACATCATTTTCAGACAGAGGAGAAAAGGCGGGTGATGGTGGTGTAGAAATCTGGCTGTTGATGGCCGTAGTTTTCTTTACGAAGAACGATACAAAATCATTAGCCGTTAACTCCGATGAAGGTGTGGGAGCAGGCGGACAGAGGAGAGCAGAGAAGGTTTTTAAGAGTGTGAGAGTCAGGAGAGTTGCTGATCTTCGAGTGGTTATAATCAGTTTTTGCAGAGGTGATGTCAACGGAGAAAGTAGAGAGAAGAGACTGGTAGAGAGAGAGGTCAGTATGGTCTTTTGACTTGGGCCATTTTCTCTCAGCTGACTGGAGGCTGGTGCGATGCTCACGTGGTACATCCGATAACCAGGGGGCAGACAGGGATGCACGGGCTGGTCCAGATGTAGGAGGGCATAGTTTGTCCAAGCAGGATGTAAGCGTGGAACACAGAGTGTCTGTGGCACTGTTGGTATTCAAAAGAGAGAGCTCCTCAGAGGGGGGGAGTGCAGACAAGACAGCAGAGGAAAAGCAGGAGGGAGGGAATCCTGATGAGATCCCTGTAGAGAGTGCCAAAAGACTGTTTAGGTGTGAAAAGGGGCCGTCTGCAACACATTCAAGTTGTCTTGCAATCCTATGTGGAAAGAATTTATTAATGCAAAACACTAAATTGAGTAAAATAAAATGCCACTGTTTACTTAAAGTATACTTACTGTATATTGTAAAACTAGTGCTTAAATGTCATGGGGGATTATACTATTCAAGAGAGACCCATTATAATGCATTTTGATCAACATGACATAAGCAACTGATAATGTAGGAATCTGCACAGAATTGTGTCATATTCACTTGCATGGATGTACCAAAGCATTTTTTCAACTTGTTCAAAGAAATGAGAAAATGCTTGTTTGATGTGCACAAGTGACACAAGGATGTAAGGATTGAACAAGAAGTTTTGAGAATTTCAAATCGGATCTGAGAAATGTACCAAATTGACTTAGAAAAAAATGTATTTAAAGTGGGTGGGGGTACTTTTGGGGCAGTTTTGTTTCACCCAAGTGTCCCATTTCCACCCCTCCCAAACTGATGCATGGATGCATATAGCCAGAAACAATTTGTTTGATGCATGCAAAGAAGCAACACTGTGTGTCTCAAGAAGCATTTATTCATGATTACTTAGACATGCTAAAATTTCAAGGCCACACACTACACATTACACAAAATTTACATTTAGTCATTTAGCAGACGTTTTTATCCAAAGCGACTTACAGACGAGGAAACATTGGAAGCAATTATAGCAATATAGGCAACAAAATGCATAAGTTAATTAAATCCAGTCCATTAAAGCCTAGCACAGTATACAAAGCTAAGAATAGTGAGCTAAGTAAAAAAAATATTTTTTAAGAAGACAGAAAAGAATTAGAGGTTAAAATTGGTCATCTAAATTTTGACGGAAGATATGCATTTTCACACACTACACCGGCCTGTAGTGTTCTAGCAGTGTAAGGTTGAGAGCGGGTTTCTTCAGTAGCGGTGTGATGCAGGCCTCTTTAAACGCAGTGGGAAATGTCCAGTGGTGAGCAAAGAGTTGATGATGTGGGTCAGACCAGGCAAAACTGCTGGAGAGATGGCATGGAGGAAATGGGTGGGGATGGAATCCAGTGGGCAGGTGGTAGGGTGGTTGGAACCAATGACCTTGGAAACATCATTTTCAGACAGAGGAGAAAAGGCGGGTGATGGTGGTGTAGAAATCTGGCTATTGATGGCCGTAGTTTTCTTTACGAAGAACGATACAAAATCATTAGCCGTTAACTCCGATGAAGGTGTGGGAGCAGGCGGACAGAGGAGAGCAGAGAAGGTTTTTAAGAGTGTGTGAGAGTCAGGAGAGAGGTCAGTATGGTCTTTTGACTTGGGCCATTTTCTCTCAGCTGACTGGAGGCTGGTGCGATGCTCACGTGGTACATCCGATAACCAGGGGGCAGACAGGGATGCACGGGCTGGTCCAGATGTAGGAGGGCATAGGTTGTCCAAGCAGGATGTAAGCGTGGAACACAGAGTGTCTGTGGCACTGTTGGTATTCAAAAGAGAGAGCTCCTCAGAGGGGGGGAGTGCAGACAAGACAGCAGAGGAAAAGCAGGAGGGAGGGATTCCTGATGAGATCCCTGTAGAGAGTGCCAAAAGACTGTTTAGGTGTGAAAAGGGGCCGTCTGCAACACATTGAAGTTGTCTTGCAATCCTATGTTGAAAAAATTTAGTAATGCAAAACACTAAATTGAGTAAAATAAAATGCCACTGTTTACTTAAAGTATACTTACTGTATATTGTAAAACTAGTGCTTAAATGTAATGGGGGATTATACTATTCAACAGAGACCCATTATAATGCATTTTGATCAACATGACATAAGCAATTGATAATGTAGGAATCTGCACAGAATTGTGTCATATTCACTTGCATGGATGTACCAAAGCATTTGCAACTTGTTCAAAGAAATGAGAAAATGCTTGTTTGATGTGCACAAGTGACACAAGGATGTAAGGATTGAACAAGAAGTTTTGATAATTTCAAATCGGATCTGAGAAATGTACCAAATTGAATTGGAGAAAACTGTATTTAAAGTGGGTGGGGGTACTTTTGGGGCAGTTTTGTTTCACCCAAGTGTCCCATTTCCACCCCTCTCAAACTGATGCATGGATGCATATAGCCAGAAACAATTTGTTTGATGCATGCAAAGAAGCAACACTGTGTGTCTCAAGAAGCATTTATTCATGATTACGTAGACATGCTAAAATTTCAAGGCCACACACTACACATTACACAAAATTTACATTTAGTCATTTAGCAGACGTTTTTATCCAAAGCGACTTACAGACGAGGAAACATTGGAAGCAATTATAACAATATAGGCAACAAAATGCATTAGTTAATTAAATCCAGTCCATTAAAGCCTAGCACAGTATACAAAGCTAAGAATAGTGAGGTAAGTAAAAAAAATATTTTTTTAAGAAGACAGAAAAGAATTAGAGGTTAAAATCAGTCATCTACATTTTGACAAAAGATATGCATTTTCACACACTACACCTGCCTGTAGTGTTCTAGCAGTGTAAGGTTGAGAGTGGGTTTCTTCAGTAGCGGTGTGATGCAGGCCTCTTTTAACGCAGAGGGAAATGTCCCAGTGGTGAGCAAAGAGTTGATGATGTGGGTCAGACCAGGCACAACTGCTGGAGAGATGGCTTGGAGGAGATGGGTGGGGATGGAATCCAGTGGGCAGGTGGTAGGGTGTTTGGAACCAAAGACCTTGGAAACATCATTTCCAGACAGAGGAGAAAAGGCGGGTGATGGTGGTGTAGAAATCTGGCTGTTGATGGCGGTAGTTTTCTTTACGAAGAACGATGCAAAATCATTAGCCGTTAACTCCGATGAAGGTGGGGTAGCAGGCGGACAGAGGAGAGCAGAGAAGGTTTTTAAGAGTGTGTGAGAGTCAGGAGAGAGGTCAGTATGGTCTTTTGACATGGGCCATTTTCCCTCAGCTGACTGGAGGCTGGTGCGATGCTCACGTGGTACATCTGATAACCAGGGGGCAGACAGGGATGCACGGGCTGGTCCAGATGTAGGAGGGCATAGGTTGTCCAAGCAGGATGTAAGCGTGGAACACAGAGTGTCTGTGGCACACTTGGTATTCAAAAGAGAGAGCTCCACAGAGGGGGGGGGAGTGCAGACAAGACAGCAGAGGAAAAGCAGGAGGGAGGGATTCCTGATGAGATCCCTGTAGAGAGTGCCAAAAGACTGTTTAGGTGTGAAAAGGGGCCGTCTGCAACACATTGAAGTTGTCTTGCAATCCTATGTTAAAAAAAATTTAGTAATGCAAAACACTAAATTGAGTAAAATAAAATGCCACTGTTTACTTAAAGTATACTTATTGTATATTGTAAAACTAGTGCTTAAATGTCATGGGGGATTATACTATTCAACAGAGACCCATTATAATGCATTTTGATCAACATGACATAAGCAATTGATAATGTAGAAATCTGCACAGAATTGTGTCATATTTACTTTCATTGATGTACCAAAGCATTTGCAACTTGTTCAAAGAAATGAGAAAATGCTTGTTTGATGTGCACAAGTGACACAAGGATGTAAGGATTGAACAAGAAGTTTTGAGAATTTCAAATCGGATCTGAGAAATGTACCAAATTTACTTAGAAAAAACTGTATTTAAAGTGGGTGGGGGTACTTTTGGGGCAGTTTTGTTTCACCCAAGTGTCCCATTTCCACCCCTCTCAAACTGATGCATGGATGCATATAGCCAGAAACAATTTGTTTGATCCATGCAAAGAAGCAACACTATGTGTCTCAAGAAGCATTTATTCAAGATTACGTAGACATGCTAAAATTTCAAGGCCACACACTACACATTAGACAAAATTTACATTTAGTCATTTAGCAGACGTTTTTATCCAAAGCGACTTACAGACGAGGAAACATAGGAAGCAATTATAGCAATATAGGCAACAAAATGCATAAGTTAATTAAATCCAGTCCATTAAAGCCTAGCACAGTATACAAAGCTAAGAATAGTGAGGTAAGTAAAAAAATATTTTTTTAAGAAGACAGAAAAGAATTAGAGGTTAAAATCAGTCATCTACATTTTGACAGAAGATATGCATTTTCACACACTGCACCTGCCTGTAGTGTTCTAGCAGTGTAAGGTTGAGAGTGGGTTTCTTCAGTAGCGGTGTGATGCAGGCCTCTTTGAACGCAGTGGGAAAAGTCCCAGTGGTGAGCAAAGAGTTGATGATGTGGGTCAGACCAGGCACAACTGCTGGAGAGATGGCATGGAGGAGATGGGTGGGGATGGAATCCAGTGGGCAGTTGGTAGGGTGTTTGGAACCAAAGACCTTGGAAACATCATTTCCAGACAGAGGAGAAAAGGCGGGTGATGGTGGTGTAGAAATCTGGCTGTTGATGGCGGTAGTTTTCTTTACGAAGAACGATGCAAAATCATTAGCCGTTAACTCCGATGAAGGTGTGGGAGCAGGCGGACAGAGGAGAGCAGAGAAGGTTTTTAAGAGTGTGTGAGAGTCAGGAGAGAGGTCAGTATGGTCTTTTGACATGGGCCATTTTCTCTCAGCTGACTGGAGGCTGGTGCGATGCTCACGTGGTACATCTGATAACCAGGGGGCAGACAGGGATGCACGGGCTGGTCCAGATGTAGGAGGGCATAGGTTGTCCAAGCAGGATGTAAGCGTGGAACACAGAGTGTCTGTGGCACTGTTGGTATTCAAAAGAGAGAGCTCCTCAGAGGGGGGGAGTGCAGACAAGACAGCAGAGGAAAAGCAGGAGGGAGGGATTCCTGATGAGATCCCTGTAGAGAGTGCCAAAAGACTGTTTAGGTGTGAAAAGGGGCCGTCTGCAACACATTGAAGTTGTCTTGCAATTCCATGTTGAAAAAATTTAGTAATGCAAAACACTAAATTGAGTAAAATAAAATGCCACTGTTTACTTAAAGTATACTTACTGTATATTGTAAAACTAGTGCTTAAATGTAATGGGGGATTATACTATTCAACAGAGACCCATTATAATGCATTTTGATCAACATGACATAAGCAATTGATAATGTAGGAATCTGCACAGAATTGTGTCATATTCACTTGCATGGATGTACCAAAGCATTTGCACCTTGTTCAAAGAAATGAGAAAATGCTTGTTTGATGTGCACAAGTGACACAAGGATGTAAGGATTGAACAAGAAGTTTTGATAATTTCAAATCGGATCTGAGAAATTTACCAAATTGACTTAGAAAAAACTGTATTTAAAGTGGGTGGGGGTACTTTTGGGGCAGTTTTGTTTCACCCAAGTGTCCCATTTCCACCCCTCTCAAACTGATGCATGGATGCATTTAGCCAGAAACAATTTGTTTGATGCATGCAAAGAAGCAACACTGTGTGTCTCAAGAAGCATTTATTCATGATTACGTAGACATGCTAAAATTTCAAGGCCACACACTACACATTACAGAAAATTTACATTTAGTCATTTAGCAGACGATTTTATCCAAAGCGACTTACAGACGAGGAAACATTGGAAGCAATTATAACAATATAGGCAACAAAATGCATAAGTTAATTAAATCCAGTCCATTAAAGCCTAGCTCAGTAGACAAAGCTAAGAATAGTGAGGTAAGTAAAAAAGATTTTTTTTAAGAAGACAGAAAAGAATTAGAGGTTAAAATCAGTCATCAACATTTTGACAGAAGATATGCATTTTCACACACTACACCTGCCTGTAGTGTTCTAGCAGTGTAAGGTTGAGAATGGGTTTCTTCAGTAGCGGTGTGATGCAGGCCTCTTTGAACTCAGTGGAAAATGTGCCAGTGGAGAGCAAAGAGTTGATGATGTGCGTTAACTGCGAAGAAGGTGTGTGAGCAGGCGGACAGAGGAGAGCAGAGAAGGTTTTTAAGAGTGTGCGAGAGTCAGGAGAGTTGATGATCTTCGAGTGGTTATAATCAGTTTTTGCAGAGGTGACGTCAACGGAGAAAGTAGAGAGAAGAGACTGGTAGAGAGAGAGGTCAGTTTGGTCTCTTGACTTGTGCCATTTTCTCTCAGCTGACTGAAGGCTGGCGCGATGCTCACGTGGTACATCCGATAACCTGGGGGCAGACAGGGATGCACGGGCTGGTCCAGATGTAAGAGAGCATAGGTTGTCCAAGCAGTATGTGGGAGTGGAACACAGAGTGTCTGTGGCACTGTTGGTATTCAAAAGAGAGAGATCCTCAGAGGGGGGGAGTGCAGACAAGACAGCAGAGGAAAAGCAGGAGGGAGGGAATCCTGATGAGATTCCTGTAGAGAGTGCCAAAAGACTGTTTAGGTGTGAAAAGGGGCCGTCTGCAACACATTGAAGTTGTCTTGCAATCCTATGTGGAAAGAATTTAGTAATGCAAAACACTAAATTGAGTAAAATAAAATGCCACTGTTTACTTAAAGTATACTTACTGTATATTGTAAAACTAGTGCTTAAATGTAATGGGGGATTATACTATTCAACAGAGACCCATTATAATGCATTTTGATCAACATGACATAAGCAATTGATAATGTAGGAATCTGCATAGAATTGTGTCATATTCACTTGCATGGATGTACCAAAGCATTTGCAACTTGTTCAAAGAAATGAGAAAATGCTTGTTTGATGTGCACAAGTGACACAAGGATGTAAGGATTGAACAAGAAGTTTTGATAATTTCAAATCGGATCTGAGAAATGTACCAAATTGACTTAGAAAAAACTGTATTTAAAGTGGGTTGGGGTACTTTTGGGGCAGTTTTGTTTCACCCAAGTGTCCCATTTCCACCCCTCTCAAACTGATGCATGGATGCATATAGCCAGAAACAATTTGTTTGATGCATGCAAAGAAGCAACACTGTGTGTCTCAAGAAGCATTTATTCATGATTACTGTGGTGAGGAAGGCGGGACGAGAGCCGTGACGCGGGGCCGGTGGCGTGAGTGATCAGTGCAAGCAGCTGTGCGCGCACCGGTCCCGCATCTTATCACGGAGGAGATTGGGAGCTTAAATGGATGTTCGTCAGGACTGTTGACGAGAGAGGACCGGGCCCGAAACTGTGTTTAGTTTGTGTATGTTTCAGTTACTTCCGTGTTTATTGTTTATTTAATTAAAGTTATATTGTTTGAATGTTCGCCGGTTCCCGCCTCCTTCCTTCCCATCTTACGAACTTTGCTACATTGGTGCCGAAACCCGGGAGGAAGGAGGGGCATGCTGTCGAAGAGCCCTCGCTGCCGAGAGGCATCGTGGTGCGGAGGAGTTCGGGCAGCGCGGACAAGGGACGTCCGCCGGCGGCTGCCCGAGGCGGTGGTGCTGGAGCAAGAAAAATCGGCTGGGACGGAGAGCCCGCTGCCGTGCTCCTGGGCCGAGGTGGGATGGCGGCCTTAAGGAGGGAGCGGAGGGGTCGTCGCCGTTGGCCGTGGGCCGGAATCCTGTGTCCAACAACTATGAGGGTGAGGAACAGGAAACGGGGGACCCGCTACTGGCTGCCCTCACGCTGAGGGCCATCGCCAACCGCCAGGAGGCGAAGGAGGATCGGGCCGTCCCCCCGACGTCCAGCACTACCGCATCGCACCGCGAGGAAGAGCCTCTCGGCTGGGCTGAGGACCGAGTGACAGCGTGTCAGGGAACAGGACAATTTTTTTTCTTTTCCTCTCTCCCCTCTCTCGTCCCTGTCGCTCCGGGGGCTCCCGTCTCCGTTCTTTCGTCTCGCCGGTGCATACCCCCAGGCGCTGCCAACTCCGAGACTGGCTCCCCGGGGGGGGAGTAGGTACAGTCTCGGGGGTGCCCCCGGCCTGTAAGGGGTGATGGGGGTATGTGGTGAGGAAGGCGGGACGAGAGCCGTGACGCGGGGCCGGTGGCGTGAGTGATCAGTGCAAGCAGCTGTGCGCGCACCGGTCCCGCATCTTATCACGGAGGAGATTGGGAGCTTAAATGGATGTTCGTCAGGACTGTTGACGAGAGAGGACCGGGCCCGAAACTGTGTTTAGTTTGTGTATGTTTCAGTTACTACCGTGTTTATTGTTTATTTAATTAAAGTTATATTGTTTGAATGTTCGCCGGTTCCCGCCTCCTTCCTTCCCATCTTACGAACTTTGCTACAATTACGTAGACATGCTAAAATTTCAAGGCCACACACTACACATTACACAAAATTTACATTTAGTCATTTAGCAGACGTTTTTATCCAAAGCGACTTACAGACGAGGAAACATTGGAAGCAATTATAACAATATAGGCAACAAAATGCATAAGTTAATTAAATCCAGTCCATTAAAGCCTAGCACAGTATACAAAGATAAGAATAGTGAGGTAAGTAAAAAAAAATTTATATTTTTAAGAAGACAGAAAAGAATTAGAGGTTAAAATCAGTCATCTACATTTTGACAGAAGATATGCATTTTCACACACTACACCTGCCTGTAGTGTTCTAGCAGTGTAAGGTTGAGAGTGGGTTTCTTCAGTAGCGGTGTGATGCAGGCCTCTTTGAACGCAGTGGGAAATGTCCCAGTGGTGAGCAAAGAGTTGATGATGTGTGTCAGACCAGGCACAACTGCTGGAGAGATGGGTGGGGATGGAATCCAGTGGGCAGGTGGTAGGGTGGTTGGAACCAATGACCTTGGGAACATCATTTTCAGACAGAGGATAAAAGGCGGGTGATGGTGGTGTAGAAATCTGGCTGTTGATGGCGTTAGTTTTCTTTACGAAGAACGATGCAAAATCATTAGCCGTTAACTCCGATGAAGGTGTGGGAGCAGGCGGACAGAGGAGAGCAGAGAAGGTTTTTAAGAGTGTGTGAGAGTCAGGAGAGAGGTCAGTATGGTCTTTTGACATGGGCCATTTTCTCTCAGCTGACTGGAGGCTGGTGCGATGCTCACGTGGTACATCCGATAACCAGGGGGCAGACAGGGATGCACGGGCTGGTCAAGATGTAGGAGGGCATAGGTTGTCCAAGCAGGATGTAAGCGTGGAACACAGAGTGTCTGTGGCACTGTTGATATTCAAAAGAGAGAGCTCCTCAGAGGGGGGGAGTGAAGACAAGACAGCAGAGGAAAAGCAGGAGGGAGGGAATCCTGATGAGATCCCTGTAGAGAGTGCCAAAAGACTGTTTAGGTGTGAAAAGGGGCCGTCTGCAACACATTGAAGTTGTCTTGCAATCCTATGTGGAAAGAATTTAGTAATGCAAAACACTAAATTGAGTAAAATAAAATGCCACTGTTTACTTAAAGTATACTTACTGTATATTGTAAAACTAGTGCTTAAATGTAATGGGGGATTATACTATTCAACAGAGACCCATTATAATGCATTTTGATCAACATGACATAAGCAATTGATAATGTAGGAATCTGCACAGAATTGTGTCATATTCACTTGCATGGATGTACCAAAGCATTTGCAACTTGTTCAAAGAAATGAGAAAATGCTTGTTTGATGTGCACAAGTGACACAAGGATGTAAGGATTGAACAAGAAGTTTTGATAATTTCAAATCGGATCTGAGAAATGTACCAAATTGAATTGGAGAAAACTGTATTTAAAGTGGGTGGGGGTACTTTTGGGGCAGTTTTGTTTCACCCAAGTGTCCCATTTCCACCCCTCTCAAACTGATGCATGGATGCATGTAGCCAGAAACAATTTGTTTGATGCATGCAAAGAAGCAACACTGTGTGTCTCAAGAAGCATTTATTCATGATTACGTAGACATGCTAAAATTTCAAGGCCACACACTACACATTACACAAAATTTACATTTAGTCATTTAGCAGACGTTTTTATCCAAAGCGACTTACAGACGAGGAAACATTGGAAGCAATTATAACAATATAGGCAACAAAATGCATTAGTTAATTAAATCCAGTCCATTAAAGCCTAGCACAGTATACAAAGCTAAGAATAGTGAGGTAAGTAAAAAAAATATTTTTTTAAGAAGACAGAAAAGAATAAGAGGTTAAAATCAGTCATCTACATTTTGACAGAAGATATGTATTTTCACACACTACACCTGCCTGTAGTGTTCTAGCAGTGTAACGTTGAGAGTGGGTTTCTTCAGTAGCGGTGTGATGCAGGCCTCTTTGAACGCAGTGGGAAATGTCCCAGTGGTGAGCAAAGAGTTGATGATGTGGGTCAGACCAGGCACAACTGCTGGAGAGATGGCATGGAGGAGATGGGTGGGGATGGAATCCAGTGGGCAGGTGGTAGGGTGGTTGGAACCAAAGACCTTGGAAACATCATTTTCAGACAGAGGAGAAAAGGCGGGTGATGGTGGTATAGAAATCTGGCTGTTGATGGCGGTAGTTTTCTTTACGAAGAACGATGCAAAATCATTAGCCGTTAACTCCGATGAAGGTGTGGGAGCAGGCGGACAGAGGAGAGAAGAGAAGGTTTTTAAGAGTGTGTGAGAGTCAGGAGAGAGGTCAGTATGGTCTTTTGACTTGGGCCATTTTCTCTCAGCTGACTGGAGGCTGGTGCGATGCTCACGTGGTACATCCGATAACCAGGGGGCAGACAGGGATGCACGGGCTGGTCCAGATGTAGGAGGGCATAGGTTGTCCAAGCAGGATGTAAGCGTGGAACACAGAGTGTCTGTGGCACTGTTGGTATTCAAAAGAGAGAGCTCCTCAGAGGGGGGGAGTGCAGACAAGACAGCAGAGGAAAAGCAGGAGGGAGGGAATCCTGATGAGATCCCTGTAGAGAGTGCCAAAAGACTGTTTAGGTGTGAAAAGGGGCCGTCTGCAACACATTGAAGTTGTCTTGCAATTCCATGTTGAAAAAATTTAGTAATGCAAAACACTAAATTGAGTAAAATAAAATGCTACTGTTTACTTAAAGTATACTTACTGTATATTGTAAAACTAGTGCTTAAATGTAATGGGGGATTATACTATTCAACAGAGACCCATTATAATGCATTTTGATCAACATGACATAAGCAATTGACAATGTAGGAATCTGCACAGAATTGTGTCATATTCACTTGCATGGATGTACCAAAGCATTTGCACCTTGTTCAAAGAAATGAGAAAATGCTTGTTTGATGTGCACAAGTGACACAAGGATGTAAGGATTGAACAAGAAGTTTTGATAATTTCAAATCAGATCTGAGAAATTTACCAAATTGACTTAGAAAAAACTGTATTTAAAGTGGGCGGGGGTACTTTTGGGGCAGTTTTGTTTCACCCAAGTGTCCCATTTCCACCCCTCTCAAACTGATGCATGGATGCATTTAGCCAGAAACAATTTGTTTGATGCATGCAAAGAAGCAACACTGTGTGTCTCAAGAAGCATTTATTCATGATTACGTAGACATGCTAAAATTTCAAGGCCACACACTACACATTACAGAAAATTTACATTTAGTCATTTAGCAGACGATTTTATCCAAAGCGACTTACAGACGAGGAAACATTGGAAGCAATTATAACAATATAGGCAACAAAATGCATAAGTTAATTAAATCCAGTCCATTAAAGCCTAGCTCAGTAGACAAAGCTAAGAATAGTGAGGTAAGTAAAAAAGATTTTTTTTAAGAAGACAGAAAAGAATTAGAGGTTAAAATCAGTCATCAACATTTTGACAGAAGATATGCATTTTCACACACTACACCTGCCTGTAGTGTTCTAGCAGTGTAAGGTTGAGAATGGGTTTCTTCAGTAGCGGTGTGATGCAGGCCTCTTTGAACTCAGTGGAAAATGTGCCAGTGGAGAGCAAAGAGTTGATGATGTGCGTTAACTGCGAAGAAGGTGTGTGAGCAGGCGGACAGAGGAGAGCAGAGAAGGTTTTTAAGAGTGTGCGAGAGTCAGGAGAGTTGATGATCTTCGAGTGGTTATAATCAGTTTTTGCAGAGGTGACGTCAACGGAGAAAGTAGAGAGAAGAGACTGGTAGAGAGAGAGGTCAGTTTGGTCTCTTGACTTGTGCCATTTTCTCTCAGCTGACTGAAGGCTGGCGCGATGCTCACGTGGTACATCCGATAACCTGGGGGCAGACAGGGATGCACGGGCTGGTCCAGATGTAAGAGAGCATAGGTTGTCCAAGCAGTATGTGGGAGTGGAACACAGAGTGTCTGTGGCACTGTTGGTATTCAAAAGAGAGAGATCCTCAGAGGGGGGGAGTGCAGACAAGACAGCAGAGGAAAAGCAGGAGGGAGGGAATCCTGATGAGATTCCTGTAGAGAGTGCCAAAAGACTGTTTAGGTGTGAAAAGGGGCCATCTGCAACACATTGAAGTTGTCTTGCAATCCTATGTGGAAAGAATTTAGTAATGCAAAACACTAAATTGAGTAAAATAAAATGCCACTGTTTACTTAAAGTATACTTACTGTATATTGTAAAACTAGTGCTTAAATGTAATGGGGGATTATACTATTCAACAGAGACCCATTATAATGCATTTTGATCAACATGACATAAGCAATTGATAATGTAGGAATCTGCATAGAATTGTGTCATATTCACTTGCATGGATGTACCAAAGCATTTGCAACTTGTTCAAAGAAATGAGAAAATGCTTGTTTGATGTGCACAAGTGACACAAGGATGTAAGGATTGAACAAGAAGTTTTGATAATTTCAAATCGGATCTGAGAAATGTACCAAATTGACTTAGAAAAAACTGTATTTAAAGTGGGTTGGGGTACTTTTGGGGCAGTTTTGTTTCACCCAAGTGTCCCATTTCCACCCCTCTCAAACTGATGCATGGATGCATATAGCCAGAAACAATTTGTTTGATGCATGCAAAGAAGCAACACTGTGTGTCTCAAGAAGCATTTATTCATGATTACTGTGGTGAGGAAGGCGGGACGAGAGCCGTGACGCGGGGCCGGTGGCGTGAGTGATCAGTGCAAGCAGCTGTGCGCGCACCGGTCCCGCATCTTATCACGGAGGAGATTGGGAGCTTAAATGGATGTTCGTCAGGACTGTTGACGAGAGAGGACCGGGCCCGAAACTGTGTTTAGTTTGTGTATGTTTCAGTTACTTCCGTGTTTATTGTTTATTTAATTAAAGTTATATTGTTTGAATGTTCGCCGGTTCCCGCCTCCTTCCTTCCCATCTTACGAACTTTGCTACATTGGTGCCGAAACCCGGGAGGAAGGAGGGGCATGCTGTCGAAGAGCCCTCGCTGCCGAGAGGCATCGTGGTGCGGAGGAGTTCGGGCAGCGCGGACAAGGGACGTCCGCCGGCGGCTGCCCGAGGCGGTGGTGCTGGAGCAAGAAAAATCGGCTGGGACGGAGAGCCCGCTGCCGTGCTCCTGGGCCGAGGTGGGATGGCGGCCTTAAGGAGGGAGCGGAGGGGTCGTCGCCGTTGGCCGTGGGCCGGAATCCTGTGTCCAACAACTATGAGGGTGAGGAACAGGAAACGGGGGACCCGCTACTGGCTGCCCTCACGCTGAGGGCCATCGCCAACCGCCAGGAGGCGAAGGAGGATCGGGCCGTCCCCCCGACGTCCAGCACTACCGCATCGCACCGCGAGGAAGAGCCTCTCGGCTGGGCTGAGGACCGAGTGACAGCGTGTCAGGGAACAGGACAATTTTTTTTCTTTTCCTCTCTCCCCTCTCTCGTCCCTGTCGCTCCGGGGGCTCCCGTCTCCGTTCTTTCGTCTCGCCGGTGCATACCCCCAGGCGCTGCCAACTCCGAGACTGGCTCCCCGGGGGGGGAGTAGGTACAGTCTCGGGGGTGCCCCCGGCCTGTAAGGGGTGATGGGGGTATGTGGTGAGGAAGGCGGGACGAGAGCCGTGACGCGGGGCCGGTGGCGTGAGTGATCAGTGCAAGCAGCTGTGCGCGCACCGGTCCCGCATCTTATCACGGAGGAGATTGGGAGCTTAAATGGATGTTCGTCAGGACTGTTGACGAGAGAGGACCGGGCCCGAAACTGTGTTTAGTTTGTGTATGTTTCAGTTACTTCCGTGTTTATTGTTTATTTAATTAAAGTTATATTGTTTGAATGTTCGCCGGTTCCCGCCTCCTTCCTTCCCATCTTACGAACTTTGCTACAATTACGTAGACATGCTAAAATTTCAAGGCCACACACTACACATTACACAAAATTTACATTTAGTCATTTAGCAGACGTTTTTATCCAAAGCGACTTACAGACGAGGAAACATTGGAAGCAATTATAACAATATAGGCAACAAAATGCATAAGTTAATTAAATCCAGTCCATTAAAGCCTAGCACAGTATACAAAGATAAGAATAGTGAGGTAAGTAAAAAATTTTTTATATTTTTAAGAAGACAGAAAAGAATTAGAGGTTAAAATCAGTCATCTACATTTTGACAGAAGATATGCATTTTCACACACTACACCTGCCTGTAGTGTTCTAGCAGTGTAAGGTTGAGAGTGGGTTTCTTCAGTAGCGGTGTGATGCAGGCCTCTTTGAACGCAGTGGGAAATGTCCCAGTGGTGAGCAAAGAGTTGATGATGTGTGTCAGACCAGGCACAACTGCTGGAGAGATGGGTGGGGATGGAATCCAGTGGGCAGGTGGTAGGGTGGTTGGAACCAATGACCTTGGGAACATCATTTTCAGACAGAGGATAAAAGGCGGGTGATGGTGGTGTAGAAATCTGGCTGTTGATGGCGTTAGTTTTCTTTACGAAGAACGATGCAAAATCATTAGCCGTTAACTCCGATGAAGGTGTGGGAGCAGGCGGACAGAGGAGAGCAGAGAAGGTTTTTAAGAGTGTGTGAGAGTCAGGAGAGAGGTCAGTATGGTCTTTTGACATGGGCCATTTTCTCTCAGCTGACTGGAGGCTGGTGCGATGCTCACGTGGTACATCCGATAACCAGGGGGCAGACAGGGATGCACGGGCTGGTCCAGATGTAGGAGGGCATAGGTTGTCCAAGCAGGATGTAAGCGTGGAACACAGAGTGTCTGTGTCACTGTTGATATTCAAAAGAGAGAGCTCCTCAGAGGGGGGGAGTGAAGACAAGACAGCAGAGGAAAAGCAGGAGGGAGGGAATCCTGATGAGATCCCTGTAGAGAGTGCCAAAAGACTGTTTAGGTGTGAAAAGGGGCCGTCTGCAACACATTGAAGTTGTCTTGCAATCCTATGTGGAAAGAATTTAGCAATGCAAAACACTAAATTGAGTAAAATAAAATGCCACTGTTTACTTAAAGTATACTTACTGTATATTGTAAAACTAGTGCTTAAATGTAATGGGGGATTATACTATTCAACAGAGACCCATTATAATGCATTTTGATCAACATGACATAAGCAATTGATAATGTAGGAATCTGCAGAGAATTGTGTCATATTCACTTGCATGGATGTACCAAAGCATTTGCAACTTGTTCAAAGAAATGAGAAAATGCTTGTTTGATGTGCACAAGTGACACAAGGATGTAAGGATTGAACAAGAAGTTTTGATAATTTCAAATCGGATCTGAGAAATGTACCAAATTGAATTGGAGAAAACTGTATTTAAAGTGGGTGGGGGTACTTTTGGGGCAGTTTTGTTTCACCCAAGTGTCCCATTTCCACCCCTCTCAAACTGATGCATGGATGCATATAGCCAGAAACAATTTGTTTGATGCATGCAAAGAAGCAACACTGTGTGTCTCAAGAAGCATTTATTCATGATTACGTAGACATGCTAAAATTTCGAGGCCACACACTACACATTACACAAAATTTACATTTAGTCATTTAGCAGACGTTTTTATCCAAAGCGACTTACAGACGAGGAAACATTGGAAGCAATTATAACAATATAGGCAACAAAATGCATAAGTTAATTAAATCCAGTCCATTAAAGCCTAGCACAGTATACAAAGCTAAGAATAGTGAGGTAAGTAAAAAATATTTTTTTAAGAAGACAGAAAAGAATTAGAGGTTAAAATCAGTCATCTACATTTTGACAGAAGATATGCATTTTCACACACTACACCTTTCTGTAGTGTTCCAGCAGTGTAAGGTTGAGAGTGGGTTTCTTCAGTAGCGGTGTGATGCAGGCCTCTTTGAACGCAGTGGGAAATGTCCCAGTGGTGAGCAAAGAGTTGATGATGTGGGTCAGACCAGGCACAACTGCTGGAGAGATGGCATGGAGGAGATGGGTGGTGATGGAATCCAGTGGGCAGGTGGTAGGGTGGTTGGAACCAATGACCTTGGAAACATCATTTTCAGACAGAGGAGAAAAGGCGCGTGATGGTGGTGTAGAAATCTGGCTGTTGATGACGGTAGTTTTCTTTACGAAGAACGATGCAAAATCATTAGCCGTTAACTCCGATGAAGGTGTGGGAGCAGGCGGACAGAGGAGAGCAGAGAAGGTTTTTAAGAGTTTGTGAGAGTCAGGAGAGAGGTCAGTATGGTCTTTTGACTTGGGCCATTTTCTCTCAGCTGACTGGAGGCTGGTGCGATGCTCACGTGGTACATCCGATAACCAGGGGGCAGACAGGGATGCACGGGCTGGTCCAGATGTAGGAGGGCATAGGTTGTCCAAGCAGGATGTAAGCGTGGAACACAGAGTGTCTGTGGAACTGTTGGTATTCAAAAGAGAGAGCTCCTCAGAGGGGGGGGAGTGCAGACAAGACAGCAGAGGAAAAGCAGGAGGGAGGGAATCCTGATGAGATCCCTGTAGAGAGTGCCAAAAGACTGTTTAGGTGTGAAAAGGGGCCGTCTGCAACACATTGAAGTTGTCTTGCAATCCTATGTGGAAAGAATTTAGTAATGCAAAACACTAAATTGAGTAAAATAAAATGCCACTGTTTACTTAAAGTATACATACTGTATATTGTAAAACTAGTGCTTAAATGTAATGGGGGATTATACTATTCAACAGAGACCCATTATAATGCATTTTGATCAACATAACATAAGCAATTGATAATGTAGGAATCTGCACAGAATTGTGTCATATTCACTTGCATGGATGTACCAAAGCATTTGCAACTTGTTCAAAGAAATAAGAAAATGCTTGTTTGATGTGCACAAGTGACACAAGGATGTAAGGATTGAACAAGAAGTTTTGATAATTTCAAATCGGATCTGAGAAATGTACCAAATTGAATTGGAGAAAACTGTATTTAAAGTGGGTGGGGGTACTTTTGGGGCAGTTTTGTTTCACCCAAGTGTCCCATTTCCACCCCTCTCAAACTGATGCATGGATGCATATAGCCAGAAACAATTTGTTTGATGCATGCAAAGAAGCAACACTGTGTGTCTCAAGAAGCATTTATTCATGATTACGTAGACATGCTAAAATTTCAAGGCCACACACTACACATTACACAAAATTTAAATTTAGTCATTTAGCAGACGTTTTTATCCAAAGCGACTTACAGACGAGGAAACATTGGAAGCAATTATAGCAATATAGGCAACAAAATGCATAAGTTAATTAAATCCAGTCCATTAAAGCCTAGCACAGTAGACAAAGCTAAGAATAGTGAGGTAAGTAAAGAAATATTTTTTTTAGAAGACAGAAAAGAATTAGAGGTTAAAATCAGTCATCTACATTTTGACAGAAGATATGCATTTTCACACACTACACCTACCTGTAGTGTTCTAGCAGTGTAAGGTTGAGAGTGGGTTTCTTCAGTAGCGGTGTGATGCAGGCCTCTTTGAACGCAGTGGGAAATGTCCCAGTGGTGAGCAAAGAGTTGATGATGTGGGTCAGACCAGGCACAACTGCTGGAGAGATGGCATGGAGGAGATGGGTGGGGATGGAATCCAGTGGGCAGGTGGTAGGGTGGTCGGAACCAATGACCTTGGAAACATCATTTTCAGACAGAGGAGAAAAGGCGGGTGATGGTGGTGTAGAAATCTGGCTGTTGATGGCGGTAGTTTTCTTTACGAAGAACGATGCAAAATCATTAGCCGTTAACTCCGATGAAGGTGTGGGAGCAGGCGGACAGAGGAGAGCAGAGAAGGTTTTTAAGAGTGTGTGAGAGTCAGGAGAGAGGTCAGTATGGTCTTTTGACTTGGGCCACTTTCTCTCAGCTGACTGGAGGCTGGTGCGATGCTCACGTGGTACATCCGATAACCAGGGGGCAGACAGGGATGCACGGGCTGGTCCAGATGTAGGAGGGCATAGGTTGTCCAAGCAGGATGTAAGCGTGGAACACAGAGTGTCTGTGGCACTGTTGGTATTCAAAAGAGAGAGCTCCTCAGAGGGGGGGAGTGCAGACAAGATAGCAGAGGTAAAGCAGGAGGGAGGGAATCCTGATGAGATCCCTGTAGAGAGTGCCAAAAGACTGTTTAGGTGTGAAAAGGGGCCGTCTGCAACACATTGAAGTTGACTTGCAATCCTATGTGGAAAGAATTTAGTAATGCAAAACACTAAATTGAGTAAAATAAAATGCCACTGTTTACTTAAAGTATACTTACTGTATATTGTAAAACTAGTGCTTAAATGTCATGGGGGATTATACTATTCAACAGAGACCCATTATAATGCATTTTGATCAACATGACATAAGCAATTGATAATGTTGGAATCTGCACAGAATTGTGTCATATTCACTTGCATGGATGTACCAAAGCATTTGCAACTTGTTCAAAGAAATGAGAAAATGCTTGTTTGATGTGCACAAGTGACACAAGGATGTAAGGCTTGAACAAGAAGTTTTGAGAATTTCAAATCGGATCTGAGAAATGTACCGAATTGACTTAGAAAAAACTGTATTTAAAGTGGGTGGGGGTACTTTTGGGGCAGTTTTGTTTCACCCAAGTGTCCCATTTCCACCCCTCTCAAACTGATGCATGGATGCATATAGCCAGAAACAATTTGTTTGATGCATGCAAAGAAGCAACACTGTGTGTCTCAAGAAGCATTTATTCATGATTACGTAGACATGCTAAAATTTCAAGGCCACACACTACACATTACACATGACATTACACATTTCATTAAATTTACATTTAGTCATTTAGCAGACGTTTTTATCCAAAGCGACTTACAGACGAGGAAACATTGGAAGCAATTATAACAATATAGGCAACAAAATGCATAAGTTAATTAAATCCAGTCCATTAAAGCCTAGCACAGTAGACAAAGCTAAGAATAGTGAGGTAAGTAAAAAAAATATTTTTTTAAGAAGACAGAAAAGAATTAGAGGTTAAAATCAGTCATCTACATTTTGACAGAAGATATGCATTTTCACACACTACACTTGCCTGTAGTGTTCTAGCAGTGTAAGGTTGAGAGTGGGTTTCTTCAGTAGCGGTGTGATGCAGGCCTCTTTGAATGCAGTGGGAAATGTCCCAGTGGTGAGCAAAGAGTTGATGATGTGGGTCAGACCAGGCACAACTGCTGGAGAGATGGCATGGAGGAGATGGGTGGGGATGGAATCCAGTGGGCAGGTGGTAGGGTGGTTGGAACCAATGACCTTGGAAACATCATTTTCAGACAGAGGAGAAAAGGCGGTGGTGTAGAAATCTGGCTGTTGATGGCGGTAGTTTTCTTTACGAAGAACGATGCAAAATCATTAGCCGTTAACTCCGATGAAGGTGTGGGAGCAGGCGGACAGAGGAGAGCAGAGAAGGTTTTTAAGAGTGTGAGAGTCAGGAGAGTTGCCGATCTTCGAGTGGTTATAATCAGTTTTTGCAGAGGTGACGTCAACGGAGAAAGTAGAGAGAAGAGACTGGTAGAGAGAGAGGTCAGTATGGTCTTTTGACTTGGGCCATTTTCTCTCAGCTGACTGGAGGCTGGTGCGATGCTCACGTGGTACATCCGATAACCAGGGGGCAGACAGGGATGCACGGGCTGGTCCAGATGTAGGAGGGCATATGTTGTCCAAGCAGGATGTAAGCGTGGAACACAGAGTGTCTGTGGCACTGTTGGTATTCAAAAGAGAGAGCTCCTCAGAGGGGGGGAGTGCAGACAAGACAGCAGAGGAAAAGCAGGAGGGAGGGAATCCTGATGAGATCCCTGTAGAGAGTGCCAAAAGACTGTTTAGGTGTGAAAAGGGGCCGTCTGCAACACATTGAAGTTGTCTTGCAATCCTATGTGGAAAGAATTTAGTAATGCAAAACACTAAATTGAGTAAAATAAAATGCCACTGTTTACTTAAAGTATACTTACTGTATATTGTAAAACTAGTGATTAAATGTCATGGGGGATTATTCTATTCAACAGAGACCCATTATAATGCATTTTGATCAACATGACATAAGCAATTGATAATGTAGGAATCTGCAGAGAATTGTGTCATATTCACTTGCATGGATGTTCTAAAGCATTTGCAACTTGTTCAAAGAAATGAGAAAATGCTTGTTTGATGTGCACAAGTGACACAAGGATGTAAGGATTGAACAAGAAGTTTTGATAATTTCAAATCGGATCTGAGAAATGTACCAAATTGACTTAGAAAAAACTGTATTTAAAGTGGGTGGGGGTACTTTTGGGGCAGTTTTGTTTCACCCAAGTGTCCCATTTCCACCCCTCTCAAACTGATGCATGGATGCATATAGCCAGAAACAATTTGTTTGATGCATGCAAAGAAGCAACACTGTGTGTCTCAAGAAGCATTTATTCATGATTACGTACACATGCTAAAATTTCAAGGCCACACACTACACATTACACATGACATTACACATTTCATTAAATTTACATTTAGTCATTTAGCAGACGTTTTTATCCAAAGCGACTTACAGACGAGGAAACATTGGAAGCATTTATAACAATATAGGCAACAAAATGCATAAGTTAATTAAATCCAGTCCATTAAAGCCTAGAACAGTAGACAAAGCTAAGAATAGTGAGGTAAGTAAAACAATTATTTTTTTAAGAAGACAGAAAAGAATTAGAGGTTAAAATCAGTCATCTACATTTTGACGGAAGATATGCATTTTCACACACTACACCTGCCTGTAGTGTTCTAGCAGTGTAAGGTTGAGAGCGGGTTTCTTCAGTAGCGGTGTGATGCAGGCCTCTTTGAACGCAGTGGGAAATGTCCCAGTGGTGAGCAAAGAGTTGATGATGTGGGTCAGACCAGGCACAACTGCTGGAGAGATGGCATGGAGGAGATGGGTGGGGATGGAATCCAGTGGGCAGGTGGTAGGGTGTTTGGAACCAAAGACCTTGGAAACATCATTTCCAGACAGAGGAGAAAAGGCGGGTGATGGTGGTGTAGAAATCTGGCTGTTGATGGCGGTAGTTTTCTTTACGAAGAACGATGCAAAATCATTAGCCGTTAACTCCGATGAAGGTGTGGGAGCAGGCGGACAGAGGAGAGCAGAGAAGGTTTTTAAGAGTGTGTGAGAGTCAGGAGAGAGGTCAGTATGGTCTTTTGACTTGGGCCATTTTCTCTCAGCTGACTGGAGGCTGGTGCGATGCTCACGTGGTACATCCGATAACCAGGGGGCAGACAGGGATGCACGGGCTGGTCCAGATGTAAGAGAGCATAGGTTGTCCAAGCAGGATGTGGGCGTGGAACACAGAGTGTCTGTGGCACTGTTGGTATTCAAAAGAGAGAGATCCTCAGAGGGGGGGAGTGCAGACAAGACAGCAGAGGAAAAGCAGGAGGGAGGGACAGTAGGTAGCGCCGGAAAGTGACCAGCGGTAAGATATCTGCGTTGTCTGGAGCGGTGAGGTCGGGGTTGACAAAGAAGTGATCAGACGTGTGCAGCGGAGTGACCTGAGAGTGATGAGTGGAGCATTTCTCGAATCATCCTTGACATTTGCAAAACAGTAAGTGCATTTCTGCTTTTGATTGTTTGATTGCAAGAGACGGCACATGATTCACGTTAACGCTTTTACTGTTTGTACAATAATTTATTGACAGACAGTGTCATTGCGATGCAGACAGGAAAAGACAGCACTGCATAGCACAAACAAATGTAGAAATCTGAACATAAGACAATCTCCTTAGGGAAAACTGTACATGCAGTGCAGTGGAATTACAGTGCAGTCTTCCTACACCTCCTGACGTTCCTGTCTTTTGGGCAACGGATTCTCATCCACATCACAACAAATATCTTCTCTTGCGATACAGCGTGAAAATCATCTTTCAGAGTGTCTAATCTAGCCTCTGGAGGCATCAGCTGTGATTTCATCACACGTTACATCCATGGCAGCCAGAAGGGTAATCTGTGTATGCGGCTGGCGATCATATACTTTTAATCTTCATGCTGAGAAAAATTCCTCAACGGCATTGAGTAGGGTGAGAGGAACTCCACCAGCATCCTGTTGTGGGCCGCAAACCATTGCCTGATGATGTTGGAGCAATGGAAACTGACATTGTCCCAAACTAACACGTACTTTGGCAGGTCATCTCCAATCTGCACCCTCTCTTGTTCAGGGATGTGAAAAGGGGCCGTCTGCAACCCAGTGAAGTTGTCTTGCAGTCCTATGTTGAAAGAATATAGTATGAAATAAATTTACATTTAGTCATTTAGCAGACGTTTTTATCCAAAGCGACTTACAGACGAGGAAACATTGGAAGCCATTATAACAATATAGGCAACAAAATGCACAAGTTAATTAAATCCAGTCCATTAAAGCCTAGCACAGTAGACAAAGCTAAGAATAGTGAGGTAAGTAAAACAATTATTACGCAGTGGGAAATGTCCCAGTGGTGAGCAAAGAGTTGATGATGTGGGTCAGACCAGGCACAACTGCTGGAGAGATGGCATGGAGGAGATGGGTGGGGATGGAATCCAGTGGGCAGGTGGTAGGGTGGTTGGAACCAATGACCTTGGAAACATCATTTTCAGACAGAGGAGAAAAGGCGGTGGTGTAGAAATCTGGCTGTTGATGGCGGTAGTTTTCTTTACGAAGAACGATGCAAAATCATTAGCCGTTAACTCCGATGAAGGTGTGGGAGCAGGCGGACAGAGGAGAGCAGAGAAGGTTCTTAAGAGTGTGAGAGTCAGGAGAGTTGCTGATCTTCGAGTGGTTATAATCAGTTTTTGCAGAGGTGACGTCAACGGAGAAAGTAGAGAGAAGAGAATGGTAGATAGAGAGGTCAGTATGGTCTTTTGACTTGGGCCTTTTTCTCTCAGCTGACTGGAGGCTGGTGCGATGCTCACGTGGTACATCCGATAACCAGGGGGCAGACAGGGATGCACGGGCTGGTCCAGATGTAGGAGGGCATAGGTTGTCCATGCAGGATGTAAGCGTGGAACACAGAGTGTCTGTGGCACTGTTGGTATTCAAAAGAGAGAGCTCCTCAGAGGGGGGCAGTGCAGACAAGACAGCAGAGGAAAAGCAGGAGTGAGGGAATCCTGATGAGATCCCTGTAGAGAGTGCCAAAAGACTGTTTAGGTGTGAAAAGGGGCCGTCTGCAACACATTGAAGTTGTCTTGCAATCCTTTGTGGAAAGAATTTAGTAATGCAAAACACTAAATTGAGTAAAATAAAATGCCACTGTTTACTTAAAGTATACTTACTGTATATTGTAAAACTAGTGATTAAATGTCATGGGGGATTATACTATTCAACAGAGACCCATTATAATGCATTTTGATCAACATGACATAAGCAATTGATAATGTAGGAATCTGCACAGAATTGTGTCATATTGACTTGCATGGATGTACCAAAGCATTTGCAACTTGTTCAAAGAAATGAGAAAATGCTTGTTTGATGTGCACAAGTGACACAAGGATGTAAGGATGGAACAAGAAGTTTTGATAATTTCAAATCGGATCTGAGAAATGTTCCAAATTGACTTAGAAAAACTGTTTTTAAAGTGGGTGGGGGTACTTTTGGGGCAGTTTTGTTTCACCCAAGTGTCCCAATTCCACCCCTCTCTAACTGATGCATGGATGCATATAGCCAGAAACAATTTGTTTGATGCATGCAAAGAAGCAACACTGTGTGTCTCAAGAAGCATTTATTCATGATTACGTAGACATGCTAAAATTTCAAGGCCACACACTACACATTACACAAAATTTACATTTAGTCATTTAGCAGACGTTTTTATCCAAAGCGACTTACAGACGAGGAAACATTGGAAGCAATTATAGCAATATAGGCAACAAAATGCATAAGTTAATTAAATCCAGTCCATTAAAGCCTAGCACAGTAGACAAAGCTAAGAATAGTGAGGTAACTAAAAAAATATTTTTTAAGAAGACAGAAAAGAATTAGAGGTAAAAATCGGTCATCTGCATTTTGACGGAAGATATGCATTTTCACACACTACACCAGCCTGTAGTGTTCTAGCAGTGTAAAGTTGATAGCGGGTTTCTTCAGTAGCGGTGTGATGCAGGCCTCTTTGAACGCAGTGGGAAATGTCCCAGTGGTGAGCAAAGAGTTGATGATGTGGGTCAGACCAGGCACAACTGCTGGAGAGATGGCATGGAGGAGATGGGTGGGGATGGAATCCAGTGGGCAGGTGGTAGGGTGGTTGGAACCAATGACCTTGGAAACATCATTTTCAGACAGAGGAGAAAAGGCGGTGGTGTAGAAATCTGGCTGTTGATGGCGGTAGTTTTCTTTACGAAGAACGATGCAAAATCATTAGCCGTTAACTCCGATGAAGGTGTGGGAGCAGGCGGACAGAGGAGAGCGGAGAAGGTTTTTAAGAGTGTGAGAGTCAGGAGAGTTGCTGATCTTCGAGTGGTTATAATCAGTTTTTGCAGAGGTGACGTCAACGGAGAAAGTAGAGAGAAGAGACTGGTAGAGAGAGAGGTCAGTATGGTCTTTTGACTTGGGCCATTTTCTCTCAGCTGACTGGAGGCTGGTGCGATGCTCACTTGGTACATCCGATAACCAGGGGGCAGACAGGGATGCACGGGCTGGTCCAGATGTAGGAGGGCATAGGTTGTCCAAGCAGGATGTAAGCGTGGAACACAGAGTGTCTGTGGCACTGTTGGTATTCAAAAGAGAGAGCTCCTCAGAGGGGGGGAGTGCAGACAAGACAGCAGAGGGAAAGCTGGAGGGAGGGAATCCTGATGAGATCCCTGTAGAGCGTGCCAAAAGACTGTTTAGGTGTGAAAAGGGGCCGTCTGCAACACATTGAAGTTGTCTTGCAATCCTATGTGGAAAGAATTTAGTAATGCAAAACACTAAATTGAGTAAAATAAAATGCCACTGTTTACTTAAGTATACTTACTGTTTATTGTAAAACTAGTGATTAAATGTCATGGGGGATTATACTATTCAACAGAGACCCATTATAATGCATTTTGATCAACATGACATAAGCAATTGATAATGTAGGAATCTGCACAGAATTGTGTCATATTGACTTGCATGGATGTACCAAAGCATTTGCAACTTGTTCAAAGAAATGAGAAAATGCTTGTTTGATGTGCACAAGTGACACAAGGATGTAAGGATTGAACAAGAAGTTTTGATAATTTCAAATCGGATCTGAGAAATGTACCAAATTGACTTAGAAAAAACTGTATTTAAAGTCAGTGGGGGTACTTTTGGGGCAGTTTTGTTTCACCCAAGTGTCCCATTTCCACCCCTCTCAAACTGATGCATGGATGCATATAGCCAGAAACAATTTGTTTGATGCATGCAAAGAAGCAACACTGTGTGTCTCAAGAAGCATTTATTCATGATTACGTAGACATGCTAAAATTTCGAGGCCACACACTACACATTACACATGACATTACACATTTCATAAAATTTACATTTAGTCATTTAGCAGACGTTTTTATCCAAAGCGACTTACAGACGAGGAAACATTGGAAGCAATTATAACAATATAGGCAACAAAATGCATAAGTTAATTAAATCCAGTCCATTAAAGCCTAGCACAGTATACAAAGCTAAGAATAGTGAGGTAAGTAAAAAAAATATTTTTTTAAGAAGACAGAAAAGAATTAGAGGTTAAAATCAGTCATCTACATTTTGACAGAAGATATGCATTTTCACACACTAAACCTGCCTGTAGTGTTCTAGCAGTGTAAGGTTGAGAGTGGGTTTCTTCAGTAGCGGTGTGATGCAGGCCTCTTTGAACGCAGTGGGAAATGTCCCAGTGGTGAGCAAAGAGTTGATGATGTGGGTCAGACCAGGCACAACTGCTGGAGAGATGGCATGGAGGAGATGGGTGGGGATGGAATCCAGTGGGCAGGTGGTAGGGTGGTTGGAACCAATGACCTTGGAAACATCATTTTCAGACAGAGGAGAAAAGGCGGTGGTGTAGAAATCTGGCTGTTGATGGCGGTAGTTTTCTTTACGAAGAACGATGCAAAACATTAGCCGTTAACTCCGATGAAGGTGTGGGAGCAGGCGGACAGAGGAGAGAAGAGAAGGTTTTTAAGGGTGTGTGAGAGTCAGGAGAGAGGTCAGTATGGTCTTTTGACTTGGGCCATTTTCTCTCAGCTGACTGGAGGCTGGTGCGATGCTCACGTGGTACATCCGATAACCAGGGGGCAGACAGGGATGCACGGGCTGGTCCAGATGTAGGAGGGCATAGGTTGTCCAAGCAGGATGTAATCGTGGAACACAGAGTGTCTGTGGCACTGTTGGTATTCAAAAGAGAGAGCTCCTCAGAGGGGGGGAGTGCAGACAAGACAGCAGAGGAAAAGCAGGAGGGAGGGAATCCTGATGAGATCCCTGTAGAGAGTGCCAAAAGACTGTTTAGGTGTGAAAAGGGGCCTTCTGCAACACATTGAAGTTGTCTTGCAATCCTATGTTGAAAAAATTTAGTAATGCAAAACACTAAATTGAGTAAAATAAAATGCCACTGTTTACTTAAAGTATACTTACTGTATATTGTAAAACTAGTGCTTAAATGTCATGGGGGATTATACTATTCAACAGAGACCCATTATAATGCATTTTGATCAACATGACATAAGCAATTGATAATGTAGGAATCTGCACAGAATTGTGTCATATTCACTTGCATGGATGTACAAAGCATTTGCAACTTGTTCAAAGAAATGAAAAAATGCTTGTTTGATGTGCACAAGTGACACAAGGATGTAAGGATTGAACAAGAAGTTTTGATAATTTCAAATCGGATCTGAGAAATGTACCAAATTGACTCAGAAAAAACTGTATTTAAAGTGGGTGGGGGTACTTTTGGCGCAGTTTTGTTTCACCCAAGTGTCCCATTTCCACCCCTCTCAAACTGATGCATGGATGCATATAGTCAGAAACAATTTGTTTGATGCATTCAAAGAAGCAACACTGTGTGTCTCAAGAAGCATTTATTCGTGATTACGTAGACATGCTAAAATTTCAAGGCCACACACTACACATTACACATGACATTACACATTTCATAAAATTTACATTTAGTCATTTAGCAGACGTTTTTATCCAAAGCGACTTACAGACGAGGAAACATTGGAAGCAATTATAACAATATAGGCAACAAAATGCATAAGTTAATTAAATCCAGTCCATTAAAGCCTAGCACAGTATACAAAGCTAAGAATAGTGAGGTAACTAAAAAAATTTTTTTTTAAGAAGACAGAAAAGAATTATAGGTTAAAATCGGTCATCTACATTTTGACGGAAGATATGTATTTTCACACACTACACCGGCCTGTAGTGTTCTAGCAGTGTAAGGTTGAGAGCGGGTTTCTTCAGTAGCGGTGTGATGCAGGCCTCTTTGAACGCAGTGGGAAATGTCCCAGTGGAGAGCAAAGTGTTGATGATGTGCGTTAATTGCTATTAAGGTGTGGGAGCAGGCGGACAGAGGAGAGCAGAGAAGGTTTTTAAGAGTGTGCGAGAGTCAGGAGAGTTGATGATCAGGTAAGTCTCCCTCAGGTAAGTCAAAACTTTAACCATAGTATGTGCGCCTCAACTGCTATAAATGTTACTGTTTCCAAATATATAGAGACTATATGTGTCCCCCGAATAATACTACAAAGTAAACATTTTGGCAAAAGTCAGAGAAAAAATCTGATCGTGATTAAACCTGAAGACAATGTAATAAACAACCAAAACCAATTTATAAAGTTCGGCCTACTTAATATTAGATCACTAAATTCAAAGGCAGTTATTGTAAATGAAATGATCACGGACAACAGTTTTGATATACTCTGTCTTACCGAGACCTGGCTTAAACCAAATGATTATTTCGGCCTAAATGAGTGTACCCCACCAAGCTACTGTTATATGCATGAGCCACGTCCGGTTGTACGGGGTGGCGGCGTCGCTACAATCTTTAGAAACTTTCTTACTGTATCTCAGAGAACAGAGCATAAATTTAAATCATTTGAAGTGCTTGCGTTGAACATAATTATTCCTAACAAAAGTAAAAAAACATTGCTTTCTTTTACATTGGCTACGGTGTATAGACCCCCTGGTCCCTATACTGATTTTCTGAAAGAGTTTTCGGACTTCCTATCGGACCTATTGGTTAACGTTGATAAAATACTAATTGTCAGAGATTTTAATATCCACGTAGATAGCGCTAACGATGCATTAGCTGTGGCGTTTACAGAACTACTACAATCTTTTGGGGTAATACAACACATTAAAGGACCAACTCATCGATTTAATCATACACTAGACCTGATTATATCTCACGGAGCCGATCTAACCAATATAGATATTATGCCTCAAAGCGACGATGTCACCGATCACTATCTTATAACGGGTACTTTGCGCACGTCTGGAATCAGCCCTTTAACACGTTATCGACAGGGTAGAACAATCACCTCTGCTACTAAAGATAGCTTCGCAAAGAGCTTGCCAGATCTGACTCCTTTAATAACCAGACCAATAAATAACGAATCGCTCGACGTCATGACCAGGAAATTGGGCACTATTTTCTCTAATACATTAGAAGCTGTTGCACCTATGAAGTCAAAAAAGATTAATGAGAAAAATATTGCACCCTGGTACAATAGCACCACTCGCGCCCTTAAAAGAGAAACACGCAAACTAGAGCGCAAATGGATAAAATCGCAATTAGAAGTATTTAAAATGGCATGGAAAGAGAGTGCAAATTGTTATAAAAAGGCACTAAAAGCAGCAAAGGCTGAGCACCTTCGTAACCTCATAGAAACCAACAAAAACAATCCAAGGTTTCTATTTAGCACAGTCGCCAAATTAACAAATAAACAGACACCACCTGACCTTGTTATTCCGCCGCACCTTGGTAGCAATGAATTCATGAAATTTTTTACAGAGAAAATCAAAAACATTCGCGACAAAATTGTAAAAACTCAACCTCCAAATCTGTCCTATGAATTAGCACCAACCATCGCTCCAAAAGAAAGGCTCCAGCGTTTTTCACCTATAAAACAGGAAGATTTAATTCAACTTATCGCAACTTCTAAACCTACAACTTGCTTACTAGACCCCATACCAACTAAATTATTAAAAGAGTTACTACCTGTTGCAATTGAGCCCATCTATAACATTATTAACTCGTCAATTAATCTAGGCCATGTCCCAGGACCCTTTAAGATGGCCGTCATTAAGCCTCTAATCAAGAAACCAAACTTAGATCCAAATGAACTAGGAAACTATAGACCGATTTCAAATCTCCCATACCTGTCTAAAATCCTAGAAAAAGTAGTGTGCACTCAGTTGTGCTCTTTCCTACAAAATAACGACATGCACGAAAAATTTCAGTCAGGCTTTAGATCTCATCATAGCACTGAAACTGCGCTCGTTAAAATTACAAACGACCTGCTTATAGCATCAGATAAAGGTAACATCTCACTCTTGGTCCTGCTTGACCTTAGTGCTGCGTTCGATACCGTAGACCATAACATACTTCTAGATCGCTTACACAATTATACCGGTATTGAGGGACAGGCACTACAATGGTTTAGATCTTACTTGTCAGACAGACATCAATTTGTCCATCTAAATGGGGAATCATCCTATTTAACGCAAGTAAATTATGGATTACCTCAGGGATCGGTTCTGGGACCCGTGCTGTTCTCCATATACATGCTTCCCCTTGGAAACATTATTAAAAAACATGGAATTAGCTTCCATTGCTATGCAGATGATACTCAGCTATATATCTCATCAAGACCAGATGATTCCTCCCAGCTACCCAAATTGGCAGAGTGCATTGAAGATATAAAACATTGGATGACCTATAATTTCCTTCTTTTAAATTCTAATAAAACAGAAATATTACTTATCGGACCTAAGACACGCAAACCAAATATTTCTGATTATAAACTGCAAGTTGAAGGATGTACTGTTACTCCAACAAATACAGTAAAAGATCTAGGCGTTATATTAGACAGCAACCTGTCATTTCGAAATCACATCTCAAATGTCACAAAAACAGCCTTTTTCCACCTAAGAAATGTTGCCAAGTTACGAAATATTCTGTGTGTTGCTGACGCAGAGAAGCTTATTCATGCATTTATGACCTCAAGACTTGACTACTGTAATGCGCTACTTAGTGGTTGTCCTGCATCATCAATAAACAAACTACAGTTAGTTCAGAACGCAGCTGCCAGAGTTCTAACCAGGACCAGAAAATATGATCACATAACCCCAATTTTATCGGCCCTTCACTGGCTACCCATTAAGTATCGTATTGACTTTAAAGTTCTTTTAATCACTTATAAAGCCTTAAAGGGTTTAGCCCCTACCTACCTAACAGAGCTTCTATCATACTACAACCCATCACGCTCTCTAAGATCTCAAAACGCAGGACTTTTGATAATACCTAGAATAACTAAATCCACCAAAGGGGGTCGAGCTTTCTCATACGTAGCACCTAAACTCTGGAACAGCCTCCCTGATATTATTCGAGGATCAGACACACTCGCCCAATTTAAATCTAGATTAAAAACGCATCTTTTCAGCCAAGCATTCACTTAATGCAAATATGCTAAATAAACCACCAGGAGATGCTGACATTAGATATTATTTACTAGAATAATTGGATTTATTATATAAAACACCATGTAGTGTGTTTTACCCTTTCTTGGGTTTTTCGTTTTTCCCCTGTAAAGCTGCTTTGGAACAATGCAAATTGTGAAAGGCGCTATATAAATAAAATTGAATTGAATTGAATTGAATCTTCGAGTGGTTATAATCAGTTTTTGCAGAGGTGACGTCAACGGAGAAAGTAGAGAGAAGAGACTGGTAGAGAGAGAGGTCAGTTTGGTCTTTTGACTTGTGCCATTGTCTCTCAGCTGACTGAAGGCTGGCGTGATGCTCACGTGGTACATCCGATAACCTGGGGGCAGACAGGGATGCACGGGCTGGTCCAGATGTAAGAGAGCATAGGTTGTCCAAGCAGGATGTGGGCGTGGAACACAGAGTGTCTGTGGCACTGTTGGTATTCAAAAGAGAGGGATCCTCAGAGGGGGGGAGTGCAGACAAGACAGCAGAGGAAAAGCAGGAGGGAGGGACCGTAGGTAGCGCCGGAAAGTGACCAGCGGTAAGACATCTGCGTTGTCTGGAGCGGTGAGGTCGGGGGTGACAAAGAAGTGATCAAAAGTGTGCAGCGGAGTGACCTGAGAGTGATGAGTGGAGCATTTCTCGAATCATCCTTGACATTTGCAAAACAGTAAGTGCATTTCTGCTTTTGATTGTTTGATTACAAGAGACGGCACATGATTCACGTTAACGCTTTTACTGTTTGTACAATAATTTATTGACAGACAGTGTCATTGCGATGCAGACAGGAAAAGACAGCACTGCATAGCACAAACAAATGTAGAAATCTGAACATAAGACAATCTCCTTAGGGAAAACTGTACATGCAGTGCAGTGGAATTACAGTGCAGTCTTCCTACAGCTCCTGACGTTCCTGTCTTTTGGGCAACGGATTCTCATCCACATCACAACAAATATCTTCTCTTGCGATAGAGCGTGAAAATCATCTTTCAGAGTGTCTAATCTAGCCTCTGGAGGCATCAGCTGTGATTTCATCACACGTTACATCCATGGCAGCCAGAAGGGTCATCTGTGTATGCGGCTGGCGATCATATACTTTTAATCTTCATGCTGAGAAAAATTCCTCAACGGCATTGAGTAGTGTGAGACGAACTCCCCCAGCATCCTGTTGTGGGCCGCAAACCATTGCCTGATGATGTTGGAGCGATGGAAACTGACATTGTCCAAAACTAACACGTACTTTGGCAGGTCATCTCCAATCTGCCCCCTCTCTTGTTCAGGGATGTGAAAAGGGGCCGTCTGCAACCCAGTGAAGTTGTCTTGCAGTCCTATGTTGAAAGAATATAGTAATGCAAAACACTAAATTGAGTAAAATAAATGCCACTGTTTACTTGAAGTGTACTTACTGTATATTGTAAAACTAGTGCTTAAATATCGTGGGGGATTATACTATTCAACAGAGACCCATTATAATGCATTTTGATCAACATGACATAAGCAATTGATAATGTAGGAATCTGCACAGAATTGTGTCATATTTACTTGCATGGATGTACCAAAGCATTTGCAACTTGTTCAAAGAAATGAGAAAATGCTTGTTTGATGTGCACAAGTGACACAAGGATGTAAGGATTGAACAAGAAGTTTTGAGAATTTCAAATCGGATCTGAGAAATGTACCAAATTGACTTAGAAAAAACTGTTTTTAAAGTGGGTGGGGGTACTTTTGGGGCAGTTTTGTTTCACCCAAGTGTCCCATTTCCACCCCTCTCAAACTGATGCATGGATGCATATAGCCAGAAACAATTCGTTTGATGCATGCAAAAAAGCAACACTGTGTGTCTCAAGAAGCATTTATTCATGATTACGTAGACATGCTAAAATTTCAAGGCCACACACTACAAATTACACATGACATTACACATTTCATAAAATTTACATTTAGTCATTTAGCAGACGTTTTTATCCAAAGCGACTTACAGACGAGGACACATTGGAAGCAATTATAACAATATAGGCAACAAAATGCATAAGTTAATTAAATCCAGTCCATTAAAGCCTAGCACAGTAGACAAAGCTAAGAATAGTGAGGTAAGTAAAAAAATTTTTTTTTAAGAAGACAGAAAAGAATTAGAGGTTAAAATCAGTCATCTACATTTTGACAGAAGATATGCATTTTCACACACTACACCTGCCTGTAGTGTTCTAGCAGTGTAAGGTTGAGAGTGGGTTTCTTCAGTAGCGGTGTGATGCAGGCCTCTTTGAACGCAGTGGGAAATGTCCCAGTGGTGAGCAAAGAGTTGATGATGTGGGTCAGACCAGGCACAACTGCTGGAGAGATGGCATGGAGGAGATGGGTGGGGATGGAATCCAGTGGGCAGGTGGTAGGGTGGTTGGAACCAATGACCTTGGAAACATCATTTTCAGACAGAGGAGAAAAGGCGGGTGATGGTGGTGTAGAAATCTGGCTGTTGATGGCGGTAGTTTTCTTTACGAAGAACGATGCAAAATCATTAGCCGTTAACTCCGATGAAGGTGTGGGAGCAGGCGGACAGAGGAGAGCAGAGAATGTTTTTAAGAGTGTGTGAGAGTCAGGAGAGAGGTCAGTATGGTCTTTTGACTTGGGCCATTTTCTCTCAGCTGACTGGAGGCTGGTGCGATGCTCACGTGGTACATCCGATAAACAGGGGGCAGACAGGGATGCACGGGCTGGTCCAGATGTAGGAGGGCATAGGTTGTCCAAGCAGGATGTAAGCGTGGAACACAGAGTGTCTGTGGCACTGTTGGTATTCAAAAGAGAGAGCTCCTCAGAGGGGGGAGTGCAGACAAGACAGCAGAGGAAAAGCAGGAGGGAGGGAATCCTGATGAGATCCCTGTAGAGAGTGCCAAAAGACTGTTTAGGTGTGAAAAGGGGCCGTCTGCAACACATTGAAGTTGTCTTGCAATCCTACGTTGAAAAAATTTAGTAATGCAAAACACTAAATTGAGTAAAATAAAATGCCACTGTTTACTTAAAGTATACTTACTGTATATTGTAAAACTAGTGCTTAAATGTAATGGGGGATTATACTATTCAACAGAGACCCATTATAATGCATTTTGATCAACATGACATTAGCAATTGATAATGTAGGAATCTGCACAGAATTGTGTCATATTCACTTTCATGGATGTACCAAAGCATTTGCAACTTGTTCAAAGAAATGAGAAAATGCTTGTTTGATGTGCACAAGTGACACAAGGATGTAAGGATTGAAGAAGAAGTTTTTAGAATTTCAAATCGGATCTGAGAAATGTACCAAATTGACTTAGAAAAAACTGTATTTAAAGTGGGTGGGGGTACTTTTGGGGCAGTTTTGTTTCACCCAAGTGTCCCATTTCCACCCCTCTCAAACTGATGCATGGATGCATATAGCCAGAAACAATTTGTTTGATCCATGCAAAGAAGCAACACTGTGTGTCTCAAGAAGCATTTATTCATGATTACGCAGACATGCTAAAATTTCAAGGCCACACACTACACATTACACATGACGTTACACATTTAATTAAATTTACATTTAGTCATTTAGCAAACGTTTTTATCCAAAGCGACTTACAGACGAGGAAACATAGGAAGCAATTATAGCAATATAGGCTACAAAATGCATAAGTTAATTAAATCCAGTCCATTAAAGCCTAGTACAGTATACAAAGCTAAGAATAGTGAGGTAAGTAAAACAATTATTTTTATAAGAAGACAGAAAAGAATTAGAGGTTAAAATCAGTCATCTACATTTTGACAGAAGATATGCATTTTCAATCACTAAACCGGCCTGTAGTGTTCTAGCAGTGTAAGGTTGAGAGTGGGTTTCTTCAGTAGCGGTGTGATGCAGGCCTCTTTGAACGCAGTGGAAAATGTCCCAGTGGAGAGCAAACAGTTGATTATGTGCGTTAACTGCGATGAAGGTGTGGGAGCAGGCGGACAGAGGAGAGCAGAGAAGGTTTTTAAGAGTGTGCGAGAGTCAGGAGAGTTGATGATCTTCGAGTGGTTATAATCAGTTTTTGCAGAGGTGACGTCAACGGAGAATGTAGAGAGAAGAGACTGGTAGAGAGAGAGGTCAGTTTGGTCTTTTGACTTGTGCCATTTTCTCTCAGCTGACTGAAGGCTGGCGCGATGCTCACGTGGTACATCCGATAACCTGGGGGCAGACAGGGATGCACGGGCTGGTCCAGATGTAAGAGAGCATAGGTTGTCCAAGCAGGATGTGGGCGTGGAACACAGAGTGTCTGTGGCACTGTTGGTATTCAAAAGAGAGAGATCCTCAGAGGAGGGGAGTGCAGACAAGACAGCAGAGGAAAAGCAGGAGGGAGGGACAGTAGGTAGCGCCGGAAAGTGACCAGCGGTAAGACATCTGCGTTGTCTGGAGCGGTGAGGTCGGGGCTGACAAAGAAGTGATCAGACGTGTGCAGCGGAGTGACCTGAGAGTGATGAGTGGAGCATTTCTCGAATCATCCTTGACATTTGCAAAACAGTAAGTGCATTTCTGCTTTTGATTGTTTGATTGCAAGAGACGGCACATGATTCACGTTAACGCTTTTACTGTTTGTACAATAATTTATTGACAGACAGTGTCATTGCGATGCAGACAGGAAAAGACAGCACTGCATAGCACAAACAAATGTAGAAATCTGAACATAAGACAATCTCCTTAGGGAAAACTGTACATGCAGTGCAGTGGAATTACAGTGCAGTCTTCCTACACCTCCTGACGTTCCTGTCTTTTGGGCAACGGATTCTCATCCACATCACAACAAATATCTTCTCTTGCGATACAGCGTGAAAATCATCTTTCAGAGTGACTAATCTAGCCTCTGGATGCATCAGCTGTGATTTCATCACACGTTACATCCATGGCAGCCAGAAGGGTAATCTTTGTATGCGGCTGGCGATCATATACTTTTAATCTTCATGCTGAGAAAAATTCCTCAACGGCATTGAGTAGGGTGAGAGGAACTCCACCAGCATCCTGTTGTGGGCCGCAAACCATTGCCTGATGATGTTGGAGCAATGGAAACTGACATTGTCCCAAACTAACACGTACTTTGGCAGGTCATCTCCAATCTGCACCCTCTCTTGTTCAGGGATGTGAAAAGGGGCCGTCTGCAACCCAGTGAAGTTGTCTTGCAGTCCTATGTTGAAAGAATATAGTATGAAATAAATTTACATTTAGTCATTTAGCAGACGTTTTTATCCAAAGCGACTTACAGACGAGGAAACATTGGAAGCCATTATAACAATATAGGCAACAAAATGCATAAGTTAATTAAATCCAGTCCATTAAAGCCTAGCACAGTAGACAAAGCTAAGAATAGTGAGGTAAGTAAAACAATTATTACGCAGTGGGAAATGTCCCAGTGGTGAGCAAAGAGTTGATGATGTGGGTCAGACCAGGCACAACTGCTGGAGAGATGGCATGGAGGAGATGGGTGGGGATGGAATCCAGTGGGCAGGTGGTAGGGTGGTTGGAACCAATGACCTTGGAAACATCATTTTCAGACAGAGGAGAAAAGGCGGGTGATGGTGGTGTAGAAATCTGGCTGTTGATGGCGGTAGTTTTCTTTACGAAGAACGATGCAAAATCATTAGCCGTTAACTCCGATGAAGGTGTGGGAGCAGGCGGACAGAGGAGAGCAGAGAAGGTTTTTAAGAGTGTGTGAGAGTCAGGAGAGTTGCTGATCTTCGAGTGGTTATAATCAGTTTTTGCAGAGGTGACGTCAACGGAGAAAGTAGAGAGAAGAGACTGGTAGAGAGAGAGGTCAGTATGGTCTTTTGACTTGGGCCTTTTTCTCTCAGCTGACTGGAGGCTGGTGCGATGCTCACGTGGTACATCCGATAACCAGGGGGCAGACAGGGATGCACGGGCTGGTCCAGATGTAGGAGGGCATAGGTTGTCCAAGCAGGATGTAAACGTGGAACACAGAGTGTCTGTGGCACTGTTGGTATTCAAAAGAGAGAGCTCCTCAGAGGGGGGGAGTGCAGACAAGACAGCAGAGTAAAAGCAGGAGGGAGGGAATCCTGATGAGATCCCTGTAGACAGTGCCAAAAGACTGTTTAGGTGTGAAAAGGGGCCGTCTGCAACACATTGAAGTTGTCTTGCAATCCTTTGTGGAAAGAATTTAGTAATGCAAAACACTAAATTGAGTAAAATAAAATGCCACTGTTTACTTAAAGTATACTTACTGTATATTGTAAAACTAGTGATTAAATGTCATGGGGGATTATACTATTCAACAGAGACCCATTATAATGCATTTTGATCAACATGACATAAGCAATTGATAATGTAGGAATCTGCACAGAATTGTGTCATATTAACTTGCATCGATGTACCAAAGCATTTGCAACTTGTTCAAAGAAATGAGAAAATGCTTGTTTGATGTGCACAAGTGACACAAGGATGTAAGGATTGAACAAGAAGTTTTGATCATTTCAAATCGGATCTGAGAAATGTTCCAAATTGACTTAGAAAAACTTTTTTAAAGTGGGTGGGGGTACTTTTGGGGCAGTTTTGTTTCACCCAAGTGTCCCATATCCACCCCTCTCTAACTGATGCATGGATGCATATAGCCAGAAACAATTTGTTTGATGCATGCAAAGAAGCAACACTGTGTGTCAAAAGAAGCATTTATTCATGATTACGTAGACATGCTAAAATTTCAAGGCCACACACTACACATTACACAAAATTTACATTTAGTCATTTAGCAGACGTTTTTATCCAAAGCGACTTACAGACGAGGAAACATTGGAAGCAATTATAACAATATAGGCAACAAAATGCATAAGTTAATTAAATCCAGTCCATTAAAGCCTAGCACAGTATACAAAGCTAAGAATAGTGAGGTAAGTAAAAAAATATTTTTTTAAGAAGAGAGAAAAGAATTAGAGGTTAAAATCAGTCATCTACATTTTGACAGAAGATATGCATTTTCACACACTACACCTGTCTGTAGTGTTCTAGCAGTGTAAGGTTGAGAGTGGGTTTCTTCAGTAGCGGTGTGATGCAGGCCTCTTTGAACGCAGTGGGAAATGTCCCAGTGGTGAGCAAAGAGTTGATGATGTGGGTCAGACCAGGCACAACTGCTGGAGAGATGGCATGGAGGAGATGGGTGGGGATGGAATCCAGTGGGCAGGTGGTAGGGTGGTTGGAACCAATGACCTTGGAAACATCATTTTCAGACAGAGGAGAAAAGGCGGTGGTGTAGAAATCTGGCTGTTGATGGCGGTAGTTTTCTTTACGAAGAACGATGCAAAATCATTAGCCGTTAACTCCGATGAAGGTGTGGGAGCAGGCGGACAGAGGAGAGCAGAGAAGGTTTTTAAGAGTGTGAGAGTCAGGAGAGTTGCTGATCTTCGAGTGGTTATAATCAGTTTTTGCAGAGGTGACGTCAACGGAGAAAGTAGAGAGAAGAGACTGGTAGAGAGAGAGATCAGTATGGTCTTTTGACTTGGGCCATTTTCTCTCAGCTGACTGGAGGCTGGTGCGATGCTCACGTGGTACATCCGATAACCAGGGGGCAGACAGGGATGCACGGGCTGGTCCAGATTTAGGAGGGCATAGGTTGTCCAAGCAGGATGTAAGCGTGGAACACAGAGTGTCTGTGGCACTGTTGGTATTCAAAAGAGAGAGCTCCTCAGTGGGGGTGAGTGCAGACAAGACAGCAGAGGAAAAGCAGGAGGGAGGGAATCCTGATGAGATCCCTGTAGAGAGTGCCAAAAGACTGTTTAGGTGTGAAAAGGGGCCGTCTGCAACACATTGAAGTCGTCTTGCAATCCTATGTGGAAAGAATTTAGTAATGCAAAACACTAAATTGAGTCAAATAAAATGCCACTGTTTACTTAAAGTATACTTACTGTATTTTGTAAAACTAGTGCTTAAATGTAATGGGGGAGTATACTATTCAACAGAGACCCATTATAATGCATTTTGATCAACATGACATAAGCAATTGATAATGTAGGAATCTGTACAGAATTGTGTCATATTCACTTGCATTGATGTACCAAAGCATTTGCAACTTGTTCAAAGAAATGAGAAAATGCTTGTTTGATGTGCACAAGTGACACAAGGATGTAAGGATTGAACAAGAAGTTTTGATAATTTCAAATCGGATCTGAGAAATGTATTAAATTGACTTAGAAAAAACTGTATTTAAAGTGGGTGGGGGTACTTTTGGGCCAGTTTTGTTTCACCCAAGTGTCCCATTTCCACCCCTCTCAAACTGATGCATGGATGCATATAGTCAGAAACAATTTGTTTGATGCATGCAAAGAAGCAACACTGTGTGTCTCAAGAAGCATTTATTCGTGATTACGTAGACATGCTAAAATTTCAAGGCCACACACTACACATTGCACATGACATTACACATTTCATAAATTTTACATTTAGTCATTTAGCAGACGTTTTTATCCAAAGCGACTTACAGACGAGGAAACATTGGAAGCAATTATAACAATATAGGCAACAAAATGCATAAGTTAATTAAATCCAGTCCATTAAAGCCTAGCACAGTATACAAAGCTAAGAATAGTGAGATAAGTAAAAAAAAAATTTTTAAGAAGACAGAAAAGAATTAGATGTTAAAATCAGTCATCTACATTTTGACAGAAGATATGTATTTTCACACACTACACCGGCCTGTAGTGTTCTAGCAGTGTAAGGTTGAGAGTGGGTTTCTTCAGTAGCGGTGTGATGCAGGCCTCTTTGAAAGCAGTGGGAAATATCCCAGTGGTGAGCAAAGAGTTGATGATGTGGGTCAGACCAGGCACAACTGCTGGAGAGATGGCAACGAGGAGATGGGTGGGGATGGAATCCAGTGGGCAGGTGGTAGGGTGGTTGGAACCAATGACCTTGGAAACATCATTTTCAGACAGAGGAGAAAAGGCGGGTGATGGTGGTGTAGAAATCTGGCTGTTGATGGCCGTAGTTTTCTTTACGAAGAACGATACAAAATCATTAGCCGTTAACTCCGATGAAGGTGTGGGAGCAGGCGGACAGAGGAGAGCAGAGAAGGTTTTTAAGAGTGTGTGAGAGTAAGGAGAGAGGTCAGTATTGTCTTTTGACTTGAGCCATTTTCTCTCAGCTGACTGGAGGCTGGTGCGATGCTTACGTGGTACATCCGATAACCAGGGGGCAGACAGGGATGCACGGGCTGGTCCAGAAGTAGGAGGGCATAGGTTGTCCAAGCAGGATGTAAGCGTGGAACACAGAGTGTATGTGGCACTGTTGGTATTCAAAAGAGAGAGCTCCTCAGAGGGGGGGAGTGCAGACAAGACAGCAGAGGAAAAGCAGGAGGGAGGGAATCCTGATGAGATCCCTGTAGAGAGTGTCAAAAGACTGTTTAGGTGTGAAAAGGGGCCGTCTGCAACACATTGAAGTTGTCTTGCAATCCTATGTGGAAAGAATTTAGTAATGAAAACACTAAATTGATTAAAATAAAATGCCACTGTTTACTTAAAGTATACTTACTGTATATTGTAAAACTAGTGCTTAAATGTCATGGGGGATTATACTATTCAACAGAGACCCATTATAATGCATTTTGATCAACATGACATAAGCAATTGATAATGTAGGAATCTACACAGAATTGTGTCATATTCACTTGCATGGATGTACCAAAGCATTTGCAACTTGTTCAAAGAAATGAGAAAATGCTTGTTTGATGTGCACAAGTGACACAAGGATGTAAGGATTGAACAAGAAGTTTTGATAATTTCAAATCGGATCTGAGAAATGTACCAAATTGACTTAGAAAAAAATGTATTTTAAGTGGGTGGGGGTACTTTTGGGGCAGTTTTGTTTCACCCAAGTGTCCCATTTCCACCCCTCTCAAACTGATGCATGGATGCATATAGCCAGAAACAATTTGTTTGATGCATGCAAAGAAGCAACACTGTGCGTCTCAAGAAGCATTTATTCATGATTACTTAGACATGCTAAAATTTCAAGGCCACACACTACACATTACACAAAATTTACATTTAGTCATTTAGCAGACGTTTTTATCCAAAGCGACTTACAGACGAGGAAACATTGGAAGCAATTATAGCAATATAGGCAACAAAATGCATAAGTTAATTAAATGCAGTCCATTAAAGCCTAGCACAGTATACAAAGCTAAGAATAGTGAGGTAAGTAAAAAAAATATTTTTTAAGAAGACAGAAAATAATTAGAGGTTAAAATCGGTCATCTAAATTTTGACGGACGATATGCATTTTCACACACTACACCGGCCTGTAGTGTTCTAGCAGTGTAAGGTTGAGAGCTGGTTTCTTCAGTAGCGGTGTGATGCAGGCCTCTTTAAACGCAGTGGGAAATGTCCAGTGGTGAGCAAAGAGTTGATGATGTGGGTCAGACCAGGCAAAACTGCTGGAGAGATGGCATGGAGAAAATGGGTGGGGATGGAATCCAGTGGGCAGGTGGTAGGGTGGTTGGAACCAATGACCTTGGAAACATCATTTTCAGACAGAGGAGAAAAGGCGGTGGTGTAGAAATCTGGCTGTTGATGGCGGTAGTTTTCTTTACGAAGAACGATGCAAAATCATTAGCCGTTAACTCCGATGAAGGTGTGGGAGCAGGCGGACAGAGGAGAGCAGAGAAAGTTTTTAAGAGTGTGTGAGAGTCAGGAGAGTTGCTGATCTTCGAGTGGTTATAATCAGTTTTTGCAGAGGTGACGTCAACGGAGAAAGTAGAGAGAAGAGACTGGTAGAGAGAGAGGTCAGTATGGTCTTTTGACTTGGGCCATTTTCTCTCAGCTGACTGGAGGCTGGTGTGATGCTCACGTGGTACATCAGATAACCAGGGGGCAGACAGGGATGCACGGGCTGGTCCAGATGTAGGAGGGCATAGGTTGTCCAAGCAGGATGTAAGCGTGGAACACAGAGTGTCTGTGGCACTGTTGGTATTCAAAAGAGAGAGCTCCTCAGAGGGGGGGATTGCAGACAAGACAGCAGAGGAAAAGCAGGAGGGAGGGAATCCTGATGAGATCCCTGTAGAGAGTGCCAAAAGACTGTTTAGCTGTGAAAAGGGGCCGTCTGCAACACATTGAAGTTGTCTTGCAATCCTATGTGGAAAGAATCTAGTAATGCAAAACACTAAATTGGGTAAAACAAAATGCCACTGTTTACTTAAAGTATACTTACTGTGTATTGTAAAACTAGTGCTTAAATGTCATGGGGGATTATACTATTCAACAGAGACCCATTATAATGCATTTTGATCAACATGACATAAGCAATTGATAATGTAGGAATCTGCACAGAATTGTGTCATATTCACTTGCATGGATGTACCAAAGCATTTGCAACTTGTTCAAGAAATGAGAAAATGCTTGTTTGATGTGCACAATTGACACAAGGATGTAAGGATTGAACAAGAAGTTTTGAGAATTTCAAATCGGATCTGTGAAATGTACCAAATTGACTTAGAAAAAACTGTATTTAAAGTGGGTGGGGGTACTTTTGGGGCAGTTTTGTTTCACCCAAGTGTACCCATTTCCACCCCTCTCAAACTGATGCATGGATGCATATAGCCAGAAACAATTTGTTTGATGCATGCAAAGAAGCAACACTGTGTGTCTCAAGAAGCATTTATTCATGATTACGTAGACATGCTAAAATTTCAAGGCCACACACTACACATAACACATGACATTACACATTTCATAAAATTTACATTTAGTCATTTAGCAGATGTTTTTATCCAAAGCGACTTACAGACGAGGAAACATTGGAAGCAATTATAACAATATAGGCAACAAAATGCATAAGTTAATTAAATCCAGTCCATTAAAGCCTAGCACAGTATACAAAGCTAAGAATAGTGAGGTAAGTAAAAAAAATATTTTTTTAAGAAGACAGAAAAGAATTAGAGGTTAAAATCAGTCATCTACATTTTGACAGAAGATATGCATTTTCACACACTACACCTGCCTGTAGTGTTCTAGCAGTGTAAGGTTGAGAGTGGGTTTCTTCAGTAGCGGTGTGATGCAGGCCTCTTTGAACGCAGTGGGAAATGTCCCAGTGGTGAGCAAAGAGTTGATGATGTGGGTCAGACCAGGCACAACTGCTGGAGAGATGGCATGGAGGAGATGGGTGGGGATGGAATCCAGTGGGCAGGTGGTAGGGTGGTTGGAACCAATGACCTTGGAAACATCATTTTCAGACAGAGGAGAAAAGGCGGGTGATGGTGGTGTAGAAATCTGGCTGTTGATGGCGGTAGTTTTCTTCACGAAAAACGAAGCAAAATCATTAGCCGTTAACTCCGATGAAGGTGTGGGAGCAGGCGGACAGAGGAGAGCAGAGAAGGTTTTTAAGAGTTTGTGAGAGTCAGGAGAGTTGCTGATCTTCGAGTGGTTATAATCAGTTTTTGCAGAGGTGACGTCAACGGAGAAAGTAGAGAGAAGAGACTGGTAGAGAGAGAGGTCAGTATGGTCTTTTGACTTGGGCCATTTTCTCTCAGCTGACTGGAGGCTGGTGTGATGCTCACGTGGTACATCCGATAACCAGGGGGCAGACAGGGATGCACGGGCTAGTCCAGATGTAGGAGGGCATAGGTTGTCCAAGCAGGATGTCAGCGTGGAACACAGAGTGTCTGTGGCACTGTTGGTATTCAAAAGAGAGAGCTCCTCAGAGGGGGGGATTGCAGACAAGACAGCAGAGGAAAAGCAGGAGGGAGGGAATCCTGATGAGATCCCTGTAAAGAGTGCCAAAAGACTGTTTAGCTGTGAAAAGGGGCCGTCTGCAACACATTGAAGTTGTCTTGCAATCCTATGTGGAAAGAATCTAGTAATGCAAAACACTAAATTGGGTAAAATAAAATGCCACTGTTTACTTAAAGTATACTTACTGTGTATTGTAAAACTAGTGCTTAAATGTCATGGGGGATTATACTATTCAACAGAGACCCATTATAATGCATTTTGATCAACATGACATAAGCAATTGATAATGTAGGAATCTGCACAGAATTGTGTCATATTCACTTGCATGGATGTACCAAAGCATTTGCAACTTGTTCAAGAAATGAGAAAATGCTTGTTTGATGTGCACAAGTGACACAAGGATGTAAGGATTGAACAAGAAGTTTTGATAATTTCAAATCGGATCTGTGAAATGTACCAAATTGACTTAGAAAAAACTGTATTTAAAGTGGGTGGGGGTACTTTTGGGCCAGTTTTGTTTCACCCAAGTGTACCCATTTCCACCCCTCTCAAACTGATGCATGGATGCATATAGCCAGGAACAATTTGTTTGATGCATGCAAAGAAGCAACACTGTGTGTCTCAAGAAGCATTTATTCATGATTACGTAGACATGCTAAAATTTCAAGGCCACACACTACACATAACACATGACATTACACATTTCATAAAATTTACATTTAGTCATTTAGCAGATGTTTTTATCCAAAGCGACTTACAGACGAGGAAACATTGGAAGCAATTATAACAATATAGGCAACAAAATGCATAAGTTAATTAAATCCAGTCCATTAAAGCCTAGCACAGTATACAAAGCTAAGAATAGTGAGGTAAGTAAAAAAAATATTTTTTTAAGAAGACAGAAAAGAATTAGAGGTTAAAATCAGTCATCTACATTTTGACAGAAGATATGCATTTTCACACACTACACCTGCCTGTAGTGTTCTAGCAGTGTAAGGTTGAGAGTGGGTTTCTTCAGTAGCGGTGTGATGCAGGCCTCTTTGAACGCAGTGGGAAATGTCCCAGTGGTGAGCAAAGAGTTGATGATGTGGGTCAGACCAGGCACAACTGCTGGAGAGATGGCATGGAGGAGATGGGTGGGGATGGAATCCAGTGGGCAGGTGGTAGGGTGGTTGGAACCAATGACCTTGGAAACATCATTTTCAGACAGAGGAGAAAAGGCGGGTGATGGTGGTGTAGAAATCTGGCTGTTGATGGCGGTAGTTTTCTTTACGAAAAACGATGCAAAATCATTAGCCGTTAACTCCGATGAAGGTGTGGGAGCAGGCGGACAGAGGAGAGCAGAGAAGGTTTTTAAGAGTGTGTGAGAGTAAGGAGAGAGGTCAGTATGGTCTTTTGACTTGAGCCATTTTCTCTCAGCTGACTGGAGGCTGGTGCGATGCTCACGTGGTACATCCGATAACCAGGGGGCAGACAGGGATGCACGGGCTGGTCCAGAAGTAGGAGGGCATAGGTTGTCCAAGCAGGATGTAAGCGTGGAACACAGAGTGTATGTGGCACTGTTGGTATTCAAAAGAGAGAGCTCCTCAGAGGGGGGGAGTGCAGACAAGACAGCAGAGGAAAAGCAGGAGGGAGGGAATCCTGATGAGATCCCTGTAGAGAGTGTCAAAAGACTGTTTAGGTGTGAAAAGGGGCCGTCTGCAACACATTGAAGTTGTCTTGCAATCCTATGTGGAAAGAATTTAGTAATGAAAACACTAAATTGATTAAAATAAAATGCCACTGTTTACTTAAAGTATACTTACTGTATATTGTAAAACTAGTGCTTAAATGTCATGGGGGATTATACTATTCAACAGAGACCCATTATAATGCATTTTGATCAACATGACATAAGCAATTGATAATGTAGGAATCTACACAGAATTGTGTCATATTCACTTGCATGGATGTACCAAAGCATTTGCAACTTGTTCAAAGAAATGAGAAAATGCTTGTTTGATGTGCTCAAGTGACACAAGGATGTAAGGAATGAACAAGAAGTTTTGAGAATTTCAAATCGGATCTGAGAAATGTACCAAATTGACTTGGAAAAAACTGTATTTAAAGTGGGTGGGGGTACTTTTGGGGCAGTTTTGTTTCACCCAAGTGTCCCATTTCCACCCCTGTCAAACTGATGCATGGATGCATATAGCCAGAAACAATTTTTTTGATGCATGCAAAGAAGCAACACTGTGTGTCTCAAGAAGCATTTATTCATGATTACTTAGACATGCTAAAATTTCAAGGCCACACACTACACATTACACAAAATTTACATTTAGTCATTTAGCAGACGTTTTTATCCAAAGCGACTTACAGACGAGGAAACATTGGAAGCAATTATAGCAATATAGGCAACAAAATGCATAAGTTAATTAAATGCAGTCCATTAAAGCCTAGCACAGTATACAAAGCTAAGAATAGTGAGGTAAGTAAAAAAAATATTTTTTAAGAAGACAGAAAAGAATTAGAGGTTAAAATCGGTCATCTAAATTTTGACGGACGATATGCATTTTCACACACTACACCGGCCTGTAGTGTTCTAGCAGTGTAAGGTTGAGAGTGGGTTTCTTCAGTAGCGGTGTGATGCAGGCCTCTTTAAACGCAGTGGGAAATGTCCAGTGGTGAGCAAAGAGTTGATGATGTGGGTCAGACCAGGCAAAACTGCTGGAGAGATGGCATGGAGGAAATGGGTGGGGATGGAATCCAGTGGGCAGGTGGTAGGGTGGTTGGAACCAATGACCTTGGAAACATCATTTTCAGACAGAGGAGAAAAGGCGGTGGTGCAGAAATCTGGCTGTTGATGGCGGTAGTTTTCTTTACGAAGAACGATGCAAAATCATTAGCCGTTAACTCCGATGAAGGTGTGGGAGCAGGCGGACAGAGGAGAGCAGAGAAGGTTTTTAAGAGTGTGTGAGAGTCAGGAGAGTTGCTGATCTTCGAGTGGTTATAATCAGTTTTTGCAGAGGTGACGTCAACGGAGAAAGTAGAGAGAAGAGACTGGTAGAGAGAGAGGTCAGTATGGTCTTTTGACTTGGGCCATTTTCTCTCAGCTGACTGGAGGCTGGTGTGATGCTCACGTGGTACATCCGATAACCAGGGGGCAGACAGGGATGCACGGGCTAGTCCAGATGTAGGAGGGCATAGGTTGTCCAAGCAGGATGTAAGCGTGGAACACAGAGTGTCTGTGGCACTGTTGGTATTCAAAAGAGAGAGCTCCTCAGAGGGGGGGATTGCAGACAAGACAGCAGAGGAAAAGCAGGAGGGAGGGAATCCTGATGAGATCCCTGTAGAGAGTGCCAAAAGACTGTTTAGCTGTGAAAAGGGGCCGTCTGCAACACATTGAAGTTGTCTTGCAATCCTATGTGGAAAGAATCTAGTAATGCAAAACACTAAATTGGGTAAAATAAAATGCCACTGTTTACTTAAAGTATACTTACTGTGTATTGTAAAACTAGTGCTTAAATGTCATGGGGGATTATACTATTCAACAGAGACCCATTATAATGCATTTTGATCAACATGACATAAGCAATTGATAATGTAGGAATCTGCACAGAATTGTGTCATATTCACTTGCATGGATGTACCAAAGCATTTGCAACTTGTTCAAGAAATGAGAAAATGCTTGTTTGATGTGCACAAGTGACACAAGGATGTAAGGATTGAACAAGAAGTTTTGAGAATTTCAAATCGGATCTGTGAAATGTACCAAATTGACTTAGAAAAAACTGTATTTAAAGTGGGTGGGGGTACTTTTGGGGCAGTTTTGTTTCACCCAAGTGTACCCATTTCCACCCCTCTCAAACTGATGCATGGATGCATATAGCCAGAAACAATTTGTTTGATGCATGCAAAGAAGCAACACTGTGTGTCTCAAGAAGCATTTATTCATGATTACGTAGACATGCTAAAATTTCATGGCCACACACTACACATAACACATGACATTACACATTTCATAAAATTTACATTTAGTCATTTAGCAGATGTTTTTATCCAAAGCGACTTACAGACGAGGAAACATTGGAAGCAATTATAACAATATAGGCAACAAAATGCATAAGTTAATTAAATCCAGTCCATTAAAGCCTAGCACAGTATACAAAGCTAAGAATAGTGAGGTAAGTAAAAAAAATATTTTTTTAAGAAGACAGAAAAGAATTAGAGGTTAAAATCGGTCATCTACATTTTGACAGAAGATATGCATTTTCACACACTACACCTGCCTGTAGTGTTCTAGCAGTGTAAGGTTGAGAGTGGGTTTCTTCAGTAGCGGTGTGACGCAGGCCTCTTTGAACGCAGTGGGAAATGTCCCAGTGGTGAGCAAAGAGTTGATGATGTGGGTCAGACCAGGCACAACTGCTGGAGAGATGGCATGGAGGAGATGGGTGGGGATGGAATCCAGTGGGCAGGTGGTAGGGTGGTTGGAACCAATGACCTTGGAAACATCATTTTCAGACAGAGGAGAAAAGGCGGTGGTGTAGAAATCTGGCTGTTGATGGCGGTAGTTTCCTTTACGAAGAACGATGCAAAATCATTAGCCGTTAACTCCGATGAAGGTGTGGGAGCAGGCGGACAGAGGAGAGCAGAGAAGGTTTTTAAGAGTTTGTGAGAGTCAGGAGAGTTGCTGATCTTCGAGTGGTTATAATCAGTTTTTGCAGAGGTGACGTCAACGGAGAAAGTAGAGAGAAGAGACTGGTAGAGAGAGAGGTCAGTATGGTCTTTTGACTTGGGCCATTTTCTCTCAGCTGACTGGAGGCTGGTATGATGCTCACGTGGTACATCCGATAACCAGGGGGCAGACAGGGATGCACGGGCTAGTCCAGATGTAGGAGGGCATAGGTTGTCCAAGCAGGATGTAAGCGTGGAACACAGAGTGTCTGTGGCACTGTTGGTATTCAAAAGAGAGAGCTCCTCAGAGGGGGGGATTGCAGACAAGACAGCAGAGGAAAAGCAGGAGGGAGGGAATCCTGATGAGATCCCTGTAAAGAGTACCAAAAGACTGTTTAGCTGTGAAAAGGGGCCGTCTGCAACACATTGAAGTTGTCTTGCAATCCTATGTGGAAAGAATCTAGTAATGCAAAACACTAAATTGGGTAAAATAAAATGCCACTGTTTACTTAAAGTATACTTACTGTGTATTGTAAAACTAGTGCTTAAATGTCATGGGGGATTATACTATTCAACAGAGACCCATTATAATGCATTTTGATCAACATGACATAAGCAATTGATAATGTAGGAATCTGCACAGAATTGTGTCATATTCACTTGCATGGATGTACCAAAGCATTTGCAACTTGTTCAAGAAATGAGAAAATGCTTGTTTGATGTGCACAAGTGACACAAGGATGTAAGGATGGAACAAGAAGTTTTGAGAATTTCAAATCGGATCTGTGAAATGTACCAAATTGACTTAGAAAAAACTGTATTTAAAGTGGGTGGGGGTACTTTTGGGCCAGTTTTGTTTCACCCAAGTGTACCCATTTCCACCCCTCTCAAACTGATGCATGGATGCATATAGCCAGGAACAATTTGTTTGATGCATGCAAAGAAGCAACACTGTGTGTCTCAAGAAGCATTTATTCATGATTACGTAGACATGCTAAAATTTCAAGGCCACACACTACACATAACACATGACATTACACATTTCATAAAATTTACATTTAGTCATTTAGCAGATGTTTTTATCCAAAGCGACTTACAGACGAGGAAACATTGGAAGCAATTATAACAATATAGGCAACAAAATGCATAAGTTAATTAAATCCAGTCCATTAAAGCCTAGCACAGTATACAAAGCTAAGAATAGTGAGGTAAGTAAAAAAAATATTTTTTTAAGAAGACAGAAAAGAATTAGAGGTTAAAATCAGTCATCTACATTTTGACAGAAGATATGCATTTTCACACACTACACCTGCCTGTAGTGTTCTAGCAGTGTAAGGTTGAGAGTGGGTTTCTTCAGTAGCGGTGTGATGCAGGCCTCTTTGAACGCAGTGGGAAATGTCCCAGTGGTGAGCAAAGAGTTGATGATGTGGGTCAGACCAGGCACAACTGCTGGAGAGATGGCATGGAGGAGATGGGTGGGGATGGAATCCAGTGGGCAGGTGGTAGGGTGGTTGGAACCAATGACCTTGGAAACATCATTTTCAGACAGAGGAGAAAAGGCGGGTGATGGTGGTGTAGAAATCTGGCTGTTGATGGCGGTAGTTTTCTTTACGAAAAACGATGCAAAATCATTAGCCGTTAACTCCGATGAAGGTGTGGGAGCAGGCGGACAGAGGAGAGCAGAGAAGGTTTTTAAGAGTGTGTGAGAGTCAGGAGAGAGGTCAGTATGGTCTTTTGACTCGGGCCATTTTCTCTCAGCTGACTGGAGGCTGGTGCGATGCTCACGTGGTACATCCGATAACCAGGGGGCAGACAGGGATGCACGGGCTGGTCCAGATGTAGGAGGACATAGGTTGTCCAAGCAGGATGTAAGCGTGGAACACAGAGTGTCTGTGGCACTGTTGGTATTCAAAAGAGAGAGCTCCTCAGAGGGGGGGAGTGCAGACAAGACAGCAGAGTAAAAGCAGGAGGGAGGGAATCCTGATGAGATCCCTGTAGAGAGTGCCAAAAGACTGTTTAGGTGTGAAAAGGGGCCGTCTGCAACACATTGAAGTTGTCTTGCAATCCTATGTGGAAAGAATTTAGTAATGCAAAACACTAAATTGAGTAAAATAAAATGCCACTGTTTACTTAAAGTATACTTACTGTATATTGTAAAACTAGTGCTTAAATGTAATGGGGGATTATACTATTCAACAGAGACCCATTATAATGCATTTTGATCAACATGACATAAGCAATTGATAATGTAGGAATCTGCACAGAATTGTGTCGTATTCACTTTCATGGATGTACCAAAGCATTTGCAACTTGTTCAAAGAAATGAGAAAATGCTTGTTTGATGTGCACAAGTGACACAAGGATGTAAGGATTGAACAAGAAGTTTTGATAATTTCAAATCGGATCTGAGAAATGTACCAAATTGACTTAGAAAAAACTGTATTTAAAGTGGGTGGGGGTACTTTTGGGGCAGTTTTGTTTCACCCAAGTTTCCCATTTCCACCCCTCTCAAACTGATGCATGGATGCATATAGCCAGAAACAATTTGTTTGATGCATGCAAAGAAGCAACACTGTGTGTCTCAAGAAGCATTTATTCATGATTACGTAGACATGCTAAAATTTCAAGGCCACACACTAAACATTACACATGACATTACACATTTCATTAAATTTACATTTAGTCATTTAGCAGACGTTTTTATCCAAAGCGACTTACAGACGAGGAAACATTGGAAGCATTTATAACAATATAGGCAACAAAATGCATAAGTTAATTAAATCCAGTCCATTAAAGCCTAGCACAGTAGACAAAGCTAAGAATAGTGAGGTAAGTAAAACAATTATTTTTTTAAGAAGACAGAAAAGAATTAGAGGTTAAAATCAGTCATCTACATTTTGACGGAAGATATGCATTTTCACACACTACACCTGCCTGTAGTGTTCTAGCAGTGTAAGGTTGAGAGCGGGTTTCTTCAGTAGCGGTGTGATGCAGGCCTCTTTGAACGCAGTGGGAAATGTCCCAGTGGTGAGCAAAGAGTTGATGATGTGGGTCAGACCAGGCACAACTGCTGGAGAGATGGCGTGGAGTAGATGGGTGGGGATGGGATCCAGTGGGCAGGTTGTAGTGTGGTTGGAACCAATGACCTTGGAAACATCATTTTCAGACAGAGGAGAAAAGGCGCGTGATGGTGGTGTAGAAATCTGGCTGTTGATGGCGGTAGTTTTCTTTACGAAGAACGATGCAAAATCATTAGCCGTTAACTCCGATGAAGGTGTGGGAGCAGGCGGACAGAGGAGAGCAGAGAAGGTTTTTAAGAGTGTGTGAGAGTAAGGAGAGAGGTCAGTATGGTCTTTTGACTTGAGCCATTTTCTCTCAGCTGACTGGAGGCTGGTGCGATGCTCACGTGGTACATCCGATAACCAGGGGGCAGACAGGGATGCACGGGCTGGTCCAGAAGTAGGAGGGCATAGGTTGTCCAAGCAGGATGTAAGCGTGGAACACAGAGTGTTTGTGGCACTGTTGGTATTCAAAAGAGAGAGCTCCTCAGAGGGGGGGAGTGCAGACAAGACAGCAGAGGAAAAGCAGGAGGGAGGGAATCCTGATGAGATCCCTGTAGAGAGTGTCAAAAGACTGTTTAGGTGTGAAAAGGGGCCGTCTGCAACACATTGAAGTTGTCTTGCAATCCTATGTGGAAAGAATTTAGTACTGAAAACACTAAATTGATTAAAATAAAATGCCACTGTTTACTTAAAGTATACTTACTGTATATTGTAAAACTAGTGCTTAAATGTCATGGGGGATTATACTATTCAACAGAGACCCATTATAATGCATTTTGATCAACATGACATAAGCAATTGATAATGTAGGAATCTACACAGAATTGTGTCATATTCACTTGCATGGATGTACCAAAGCATTTGCAACTTGTTCAAAGAAATGAGAAAATGCTTGTTTGATGTGCACAAGTGACACAAGGATGTAAGGATTGAACAAGAAGTTTTGAGAATTTCAAATCGGATCTGAGAAATGTACCAAATTGACTTAGAAAAAAATTTATTTAAAGTGGGTGGGGGTACTTATGGGGCAGTTTTGTTTCACCCAAGTGTCCCATTTCCACCCCTCTCAAACTGATGCATGGATGCATATAGCCAGAAACAATTTGTTTGATGCATGCAAAGAAGCAACACTGTGTGTCTCAAGAAGCATTTATTCATGATTACTTAGACATGCTAAAATTTCAAGGCCACACACTACACATTACACAAAATTTACATTTAGTCATTTAGCAGACGTTTTTATCCAAAGCGACTTACAGACGAGGAAACATTGGAAGCAATTATAGCAATATAGGCAACAAAATGCATAAGTTAATTAAATGCAGTCCAATAAAGCCTAGCACAGTATACAAAGCTAAGTATAGTGAGGTAAGTAAAAAAAATATTTTTTAAGAAGACAGAAAAGAATTAGAGGTTAAAATCGAACATCTAAATTTTGACGGACGATATGCATTTTCACACACTACACCGGCCTGTAGTGTTCTAGCAGTGTAAGGTTGAGAGCGGGTTTCTTCAGTAGCGGTGTGATGCAGGCCTCTTTAAACGCAGTGGGAAATGTCCAGTGGTGAGCAAAGAGTTGATGATGTGGGTCAGACCAGGCAAAACTGCTGGAGAGATGGCATGGAGGAAATGGGTGGGGATGGAATCCAGTGGGCACGTGGTAGGGTGGTTGGAACCAATGACCTTGGAAACATCATTTTCAGACAGAGGAGAAAAGGCGGGTGATGGTGGTGTAGAAATCTGGCTGTTGATGGCGGTAGTTTTCTTTACGAAGAACGATGCAAAATCATTAGCCGTTAACTCCGATGAAGGTGTGGGAGCAGGCGGACAGAGGAGAGCAGAGAAGGTTTTTAAGAGTGTGTGAGAGTCAGGAGAGTTGCTGATCTTCGAGTGGTTATAATCACTTTTTGCAGAGGTGACGTCAACGGAGAAAGTAGAGAGAAGAGACTGGTAGAGAGAGAGGTCAGTATGGTCTTTTGACTAGGGCCATTTTCTCTCAGCTGACTGGAGGCTGGTGTGATGCTCACGTGGTACATCCGATAACCAGGGGGCAGACAGGGATGCACGGGCTAGTCCAGATGTAGGAGGGCATAGGTTGTCCAAGCAGGATGTAAGCGTGGAACACAGAGTGTCTGTGGCACTGTTGGTATTCAAAAGAGAGAGCTCCTCAGAGGGGGGGATTGCAGACAAGACAGCAGAGGAAAAGCAGGAGGGAGGGAATCCTGATGAGATCCCTGTAGAGAGTGCCAAAAGACTGTTTAGCTGTGAAAAGGGGCCGTCTGCAACACATTGAAGTTGTCTTGCAATCCTATGTGGAAAGAATCTAGTAATGCAAAACACTAAATTGGGTAAAATAAAATGCCACTGTTTACTTAAAGTATACTTACTGTGTATTGTAAAACTAGTGCTTAAATGTCATGGGGGATTATACTATTCAACAGAGACCCATTATAATGCATTTTGATCAACATGACATAAGCAATTGATAATGTAGGAATCTGCACAGAATTGTGTCATATTCACTTGCATGGATGTACCAAAGCATTTGCAACTTGTTCAAGAAATGAGAAAATGCTTGTTTGATGTGCACAAGTGACACAAGGATGTAAGGATTGAACAAGAAGTTTTGAGAATTTCAAATCGGATCTGTGAAATGTACCAAATTGACTTAGAAAAAACTGTATTTAAAGTGGGTGGGGGTACTTTTGGGGCAGTTTTGTTTCACCCAAGTGTACCCATTTCCACCCCTCTCAAACTGATGCATGGATGCATATAGCCAGAAACAATTTGTTTGATATATGCAAAGAAGCAACACTGTGTGTCTCAAGAAGCATTTATTCATGATTACGTAGACATGCTAAAATTTCAAGGCCACACACTACACATAACACATGACATTACACATTTCATAAAATTTACATTTAGTCATTTAGCAGATGTTTTTATCCAAAGCGACTTACAGACGAGGAAACATTGGAAGCAATTATAACAATATAGGCAACAAAATGCATAAGTTAATTAAATCCAGTCCATTAAAGCCTAGCACAGTATACAAAGCTAAGAATAGTGAGGTAAGTAAAAAAAATATTTTTTTAAGAAGACAGAAAAGAATTAGAGGTTAAAATCAGTCATCTACATTTTGACAGAAGATATGCATTTTCACACACTACACCTGCCTGTAGTGTTCTAGCAGTGTAAGGTTGAGAGTGGGTTTCTTCAGTAGCGGTGTGATGCAGGCCTCTTTGAACGCAGTGGGAAATGTCCCAGTGGTGAGCAAAGAGTTGATGATGTGGGTCAGACCAGGCACAACTGCTGGAGAGATGGCATGGAGGAGATGGGTGGGGATGGAATCCAGTGGGCAGGTGGTAGGGTGGTTGGAACCAATGACCTTGGAAACATCATTTTCAGACAGAGGAGAAAAGGCGGGTGATGGTGGTGTAGAAATCTGGCTGTTGATGGCGGTAGTTTTCTTTACGAAAAACGATGCAAAATCATTAGCCGTTAACTCCGATGAAGGTGTGGGAGCAGGCGGACAGAGGAGAGCAGAGAAGGTTTTTAAGAGTGTGTGAGAGTCAGGAGAGAGGTCAGTATGGTCTTTTGACTCGGGCCATTTTCTCTCAGCTGACTGGAGGCTGGTGTGATGCTCACGTGGTACATCCGATAACCAGGGGGCAGACAGGGATGCACGGGCTGGTCCAGATGTAGGAGGACATAGGTTGTCCAAGCAGGATGTAAGCGTGGAACACAGAGTGTCTGTGGCACTGTTGGTATTCAAAAGAGAGAGCTCCTCAGAGGGGGGGAGTGCAGACAAGACAGCAGAGGAAAAGCAGGAGGGAGGGAATCCTGATGAGATCCCTGTAGAGAGTGTCAAAAGACTGTTTAGGTGTGAAAAGGGGCCGTCTGCAACACATTGAAGTTGTCTTGCAATCCTATGTGGAAAGAATTTAGTAATGAAAACACTAAATTGAGTAAAATAAAATGCCACTGTTTACTTAAAGTATACTTACTGTATATTGTAAAACTAGTGCTTAAATGTCATGGGGGATTATACTATTTAACAGAGACCCATTATAATGCATTTTGATCAACATGACATAAGCAATTGATAATGTAGGAATCTACACAGAATTGTGTCATATTCACTTGCATGGATGTCCCAAAGCATTTGCAACTTGTTCAAAGAAATGAGAAAATGCTTGTTTGATGTGCAAAGGGTGACACAAGGATGTATGGATTGAACAAGAAGTTTTGATAATTTCAAATCGGATCTGAGAAACGTACCAAATTGAATTGGAGAAAACTGTATTTAAAGTGGGTGGGGGTTCTTTTGGGGCAGTTTTGTTTCACCCAAGTGTCCCATTTCCACCCCTCTCAAACTGATGCATGGATGCATATAGCCAGAAACAATTTGTTTGATGCATGCAAAGAAGCAACACTGTGTGTCTCAAGAAGCATTTATTCATGATTACTTAGACATGCTAAAATTTCAAGGCCACAAACTACACATTACACAAAATTTACATTTAGTCATTTAGCAGACGTTTTTATCCAAAGCGACTTACAGACGAGGAAACATTGGAAGCAATTATAGCAATATAGGCAACAAAATGCATAAGTTAATTAAATGCAGTCCATTAAAGCCTAGCACAGTATACAAAGCTAAGAATAGTAAGGTAAGTAAAAAAAATATTTTTTAAGAAGACAGAAAAGAATTAGAGGTTAAATCGGTCATCGAAATTTTGACGGACGATATGCATTTTCACACACTACACCGGCCTGTAGTGTTCTAGCAGTGTAAGGTTGAGAGCGGGTTTCTTCAGTAGCGGTGTGATGCAGGCCTCTTTAAACGCAGTGGGAAATGTCCAGTGGTGAGCAAAGAGTTGATGATGTGGGTCAGACCAGGCAAAACTGCTGGAGAGATGGCATGGAGGAAATGGGTGGGGATGGAATCCAGTGGGCAGGTGGTAGGGTGGTTGGAACCAATGACCTTGGAAACATCATTTTCAGACAGAGGAGAAAAGGCGGTGGTGTAGAAATCTGGCTGTTGATGGCGGTAGTTTTCTTTACGAAGAACGATGCAAAATCATTAGCCGTTAACTCCGATGAAGGTGTGGGAGCAGGCGGACAGAGGAGAGCAGAGAAGGTTTTTAAGAGTGTGTGAGAGTCAGGAGAGCTGCTGATCTTCGAGTGGTTATAATCAGTTTTTGCAGAGGTGACGTCAACGGAGAAAGTAGAGAGAAGAGACTGGTAGAGAGAGAGGTCAGTATGGTCTTTTGACTTGGGCCATTTTCTCTCAGCTGACTGGAGGCTGGCGTGATGCTCACGTGGTACATCCGATAACCAGGGGGCAGACAGGGATGCACGGGCTGGTCCAGATGTAGGAGGGCATAGGTTGTCCAAGCAGGATGTAAGCGTGGAACACAGAGTGTCTGTGGCACTGTTGGTATTCAAAAGAGAGAGCTCCTCAGAGGGGGGGAGTGCAGACAAGACAGCAGAGGAAAAGCAGGAGGGAGGGAATCCTGATGAGATCCCTATAGAGAGTGCCAAAAGACTGTTTAGTTGTGAAAAGGGGCCGTCTGCAACACATTGAAGTTGTCTTGCAATCCTATGTGGAAAGAATCTAGTAATGCAAAACACTAAATTGGGTAAAATAAAATGCCACTGTTTACTTAAAGTATACTTACTGTATATTGTAAAACTAGTCCTTAAATGTAATGGGGGATTATACTATTCAACAGAGACCCATTATAATGCATTTTGGTCAACATGACATAAGCAATTGATAATGTAGGAATCTGCACAGAATTGTGTCATATTCACTTGCATGGATGTACCAAAGCATTTGCAACTTGTTCAAAGAAATGAGAAAACGCTTGTTTGATGTGAACAAGTGACACAAGGATGTAAGGATTGAACAAGAAGTTTTGAGAATTTCAAATCGGATCTGAGAAATGTACCGAATTGACTTCGAAAAAACTGTATTTAAAGTGGGTGGGGGTACTTTTGGGGCAGTTTTGTTTCACCCAAGTGTCCCATTTCCACCCCTCTCAAACCGATGCATGGATGCATATAGCCAGAAACAATTTGTTTGATGCATGCAAAGAAGCAACACTGTGTGTCTCAAGCAGCATTTATTCATGATTACGTAGACATGCTAAAATTTCAAGGCCACACACTAAACATTACACAAAATTTACATTTAGTCATTTAGCAGACGTTTTTATCCAAAGCGACTTACAGACGAGGAAACATTGGAAGCAATTATAGCAATATAGGCAACAAAATGCATAATTTAATTAAATCCAGTCCATTAAAGCCTAGCACAGTATACAAAGCTAAGAATAGTGAGGTAAGTAAAAAAAATATTTTTTTAAGAAGATAGAAAAAAATTAGAGGTTAAAATCAGTCATCTACATTTCGACAGAAGATATGCATTTTCACACACTACACCGGCCTGTAGTGTTCAAGCAGTGTAAGTTTGAGAGTGGGTTTCTTCAGTAGCGGTGTGATGCAGGCCTCTTTGAAAGCAGTGGGAAATGTCCCAGTGGTGAGCAAAGAGTTGATGATGTGGGTCAGACCAGGCCCAACTGCTGGAGAGATGGCATGGAGGAGATGGGTGGGGATGGAATCCAGTGGGCAGGTGGTAGGGTGGTTGGAACCAATGACCTTGGAAACATCATTTTCAGACAGAGGAGAAAATGCGGTGGTGTAGAAATCTGGCTGTTGATGGCGGTAGTTTTCTTTACGAAGAACGATGCAAAATCATTAGCCGTTAACTCCGATGAAGGTGTGGGAGCAGGCGGACAGAGAAGAGCAGAGAAGGTTTTTAAGAGTGTGTGAGAGTCAGGAGAGAGGTCAGTATGGTCATTTGACATGGGCCATTTTCTCTCAGCTGACTGGAGGCTGGTGCGATGCTCACGTGGTACATCCGATAACCAGGGGGCAGACAGGGATGCACGGGCTGGTCCAGATGTAGGAGGACATAGGTTGTCCAAGTAGGATGTAAGCGTGGAACACAGAGTGTCTGTGGCACTGTTGGTATTCAAAAGAGAGAGCTTCTCAGAGGGGGGGAGTGCAGACAAGACAGCAGAGGAAAAGCAGGAGGGAGGGAATCCTGATGAGATCCCTGTAGAGAGTGTCAAAAGACTGTTTAGGTGTGAAAAGGGGCCGTCTGCAACACATTGAAGTTGTCTTGCAATCCTATGTGGAAAGAATTTAGTAATGAAAACACTAAATTGATTAAAATAAAATGCCACTGTTTACTTAAAGTATACTTACTGTATATTGTAAAACTAGTTCTTAAATGTAATGGGGGATTATACTATTCAACAGAGACCCATTATAATGCATTTTGATCAACATGACATAAGCAATTGATAATGTAGGAATCTGCACAGAATTGTGTCATATTCACTTTCATGGATGTACCAAAGCATTTGCAACTTGTTCAAAGAAATGAGAAAATGCTTGTTTGATGTGCACAAGTGACACAAGGATGTAAGGATTGAACAAGAAGTTTTGATAATTTCAAATCGGATCTGAGAAATGTACCAAATTGACTTAGAAAAAACTGTATTTAAAGTGGGTGGGGGTACTTTTGGGGCAGTTTTGTTTCACCCAAGTTTCCCATTTCCACCCCTCTCAAACTGATGCATGGATGCATATAGCCAGAAACAATTTGTTTGATGCATGCAAAGAAGCAACACTGTGTGTCTCAAGAAGCATTTATTCATGATTACGTAGACATGCTAAAATTTCAAGGCCACACACTACACATTACACATGACATTACACATTTCATTAAATTTACATTTAGTCATTTAGCAGACGTTTTTATCCAAAGCGACTTACAGACGAGGAAACATTGGAAGCATTTATAACAATATAGGCAACAAAATGAATAAGTTAATTAAATCCAGTCCATTAAAGCCTAGCACAGTAGACAAAGCTAAGAATAGTGAGGTAAGTAAAACAATTATTTTTTTAAGAAGACAGAAAAGAATTAGAGGTTAAAATCAGTCATCTACATTTTGACGGAAGATATGCATTTTCACACACTACACCTGCCTGTAGTGTTCTAGCAGTGTAAGGTTGAGAGCGGGTTTCTTCAGTAGCGGTGTGATGCAGGCCTCTTTGAACGCAGTGGGAAATGTCCCAGTGGTGAGCAAAGAGTTGATGATGTGGGTCAGACCAGGCACAACTGCTGGAGAGATGGCGTGGAGTAGATGGGTGGGGATGGGATCCAGTGGGCAGGTTGTAGTGTGGTTGGAACCAATGACCTTGGAAACATCATTTTCAGACAGAGGAGAAAAGGCGCGTGATGGTGGTGTAGAAATCTGGCTGTTGATGGCGGTAGTTTTCTTTACGAAAAACGATGCAAAATCATTAGCCGTTAACTCCGATGAAGGTGTGGGAGCAGGCGGACAGAGGAGAGCAGAGAAGGTTTTTAAGAGTGTGTGAGAGTAAGGAGAGAGGTCAGTATGGTCTTTTGACTTGAGCCATTTTCTCTCAGCTGACTGGAGGCTGGTGCGATGCTCACGTGGTACATCCGATAACCAGGGGGCAGACAGGGATGCACGGGCTGGTCCAGAAGTAGGAGGGCATAGGTTGTCCAAGCAGGATGTAAGCGTGGAACACAGAGTGTATGTGGCACTGTTGGTATTCAAAAGAGAGAGCTCCTCAGAGGGGGGGAGTGCAGACAAGACAGCAGAGGAAAAGCAGGAGGGAGGGAATCCTGATGAGATCCCTGTAGAGAGTGTCAAAAGACTGTTTAGGTGTGAAAAGGGGCCGTCTGCAACACATTGAAGTTGTCTTGCAATCCTATGTGGAAAGAATTTAGTAATGAAAACACTAAATTGAGTAAAATAAAATGCCACTGTTTACTTAAAGTATACTTACTGTATATTGTAAAACTAGTGCTTAAATGTCATGGGGGATTATACTATTCAACAGAGACCCATTATAATGCATTTTGATCAACATGACATAAGCAATTGATAATGTAGGAATCTACACAGAATTGTGTCATATTCACTTGCATGGATGTACCAAAGCATTTGCAACTTGTTCAAAGAAATGAGAAAATTCTTGTTTGATGTGCACAAGTGACACAAGGATGTATGGATTGAACAAGAAGTTTTGATAATTTCAAATCGGATCTGAGAAACTTACCAAATTGAATTGGAGAAAACTGTATTTAAAGTGGGTGGGGGTTCTTTTGGGGCAGTTTTGTTTCACCCAAGTGTCCCATTTCCACCCCTCTCAAACTGATGCATGGATGCATATAGCCAGAAACAATTTGTTTGATGCATGCAAAGAAGCAACACTGTGTGTCTCAAGAAGCATTTATTCATGATTACTTAGACATGCTAAAATTTCAAGGCCACAAACTACACATTACACAAAATTTACATTTAGTCATTTAGCAGACGTTTTTATCCAAAGCGACTTACAGACGAGGAAACATTGGAAGCAATTATAGCAATATAGGCAACAAAATGCATAAGTTAATTAAATGCAGTCCATTAAAGCCTAGCACAGTATACAAAGCTAAGAATAGTGAGGTAAGTAAAAAAAATATTTTTTAAGAAGACAGAAAAGAATTAGAGGTTAAAATCGGTCATCTAAATTTTGACGGACGATATGCATTTTCACACACTACACCGGCCTGTAGTGTTCTAGCAGTGTAAGGTTGAGAGCGGGTTTCTTCAGTAGCGGTGTGATGCAGGCCTCTTTAAACGCAGTGGGAAATGTCCAGTGGTGAGCAAAGAGTTGATGATGTGGGTCAGACCAGGCAAAACTGCTGGAGAGATGGCATGGAGGAAATGGGTGGGGATGGAATCCAGTGGGCAGGTGGTAGGGTGGTTGGAACCAATGACCTTGGAAACATCATTTTCAGACAGAGGAGAAAATGCGGTGGTGTAGAAATCTGGCTGTTGATGGCGGTAGTTTTCTTTACGAAGAACGATGCAAAATCATTAGCCGTTAACTCCGATGAAGGTGTGGGAGCAGGCGGACAGAGGAGAGCAGAGAAGGTTTTTAAGAGTGTGTGAGAGTCAGGAGAGCTGCTGATCTTCGAGTGGTTATAATCAGTTTTTGCAGAGGTGACGTCAACGGAGAAAGTAGAGAGAAGAGACTGGTAGAGAGAGAGGTCAGTATGGTCTTTTGACTTGGGCCATTTTCTCTCAGCTGACTGGAGGCTGGCGTGATGCTCACGTGGTACATCCGATAACCAGGGGGCAGACAGGGATGCACGGGCTGGTCCAGATGTAGGAGGGCATAGGTTGTCCAAGCAGGATGTAAGCGTGGAACACAGAGTGTCTGTGGCACTGTTGGTATTCAAAAGAGAGAGCTCCTCAGAGGGGGGGAGTGCAGACAAGACAGCAGAGGAAAAGCAGGAGGGAGGGAATCCTGATGAGATCCCTATAGAGAGTGCCAAAAGACTGTTTAGCTGTGAAAAGGGGCCGTCTGCAACACATTGAAGTTGTCTTGCAATCCTATGTGGAAAGAATCTAGTAATGCAAAACACTAAATTGGGTAAAATAAAATGCCACTGTTTACTTAAAGTATACTTACTGTATATTGTAAAACTAGTGCTTAAATGTAATGGGGGATTATACTATTCAACAGAGACCCATTATAATGCATTTTGGTCAACATGACATAAGCAATTGATAATGTAGGAATCTGCACAGAATTGTGTCATATTCACTTGCATGGATGTACCAAAGCATTTGCAACTTGTTCAAAGAAATGAGAAAACGCTTGTTTGATGTGAACAAGTGACACAAGGATGTAAGGATTGAACAAGAAGTTTTGAGAATTTCAAATCGGATCTGAGAAATGTACCGAATTGACTTAGAAAAAACTGTATTTAAAGTGGGTGGGGGTACTTTTGGGGCAGTTTTGTTTCACCCAAGTGTCCCATTTCCACCCCTCTCAAACTGATGCATGGATGCATATAGCCAGAAACAATTTGTTTGATGCATGCAAAGAAGCAACACTGTGTGTCTCAAGCAGCATTTATTCATGATTACGTAGACATGCTAAAATTTCAAGGCCACACACTACACATTACACAAAATTTACATTTAGTCATTTAGCAGACGTTTTTATCCAAAGCGACTTACAGACGAGGAAACATTGGAAGCAATTATAGCAATATAGGCAACAAAATGCATAAGTTAATTAAATCCAGTCCATTAAAGCCTAGCACAGTATACAAAGCTAAGAATAGTGAGGTAAGTAAAAAAAATATTTTTTTAAGAAGATAGAAAAAAATTAGAGGTTAAAATCAGTCATCTACATTTCGACAGAAGATATGCATTTTCACACACTACACCGGCCTGTAGTGTTCAAGCAGTGTAAGTTTGAGAGTGGGTTTCTTCAGTAGCGGTGTGATGCAGGCCTCTTTGAAAGCAGTGGGAAATGTCCCAGTGGTGAGCAAAGAGTTGATGATGTGGGTCAGACCAGGCCCAACTGCTGGAGAGATGGCATGGAGGAGATGGGTGGGGATGGAATCCAGTGGGCAGGTGGTAGGGTGGTTGGAACCAATGACCTTGGAAACATCATTTTCAGACAGAGGAGAAAAGGCGGTGGTGTAGAAATCTGGCTGTTGATGGCGGTAGTTTTCTTTACGAAGAACGATGCAAAATCATTAGCCGTTAACTCCGATGAAGGTGTGGGAGCAGGCGGACAGAGAAGAGCAGAGAAGGTTTTTAAGAGTGTGTGAGAGTAAGGAGAGAGGTCAGTATGGTCTTTTGACTTGAGCCATTTTCTCTCAGCTGACTGGAGGCTGGTGCGATGCTCACGTGGTACATCCGATAACCAGGGGGCAGACAGGGATGCACGGGCTGGTCCAGAAGTAGGAGGGCATAGGTTGTCCAAGCAGGATGTAAGCGTGGAACACAGAGTGTCTGTGGCACTGTTGGTATTCAAAAGAGAGAGCTCCTCAGAGGGGGGGAGTGCAGACAAGACAGCAGAGGAAAAGCAGGGGGGAGGGAATCCTGATGAGATCCCTGTAGAGAGTGTCAAAAGACTGTTTAGGTGTGAAAAGGGGCCGTCTGTAACACATTGAAGTTGTCTTGCAATCCTATGTGGAAAGAATTTAGTAATGAAAACACTAAATTGAGTAAAATAAAATGCCACTGTTTACTTAAAGTATAATTACTGTATATATTAAAACTAGTGCTTAAATGTCATGGGGGATTCTACTATTCAACAGAGACCCATTATAATGCATTTTGATCAACATGACATAAGCAATTGATAATGTAGGAATCTACACAGAATTGTGTCATATTCACTTGCAAGGATGTACCAAAGCATTTGCAACTTGTTCAAAGAAATGAGAAAATGCTTGTTTGATGTGCACAAGTGACACAAGGATGTAAGGATTGAACAAGAAGTTTTGATAATTTCAAATCGGATCTGAGAAATGTACCAAATTGACTTAGAAAAAAATGTATTTAAAGTGGGTGGGGGTACTTTTGGGGCAGTTTTGTTTCACCCAAGTTTCCCATTTCCATCCCTCTCAAACTGATGCATGGATGCATATAGCCAGAAACAATTTGTTTGATGCATGCAAAGAAGCAACACTGTGTGTCTCAAGAAGCATTTATTCATGATTACGTAGACATGCTAAAATTTCAAGGCCACACACTACACATTACACAAAATTTACATTTAGTCATTTAGCAGACGTTTTTATCCAAAGCGACTTACAGATGAGGAAACATTGGAAGCAATTATAGCAATATAGGCAACAAAATGCATAAGTTAATTAAATCCAGTCCATTAAAGCCTAGCACAGTATACAAAGCTAAGAATAGTGAGGTAAGTAAAAAAATATTTTTTTAAGAAGACAGAAAAGAATTAGAGGTTAAAATCAGTCATCTACATTTTGACAGAAGATATGCATTTTCACACACTACACCTGCCTGTAGTGTTCTAGCAGTGTAAGGTTGAGAGTGGGTTTCTTCAGTAGCGGTGTGATGCAGGCCTCTTTGAACGCAGTGGGAAATGTCCCAGTGGTGAGCAAAGAGTTTATGATGTGGGTCAGACCAGGCACAACTGCTGGAGAGATGGCATGGAGGAGATGGGTGGGGATGGAATCCAGTGGGCAGGTGGTAGGGTGGTTGGAACCAATGACCTTGGAAACATCATTTTCAGACAGAGGAGAAAAGGCGGGTGATGGTGGTGTAGAAATCTGGCTGTTGATGGCGGTAGTTTTCTTTACGAAAAACGATGCAAAATCATTAGCCGTTAACTCCGATGAAGGTGTGGGAGCAGGCGGACAGAGGAGAGCAGAGAAGGTTTTTAAGAGTGTGTGAGAGTCAGGAGAGAGGTCAGTATGGTCATTTGACATGGGCCATTTTCTCTCAGCTGACTGGAGGCTGGTGCGATGCTCACGTGGTACATCCGATAACCAGGGGGCAGACAGGGATGCACGGGCTGGTCCAGATGTAGGAGGACATAGGTTGTCCAAGTAGGATGTAAGCGTGGAACACAGAGTGTCTGTGGCACTGTTGGTATTCAAAAGAGAGAGCTTCTCAGAGGGGGGGAGTGCAGACAAGACAGCAGAGGAAAAGCAGGAGGGAGGGAATCCTGATGAGATCCCTGTAGAGAGTGTCAAAAGACTGTTTAGGTTTGAAAAGGGGCCGTCTGCAACACATTGAAGTTGTCTTGCAATCCTATGTGGAAAGAATTTAGTAATGAAAACACTAAATTGATTAAAATAAAATGCCACTGTTTACTTAAAGTATACTTACTGTATATTGTAAAACTAGTGCTTAAATGTAATGGGGGATTATACTATTCAACAGAGACCCATTATAATGCATTTTGATCAACATGACATAAGCAATTGATAATGTAGGAATCTGCACAGAATTGTGTCATATTCACTTTCATGGATGTACCAAAGCATTTGCAACTTGTTCAAAGAAATGAGAAAATGCTTGTTTGATGTGCACAAGTGACACAAGGATGTAAGGATTGAACAAGAAGTTTTGATAATTTCAAATCGGATCTGAGAAATGTACCAAATTGACTTAGAAAAAACTGTATTTAAAGTGGGTGGGGGTACTTTTGGGGCAGTTTTGTTTCACCCAAGTTTCCCATTTCCACCCCTCTCAAACTGATGCATGGATGCATATAGCCAGAAACAATTTGTTTGATGCATGCAAAGAAGCAACACTGTGTGTCTCAAGAAGCATTTATTCATGATTACGTAGACATGCTAAAATTTCAAGGCCACACACTACACATTACACATGACATTACACATTTCATTAAATTTACATTTAGTCATTTAGCAGACGTTTTTATCCAAAGCGACTTACAGACGAGGAAACATTGGAAGCATTTATAACAATATAGGCAACAAAATGAATAAGTTAATTAAATCCAGTCCATTAAAGCCTAGCACAGTAGACAAAGCTAAGAATAGTGAGGTAAGTAAAACAATTATTTTTTTAAGAAGACAGAAAAGAATTAGAGGTTAAAATCAGTCATCTACATTTTGACAGAAGATATGCATTTTCACACACTACACCTGCCTGTAGTGTTCTAGCAGTGTAAGGTTGAGAGCGGGTTTCTTCAGTAGCGGTGTGATGCAGGCCTCTTTGAACGCAGTGGGAAATGTCCCAGTGGTGAGCAAAGAGTTGATGATGTGGGTCAGACCAGGCACAACTGCTGGAGAGATGGTGTGGAGTAGATGGGTGGGGATGGGATCCAGTGGGCAGGTTGTAGTGTGGTTGGAACCAATGACCTTGGAAACATCATTTTCAGACAGAGGAGAAAAGGCGCGTGATGGTGGTGTAGAAATCTGGCTGTTGATGGCGGTAGTTTTCTTTACGAAGAACGATGCAAAATCATTAGCCGTTAACTCCGATGAAGGTGTGGGAGCAGGCGGACAGAGGAGAGCAGAGAAGGTTTTTAAGAGTGTGTGAGAGTCAGGAGAGCTGCTGATCTTCGAGTGGTTATAATCAGTTTTTGCAGAGGTGACGTCAACGGAGAAAGTAGAGAGAAGAGACTGGTAGAGAGAGAGGTCAGTATGGTCTTTTGACTTGGGCCATTTTCTCTCAGCTGACTGGAGGCTGGCGTGATGCTCACGTGGTACATCCGATAACCAGGGGGCAGACATGGATGCACGGGCTGGTCCAGATGTAGGATGGCATAGGTTGTCCAAGCAGGATGTAAGCGTGGAACACAGAGTGTCTGTGGCACTGTTGGTATTCAAAAGAGAGAGCTCCTCAGAGGGGGGGAGTGCAGACAAGACAGCAGAGGAAAAGCAGGAGGGAGGGAATCCTGATGAGATCCCTATAGAGAGTGCCAAAAGACTGTTTAGCTGTGAAAAGGGGCCGTCTGCAACACATTGAAGTTGTCTTGCAATCCTATGTGGAAAGAATCTAGTAATGCAAAACACTAAATTGGGTAAAATAAAATGCCACTGTTTACTTAAAGTATACTTACTGTGTATTGTAAAACTAGTGCTTAAATGTAATGGCGGATTATACTATTCAACAGAGACCCATTATAATGCATTTTGATCAACATGACATAAGCAATTGATAATGTAGGAATCTGCACAGAATTGTGTCATATTCACTTGCATGGATGTACCAAAGCATTTGCAACTTGTTCAAGAAATGAGAAAATGCTTGTTTGATGTGCACAAGTGACACAAGGATGTAAGGATTGAACAAGAAGTTTTGATAATTCAAATCGGATCTGAGAAATGTACCAAATTGACTTAGAAAAAACTGTATTTAAAGTTGGTGGGGGTACTTTTGGGGCAGTTTTGTTTCACCCAAGTGTACCCTTTTCCACCCCTCTCAAACTGATGCATGGATGCATATAGCCAGAAACAATTTGTTTGATGCATGCAAAGAAGCAACACTGTGTGTCTCATGAAGCATTTATTCATGATTACGTAGACATGCTAAAATTTCAAGGCCACACACTACACATTACACATGACATTACACATTTCGTAAAATTTACATTTAGTCATTTAGCAGACGTTTTTATCCAAAGCGACTTACAGACGAGGAAACATTGGAAGCAATTATAACAATATAGGCAACAAAATGCATAAGTTAATTAAATCCAGTCCATTAAAGCCTAGCACAGTATACAAAGCTAAGAATAGTGAGGTAAGTAAAAAAAATATTTTTTTAAGAAGACAGAAAAGAATTAGAGGTTAAAATCAGTCATCTACATTTTGACAGAAGATATGCATTTTCACACACCACACCTGCCTGTAGTGTTCTAGCAGTTTAAGGTTGAGAGTGGGTTTCTTCAGTAGCGGTGTGATGCAGGCCTCTTTAAACGCAGTGGGAAATGTCCCAGTGGTGAGCAAAGAGTTGATGATGTGGGTCAGACCAGGCACAACTGCTGGAGAGATGGCATGGAGGAGATGGATGGGGAGTGAATCCAGTGGGCAGGTGGTAGGGTGGTTGGAACCAATGACCTTGGAAACATCATTTTCAGACAGAGGAGAAAAGGCGGGTGATGGTGGTGTAGAAATCTGGCTGTTGATGGCCGTAGTTTTCTTTACGAAGAACGATACAAAATCATTAGCCGTTAACTCCGATGAAGGTGTGGGAGCAGGCGGACAGAGGAGAGCAGAGAAGGTTTTTAAGAGTGTGTGAGAGTCAGGAGAGAGGTCAGTATGGTCTTTTGACTTGGGCCATTTTCTCTCAGCTGACTGGAGGCTGGTGCGATGCTCACGTGGTACATCCGATAACCAGGGGGCAGACAGGGATGCACGGGCTGGTCCAGATGTAGGAGGACATAGGTTGTCCAAGTAGGATGTAAGCGTGGAACACAGAGTGTCTGTGGCACTGTTGGTATTCAAAAGAGAGAGCTTCTCAGAGGGGGGGAGTGCAGACAAGACAGCAGAGGAAAAGCAGGAGGGAGGGAATCCTGATGAGATCCCTGTAGAGAGTGTCAAAAGACTGTTTAGGTGTGAAAAGGGGCCGTCTGCAACACATTGAAGTTGTCTTGCAATCCTATGTTGAAAGAATTTAGTAATGAAAACACTAAATTGATTAAAATAAAATGCGACTGTTTACTTAAAGTATACTTACTGTATATTGTAAAACTAGTGCTTAAATGTAATGGGGGATTATACTATTCAACAGAGACCCATTATAATGCATTTTGATCAACATGACATAAGCAATTGATAATGTAGGAATCTGCACAGAATTGTGTCATATTCACTTTCATGGATGTACCAAAGCATTTGCAACTTGTTCAAAGAAATGAGAAAATGCTTGTTTGATGTGCACAAGTGACACAAGGATGTAAGGATTGAACAAGAAGTTTTGATAATTTCAAATCGGATCTGAGAAATGTACCAAATTGACTTAGAAAAAACTGTATTTAAAGTGGGTGGGGGTACTTTTGGGGCAGTTTTGTTTCACCCAAGTTTCCCATTTCCACCCCTCTCAAACTGATGCATGGATGCATATAGCCAGAAACAATTTGTTTGATGCATGCAAAGAAGCAACACTGTGTGTCTCAAGAAGCATTTATTCATGATTACGTAGACATGCTAAAATTTCAAGGCCACACACTACACATTACACATGACATTACACATTTCATTAAATTTACATTTAGTCATTTAGCAGACGTTTTTATCCAAAGCGACTTACAGACGAGGAAACATTGGAAGCATTTATAACAATTTGGGCAACAAAATGCATAAGTTAGTTAAATCCAGTCCATTAAAGCCTAGCACAGTAGACAAAGCTAAGAATAGTGAGGTAAGTAAAACAATTATTTTTTTAAGAAGACAGAAAAGAATTAGAGGTTAAAATCAGTCATCTACATTTTGACGGAAGATATGCATTTTCACACACTACACCTGCCTGTAGTGTTCTAGCAGTGTAAGGTTGAGAGCGGGTTTTTTCAGTAGCGGTGTGATGCTGGCCTCTTTGAACGCAGTGGGAAATGTCCCAGTGGTGAGCAAAGAGTTGATGATGTGGGTCAGACCAGGCACAACTGCTGGAGAGATGGCGTGGAGTAGATGGGTGGGGATGGGATCCAGTGGGCAGGTTGTAGTGTGGTTGGAACCAATGACCTTGGAAACATCATTTTCAGACAGAGGAGAAAAGGCACGTGATGGTGGTGTAGAAATCTGGCTGTTGATGGCGGTAGTTTTCTTTACGAAGAACGATGCAAAATCCTTAGCCGTTAACTCCGATGAAGGTGTGGGAGCAGGCGGACAGAGGAGAGCAGAGAAGGTTTTTAAGAGTGTGTGAGAGTCAGGAGAGTTGCTGATCTTCGAGTGGTTATAATCAGTTTTTGCAGAGGTGATGTCAACGGAGAAAGTAGAGAGAAGAGACTGGTAGAGAGAGAGGTCAGTATGGTCTTTTGACTTGGGCCATTTTCTCTCAGCTGACTGGAGGCTGGTGCGATGCTCACGTGGTACATCCGATAACCAGGGGGCAGACAGGGATGCACGGGCTGGTCCAGATGTAGGAGGGCATAGGTTGTCCAAGCAGGATGTAAGCGTGGAACACAGAGTGTCTGTGGCACTGTTGGTATTCAAAAGAGAGAGCTCCTCAGAGGGGGGGAGTGAAGACAAGACAGCAGAGGAAAAGCAGGAGGGATGGAATCCTGATGAGATCCCTGTAGAGAGTGTCAAAAGACTGTTTAGGTGTGAAAAGGGGCCGTCTGCAACACATTGAAGTTGGCTTGCAATCCTATGTTGAAAAAATTTAGTAATGCAAAACACTAAATTGAGTAAAATAAAATGCCACTGTTTACTTAAAGTATACTTACTGTATATTGTAAAATTAGTGTTTAAATGTAATGGGGGATTATACTATTCAACAGAGACCCATTATAATGCATTTTGATCAACATGACATAAGCAATTGATAATGTAGGAATCTGCACAGAATTGTGTCATATTCACTTGCATGGATGTACCAAAGCATTTGCAACTTGTTCAAAGAAATGAGAAAATGCTTGTTTGATGTGCACAAGTGACACAAGGATGTAAGGATTGAACAAGAAGTTTTGATAATTTCAAATCGGATCTGAGAAATGTACCAAATTGACTTAGAAAAAACTGTATTTAAAGTGGGTGGGGGTACTTTTGGGGCAGTTTTGTTTCACCCAAGTGTCCCATTTCCACCCCTCTCAAACTGATGCATGGATGCATATAGCCAGAAACAATTTGTTTGATGCATGCAAAGAAGCAACACTGTGTGTCTCAAGAAGCATTTATTCATGATTACGTAGACATGCTAAAATTTCAAGGCCACACACTACACATTACACAAAATTTACATTTAGTCATTTAGCAGACGTTTTTATCCAAAGCGACTTACAGACAAGAAAACATTGGAAGCAATTATAACAATATAGGCAACAAAATGCATAAGTTAATTAAATCCAGTCCATTAAAGCCTAGCACAGTATACAAAGCTAAGAATAGTGAGGTAACTAAAAAAAATATTTATTTAAGAAGACAGAAAAGAATTAGAGGTTAAAATCAGTCATCTACATTTTGACAAAAGATATGCATTTTCACACACTACACCTGCCTGTAGTGTTCTAGCAGTGTAAGGTTGAGAGTGGGTTTCTTCAGTAGCGGTGTGATGCAGGCCTCTTTGAACGCAGTGGGAAATGTCCCAGTGGTGAGCAAAGAGTCGATGATGTGGGTCAGACCAGGCACAACTGCTGGAGAGATGGCATGGAGGAGATGGGTGGGGATGGAATCCAGTGGGCAGGTGGTAGGGTGTTCGGAACCAAAGACCTTGGAAACATCATTTCCAGACAGAGGAGAAAAGGCGGGTGATGGTGGTGTCGAAATCTGGCTGTTGATGGCGGTAGTTTTCTTTACGAAGACCGATGCAAAATCATTAGCCGTTAACTCCAAAGAAAGGTGTGGGAGCAGGCGGACAGAGGAGAGCAGAGAAGGTTTTTAAGAGTGTGTGAGAGTCAGGAGAGAGGTCAGTATGGTCTTTTGACATGGGCCATTTTCTCTCAGCTGACTGGAGGCTGGTGCGATGCTCACGTGGTACATCCGATAACCAGGGGACAGACAGGGATGCACGGGCTGGTCCAGATGTAGGAGGGCATAGGTTGTCCAAGCAGGATGTAAGCGTGGAACACAGAGTGTCTGTGGCACTGTTGGTATTCAAAAGAGAGAGCTCCTCAGAGGGGGGGAGTGCAGACTAGACAGCAGAGGAAAAGCAGGAGGGAGGGATTCCTGATGAGATCCCTGTAGAGAGTGCCAAAAGACTGTTTAGGTGTGAAAAGGGGCCGTCTGCAACACATTGAAGTTGTCTTGCAATCCCATGTTGAAAAAATTTAGTAATGCAAAACACTAAATTGAGTAAAATAAAATGCCACTGTTTACTTAAAGTATACTTACTGTATATTGTAAAACTAGTGTTTAAATGTAATGGGGGATTATACTATTCAACAGAGACCCATTATAATGCATTTTGATCAACATGACATAAGCAATTGATAATGTAGGAATCTGCACAGAATTGTGTCATATTCACTTGCATGGATGTACCAAAGCATTTGCAACTTGTTCAAAGAAATGAGAAAATGCTTGTTTGATGTGCACAAGTGACACGAGGATGTAAGGATTGAACAAGAAGTTTTGATAATTTCAAATCGTATCTGAGAAATGTACCAAATTGACTTAGAAAAAATTGTATTTAAAGTGGGTGGGGGTACTTTTGGGGCAGTTTTGTTTCACCCAAGTGTCCCATTTCCACCCCTCTCAAACTGATGCATGGATGCATATAGCCAGAAACAATTTGTTTGATGCATGCAAAGAAGCAACACTGTGTGTCTCAAGAAGCATTTATTCATGATTACGTAGACATGCTAAAATTTCAAGGCCACACACTACACATTACACATGACATTACACATTTCATAAAATTTACATTTAGTCATTTAGCAGATGTTTTTATCCAAAGCGACTTACAGACGAGGAAACATTGGAAGCAATTATAACAATATAGGCAACAAAATGCATAAGTTAATTAAATCCAGTCCATTAAAGCCTAGCACAGTATACAAAGCTAAGAATAGTGAGGTAACTAAAAAAAATATTTATTTAAGAAGACAGAAAAGAATTAGAGGTTAAAATCAGTCATCTACATTTTGACAAAAGATATGCATTTTCACACACTACACCTGCCTGTAGTGTTCTAGCAGTGTAAGGTTGAGAGTGGGTTTCTTCAGTAGCGGTGTGATGCAGGCCTCTTTGAACGCAGAGGGAAATGTCCCAGTGGTGAGCAAAGAGTTGATGATGTGGGTCAGACCAGGCACAACTGCTGGAGAGATGGCTTGGAGGAGATGGGTGGGGATGGAATCCAGTGGGCAGGTGGTAGGGTGGTAGGGTGGTTGGAACCAATGACCTTGGAAACATCATTTTCAGACAGAGGAGAAAAGGCGGGTGATGGTGGTGTAGAAATCTGGCTGTTGATGGCGTTAGTTTTCTTTACGAAGAACGATGCAAAATCATTAGCCGTTAACTCCGATGAAGGTGTGGGAGCAGGCGGACAGAGGAGAGCAGAGAAGGTTTTTAAGAGTGTGAGAGTCAGGAGAGTTGCTGATCTTCGAGTGGTTATAATCAGTTTTTGCAGAGGTGATGTCAACGGAGAAAGTAGAGAGAAGAGACTGGTAGAGAGAGAGGTCAGTATGGTCTTTTGACTTGGGCCATTTTCTCTCAGCTGACTGGAGGCTCAGGTGGTACATCCAATAACCAGGGGGCAGACAGGGATGCACGGGCTGGTCCAGATGTAGGAGGGCATAGGTTGTCCAAGCAGGATGTAAGCGTGGAACACAGAGTGTCTTTGGCACTGTTGGTATTCAAAAGAGAGAGCTCCTCAGAGGGGGGGAGTGCAGACAAGACAGCAGAGGAAAAGCAGGAGGGAGGGAATCCTGATGAGATCCCTGTAGAGGTGTGAAAAGGGGCCGTCTGCAACACATTTAAGTTGTCTTGCAATCCTATGTGGAAAGAATTTAGTAATGCAAAACACTAAATTGAGTAAAATAAAATGCCACTGTTTACTTAAAGTATACTTACTGTATATTGTAAAACTAGTGCTTAAATGTCATGGGGGATTATACTATTTAACAGAGACCCATTATAATGCATTTTGATCAACATGACATAAGCAATTGATAATGTAGGATTCTGCACAGAATTGTGTCATATTCACTTGCATGGATGTTCCAAAGCATTTGCAACTTGTTCAAAGAAATGAGAAAATGCTTGTTTGATGTGCACAAGTGACACAAGGATGTAAGGATTGAACAAAAAGTTTTGATAATTTCAAATCGGATCTGAGAAATGTATCAAATTGACTTAGAAAACACTGTATTTAAAGTGGGTGGGGGTACTTTTGGGGCAGTTTTGTTTCACCCAAGTATCCCATTTCCACCCCTCTCAAACTGATGCATGGATGCATATAGCCAGCAACAATTCGTTTGATGCATGCAAAGAAGCAACACTGTGTGTCTCAAGAAGCATTTATTCATGATTACGTATACAAGCAAAAATTTCAAGGCCACACTCTACACATTACACATGACATTACACATTTCATAAAATCTACATTTAGTCATTCAGCAGACGTTTTTATCCAAAGCGACTTACAGACGAGGAAACATTGGAAGCAATTATAACAATATAGGCAACAAATGCATAATTTAATTAAATCCAGTCCATTAAAGCCTAGCACAGTATACAAAGCTAAGAATAGTGAGGTAAGTAAAAAAAATATTTTTTTAAGAAGACAGAAAAGAATTAGAGGTTAAAATCAGTCATCTACATTTTGACAGAAGATATGCATTTTCACACACTACACCTGCCTGTAGTGTTCTAGCAGTCTAAGGTTGAGAGTGGGTTTCTTCAGTAGCGGTGTGATGCAGGCCTCTTTGAACGCAGTGGGAAATGTCCCAGTGGTGAGCAAAGAGTTGATGATGTGGGTCAGACCAGGCACAACTGCTGGAGAGATGGCATGGAGGAGATGGGTGGGGATGGAATCCAGTGGGCAGGTGGTAGGGTGGTTGGAACCAATGACCTTGGAAACATCATTTTCAGACAGAGGAGAAAAGGCGGTGGTGTAGAAATCTGGCTGTTGATGGCGGTAGTTTTCTTTACGAAGAACGATGCAAAATCATTAGCCGTTAACTCCGATGAAGGTGTGGGAGCAGGCGGACAGAGGAGAGCAGAGAAGGTTTTTAAGAGTGTGAGAGTCAGGAGAGTTGCTGATCTTCGAGTGGTTATAATCAGTTTTTGCAGAGGTGACGTCAACGGAAAAAAGTAGAGAGAAGAGACTGGTAGAGAGAGAGGTCAGTATGGTCTTTTGACTTGGGCCTTTTTCTCTCAGCTGACTGGAGGCTGGTGCGATGCTCACATGGTACATCCGATAACCAGGGGGCAGACAGGGATGCACGGGCTGGTCCAGATGTAGGAGGGCATAGGTTGTCCAAGCTGGATGCAAGCGTGGAACACAGAATGTCTGTGGCACTGTTGGTATTCAAAAGAGAGAGCTCCTCAGAGGGGGGGAGTGCAGACAAGACAGCAGAGGAAAAGCAGGAGGGAGGGAATCCTGATGAGATCCCTGTAGAGAGTGCCAAAAGACTGTTTAGGTGTGAAAAGGGGCCGTCTGCAACACATTGAAGTTGTCTTGCAATCCTTTGTGGAAAGAATTTAGTAATGCAAAACACTAAATTGAGTAAAATAAAATGCCACTGTTTACTTAAAGTATACTTACTGTATATTGTAAAACTAGTGATTAAATGTCATGGGGGATTATACTATTCAACAGAGACCCATTATAATGCATTTTGATCAACATGACATAAGCAATTGATAATGTAGGAATCTGCACAGAATTGTGTCATATTGACTTGCATGGATGTACCAAAGCATTTGCAACTTGTTCAAAGAAATGAGAAAATGCTTGTTTGATGTGCACAAGTGACACAAGGATGTAAGGATTGAACAAGAAGTTTTGATAATTTCAAATCGGATCTGAGAAATGTTCCAAATTGACTTAGAAAAAACTGTTTTTAAAGTGGGTGGGGGTACTTTTGGGGCAGTTTTGTTTCACCCAAGTGTCCCATTTCCACCCCTCTCAAACTGATGCATGGATGCATATAGCCAGAAACAATTTGTTTGATGCATGCAAAGAAGCAACACTGTGTGTCTCAAGAAGCATTTATTCATGATTACGTAGACATGCTAAAATTTCAAGGCCACACACTACACATTACACATGACATTACACATTTCATAAAATTTACATTTAGTCATTTAGCAGACTTTTTTATCCAAAGCGACTTACAGACGAGGAAACAATGGAAGCAATTATAACAATATAGGCAACAAAATGCATAAGTTAATTAAATCCAGTCCATTAAAGCCTAGCACAGTATACAAAGCTAAGAATAGTGAGGTAAGTAAAAAAAATATTTTTTTAAGAAGACAGAAAAGAATTAGAGGTTAAAATCAGTCATCTACATTTTGACAGAAGATATGCATTTTCACACACTACACCTGCCTGTAGTGTTCTAGCAGTGTAAGGTTGAGAGTGGCTTTCTTCAGTAGCGGTGTGATGCAGGCCTCTTTGAACGCAGTGGGAAATGTCCCAGTGGTGAGCAAAGAGTTGATGATGTGGGTCAGACCAGGCACAACTGCTGGAGAGATGGCATGGAGGAGATGGGTGGGGATGGAATCCAGTGGGCAGGTGGTAGGGTGGTTGGAACCAATGACCTTGGAAACATCATTTTCAGACAGAGGAGAAAAGGCGGTGGTGTAGAAATCTGGCTGTTGATGGCGGTAGTTTTCTTTACGAAGAACGATGCAAAATCATTAGCCGTTAACTCCGATGAAGGTGTTGGAGCAGGCGGACAGAGGAGAGAAGAGAAGGTTTTTAAGGGTGTGTGAGAGTCAGGAGAGAGGTCAGTATGGTCTTTTGACTTGGGCCATTTTCTCTCAGCTGACTGGAGGCTGGTGCGATGCTCACGTGGTACATCCGATAACCAGGGGGCAGACAGGGATGCACGGGCTGGTCCAGATGTAGGAGGGCATAGGTTGTCCGAGCAGGATGTAATCGTGGAACACAGAGTGTCTGTGGCACTGTTGGTATTCAAAAGAGAGAGCTCCTCAGAGGGGGGGAGTGCAGACAAGACAGCAGAGGAAAAGCAGGAGGGAGGGAATCCTGATGAGATCCCTGTAGAGAGTGCCAAAAGACTGTTTAGGTGTGAAAAGGGGCCTTCTGCAACACATTGAAGTTGTCTTGCAATCCTATGTTGAAAAAATTTAGTAATGCAAAACACTAAATTGAGTAAAATAAAATGCCACTGTTTACTTAAAGTATACTTACTGTATATTGTAAAACTAGTGCTTAAATGTCATGGGGGATTATACTATTCAACAGAGACCCATTATAATGCATTTTGATCAACATGACATAAGCAATTGATAATGTAGGAATCTGCACAGAATTGTGTCATATTCACTTGCATGGATGTACCAAAGCATTTGCAACTTGTTCAAAGAAATGAAAAAATGCTTGTTTGATGTGCACAAGTGACACAAGGATGTAAGGATTGAACAAGAAGTTTTGATAATTTCAAATCGGATATGAGAAATGTACCAAATTGACTCAGAAAAAACTGTATTTAAAGTGGGTGGGGGTACTTTTGGGGCAGTTTTGTTTCACCCAAGTGTCCCATTTCCACCCCTCTCAAACTGATGCATGGATGCATATAGCCAGAAACAATTTGTTTGATGCATGCAAAGAAGCAACACTGTGTGTCTCAAGAAGCATTTATTCAAGATTACGTAGACATGCTAAAATTTCAAGGCCACACACTACACATTACACATGACATTACACATTTCATAAAATTTACATTTAGTCATTTAGCAGACGATTTTATCCAAAGCGACTTACAGACGAGGAAACATTGGAAGCAATTATAACAATATAGGCAACAAAATGCATAAGTTAATTAAATCCAGTCCATTAAAGCCTAGCACAGTAGACAAAGCTAAGAATAGTGAGGTAAGTAAAAAAGATTTTTTTTAAGAAGACAGAAAAGAATTAGAGGTTAAAATCAGTCATCAACATTTTGACAGAAGATATGCATTTTCACACAATACACCTGCCTGTAGTGTTCTAGCAGTGTAAGGTTGAGAATGGGTTTCTTCAGTAGCGGTGTGATGCAGGCCTCTTTGAACGCAGTGGAAAATGTGCCAGTGGAGAGCAAAGAGCTGATGATGTGCGTATATCTGCGAAGAAGGTGTGTGAGCAGGCGGACAGAGGAGAGCAGAGAAGGTTTTTAAGAGTGTGCGAGAGTCAGGAGAGTTGATGATCTTCGAGTGGTTATAATCAGTTTTTGCAGAGGTGACGTCAACGGAGAAAGTAGAGAGAAGAGACTGGTAGAGAGAGAGGTCAGTTTGGTCTTTTGACTTGTGCCATTTTCTCTCAGCTGACTGAAGGCTGGCGCGATGCTCACGTGGTACATCCGATAACCTGGGGGCAGACAGGGATGCACGGGCTGGTCCAGATTTAGGAGGGCATAGGTTGTCCAAGCAGTATGTGGGCGTGGAACACAGAGTGTCTGTGGCACTGTTGGTATTCAAAAGAGAGAGATCCTCAGAGGGGGGGAGTGCAGACAGCAGAGGAAAAGCAGGAGGGAGGGAATCCTGATGAGATCCCTGTAGAGAGTGCCAAAAGACTGTTTAGGTGTGAAAAGGGGCCGTCTGCAACACATTGAAGTTGTCTTGCAATCCTATGTGGAAAGAATTTAGTAATGCAAAACACTAAATTGAGTAAAATAAAATGCCACTGTTTACTTAAAGTATACTTACTGTATATTGTAAAACTAGTGCTTAAATGTAATGGGGGATTATACTATTCAACAGAGACCCATTATAATGCATTTTGATCAACATAACATAAGCAATTGATAATGTAGGAATCTGCACAGAATTGTGTCATATTCACTTGCATGGATGTACCAAAGCATTTGCAACTTGTTCAAAGAAATGAGAAAATGCTTGTTTTGTGGGAAATAAGATCAATATATAGATCGATATAAAAATGGATGATTGATTTTGTTTAAATCAGATGTATTTTCCTACATGACATGATTGTGAACAAAAGCTTGAAGCTGAGAGTTCTACAGTTGCTAGATGTTGCCAGAGATCGGAATGTGGTCAGTAAGTGGGGGGTTGCATGTTCTGCTTATGTGTGTGGGGGAACAATAAGTATCTTATTGTGGTATTTGTGCACACTGAAGGATTTTATCTTATTGTGGTATTAAACGTGCCTTTATATTTAAGATGCTTTAGGATTTCATTAAAGATTACTAATTGTGCATAATATGTTGAAAATATAACCAAGTGTGTGAGTTGTGTTAGCCAAGAGTTGGGGATGATATTGAGTGTATTTTTCCACAGGAAATACTATGTATGTGTGTTAAGATCAGGTTACGCACAGAGCGTGTTGGGCCCCTATATAATCTGTTACAGATGGTGATTTGAAAAACAAGGCAGTGAGCTGATTGGCTGGAGACCAGACAAAGGGGAGAAGAACTGATTGGACCCCGGCTGAAGAAGAGATTCGGCGAGAAATACATATAAATACCAGTGAAACTGTTTTCTCGTGGTCGATTCTGTGTGAGACGTTTTTGTGTCTGAGAATCCACCGAAACAGCTGTTTGATTGGGACTTCTGATCAATAAACTTCAAGATTTTACTTTGACTGGCCTCCTCTCCAATTTTGAACGCGCAGAACATTGCTCAAATGTTCATCAGATGGTGACCCCGACGTGATTGGAGAAAAAGGCATCTAAAGACAATTGTAAAACTCGGGGATTGACCGAAAATCGGGACGAGACAACTTTTAATTCAACACACTGTCGACAGAATAACATAAGGTGAGCAGAGACCTGTTTAAACGAACTTCTGCAGATTGGATATTCCAAATTTATGTGTTGAGTTTGAAGTATATCCGTAACATTGATTAGAAATTAAAAATCATTGATATTTGTTGATCAGAATAAAAGGATATTTTTATTTTTATGTTGTTGTTAAATCCCTTTAAAACACCTGCAAGTATAGAAGCCTTGCGGCATGATAAAGGGTGCTTTTAAAACACCGGCAAGTATCAAAGCCTTGCTGCATGATAAAAGTGAATAAATTGTTAAATCCCTTTAAAACACCTGCAAGTATAGAAGCCTTGCGGCATGATAAAGGGTGCTTTTAAAACACCGGCAAGTATCAAAGCCTTGCTGCATGATAAAAGTGAATAAATTGTTAAATCCCTTTAAAACACCTGCAAGTATTGAAGCCTTGCGGCATGATAAAGGGTGCTTTTAAAACACCGGCAAGTATTAAAGCCTTGCTGCATGATAAAAGTGAATAAATTGTTAAAAGCTTTTAAAACAACGGCAGGTATTAAAGCCTTGCTGCATGATAAAGGTGAATAAACAGGGATAAATGCGTTAAAAAGCGTGTGGGTGACCAATACCATAGTACGCTAAAAGCCGATTAAACTGTGTATATTAATAGTATATTGTGTACTGAATATTACTTTTAAAAAGTATAGTAAACTGTGTGTATTAATTGTGTATAGTATACTGTAATATAGTTGTGTAAAATGTCTGAATTTGAGAAGAAGTGTGTGATTTATGGGAATTCCCCTGTAATTATACAATGGGAAAAAATTGTTGATATGCTAATGGCCCAATCAGAGCCGAAAAATCGAAAAAAGGAAAGGAAAATTTGCATGGAGAATGTGTGAAAGGAATCTGAGAAAGTGTTGATTAAGATCACTCCAAAAATCAGGGAAATGGAGGAAAAAGCGCATGCAAGTTTAAACAAACATGTAGAAGGAGGAAAAGATGTGAAGTGGTTAGATAAAAATAAGCATAAAAAGGAGGAAGAGAGATTGAGAGAAGAATTACGCCTGTGGACACGCATTGCTTTGACTGCAATTGCTTTGAGTTCCCCTAGGGGGGGCACAGGACATGTGCAGTCGGAGGAGCCAGAGAAAGAAATGGTGAGAGAGTCAGGAAGTGCAGGAGCCAGTATCTCGCGTCATACTGAGACCGCCCCCTTATATCCTGATTTGAATAAGCTGTTGCCACCGCCCTACATACCAGCATCAGAGCAAGTGCAAGTGAATGTGAAAGATTCCAGGGTGGAGGTAGACATGCCAGATCTAGATGTTTTAAAGGATCAAATAAACGTGTTGACAGCACAATTAGAATTAATGGTAAATAAACAGGAAACCATACAAAGAAAGAATAGCATAACAAGCCAAAGTGCACGAGTAGTGCACAATAAGGAGGAAGACAAAGACATGAAGGGACAGGGAGCATGTAATAACAGTGAGGATGGAGGGCCACTGCAGGTATGTAGGGACGTAGTTATTAAAGGAACTATGATGTCTACCCCAGTGTCACAGGGTACTAGGAGTCGTACCAGAGCCTGTCAATACACTCCAGCCTGTCAATTCACTCCCCCTCAAGAGAGACAGTGGGACATTATGTGTCACCCAGGCAGTGAGTATGATGAAAGGAATGTTAATGTGCCAAACGCCCAACTAATGTCAGGAGGGGCAACTAACATGCCTCTGTTACAGGGCAACCGAGGGGTACCAAAGTACCAGCCCTGGAGCCATAGTGATATGACAGCTGTGCTGGCAAAATTGCCCCCCATTACATCTGGTGGAGGCAGATGGCTGACAAAGTTGATGGCATTGTGCCACGGCACCACCTTGGCGGTAGGAGACATAAGATTCCTTTTAGGCCAAATTTTTACTGTTTCTCAGATGGCAGAGTTTGAGAAGGATGCAAACCTTGAAGACGAACCCAATGACGCACGGCATACCACTGTCAGTACCGTGATCGCCAGAGCCCTCAGAGAAAATTTTCCAACACCCCCAACCGTATACGAAAACATTAAGTTCCGCATTAAGCCTGGTGAGATTGGAGCGAGTTACTTTTTTATATGCGCAGCTGAATGGGAGCAGATGGTAGAAGAAGTCTAAATAATCCAATTACGCGTGATATATTTAGAACTGCCGTAATGACAGGGGCCCCCAACGGTGTCAAGCAGGCAATGGAATGTAATCCTGACACTCCAGTAGCCAGTAACGAAATGTGGGAAAGACATCTAGTGTTCCATATTGACAGATCAGTCGATAAGCAGGATAAAGAACAGGAGGAATTAGAAAAGACAAAGCAACAATTGTTAAAACTACAATTAGAAATGGCTAAGGCAGACAGTAAAAAACCAAAACAAATGCCACAACGTCCTGTGAGCAGCGGCTTTGACGGGCAGCCTGGGGTGAAGACCCCACCTTTTCCCATAGTCACACCTGAAACTTTTGGCTATGCTCAGGGAGGACATGTCCCTAATTTCCAATTAATAAAACCATGGGGAGGGTATAGGCCACGGGGCAATAGCGGATGGGCTAGGGGGAAGCCGAGTGGGGGAGGGGTGCGCCACAGGGGCGCATGTCATCAGTGTGGGGGGACTGATCATTGGTGGAGAGATTGTCCCATGGCAGGGGACAGCCAGTATATGGGACCACCTGCGGGGGGATGGGATCCTCATATAGGTGGGCCCAGTGGTCGTGGCAGAGGACCACAAACTCCAAAATACCCGGAGCAACAACACCCACCTCCCCACTCGATTCAGGCGCCCTTGAACCCGACTTGGGGCCAGGGGGAAGGCGCGGACTGTTGACAGGGCCAACAGAGAACAATCATGCGAGGTTTGGCTGAGCCTTACATGATTTTAGTGGTCAACAACAGGCCACTAACAGCTTTGGTAGATACCGGAGCAACATACTCCACAGTAACGAGGGGCACAATCACTGACAGTAGAGAGGGCCACCAGCAGGTTTTGTTGGGAGGACCCTTGCAGGAGATGGCAGACATATATTGGGTGGAATTAGATGATTCTCAATCAGGGGCCAGGGCACTGTATAAGAATCAGTGGCCCTGGATCAAAGACTTAGCTGTCTATTTACCTCCCATCGACCCACTGCATTGTACACTATTTTATGACCGTAATGACACTGTCACATACCAGGAAATGTTCCATGACATTGAGGGCCAAATGTGGACACTCACAGGGGAGGGTCTATATGTAGGACAAGAGGGTGTAGTAGTTCCAGTTACACTGACTCCAGAACAACAGATATGGTATGAAATGGCAGACACAGCTGAACCTCACATTTCTATGGCACTGCATCCAGGCCATGAAGCTCGAGAGTTAGGAGCTATGACAAAGAGGTTGCGCTTGGTGACCGATTGGGAGCCCTCTGGCATTGTAGGGGTTTTATATTCGCGTATGACAGATTCATATTGGGTACCACAAAAAACGGCCGATAGGGGCCAATTAACTCATCTCGAAATTACAAGAAGCCATGGTCGCGAACTAACAGACGGTCCCGGAGCTGAGCAGTTAATTAACAGCCAGCCGGACGACCTCTGGTCACAAGGTCCAACGGACGTTGGCCTCTGTAACATTGAGCCTGTCACATTTCAGTTAAAATCGACAGAACCAGTTTGGGTCCCACAATATCCTAACAAAAAGGAGGCAGAGGAAGGCATTGCACCCACTGTTCAAGAATTAGTGGAGAAAGGTGTCATTATTCCAATGCGATCGCCATGGAACACCCCGATCTTTCCTGTCAAGAAACCAGGCACAAACAAATATAGATTAGTCCATGATCTGTGTCGAGTAAACAGCCTGGTGGCAACACCAACAATGGCCGTACCAAACCCATATACTGCCATCTCAAATTTGACCCCAGCTCACCAATGGTTCACATGCATTGATTTGGCCAACGCTTTTTTCTGTATACCAATCTCAGAAGAATGTAAATCATGCCTGACTTTCACTTACCGAAAATGTCAATATTCTTATAACAGACTTCCACAGGGCTTTATTTTATCGCCAGGGATATTCAATCAGGTCCTGAAAAATCAGCTGATAAATTGTGTGTTACCTGTAGATTGCGTTCTAATAATGTATGTTGATGATCTTTTGCTGGCAGCCGTAACCAACGAAGATTGCTTAAAAGCAACGGGCGCCATTCTGAGACAGCTGCATGCGTCTGGGTTCAAGGTTAGTAAAGAAAAACTGCAGGTCAGCAGGCCATCTGTTACTTTCATGGGCCGTTTAATCACAGGCCAAGGCACACGTGATGGCATTTTGTCACACCCAAAGCCACACAATGTGAAGGACATGCTTTCCTTTCTGGGATTGACTGGTTTCAGCAGAAGTTATATCCCTATGTATGTAGCGGTCACCAAGCCATTACGAGACATGGTCAAGGAACAAGGCATGAGAAATGTGCAGGCGAAGTTAACATGGACCCCTGAAGCAGAAACCGCGTTCATTAAATTGAAAGGGGAGCTGTCACATGCAGCATATCTGCATAGCCCTGATTACAGCAAGGCATTTTTCCTAGACGTTTCTGAAACAGGGAATAGCGCACATGGAGTACTTTTCCAGAAGCAGTCTAGTGCTAGACGTGTGCTCATGTATGTCAGTGTCCTAATGGACGCCATTGAACAACGCCAGCCAGCTTGTGCCAGTATCACTGCAGGATTGGCAAAGATTATTGAAAAGACATCACACATTGTGATGGGTCATCAGTTAACGGTCCTGACCACGCACTCTGTCATGTCGTTTGTCAACTCTGAATCATTTACGTTTTCACCGTTGAGGCAGAGAAAACTGTCCAAATGTCTAACGGCGCCAAACATAACATATAAACACGATGGCATTAACATGGCAGATTTGTTCACCAAAGGGGAACCACATGACTGTGCACCAATCACTGACCTGGCATCTCGTGTTCGCCAGGACTTAACTGCAACCCCTATCCCGAAGCCTCGGATGTGATTACACTTTTCACGGACGGGTGCTGTTTTAGAGCTCAGGATGGCTCTTTGGTCTCGGCTTACTCTGTTGTGCAGCAAACAGAGTTAGGTTACACTACTAGGGAAGCAGAGAAAATAGAAGGCAAACAGTCGGCACAGAGAGCAGAACTAATTGCGGTCACACAAGCACTAAAACTTGCAGGGTCTGGCAAAGTCAACATTTATAGTGACTCAGCTTATGTCGTGGGTGCTGTCCATGTCGAACTCGCATTTTGGCAAAGGAGTGGGTTCGTCACTACGTCTGTAAAGCCTATAGCACATGACGCAGAAGCACGTGCACTGTTGGATGCATTGAAAATTCCAGCAGCTGTTGCTGTCATAAAATGTCAGGGCCACTGTAAAACAGACAGTGCCGTAGCACGGGGAAATGAGGCTGCTGACGTGGCTGCCAAAACAGCTGCAGGCTATCAGGTGACCATGATGGTACAGACTGACTGTTCGTATGTGAAACTGTTACCATCTTTCAGCAGAGAAACACTTGTGGCCGAACATGGCAAATGCACACCAGAAGAACTGTCAACGTGGACAGAGTATGGGGCCCTGTGTGCACCAGATGGTCTGTGGCAGGCCCCAGATGGCAGACCAGCATTGCCCATGAGCCTGTCACGCTCTATCATGAACCAACCACACACTATGTCGCACGTGAGTTCAAAACAGATGATGAAAACATTGCAATATTGGTGGCATCCTTTTTTGACGGCTATGGTGTCTAACTTTTATACTTTCATGCGACATTTGTCAAAAACATAACATCAAACCAACTTAAATTAGTTAAAGGGCACATTTTTGCCATTGCGAGGCCCAGGAGAGGAAATCGTGATTGACTTTACAGACATGGTAGAGAGGGTGCAAGGGAAACAGTATTTGTTGGTGATAGTTGACCAATTCACAGGTTGGCCTGAGGCTTTTCCTTGTGGAAAGGAAGACAGCACTGCAGTCATTAAGTGTCTCATTAATCTGTACATTCCGCATTACGGTTTCCCCCGGCGTATCCGGTCAGATAACGGCTCGCACTTCAAAAATGAGCATTTAAAAATCGTAGAGAAATCGCTTGGTCTAACGCATGCATTTGGAGCCGTCTATCATCCTGAATCGCAAGGTAAGGTCGAACGGATGAACCTAACACTGAAACTTAAATTGGCTAAAATCTGTGCACAGACCAAATTATCATGGCTATCAGCTCTTCCGTTGGCTCTAATGTCTGTACGTTCCTCTGTTAACAGAATCACTGGCTTTACACCTTTTGAATTGCTTACAGGTAGATCTTTTCCAGGACCGTCGACGCCGCTGAAGCCGGACACCTGTGTACCACTTTCACATTGTGTATATTTTGACAAACTGACTGCTATGATTCAACATTTCTCTCAGCAGACTCCCTCTGACATTGCTGGAGAACCTGTCGAGCCCTGTTCACAGTGGGTGCGCCTGAAGAAGTTTCGAAGGAAGTGGAATGAGCCACGCTGGACGGAACCTCTGAAAGTGACAGCAAGGACATCGCATTGTGTCCATCTGGCAAGGGCGACACCTGGTATCATTTGTCTTCTTGTGTTAACTGTGATCCACCAAACAGGTCGCTGTCAGAGACTGCTGTGGACCTGGGGGCTCAGGTCCAAGAGGGGGAGGGTATCTCTGGAGCAGAAAGTGGAGCAGAAAGTGGGACACAGGCATCAACAACAGTGGCATTAAAAATCTAGTGCAAAAAAGGCTTTGGTTTGGACAATTTAGATTTTCAAAAAGTCAAGGGTTATCAACATTTTCATATTAATTTTTATCGTAATCTCTATATCTTAATTAATTTTCTGTCTAATTCTTTATAATCAATATATATTGTTGTTATTGTGATTATTCAATTTTAATATTCACATTTTCCATATTTTCCATATTTACTATTTTTCATATTTTTATATTCACAGTTTTCATATTTCATATTCAGTATTTTCCATATTTTCCATAGTTTTATATTGCTTTTGTGATTTTATATTGTCATATTCATTAACGTAGAATCATTTATTCCCTACATTTCTATTTTTTGGGAGTTTAACCATATATTTTTTCTTAATTTCATATTCCCATTTTAACCATATATTTTTTTCTTAATTTCATATTCCCATTAAGTGTACTGTGTGTTTAATCATTTAAATTTTTCCAAGAGTGTGTTTATTGTTCCTTTAAAGTCCAAGAGAGGGTAACGAGATGAAGCTGTGGGAAAACTGTAAGCTGTCAGGGATCCTATTAATAATTTCAGGGGTTATAGTAGGAATAATTTTAGCATAACTGAGGGTCAGGAAAGCAACAACAACATATCGAAACCGAGTTACAAAAGAGCCATAGCCGATACGAGGTTACCGTGTGAACAACTTGTAATTAACTATGTTTGGGGTAAGACCACATCATTTACTTTCGACCTATGCGCTGTCATAAATTGTGGGGGAAAAAATAGCTCATGGAGGGGGTACGAGGTATATGTATGTACGGACGGGAATATGGACAGGGTTTGAAAGGCGTACCAGTCTAGGCAAACCTATAGGGGTGAATGGTGTCCATCGTGGAATAATGTGATAGCATATACCGGTGGTTGGACCCCGAAAGAACCGAGCCTTTGGACCCGTACCTCGGCAAAATTTGATTTCAAAATACAAAGAGATTATAGTGCAAGTCAAAATCCACTCACCCTTTCAATATCCACCAGAACGGGATCAGCCAATTATACAGGGGAGTTTTTCCTTATAATGGGGGTGCACAGCCCAGGAACAGATAAAAAAGCAGTAATAAAATTTGTTGTGGACAGTTCACCTGAGGAGGAAAGAAATGGGACAGTAGCTGAGCCATTATCGGTAGGACAAAAGAATGGGGTAGTAGAAATAGATTACACCATGTTAAAACCAGAAGATATGATAGAAAGAGCCACAGGATATGGGGAAAATAATTTGAGGCTGGAATGGATAATTACCACAGCCAGAGAACAGAGCTTAGATGATTGTGTAGGATGTGCTAATGCAAGACCCCATTTATATATTGAACCAGCCCCGTTGTACCAAAACGATACGTGGGGTTATGAGTGTATGCTGCCATTGACACGGATGGCCAGTCCAAAAAATTGTACCACATTGGCAGCAATATTCCCACCAATAACCAACCTTTCACGGGCAGGTCCATTTACACCAAAGAAAGCAAATTATACCTGTTTTGATATTAAACGTCTATCACCAACCAGCAACCTGGGGGAGATAAATAAGGAGTGGTGTGATCAGATCATAGTAGATAATGGGACTAAAATAGGTACGTGGGCTAGGGCAGGTTTGTATTATTATTGTGGAGATCGAAGATTGTTTACCTGAGAAGGATACCTGAGAAGGCAAAGGGAGTGTGTGCTTTGGTAAGACTGGGAGCCCCAATAACCCTGATAGGTGACAGAGCAGTCAGAACGGAGACCGTGAATTCAGCAACATTGACTAGAAGACGTAGGAGACACATCATTACAAAGAGAGCAATAGGTTCAAGTGTAGATTTATCATTAAATAGTCCGACGTATATCGATGCGATAGGGATTCCACGAGGTGTACCGGATGAATATAAACTAGCGAACCAAGTGGCAGCAGGTTTTGAGAATATACCAATAATAGCTGCTCTTTTTCCAGTCACCCCAAACAAGAATGTAGATAGGATTAATTATGTGCATTATAATGTGATGAGGTTAGCAAATATGACAAGGGATGCAGTAGATGGTTTAGCAGAACAGCTAGCACCAACTTCACTTATGGCTATACAGAACCGTATGGCTCTGGACATGTTGTTGGCAGAAAAGGGAGGAGTATGTGTTATGTTTGGTGATATTTGCTGTACTTACATTCCTAATAATACAGCACCAGACGGATCAGTCACTAGGGCATTGGAAGGTTTGAAAACTTTGTCTATCGAAATGAAGGAACATTCAGGAGTGAATAATCCTATTGGAGATTGGCTAGACAAGGCACTAGGCAAATGGAAATCAGTATTAATGTCGATTGTAGCCAAGAGTTGGGGATGATATTGAGTGTATTTTTCCACAGGAAATACTATGTATGTGTGTTAAGATCAGGTTACGCACAGAGCGTGTTGGGCCCCTATATAATCTGTTACAGATGGTGATTTGAAAAACAAGGCAGTGAGCTGATTGGCTGGAGACCAGACAAAGGGGAGAAGAACTGATTGGACCCCGGCTGAAGAAAAGATTCGGCGAGAAATACATATAAATACCAGTGAAACTGTTTCTCGGGGTCGATTCTGTGTGAGACGTTTTTGTGTCTGAGAATCCACCGAAACAGCTGTTTGTTTGAGACTTCTGATCAATAAACTTCAAGATTTTACTTTGACTGGCCTCCTCTCCAATTTTGAACGCGCAGAACATTGCTCAAATGTTCATCAGTTTGATGTGCACAAGTGACACAAGGATGTAAGGATTGAACAAGAAGTTTTGATAATTTCTAATCGGATCTGAGAAATGTACCAAATTGACTTAGAAAAAACTGTATTTAAAGTGGGTGGGGGTACTTTTGGGGCAGTTTTGTTTCACCCAAGTGTCCCATTTCCACCCCTCTCAAACTGATGCATGGATGCATATAGTCAGAAACAATTTGTTTGATGCATGCAAAGAAGCAAAACTGTGTGTCTCAAGAAGCATTTATTCGTGATTACGTAGACATGCTAAAATTTCAAGGCCACACACTACACATTACACATGACATTACACATTTCATAAAATTTACATTTAGTCATTTAGCAGACGTTTTTATCTAAAGCGACTTACAGACGAGGAAACATTGGAAGCAATTATAACGATATAGGCAACAAAATGCATAAGTTAATTAAATCCAGTCCATTAAAGCCTAGCACAGTATACAAAGCTAAGAATAGTGAGATAAGTAAAAAAAAAATTTTTTAAGAAGACAGAAAAGAATTAGAGGTTAAAATCAGTCATCTACATTTTGACAGAAGATATGCATTTTCACACACTACACCGGCCTGTAGTGTTCTAGCAGTGTAAGGTTGAGAGTGGGTTTCTTCAGTAGCGGTGTGTTGCAGGCCTCTTTGAAAGCAGTGGGAAATATCCCAGTGGTGAGCAAAGAGTTGATGATGTGGGTCAGACAAGGCACAACTGCTGGAGAGATGGCATGGAGGAGATGGGTGGGGATGGAATCCAGTGGGCAGGTGGTAGGGTGGTTGGAACCAATGACCTTGGAAACATCATTTTCAGACAGAGGAGAAAAGGCGGGTGATGGTGGTGTAGAAATCTGGCTGTTGATGGCGTTAGTTTTCTTTACGAAGAACGATGCAAAATCATTAGCCGTTAACTCCGATGAAGGTGTGGGAGCAGGCGGACAGAGGAGAGCAGAGAAGGTTTTTAAGAGTGTGTGAGAGTCAGGAGAGAGGTCAGTATGGTCTTTTGACATGGGCCATTTTCTCTCAGCTGACTGGAGGCTGGTGCGATGCTCACGTGGTACATCCGATAACCAGGGGGCAGACAGGGATGCACGGGCTGGTCCAGATGTAGGAGGGCATAGGTTGTCCAAGCAGGATGTAAGCGTGGAACACAGAGTGTCTGTGGCACTGTTGGTATTCAAAAGAGAGAGCTCCTCAGAGGGGGGGAGTGAAGACAAGACAGCAGAGGAAAAGCAGGAGGGATGGAATCCTGATTAGATCCCTGTAGAGAGTGCCAAAAGACTGTTTAGGTGTGAAAAGGGGCCGTCTGCAACACATTGAAGTTGTCTTGCAATCCTATGTGGAAAGAATTTAGTAATGCAAAACACTAAATTGAGTCAAATAAAATGCCACTGTTTACTTAAAGTATACTTACTGTATATTGTAAAACTAGTGCTTAAATGTAATGGGGGATTATACTATTCAACAGAGACCCATTATAATGCATTTTGATCAACATGACATAAGCAATTGATAATGTAGGAATCTGCACAGAATTGTGTCATATTCACTTGCATGGATGTACCAAAGCATTTGCAACTTGTTCAAAGAAATGAGAAAATGCTTGTTTGATGTGCACAAGTGACACGAGGATGTAAGGATTGAACAAGAAGTTTTGATAATTTCAAATCGTATCTGAGAAATGTACCAAATTGACTTAGAAAAAACTGTATTTAAAGTGGGTGGGGGTACTTTTGGGGCAGTTTTGTTTCATCCAAGTGTCCCATTTCCACCCCTCTCAAACTGATGCATGGATGCATATAGCCAGAAACAATTTGTTTGATGCATGCAAAGAAGCAACACTGTGTGTCTCAAGAAGCATTTATTCATGATTACGTAGACATGCTAAAATTTCAAGGCCACACACTACACATTACACAAAATTTACATTTAGTCATTTAGCAGACGTTTTTATCCAAAGCGACTTACAGACGAGGAAACATTGGAAGCAATTATAACAATATAGGCAACAAAATGCATAAGTTAATTAAATCCAGTCCATTAAAGCCTAGCACAGTATACAAAGCTAAGAATAGTGAGGTAAGTAAAAAAAATATTTTTTTAAGAAGACAGAAAAGAATTAGAGGTTAAAATCAGTCATCTACATTTTGACAAAAGATATGCATTTTCACACACTACACCGGCCTGTAGTGTTCTAGCAGTGTAAGGTTGAGAGTGGGTTTCTTCAGTAGCGGTGTGATGCAGGCCTCTTTGAACGCAGAGGGAAATGTCCCAGTGGTGAGCAAAGAGTTGATGATGTGGGTCAGACCAGGCACAACTGCTGGAGAGATGGCTTGGAGGAGATGGGTGGGGATGGAATCCAGTGGGCAGGTGGTAGGGTGTTAGGGTGGTTGGAACCAATGACCTTGGAAACATCATTTTCAGACAGAGGAGAAAAGGCGGGTGATGGTGGTGTAGAAATCTGGCTGTTGATGGCGTTAGTTTTCTTTACGAAGAACGATGCAAAATCATTAGCCGTTAACTCCGATGAAGGTGTGGGAGCAGGCGGACAGAGGAGAGCAGAGAAGGTTTTTAAGAGTGTGTGAGAGTCAGGAGAGAGGTCAGTATGGTCTTTTGACATGGGCCATTTTCTCTCAGCTGACTGGAGGCTGGTGCGATGCTCACGTGGTACATCCGATAACCAGGGGGCAGACAGGGATGCACAGGCTGGTCCAGATGTAGGAGGGCATAGGTTGTCCAAGCAGGATGTAAGCGTGGAACACAGAGTGTCTGTGGCACTGTTGGTATTCAAAAGAGAGAGCTCCTCAGAGGGGGGGAGTGAAGACAAGACAGCAGAGGAAAAGCAGGAGGGAGGGACCGTAGGTAGCGCCGGAAAGTGACCAGCGGTAAGACATCTGCGTTGTCTGGAGCGGTGAGGTCGGGGGTGACAAAGATGTGATCAGACGTGTGCAGCGGAGTGACCTGAGAGTGATGAGTGGAGCATTTCTCGAATCATCCTTGACATTTGCAAAACAGTAATTGCATTTCTGGTTTTGATTGTTTGATTGCAAGAGACGGCACATTATTCACGTTAACGCTTTTACTGTTTGTACAATAATTTATTGACAGACAGTGTCATTGCGATGCAGACAGGAAAAGACAGCACTGCATAGCACAAACAAATGTAGAAATCTGAACATAAGACAATCTCCTTAGGGAAAACTGTACATGCAGTGCAGTGGAATTACAGTGCAGTCTTCCTACACCTCCTGACGTTCCTGTCTTTTGGGCAACGGATTCTCATCCACATCACAACAAATATCTTCTCTTGCGATACAGCGTGAAAATCATCTTTCAGAGTGTCTAATCTAGCCTCTGGAGGCATCAGCTGTGATTTCATCACACGTTACATCCATGGCAGCCAGAAGGGTCATCTGTGTATGCAGCTGGCGATCATATACTTTTAATCTTCATGCTGAGAAAAATTCCTCAACGGCATTGAGTAGGGTGAGAGGAACTCCACCAGCATCCTGTTGTGGGCCGCAAACCATTGCCTGATGATGTTGGAGCGATGGAAACTGACATTGTCCCAAACTAACACGTACTTTGGCAGGTCATCTCCAATCTGCCCCCTCTCTTGTTCAGGGATGTGAAAAGGGACCGTCTGCAACCCAGTGAAGTTGTCTTGCAGTCCTATGTTGAAAGAATTTAGTAATGCAAAACACTAAATTGAGTAAAATAAAATACCACTGTTTACTTAAAGTATACTTACTGTATATTGTAAAACTAGTGCTTAAATGTAATGGGGGATTATACTATTCAACAGAGACCCATTATAATGCATTTTGATCAACATGACATAAGCAATTGATAATGTAGGAATCTGCACAGAATTGTGTCACACTCATTTGCATTGATGTACCAAAGCATTTGCAACTTGTTCAAAGAAATGAGAAAATGCTTGTTTGATGTGCACAAGTGACACAAGGATGTAAGGATTGAACAAGAAGTTTTGAGAATTTCAAATCGGATCTGAGAAATGTACCAAATTGACTTAGAAAAAACTGTATTTAAAGTGGGTTGGGAGTTTTGTTTCACCCAAGTGTCCCATTTCCACCCCTCTCAAACTGATGCATGGATGCATATAGCCAGAAACAATTCGTTTGATGCATGCAAAGAAGCAACACTATGTGTCTCAAGAAGCATTTATTCATGATTACGTAGACATTCTAAAATTTCAAGGCCACACACTACACATTACACATGACATTACACATTTCATTAAATTTACATTTAGTCATTTAGCAGACGTTTTTATCCAAAGCGACTTACAGACGAGGAAACATAGGAAGCAATTATAGCAATATAGGCAACAAAATGCATAAGTTAATTAAATCCAGTCCATTAAAGCCTAGCACAGTATACAGAGGTAAGTAAAAAATATATTTTTTTAAGAAGACAGAAAAGAATTAGAGGTTAAAAACAGTCATCTACATTTTGACAGAAGAAATTGTGGGAATTTAGATCCGTATATGGATCGATATAAAAATGGATGATTGATGTTGTTTAAATCGGATGTATTTTCCTGCTTGAAGCAGAGAGTTCTAGAGATGCTAGATGTTGCCAGAGATCGGAATGTGGTCAGTGAGAGGGGGGTTGCAGGATCTGCTTGTGTGAATGTGTAACAATAACCACATCTTATTTTTGGGGAAGCAATGTGTACAGTCAAGGATCTTATTGTGGTTTAAACGTGCCTTTACATTTAATATGATTTTACCATTGATTACTAACTATGCATAATATGTTGAAAATATAACCAGTGTGTTAGTTGAGTTAACCAAGTATTTAGCGCTGAATATTGTGGGGTTTTTCCACAGGATATTGCTAAGTGTGTGTGAAAAGATTAGATTACACGGGGGCCCCATGGAATGGGTGAGGGTCTTGTGTGCAAATTTGTTACAGATGTCGGGTTTGAAAAACAAGGCAGTGAGCTGGTTGGCTGAGACAGGACAAAGAAGGAAAAGCGGATTGGACCCCGCCATGGAGAAGAGATTCGACGAGAAATATATAAGCTTCTGAATGTGTTTTTCGGGGGTCGATCCTTTGTTAAGACGTTTGTGTGTCTGAGGATCCACCGAAACAGCTGTTTGTTTGAGACTTCTGACCAATAAATTTCAACGTTTTCTGAACTGGCCTCTCTCCAATTTTTGAATGCGCAGAACATTGTTTAAATGTTCATCAATATGCATTTTCACACACTACACCGGCCTGTAGTGTTCTAGCAGTGTAAGGTTGAGAGTGGGTTTCTTCAGTAGCGGTGTGATGCAGGCCTCTTTGAACGCAGTGGGAAATGTCCCAGTGGTGAGCAAAGAGTTGATGATGTGGGTCAGACCAGGCAAAACTGCTGGAGAGATGGCATGGAGGATATGGGTGGGGATGGGATCCAGAGGGCAGGTTGTAGTGTGGTTGGAACCAATGACCTTGGAAATATCATCTTCAGACAGAGGAGAAAAGGCGGGTGATGGTGGTGTAGAAAATTGTCTGTTGATGGCGGTAGTTTTCTTTACGAAGAACAATGCAAAATCATCAGCCGTTAACTCCGATGAAGGTGTGGGAGCAGGCGGACAGAGGAGAGCAGAGAAGGTTTTTAAGAGTGTGCGAGAGTCAGGAGAGTTGCTGATCTTCGAGACAAGACAGCAGAGGAAAAGCAGGAGGGAGGGAATCCTGATGAGATCCCTGTAGAGAGTGCCAAAAGACTGTTTAGGTGTGAAAAGGGGCCGTCTGCAACACATTGAAGTTGTCTTGCAATCCTATGTGGAAAGAATTTAGTAATGCAAAACACTAAATTGAGTAAAATAAAATGCCACTGTTTACTTAAAGTATACTTACTGTATATTGTAAAACTAGTGCTTAAATGTCATGGGGGATTATACTATTCAACAGTGACCCATTATAATGCATTTTGATCATCATGACATAAGCAATTGATAATGTAGGAATCTGCACAGAATTGTGTCATATTCACTCGCATGGATGTACCAAAGCATTTGCAACTTGTTCAAAGAAATGAGAAAATGCTTGTTTGATGTGCACAAGTGACACAAGGATGTAAGGATTGAACAAGAAGTTTTGATAATTTCAAATCGGATCTGAGAAATGTACCAAATTGACTTAGAAAAAACTGTATTTAAAGTGGGTGGGGGTACTTTTGGGGCAGTTTTGTTTCACCCAAGTGTCCCATTTCCACCCCTCTCAAACTGATGCATGGATGCATATAGCCAGAAACAATTTGTTTGATGCATGCAAAGAAGCAACACTGTGTGTCTCAAGAAGCATTTATTCAAGATTACGTAGACATGCTAAAATTTCAAGGCCAAACACTACACATTACACATGACATTACACATTTCATAAAATTTACATTTAGTCATTTAGCAGACGTTTTTATCCAAATCGACTTACAGACGAGGAAACATTGGAAGCAATTATAACAATATAGGCAACAAAATGCATAAGTTAATTAAATCCAGTCCATTAAAGCCTAGCACAGTATACAAAGCTAAGAATAGTGAGGTAAGTAAAAAAATATATTTTTAAGAAGACAGAAAAGAATTAGAGGTTAAAATCAGTCATCTACATTTTGACAGAAGATATGCATTTTCACACACTACACCTGCCTGTAGTGTTCTAGCAGTGTAAGGTTGAGAGTGGGTTTCTTCAGTAGCGGTGTGATGCAGGCCTCTTTGAACGCAGTGGGAAATGTCCCAGTGGTGAGCAAAGAGTTGATGATGTGGGTCAGACCAGGCACAACTGCTGGAGAGATGGCATGGAGGAGATGGGTGGGGATGGAATCCAGTGGGCAGGTGGTAGGGTGGTTGGAACCAAAGACCTTGGAAACATCATTTCCAGACAGAGGAGAAAAGGCGGGTGATGGTGGTGTAGAAATCTGGCTGTTGATGGCGGTAGTTTTCTTTACGAAGAACGATGCAAAATCATTAGCCGTTAACTCCGATGAAGGTGTGGGAGCAGGCGGACAGAGAAGAGCAGAGAAGGTTTTTAAGAGTGTGTGAGAGTCAGGAGAGAGGTCAGTATGGTCTTTTGACTTGGGCCATTTTCTCTCAGCTGACTGGAGGCTGGTGCGATGCTCACGTGGTACATCCGATAACCAGGGGGCAGACAGGGATGCACGGGCTGGTCCAGATGTAGGAGGGCATAGGTTGTCCAAGCAGGATGTAAGCGTGGAACACAGAGTGTCTGTGGCACTGTTGGTATTCAAAAGAGAGAGATCCTCAGAGGGGGGGAGTGCAAACAAGACAGCAGAGGAAAAGCAGGAGGGAGGGACCGTAGGTAGCGCCGGAAAGTGACCAGCGGTAAGACATCTGCGTTGTCTGGAGCGGTGAGGTCGGGGGTGACAAAGATGTGATCAGACGTGTGCAGCGGAGTGACCTGAGAGTGATGAGTGGAGCATTTCTCGAATCATCCTTGACATTTGCAAAACAGTAAGTGCATTTCTGGTTTTGATTGTTTGATTGCAAGAGACGGCACATGATTCACGTTAACGCTTTTACTGTTTGTACAATAATTTATTGACAGACAGTGTCATTGCGATGCAGACAGGAAAAGACAGCACTGCATAGCACAAACAAATGTAGAAATCTGAACATAAGAAAATCTCCTTAGGGAAAACTGTACATGCAGTGCAGTGGAATTACAGTGCAGTCTTCCTACACCTCCTGACGTTCCTGTCTTTTGGGCAACGGATTCTCATCCACATCACAACAAATATCTTCTCTTGCGATACAGCGTGAAAATCATCTTTCAGAGTGTCTAATCTAGCCTTTGGAGGCATCAGCTGTGATTTCAGCAGACGTTACATCCATGGCAGCCAGAAGGGTCATCTGTGTATGCAGCTGGCGATCATATACTTTTAATCTTCATGCTGAGAAAAATTCCTCAACGGCGTTGAGTAGGGTGAGAGGAACTCCACCAGCATCCTGTTGTGGGCCGCAAACCATTGCCTGATGATGTTGGAGCGATGGAAACTGACATTTTCCCAAACTAACACGTAATTTGGCAGGTCATCTCCAATCTGCCCCCTGCAGACAAGACAGCAGAGGAAAAGGAGGAGGGAGGGAATCCTGATGAGATCCCTGTAGAGAGTGCCAAAAGACTGTTTAGGTGTGAAAAGGGGCCGTCTGCAACACATTGAAGTTGTCTTGCAATCCTATGTGGAAAGAATTTAGTAATGCAAAACACTAAATTGAGTAAAATAAAATGCCACTGTTTAATTAAAGTATACTTACTGTATATTGTAAAACTAGTGATTAAATGTCATGGGGGATTATACTATTCAACAGAGACCCATTATAATGCATTTTGATCAACATGAAATAAGCAATTGATAATGTAGGAATTGTAGGTCATTCTAAATGTGTCCCTTCGTGTTCAAAATTGGAGGGAGGCCAGTCAAAGTAAATCTTGAAGTTTTATTGATCAGAAGATTCAAAAAATACAACAGCCGTTGGGTTGCCTTAGACAAAGTGTCTTTACAGAAAACAACCCCGGAAAACAGTTCCGCATCATATTTATAGTTATTTCACGCCGTCTATCTTCTCTGTGGACCGGTGACGTGTTGCCTGGTATTAGTCCAATCAGCTCTCACCCCATCGTTCTCAGAATGCCTGCAAAACATTAAATGACAACCTACACAGCCCAATTCTGCCCAGTAACAACATAGTTTAAAAGGTCAGACAATCCAATATGTGTGTGTGTACATTTTCTCCTTTTTTGGCGTTTCACAGTTGCATGCATATATTCTGAGACCTCAGCTGTCTCCTGTTACTTCCCCTTTTGCATGCTCTCGAAACCCACACTTCCTCTCGGAGTACACTCAGTATCAACTCTTAAGTTTTCATGGTTAACTCCAACACATTATTTGAGGTTAAGGGTTATTGTACGCAAGTAATAGAATAATAAAACACTTCTAAAAGTAATGATGCATATAGAATAATACTGCATATGAAGCATATGAATGAATAAAAGTAATAATGCATATGAAACATATTAAATGTAATAGCACTTCTAAAACACATTAAAATCCCCACAGTCCCTCTCTTGACCTTTAAAAAAAAGGTCACACATAATTGCATTCATCGTTGTCATCACCCTCATCATCGTCTATCAATTGGTCGCCAGACAGCAATGGCATACTGTAAGGGGGAGGAGCGAGATCTTTTCTTTCTATAGCCGACACGATTAATCGATTACACAGTGATCTGATACAGGGAATACAACAACATCCACAGGTTACCAAAATTCCCACGAACACAGCTATTGATACAACAATTGACATCATTAGGGATTTCCATTTACCCAGCGCCTTATCTAGCCAGTCCCCAATCGGACAGTCAACTCCAGAGTGTTCTTTCATTTCTATAGACAAAGATTTCAATCCTTCAAATGCCCTGGTCACTGATCCGTCTGGAGCGGTATTATGAGGGATGTAAGTACAACAAAGATCACCAAACATAAAACACACGCCTCCCTTCTCTGCCAGCAGCATGTCCAGAGCCATACGGTTCTGGATGGCCATCAGGGAAGTTGGCGCTAGTTGCTCTGCTAAACCATCAACGGCATCCCTTGTCATATTTGCTAATCTCATCACATTATAATGCACATAATTAATCCTATCTACATTCTTGTTTGGGGTGACTGGAAAAATAGCAGCTATTATTGGTATATTCTCAAAACCTGCTGCCACTTGGTTTGCTAGTTTATATTCATTTGGCACTCCTCGTGGAATTCCAATCGCGTCGATATACGTTGGACTATTCAATGATAAATCAATAATTGAATCTGTTGCTCTCTTTTTGAGGATGTGTCTCCTACGTCTTCTAGCCAAAGTTGCTGAATTCATGGTTTCCGTTCTGACTGCTCTGTCACCTATCAGGGTTATCGGGGCTCCCAATCTTACCATAGCACACACTCCCTTTCCTCCCTCGGGTATCCTAGTAAACAATCTTCGATCGCCACAATAATAATACAATCCAGCTCTAGCCCAGGTTCCTATTTTTGTCCCATTATCTACTATTATCTGATCACACCACTCCTTGTTTATCTCCCCCAGGTTGATGGTTGGTGATTGACGTGTAATATCATAACATGTATAATTTGCTTTCTGTGGTGTAAATGGACCTGTCTTTGAACGGTTGGTTATTGGTGGGAATATTGCTGCTAGTGTACTACAATTTTTTGGACTGGCCATTCTTGTCAGTGCCAGCATACACTCATACCCCCATTTATCGTTTTGGTACAACGGTGCTGGTTCAGTATATAAATGGGGTCTTGCATTAGCACATCCTACACAATCATCTATTCTCTGTTCTCTGGCTGTGGTAATTATCCATTCCAGCCACAAATTATTCTCCCCATACCCTGTGGCTCTTTCTATCATATCTTCTGGTTTTAACATGGTGTAATCTATTTCTACTACTCCATTCTTTTGTTGTACCGATAATAGCTCAGCTACAGTCTCATTTCTTTCTTCCTCATGTGAGTTCTTCACAACAAATTTTATTACTGCCTTTCTATCCGTTCCTTGCATGTTCACCCCCACTATAAGGAAAAATTCCCCTGTATAATTTACTGATCCCGTTCTGGTGGATATTGAAAGGGTGAGTGGATTTTGGCTGTAATCTCTTTGCATTTTAAAATCAAATTTTGCCAAGGTACGGGTCCAAAGACTGGGTTCTTTCGGGGCCCAACCACCGGTATATGCTATTACACTATTCCATGACGGACACCATTCACCCCTATGGGTTTGCCTAGACTTGTACGCCTTACAAACACTGTCCATATTCCCGTCCATACATACATATACCTCGTACCCTCTCCATGAACTATTTTTTCCCCCACAATTTATGACATCGCATAGGTCGAAAGTAAATGATGTGGTCTTGCCCCAAACATAGTTAAGTACGAGTTGTTCACATGGTAACCTCATATCGGCTCTGGCTCTTTTGTGTCTCGGTTTCGATGTGGTGTTGTTGCTTTCCTGACCCTCAGTTAGGCTAAAAATTATTCCTACTATGATGATGGTGATGACAAGGAGTATTCCCGCACACTTCCCATTTTCCCACAGCCTCATCTCGTTACCCTCTCTTGGACTTTAAAGGAACAATAAAACACTCTTGAATATTGAAATGGTTAAACACACAGTATACTTAATGAAAATATGCGATTAAGAAAATATATATATAGTTAAAATCACACAAAATGTACTTGACTGTAAGGAATAAGTGGTTATACGTTAATGAATATGAGAATATAAAAATCACAACAGCAATAATGACTATGAAAAATAATTGTAAAAAATGATTAAAATATTCGTACCCCTTGATTATAATGAGTATATAGTTATCACTATCTGTACTCCTTCGAACACCTGTTTCAGTATGTTCTGGACTTTTTGAAAATCTAGTTTGTCCAATCCACACCCCAGCCGGGGTACGGACACACTCTTCACCTTATGTTCGACACACCAATTTCTCATCTGTGTTAAGCTTTTTGTGAGATTGTCATAGGTTGGTTTGTCCGTGCATTTTGCTTTAGTGACTAAGTGGAAAATAGTTCTACCGTCTTGCTCGTGAGTTACTGCACAATCACCTGTTCTTTTGTTTTGCTGCTTCACTTTCTCCACTCCGTACCTGTTTTTAAATGTCACTGCAATACCTGCTCCATATGCGCAATCCTCACTCACACAATGTGCTAGAGGTTCACCCTGTGGGCTTGAAAAAATGTCACCTTTTTTACACAGAATTTGTAATGGCCCTGTGGTTGGTTCTGCTTCGCTGTTACCCTCCCTCTCTTGGACCTGAATCCTCAGGTCCACCGCAGTTTCAGCCAACGACCTGTTTGGTGGATCACAATTAACACAAGATGACAAATGATACCAGGTGTCGCCTTTCCCCAATAGGCGAACACAATGTGACGTCCTTGCTGTGACTTTCAGGGGTTCAGTCCAGCGTGGCTCATTCCACTTCCTGCGAAACTTCTTTAGGCGAACCCACTCTGACGGGGCCGGAATGGGCCCTTCGGCAATGTCAACTGGAGCCTGCTGGGAGAAATGTTTAATCATAGCAGTCAGTTTGTCATAATAAACACAGTGTGAAATTGGTGCACAGGCTTCTGGTTTCAGCAGCGTCGATGGTCCTGGAAATGAGCGACCTGTAAGCAATTCAAAAGGTGTAAAGCCAGTGATTCTGTTGACAGACGAACGTACAGACATTAAAGCCAATGGAAGAGCTGCGAACCATGTCAATTTGGTCTGTGCACAGATTTTAGCCAATTTAAGTTTCAGTGTTAAGTTCATGCGTTCGACCTTCCCTTGCGATTCTGGATGATAAACGGCCCCAAATGCATGCGTTAGGCCCAGTGCCTTTTCCACAACCTCTAGGTGCTCATTTTTAAAGTGTGATCCATTATCCGAACGGATATGCCGAGGAAAACCGTGGTGTGGGATGTACTGATTGATGAGACACTTAATGACTGCAGTGCTGTCTTCCCTTCCCGTGGGAAAAGCCTCAGGCCAACCCGTGAATTGGTCAACCATCACCAACAGATATCTTTTCCCTTGCACCCTCTCTACCATGTCTGTGAAATCAATAACAATCTCCTCCCCTGGGCCATGCACCGGTGAAAATACACCCCTCAGCTGTTTTAGCGACGGCTTGACGTTATGCTCTTGACAAATTTCACATGAGAGTACAAAACCTGATACCATTTGAGTGAGAAAGGGATGCCACCAATACTGCAATGTTTTCATCATCTGTTTTGAACTCACGTGCGACATAGTGTGTGCTTGGGTCATGATTGAGCGTGACAGGCTCATGGGCAATGCCGGTCTGCCATCTGGGGCCTGCCACAGACCATCTGGTGCGCACAGGGCCCCATACTCTGTCCACGTTGACAGTTCTTCTGGTGTGCATTTGCCATGTTCAGCCACAAGTGTTTCTCTGCTGAAAGATGGTAACAATTTCACATATGAACTGTCAGTCTGTACCATCATGGTCACCTGATAGCCTGCAGCTGTTTTGGCAGCCAAGTCAGCAGCCTCATTACCCCTTGCTATTACACTGTCAGTTTTGCAATGGCCTTGACACTTTATGACGGCGACTGCTTCTGGGATTTGCAATGCCTCCAACAGAGCACGTGCTTCGAGATCGTGTGCTATTGGTCTGCCAGAGCTGGTGACGAAGCCACACCTTTGCCAAACAGCAAGCTCGACATGGACTGCGCCAACAACATACGCTGAGTCACTGTAAATATTGACTTTGCCTTGGCCTGCGATTTTCAATGCCTGTGTAACAGCGATAAGCTCCGCTCTCTGTGCTGATTGTTTCCCAGTTATCTTTTCGGCTTGTCTGGTCATATACCCGTCATCTGTTTGCTGCACTACAGAATACGCTGAGACCAAAGAGCCATCATGAGCTCTGAAACAGCAACCATCCGTAAACAATGTGATCACGTCCGAGTGTCCAACAATCGGCGTGGCGGTCAGATTTTCACGGACACGGCACGCCAGGTCAGTGATGGGTGCACAGTCATGTGGCTCTCCCGTGGTGAACAGATCAGCCATGTTGATGCCGTCATGTGTGTAAGTGATGTTTGGCGCTGTCAAACATTTCAACAGTTTTCTCTGTCTCAAGGGCGAAAATGTGAATGATGCGGAATTGACAAAGGACATGACAGAATGTGTGGTCAGGACTGTCAGTTGATGACCCATCACAAGATGTGACGTCTTTTCAATGATCTTTGCCAAACCAGCCGCGAACCTGGCACAGGCCGGCTGGCGTCGCTCAATCGTGTCCATGAGAACGCTGATGTACATGAGTACGCGTCTGGTGCCTGGCATCTTCTGGAAAAGTACACCATGTGCGCTGTTTCCTGTTTCAGATACATCAAGAAAGAAACCCTTACTGTATTCAGGGTTGTGTAGATATGCAGCATGTGAAAGCTCCCCTTTCAACTTAATGAATGCTGCTTCAGCATCTGGGGTCCATGTCAACTTTGCTTGAACATTGCGCATACCTTGCTCTTTCACCATGTCACGTAATGGTTGGGTGACTGCTACATACATTGGTATGTAATTTCTGCTAAACCCAGTCAAGCCCAGAAAGGATAGCATGTCCTTTACAGTCTGCGGTTTTGGATGTGACAGAATGCCGTCATGTTGGCGGTCGGATAGAGTCGTGCCCTGGCCTGTGATTGAGCGGCCCATAAAGGTAACAGACGGTCTGCTAACCTGTAACTTTTCTTTGCTGACTTTAAATCCGGAGACATGTAACTGTTTCAAAATAACATCTGTGGCGTTCAAACAGTCTTCATTGGTTGTGGCCGCCAGCAAAAGGTCGTCAACGTACATTATGAGAACACAATCGTCAGGTAACGCACACTGTTGTAATTGGTCTTTAAGAACTTGGTTAAAGATCCCTGGCGACAAAATGAAACCCTGCGGCAGTCGATTATAAGAGTATTGACACCCTCGGTATGTAAAAGCAAGACACGATTTACAGTCTTCGGCGATGGGAATACAGAAAAAGGCGTTGGCCAGGTCAATGCATGTAAACCATTGGTGAGCTGGGGTCAAGTTTGAAATTGCGGTGTACGGGTTCGGCACAGGCATTGTTGGCGTGGCAACTATGCTGTTTACTCTACGCAAGTCATGTACCAGTCTGTATTTGTCGGTGCCCGGTTTTCTAACAGGGAAAATTGGGGTGTTCCATGGCGAATGCCACGGCGTCAAGACACCTTTTTCCACCAACCCTTTAACAGTTGGGGCAATGCCTTCTTCGCTTTCTCTTTTGTTAGGATACTGTGGAACCCAAATAGGCTCCGGTGACGTTAACTGAAATGTGACTGGCTCTATCTTACAAAGGCCAACATCCGTTGGGCCTTGTGACCAGAGGCCAACGGGCTGGCGGCTGATTAGCTGCTCAGCACCGGGACCGTCCGTTAGTTTGCGACCGTGGCTTCTTTTAATTTGGAGATGTGTCAACACGCCCATATCTGTGGTTTTCCCAGGTACCCAATACGAGTTAGATGTGTTCGACACCCAAACCCCAGGAATGTCATAGGGCTCCCAATCGGTAACTGATGCTAACCTTTTAGTCATGGCTCCTAGTTCTCTGGCCTCATGTTCTGGATGCAGTGCCATGGAAATGTGAGGTGCTGCTGTTTGTGTCATTTCATACCATTTCTGTTGTTTTTCAGTTAATGCAACCTTGACTACTACCCCCTGTTTTCCCACATACAGCCCATCCCCATTAAGTGTCCACATCTGTCCCTCAATATCCTGGAACATTTCCTGATATGTGACATTATCATTTCGATCATAAAAAAAGGTACAATGTAGGGGATCAATGGGTGGTAAATAGACGGCCAAATCTTTGATCCAGGGTAAATTAGTCATATACATTGCTTTGGCCCCTGCTGGAGAGTCATGTAATTCAACCCAATATATATCGGCCATTTCCTTTAGCGGCCCTCCCAACAGGACCTGCTGGTGGCCGTGCCTACTCTGTGCCTGCGAACAGTCGACTCTGGCGCCGTCTGGGAATGTGACAGTGACACCCTCCGGTTAACATAAGATGTTTGCCCCCAATTTTATCAACAAATCTCTACCTAACAGGGGAACAGGTGCATTTGTGGAGTACAGAAATGAGTGTGAGAGGCACTGATTTGCCACTTTTGTTGTAAGGGGAAAAGTTAGAGGCCAGTGTTCGAACCCACCAGAGAACCCCATAACTCCGACAGTTTTATCACTTACGTCTTTGTCAGTGATTGTGCCCCTCGTTACTGTGGAGTATGTTGCTCCGGTATCCACCAGAGCTGTTAGTGGTCTGTTGTTAACCACTATTTTCATGAGAGGCTCAGCCAAACCCCTCATGATTGTTCTCTGTGGGCCCCGTCAACAATCCCCCGCGCCTTCCCCCTGGCCCCAGGTCGGGTACATGGGCGCCTGAATCGAGTGGGGAGACGGGTGCTGTTGCCCCGAGTTTCGTGGGGTCTGTGGTCCCCTGGCACGACCACCGGCACCACCTCTATGAGGATCCCATCCCCCCGCAGGTGGTCCCGTAAACTGGCTATCCCCGAGCATTGGGCATTCTCTCATCCAGTGATCAGTCCCACCACACTGAAAACAAGCACCCCTCTGGCGCACTTCACTCCTGTTAGATCTTCCCCTACCCCATCCACTATTACCCCGTGGCCTATACCCTCCCCACGGTCTCATAGGCTCGGGGCCTGGTTTGAATGGCTGGACACTGCCCTGACCATAAGTTTGGAACTGGGGAATGGGTTGAAGCCCCTGCTGGGCCTGTGTACCAGTCTGCACGGCAGAGTCACTGTTCACAGGACGTTGTGGCATTTGTTTTGGTTTTTTGTTACTGGCCTTTGCCAATTCTAATTGTATTTTTAGCAATTGGTGTTTTGTTTTTTCTAACTCCTCCTCCTCATGTTCCTGTTTCTCTACTGCTTTGTCAATGTGGAAAACTAGATGTCTTTCCCACACTTCATTACTCGCTACAGGAATGTCAGGATTGTTTTCCATTGCCTGCCTAACACCATTGGGAGCCCCGGTCATTACTGCAGTTCTGAATATGTCACGAGTGATTGGATTGTTTAAACTATTTTCTTCGACCATCTGTTCCCATTCTGCTGCACATCTGAAATAATAACTTGCTCCGGTCTCACCAGGTTTAATGCGAAATTTAATATTTTGGTACACTGTTGGGGGAGTTGGAAACTTTGCCCTCAGGGCCTTGGAGATTGATGTGCTGACGGTCACAAACAATGTGTCGTTTTTACATGCTTCTATATCTGCGTCGTTTTCAAAATCTGCCATCTGTGAGACAGTGAAAATTTGACCCAAAAGGCATCGTAAGTCCCCTACCGCCAAGGTGGTGCCATGACATAATGCCATCAATTTTGTAAGCCATCTACCTCCCCCTGACGTAATGGGGGGCAACTTTGCCAACACAGCCGTCATGTCACTGTGATTCCAAGGTTGATACTTTTGTACACCACCAGTACCATGTACTAGGGGCATGTTAAGTGCGTTCCCTGCCATCAGTTGTGCGCGTGCCATATCGCTTTCTTCATTATCGTCGTCATACTGTGCTGCTGCTCTGTTAATTGGGAGTGGTGAGAGGGCACTGATGTCATATCCACCCGTCCTTTTTGGCTGGCCCCCTACTGGATGCTCAGCATCCCACTCTCTATCTCTGGGTGGGGTGTGTTGGCTACTAGTGGGCTGGTAGTGGCTTCTTGTTCTATGCGCCACAGGTGTGGCCGTCATAGTCCCTTTAATGACTATGTTACATTCCTTTGATGGTGACTCAATGTTGCTATTTTTACACGATCCCTTTTCCTCTCTACCCTCATCTTCTTCATCATTGTGTTGAGATGCTTCCTGTCTGCTCGTTACTTGTTCTACCTGTGCAGTCAATCTCTTAATTTGGCTTTGCAACTCCTCAAACTCAGCTATGTCTGCCTCTACCACTGATTCTTTCACATTAACTTGAACTTGTTGTGTTGCTGGTGCATAGGGCGGAGGCTGCAGTTTGCTCAGATCAGGATATAAGGGGGCGGAGGCTACACGACATGAGATACTGGCACTTTCACTTCCTGACTTCCTCACCAGTTCTTTCTGTGACTTTGCCGAGTGCACACGGTCTGTGCTATTCTTGGGACTCAGAGCAGTTGCTGTGAGAGCAACACGTGTCCACAAACGTAAATCTTCTCTTAGTTTTACTTCCTCATTTTTGTGTTTGTTCTTTCCTACCCACTTCACATGTTTTGCCTCTTCAACATGTCTAGCCAATTTTAAATGCGCTCTCTTTTCCATTTCTCTGACCTTTGGCGCTAATCTGATTGATAATTTATCTGGTTCCTGCCATAAATTTTCCAAACACATCTGACTCCATTTACATTCCCAAATCTTATTTTCTTTCTTATGATTTTTAGGTTCCGTTTGAGCCATCAACATATCCACTACTCTCCCCCATTGTGTAGTTATCGGGACACACCCGTCTCCCTCACATTCTCTCTCAAACTCAAACATTCTACAAACTGATATTCACTGCACAATACACAAGCAATGTATACACTGTAATTGTCTTTCACTATTCTTTTAAAATAATATTCAATGCACAATACACTCTAAATATACACAATTTACTTATGTTTTACTATACTTTTTGTAAAATAATATTCAGTACAGAATAAACTCTCAATATATACAGTTTACTTATTTTTGGCGTACTCACGACTGGTTACGTGTAGGCGTTCCAAAGTATTTCCCAACAATAATTTTATCTTTTGGCGTACTCACGACTGGTTACGTGTAGGCGTTCCAAGAGTATTTTCCAACAATAATTTTATATTTTGGCGTACTCACGACTGGTTACGTGTAGGCGTTTCAAAAGTATTTTCCAACAATAGTTTTATCTTTAACTATTGTGACGCGGGCCTCTCACCCCGTCTTCAAATGTTCAAAACCAACAATAGTTCTCTTCTTAACTATTGTGACGCAGGAATCTAACCTCGTCTTCAAATGTTCAAAACCAACAATAGTTCTCTTCTTAACTATTGTGACGCAGGACTCTAACCTCGTCTTCAAATGTTTAAAACCATCCTTTTATTCTGATCAACAAATATCAACAATTTCTATTTTGTAATTAATGGTACGGATATACTTTTAAATTCAACACATGAATTTGGAATATTCAATTTGCAGAAATTAGTTTAAACAGGTTTTCTGCTTACCTTTTATATTGTCGGCCGTGTGTTGGACTCAAAGTTATCTCGTCCCAGTTCTCGGTCAATCCCCGACTTTTACAATTCTTCTAAATGCCCCTTTTCTCCAATCACGTCGGGGTCACCATCTGTAGGTCATTCTAAATGTGTCCCTGCGTGTTCAAAATTGGAGGGAGGCCAGTCAAAGTAAATCTTGAAGTTTTATTGATCAGAAGATTCAAAAAATACAACAGCCGTTGGGTTGCCTTAGACAAAGTGTCTTTACAGAAAACAACCCCGGAAAACAGTTCCGCATCATATTTATAGTTATTTACCGCCGTCTATCTTCTCTGTGGACCGGTGACGTGTTGCCTGGTATTAGTCCAATCAGCTCTCACCCCATCGTTCTCAGAATGCCTGCAAAACATTAAATGACAACCTACACAGCCCAATTCTGCCCAGTAACAACATAGTTTAAAAGGTCAGACAATCCAATATGTGTGTGTGTACATTTTCTCCTTTTTTGGCGTTTCACAGTTGCATGCATATATTCTGAGACCTCAGCTGTCTCCTGTTACTTCCCCTTTTGCATGCTCTCGAAACCCACACTTCCTCTCGGAGTACACTCAGTATCAACTCTTAAGTTTTCATGGTTAACTCCAACACATTATTTGAGGTTAAGGGTTATTGTACGCAAGTAATAGAATAATAAAACACTTCTAAAAGTAATGATGCATATAGAATAATACTGCATATGAAGCATATGAATGAATAAAAGTAATAATGCATATGAAACATATTAAATGTAATAGCACTTCTAAAACACATTAAAATCCCCACAGTCCCTCTCTTGACCTTTAAAAAAAAGGTCACACATAATTGCATTCATCGTTGTCATCACCCTCATCATCGTCTATCAATTGGTCGCCAGACAGCAATGGCATACTGTAAGGGGGAGGAGCGAGATCTTTTCTTTCTATAGCCGACACGATTAATCGATTACACAGTGATCTGATACAGGGAATACAACAACATCCACAGGTTACCAAAATTCCCACGAACACAGCTATTGATACAACAATTGACATCATTAGGGATTTCCATTTACCCAGCGCCTTATCTAGCCAGTCCCCAATCGGACAGTCAACTCCAGAGTGTTCTTTCATTTCTATAGACAAAGATTTCAATCCTTCAAATGCCCTGGTCACTGATCCGTCTGGAGCGGTATTATGAGGGATGTAAGTACAACAAAGATCACCAAACATAAAACACACGCCTCCCTTCTCTGCCAGCAGCATGTCCAGAGCCATACGGTTCTGGATGGCCATCAGGGAAGTTGGCGCTAGTTGCTCTGCTAAACCATCAACGGCATCCCTTGTCATATTTGCTAATCTCATCACATTATAATGCACATAATTAATCCTATCTACATTCTTGTTTGGGGTGACTGGAAAAATAGCAGCTATTATTGGTATATTCTCAAAACCTGCTGCCACTTGGTTTGCTAGTTTATATTCATTTGGCACTCCTCGTGGAATTCCAATCGCGTCGATATACGTTGGACTATTCAATGATAAATCAATAATTGAATCTGTTGCTCTCTTTTTGAGGATGTGTCTCCTACGTCTTCTAGCCAAAGTTGCTGAATTCATGGTTTCCGTTCTGACTGCTCTGTCACCTATCAGGGTTATCGGGGCTCCCAATCTTACCATAGCACACACTCCCTTTCCTCCCTCGGGTATCCTAGTAAACAATCTTCGATCGCCACAATAATAATACAATCCAGCTCTAGCCCAGGTTCCTATTTTTGTCCCATTATCTACTATTATCTGATCACACCACTCCTTGTTTATCTCCCCCAGGTTGATGGTTGGTGATTGACGTGTAATATCATAACATGTATAATTTGCTTTCTGTGGTGTAAATGGACCTGTCTTTGAACGGTTGGTTATTGGTGGGAATATTGCTGCTAGTGTACTACAATTTTTTGGACTGGCCATTCTTGTCAGTGCCAGCATACACTCATACCCCCATTTATCGTTTTGGTACAACGGTGCTGGTTCAGTATATAAATGGGGTCTTGCATTAGCACATCCTACACAATCATCTATTCTCTGTTCTCTGGCTGTGGTAATTATCCATTCCAGCCACAAATTATTCTCCCCATACCCTGTGGCTCTTTCTATCATATCTTCTGGTTTTAACATGGTGTAATCTATTTCTACTACTCCATTCTTTTGTTGTACCGATAATAGCTCAGCTACAGTCTCATTTCTTTCTTCCTCATGTGAGTTCTTCACAACAAATTTTATTACTGCCTTTCTATCCGTTCCTTGCATGTTCACCCCCACTATAAGGAAAAATTCCCCTGTATAATTTACTGATCCCGTTCTGGTGGATATTGAAAGGGTGAGTGGATTTTGGCTGTAATCTCTTTGCATTTTAAAATCAAATTTTGCCAAGGTACGGGTCCAAAGACTGGGTTCTTTCGGGGCCCAACCACCGGTATATGCTATTACACTATTCCATGACGGACACCATTCACCCCTATGGGTTTGCCTAGACTTGTACGCCTTACAAACACTGTCCATATTCCCGTCCATACATACATATACCTCGTACCCTCTCCATGAACTATTTTTTCCCCCACAATTTATGACATCGCATAGGTCGAAAGTAAATGATGTGGTCTTGCCCCAAACATAGTTAAGTACGAGTTGTTCACATGGTAACCTCATATCGGCTCTGGCTCTTTTGTGTCTCGGTTTCGATGTGGTGTTGTTGCTTTCCTGACCCTCAGTTAGGCTAAAAATTATTCCTACTATGATGATGGTGATGACAAGGAGTATTCCCGCACACTTCCCATTTTCCCACAGCCTCATCTCGTTACCCTCTCTTGGACTTTAAAGGAACAATAAAACACTCTTGAATATTGAAATGGTTAAACACACAGTATACTTAATGAAAATATGCGATTAAGAAAATATATATATAGTTAAAATCACACAAAATGTACTTGACTGTAAGGAATAAGTGGTTATACGTTAATGAATATGAGAATATAAAAATCACAACAGCAATAATGACTATGAAAAATAATTGTAAAAAATGATTAAAATATTCGTACCCCTTGATTATAATGAGTATATAGTTATCACTATCTGTACTCCTTCGAACACCTGTTTCAGTATGTTCTGGACTTTTTGAAAATCTAGTTTGTCCAATCCACACCCCAGCCGGGGTACGGACACACTCTTCACCTTATGTTCGACACACCAATTTCTCATCTGTGTTAAGCTTTTTGTGAGATTGTCATAGGTTGGTTTGTCCGTGCATTTTGCTTTAGTGACTAAGTGGAAAATAGTTCTACCGTCTTGCTCGTGAGTTACTGCACAATCACCTGTTCTTTTGTTTTGCTGCTTCACTTTCTCCACTCCGTACCTGTTTTTAAATGTCACTGCAATACCTGCTCCATATGCGCAATCCTCACTCACACAATGTGCTAGAGGTTCACCCTGTGGGCTTGAAAAAATGTCACCTTTTTTACACAGAATTTGTAATGGCCCTGTGGTTGGTTCTGCTTCGCTGTTACCCTCCCTCTCTTGGACCTGAATCCTCAGGTCCACCGCAGTTTCAGCCAACGACCTGTTTGGTGGATCACAATTAACACAAGATGACAAATGATACCAGGTGTCGCCTTTCCCCAATAGGCGAACACAATGTGACGTCCTTGCTGTGACTTTCAGGGGTTCAGTCCAGCGTGGCTCATTCCACTTCCTGCGAAACTTCTTTAGGCGAACCCACTCTGACGGGGCCGGAATGGGCCCTTCGGCAATGTCAACTGGAGCCTGCTGGGAGAAATGTTTAATCATAGCAGTCAGTTTGTCATAATAAACACAGTGTGAAATTGGTGCACAGGCTTCTGGTTTCAGCAGCGTCGATGGTCCTGGAAATGAGCGACCTGTAAGCAATTCAAAAGGTGTAAAGCCAGTGATTCTGTTGACAGACGAACGTACAGACATTAAAGCCAATGGAAGAGCTGCGAACCATGTCAATTTGGTCTGTGCACAGATTTTAGCCAATTTAAGTTTCAGTGTTAAGTTCATGCGTTCGACCTTCCCTTGCGATTCTGGATGATAAACGGCCCCAAATGCATGCGTTAGGCCCAGTGCCTTTTCCACAACCTCTAGGTGCTCATTTTTAAAGTGTGATCCATTATCCGAACGGATATGCCGAGGAAAACCGTGGTGTGGGATGTACTGATTGATGAGACACTTAATGACTGCAGTGCTGTCTTCCCTTCCCGTGGGAAAAGCCTCAGGCCAACCCGTGAATTGGTCAACCATCACCAACAGATATCTTTTCCCTTGCACCCTCTCTACCATGTCTGTGAAATCAATAACAATCTCCTCCCCTGGGCCATGCACCGGTGAAAATACACCCCTCAGCTGTTTTAGCGACGGCTTGACGTTATGCTCTTGACAAATTTCACATGAGAGTACAAAACCTGATACCATTTGAGTGAGAAAGGGATGCCACCAATACTGCAATGTTTTCATCATCTGTTTTGAACTCACGTGCGACATAGTGTGTGCTTGGGTCATGATTGAGCGTGACAGGCTCATGGGCAATGCCGGTCTGCCATCTGGGGCCTGCCACAGACCATCTGGTGCGCACAGGGCCCCATACTCTGTCCACGTTGACAGTTCTTCTGGTGTGCATTTGCCATGTTCAGCCACAAGTGTTTCTCTGCTGAAAGATGGTAACAATTTCACATATGAACTGTCAGTCTGTACCATCATGGTCACCTGATAGCCTGCAGCTGTTTTGGCAGCCAAGTCAGCAGCCTCATTACCCCTTGCTATTACACTGTCAGTTTTGCAATGGCCTTGACACTTTATGACGGCGACTGCTTCTGGGATTTGCAATGCCTCCAACAGAGCACGTGCTTCGAGATCGTGTGCTATTGGTCTGCCAGAGCTGGTGACGAAGCCACACCTTTGCCAAACAGCAAGCTCGACATGGACTGCGCCAACAACATACGCTGAGTCACTGTAAATATTGACTTTGCCTTGGCCTGCGATTTTCAATGCCTGTGTAACAGCGATAAGCTCCGCTCTCTGTGCTGATTGTTTCCCAGTTATCTTTTCGGCTTGTCTGGTCATATACCCGTCATCTGTTTGCTGCACTACAGAATACGCTGAGACCAAAGAGCCATCATGAGCTCTGAAACAGCAACCATCCGTAAACAATGTGATCACGTCCGAGTGTCCAACAATCGGCGTGGCGGTCAGATTTTCACGGACACGGCACGCCAGGTCAGTGATGGGTGCACAGTCATGTGGCTCTCCCGTGGTGAACAGATCAGCCATGTTGATGCCGTCATGTGTGTAAGTGATGTTTGGCGCTGTCAAACATTTCAACAGTTTTCTCTGTCTCAAGGGCGAAAATGTGAATGATGCGGAATTGACAAAGGACATGACAGAATGTGTGGTCAGGACTGTCAGTTGATGACCCATCACAAGATGTGACGTCTTTTCAATGATCTTTGCCAAACCAGCCGCGAACCTGGCACAGGCCGGCTGGCGTCGCTCAATCGTGTCCATGAGAACGCTGATGTACATGAGTACGCGTCTGGTGCCTGGCATCTTCTGGAAAAGTACACCATGTGCGCTGTTTCCTGTTTCAGATACATCAAGAAAGAAACCCTTACTGTATTCAGGGTTGTGTAGATATGCAGCATGTGAAAGCTCCCCTTTCAACTTAATGAATGCTGCTTCAGCATCTGGGGTCCATGTCAACTTTGCTTGAACATTGCGCATACCTTGCTCTTTCACCATGTCACGTAATGGTTGGGTGACTGCTACATACATTGGTATGTAATTTCTGCTAAACCCAGTCAAGCCCAGAAAGGATAGCATGTCCTTTACAGTCTGCGGTTTTGGATGTGACAGAATGCCGTCATGTTGGCGGTCGGATAGAGTCGTGCCCTGGCCTGTGATTGAGCGGCCCATAAAGGTAACAGACGGTCTGCTAACCTGTAACTTTTCTTTGCTGACTTTAAATCCGGAGACATGTAACTGTTTCAAAATAACATCTGTGGCGTTCAAACAGTCTTCATTGGTTGTGGCCGCCAGCAAAAGGTCGTCAACGTACATTATGAGAACACAATCGTCAGGTAACGCACACTGTTGTAATTGGTCTTTAAGAACTTGGTTAAAGATCCCTGGCGACAAAATGAAACCCTGCGGCAGTCGATTATAAGAGTATTGACACCCTCGGTATGTAAAAGCAAGACACGATTTACAGTCTTCGGCGATGGGAATACAGAAAAAGGCGTTGGCCAGGTCAATGCATGTAAACCATTGGTGAGCTGGGGTCAAGTTTGAAATTGCGGTGTACGGGTTCGGCACAGGCATTGTTGGCGTGGCAACTATGCTGTTTACTCTACGCAAGTCATGTACCAGTCTGTATTTGTCGGTGCCCGGTTTTCTAACAGGGAAAATTGGGGTGTTCCATGGCGAATGCCACGGCGTCAAGACACCTTTTTCCACCAACCCTTTAACAGTTGGGGCAATGCCTTCTTCGCTTTCTCTTTTGTTAGGATACTGTGGAACCCAAATAGGCTCCGGTGACGTTAACTGAAATGTGACTGGCTCTATCTTACAAAGGCCAACATCCGTTGGGCCTTGTGACCAGAGGCCAACGGGCTGGCGGCTGATTAGCTGCTCAGCACCGGGACCGTCCGTTAGTTCGCGACCGTGGCTTCTTTTAATTTGGAGATGTGTCAACACGCCCATATCTGTGGTTTTCCCAGGTACCCAATACGAGTTAGATGTGTTCGACACCCAAACCCCAGGAATGTCATAGGGCTCCCAATCGGTAACTGATGCTAACCTTTTAGTCATGGCTCCTAGTTCTCTGGCCTCATGTTCTGGATGCAGTGCCATGGAAATGTGAGGTGCTGCTGTTTGTGTCATTTCATACCATTTCTGTTGTTTTTCAGTTAATGCAACCTTGACTACTACCCCCTGTTTTCCCACATACAGCCCATCCCCATTAAGTGTCCACATCTGTCCCTCAATATCCTGGAACATTTCCTGATATGTGACATTATCATTTCGATCATAAAAAAAGGTACAATGTAGGGGATCAATGGGTGGTAAATAGACGGCCAAATCTTTGATCCAGGGTAAATTAGTCATATACATTGCTTTGGCCCCTGCTGGAGAGTCATGTAATTCAACCCAATATATATCGGCCATTTCCTTTAGCGGCCCTCCCAACAGGACCTGCTGGTGGCCGTGCCTACTCTGTGCCTGCGAACAGTCGACTCTGGCGCCGTCTGGGAATGTGACAGTGACACCCTCCGGTGAACATAAGATGTTTGCCCCCAATTTTATCAACAAATCTCTACCTAACAGGGGAACAGGTGCATTTGTGGAGTACAGAAATGAGTGTGAGAGGCACTGATTTGCCACTTTTGTTGTAAGGGGAAAAGTTAGAGGCCAGTGTTCGAACCCACCAGAGAACCCCATAACTCCGACAGTTTTATCACTTACGTCTTTGTCAGTGATTGTGCCCCTCGTTACTGTGGAGTATGTTGCTCCGGTATCCACCAGAGCTGTTAGTGGTCTGTTGTTAACCACTATTTTCATGAGAGGCTCAGCCAAACCCCTCATGATTGTTCTCTGTGGGCCCCGTCAACAATCCCCCGCGCCTTCCCCCTGGCCCCAGGTCGGGTACATGGGCGCCTGAATCGAGTGGGGAGACGGGTGCTGTTGCCCCGAGTTTCGTGGGGTCTGTGGTCCCCTGGCACGACCACCGGCACCACCTCTATGAGGATCCCATCCCCCCGCAGGTGGTCCCGTAAACTGGCTATCCCCGAGCATTGGGCATTCTCTCATCCAGTGATCAGTCCCACCACACTGAAAACAAGCACCCCTCTGGCGCACTTCACTCCTGTTAGATCTTCCCCTACCCCATCCACTATTACCCCGTGGCCTATACCCTCCCCACGGTCTCATAGGCTCGGGGCCTGGTTTGAATGGCTGGACACTGCCCTGACCATAAGTTTGGAACTGGGGAATGGGTTGAAGCCCCTGCTGGGCCTGTGTACCAGTCTGCACGGCAGAGTCACTGTTCACAGGACGTTGTGGCATTTGTTTTGGTTTTTTGTTACTGGCCTTTGCCAATTCTAATTGTATTTTTAGCAATTGGTGTTTTGTTTTTTCTAACTCCTCCTCCTCATGTTCCTGTTTCTCTACTGCTTTGTCAATGTGGAAAACTAGATGTCTTTCCCACACTTCATTACTCGCTACAGGAATGTCAGGATTGTTTTCCATTGCCTGCCTAACACCATTGGGAGCCCCGGTCATTACTGCAGTTCTGAATATGTCACGAGTGATTGGATTGTTTAAACTATTTTCTTCGACCATCTGTTCCCATTCTGCTGCACATCTGAAATAATAACTTGCTCCGGTCTCACCAGGTTTAATGCGAAATTTAATATTTTGGTACACTGTTGGGGGAGTTGGAAACTTTGCCCTCAGGGCCTTGGAGATTGATGTGCTGACGGTCACAAACAATGTGTCGTTTTTACATGCTTCTATATCTGCGTCGTTTTCAAAATCTGCCATCTGTGAGACAGTGAAAATTTGACCCAAAAGGCATCGTAAGTCCCCTACCGCCAAGGTGGTGCCATGACATAATGCCATCAATTTTGTAAGCCATCTACCTCCCCCTGACGTAATGGGGGGCAACTTTGCCAACACAGCCGTCATGTCACTGTGATTCCAAGGTTGATACTTTTGTACACCACCAGTACCATGTACTAGGGGCATGTTAAGTGCGTTCCCTGCCATCAGTTGTGCGCGTGCCATATCGCTTTCTTCATTATCGTCGTCATACTGTGCTGCTGCTCTGTTAATTGGGAGTGGTGAGAGGGCACTGATGTCATATCCACCCGTCCTTTTTGGCTGGCCCCCTACTGGATGCTCAGCATCCCACTCTCTATCTCTGGGTGGGGTGTGTTGGCTACTAGTGGGCTGGTAGTGGCTTCTTGTTCTATGCGCCACAGGTGTGGCCGTCATAGTCCCTTTAATGACTATGTTACATTCCTTTGATGGTGACTCAATGTTGCTATTTTTACACGATCCCTTTTCCTCTCTACCCTCATCTTCTTCATCATTGTGTTGAGATGCTTCCTGTCTGCTCGTTACTTGTTCTACCTGTGCAGTCAATCTCTTAATTTGGCTTTGCAACTCCTCAAACTCAGCTATGTCTGCCTCTACCACTGATTCTTTCACATTAACTTGAACTTGTTGTGTTGCTGGTGCATAGGGCGGAGGCTGCAGTTTGCTCAGATCAGGATATAAGGGGGCGGAGGCTACACGACATGAGATACTGGCACTTTCACTTCCTGACTTCCTCACCAGTTCTTTCTGTGACTTTGCCGAGTGCACACGGTCTGTGCTATTCTTGGGACTCAGAGCAGTTGCTGTGAGAGCAACACGTGTCCACAAACGTAAATCTTCTCTTAGTTTTACTTCCTCATTTTTGTGTTTGTTCTTTCCTACCCACTTCACATGTTTTGCCTCTTCAACATGTCTAGCCAATTTTAAATGCGCTCTCTTTTCCATTTCTCTGACCTTTGGCGCTAATCTGATTGATAATTTATCTGGTTCCTGCCATAAATTTTCCAAACACATCTGACTCCATTTACATTCCCAAATCTTATTTTCTTTCTTATGATTTTTAGGTTCCGTTTGAGCCATCAACATATCCACTACTCTCCCCCATTGTGTAGTTATCGGGACACACCCGTCTCCCTCACATTCTCTCTCAAACTCAAACATTCTACAAACTGATATTCACTGCACAATACACAAGCAATGTATACACTGTAATTGTCTTTCACTATTCTTTTAAAATAATATTCAATGCACAATACACTCTAAATATACACAATTTACTTATGTTTTACTATACTTTTTGTAAAATAATATTCAGTACAGAATAAACTCTCAATATATACAGTTTACTTATTTTTGGCGTACTCACGACTGGTTACGTGTAGGCGTTCCAAAGTATTTCCCAACAATAATTTTATCTTTTGGCGTACTCACGACTGGTTACGTGTAGGCGTTCCAAGAGTATTTTCCAACAATAATTTTATATTTTGGCGTACTCACGACTGGTTACGTGTAGGCGTTTCAAAAGTATTTTCCAACAATAGTTTTATCTTTAACTATTGTGACGCGGGCCTCTCACCCCGTCTTCAAATGTTCAAAACCAACAATAGTTCTCTTCTTAACTATTGTGACGCAGGAATCTAACCTCGTCTTCAAATGTTCAAAACCAACAATAGTTCTCTTCTTAACTATTGTGACGCAGGACTCTAACCTCGTCTTCAAATGTTTAAAACCATCCTTTTATTCTGATCAACAAATATCAACAATTTCTATTTTGTAATTAATGGTACGGATATACTTTTAAATTCAACACATGAATTTGGAATATTCAATTTGCAGAAATTAGTTTAAACAGGTTTTCTGCTTACCTTTTATATTGTCGGCCGTGTGTTGGACTCAAAGTTATCTCGTCCCAGTTCTCGGTCAATCCCCGACTTTTACAATTCTTCTAAATGCCCCTTTTCTCCAATCACGTCGGGGTCACCATCTGTAGGTCATTCTAAATGTGTCCCTGCGTGTTCAAAATTGGAGGGAGGCCAGTCAAAGTAAATCTTGAAGTTTTATTGATCAGAAGATTCAAAAAATACAACAGCCGTTGGGTTGCCTTAGACAAAGTGTCTTTACAGAAAACAACCCCGGAAAACAGTTCCGCATCATATTTATAGTTATTTACCGCCGTCTATCTTCTCTGTGGACCGGTGACGTGTTGCCTGGTATTAGTCCAATCAGCTCTCACCCCATCGTTCTCAGAATGCCTGCAAAACATTAAATGACAACCTACACAGCCCAATTCTGCCCAGTAACAACATAGTTTAAAAGGTCAGACAATCCAATATGTGTGTGTGTACATTTTCTCCTTTTTTGGCGTTTCACAGTTGCATGCATATATTCTGAGACCTCAGCTGTCTCCTGTTACTTCCCCTTTTGCATGCTCTCGAAACCCACACTTCCTCTCGGAGTACACTCAGTATCAACTCTTAAGTTTTCATGGTTAACTCCAACACATTATTTGAGGTTAAGGGTTATTGTACGCAAGTAATAGAATAATAAAACACTTCTAAAAGTAATGATGCATATAGAATAATACTGCATATGAAGCATATGAATGAATAAAAGTAATAATGCATATGAAACATATTAAATGTAATAGCACTTCTAAAACACATTAAAATCCCCACAGAATCTGCACAGAATTGTGTCATATTCACTTGCATGGATGTACCAAAGCATTTGCAACTTGTTCAAAGAAATGAGAAAATGCTTGTTTGATGTGCAAAAGTGACACAAGGATGTAAGGATTGAACAAGAAGTTTTGATAATTTCAAATCGGATCTGAGAAATGTACCAAATTGACTTGGAAAAAACTGTATTTAAAGTGGGTGGGGGTACTTTTGGGGCAGTTTTGTTTCACCCAAGTGTCCCATATCCACCCCTCTCTAACTGATGCATGGATGCATATAGCCAGAAACAATTTGTTTGATGCATGCAAAGAAGCAACACTGTGTGTCTCAAGAAGCATTTATTCATGATTACGTAGACATGCTAAAATTTCAAGGCCACACACTACACATTACACAAAATTTACATTTAGTCATTTAGCTGACATTTTTATCCAAAGCGACTTACAGACGAGGAAACATTGGAAGCAATTATAGCAATATAGGCAACAAAATGCATAAGTTAATTAAATCCAGTCCATTAAAGCCTAGCACAGTATACAAAGCTAAGAATAGTGAGGTAACTAAAACAAAGTTTTTTAAGAAGACAGAAAAGAATTAGAGGTTAAAATCAGTCATGTACATTTTGACAGAAGATATGCATTTTCACACACTACACCGGCCTGTAGTGTTCTAGCATTGTAAGGTTGAGAGTGGGTTTCTTCAGTAGCGGTGTGATGCAGGCCTCTTTGAACGCAGTGGAAAATGTCCCAGTGGAGAGCAAAGAGTTGATGATGTGCGTTAATTGCGAAGAAGGTGTGTGAGCAGGCGGACAGAGGAGAGCAGAGAAGGTTTTTAAGAGTGTGCGAGAGTCATGAGAGTTGATGATCTTCGAGTGGTTATAATCAGTTTTTGCAGAGGTGACGTCAACGGAGAAAGTAGAGAGAAGAGACTGGTAGAGAGAGAGGTCAGTATGGTCTTTTGACTAGGGCCATTTTCTCTCAGCTGACTGGAGGCTGGTGCGATGCTCACGTGGTACATCAGATAACCAGGGGGCAGACAGGGATGCACGGGCTGGTCCAGATGTAAGAGAGCATAGGTTGTCCAAGCAGGATGTGGGCGTGGAACACAGAGTGTCTGTGGCACTGTTGGTATTCAAAAGAGAGAGCTCCTCAGAGGGGGGGAGTGCAGACAAGACAGCAGAGGAAAAGCAGGAGGGAGGGACCGTAGGTAGCGCCGGAAAGTGACCAGCGGTAAGACATCTGCGTTGTCTGGAGCGGTGAGGTCGGGGGTGACAAAGAAGTGATCAGACGTGTGCAGCGGAGTGACCTGAGAGTGATGAGTGGAGCATTTCTCGAATCATCCTTGACATTTGCAAAACAGTAAGTGCATTTCTGCTTTTGATTGTTTGATTGCAAGAGACGGCACATGATTCAAGTAAACGGTTTTACTGTTTGTACAATAATTTATTGACAGACAGTGTTATTGCGATGCAGACAGGAAAAGACAGCACTGCATAGCACAAACAAATGTAGAAATCTGAACATAAGACAATCTCCTTAGGGAAAACTGTACATGCAGTGCAGTGGAATTACAGTGCAGTCTTCCTACACCTCCTGACGTTCCTGTCTTTTGGGCAACGGATTCTCATCCACATCACAACAAATATCTTCTCTTGCGATACAGCGTGAAAATCATCTTTCAGAGTGTCTAATCTAGCCTCTGGAGGCATCAGCTGTGATTTCATCACACGTTACATCCATGGCAGCCAGAAGGGTCATCTGTGTATGCGGCTGGCGATCATATACTTTTAATCTTCATGCTGAGAAAAATTCCTCAACGGCATTGAGTAGGGTGAGAGGAACTCCACCAGCATCCTGTTGTGGGCCGCAAACCATTGCCTGATGATGTTGGAGCGATGGAAACTGACATTGTCCCAAACTAACATGTACTTTGGCAGGTCATCTCCAATCTGCCCCCTCTCTTGTTCAGGGATGTGAAAAGGGGCCGTCTGCAACCCAGTGAAGTTGTCTTGCAGTCCTATGTTGAAAGAATATAGTATGAAACAAATTTACATTTAGTCATTTAGCAGACGTTTTTATCCAAAGCGACTTACAGACGAGGAAACATTGGAAGCCATTATAACAATAAAGGCAACAAAATGCATAAGTTAATTAAATCCAGTCCATTAAAGCCTAGCACAGTAGACAAAGCTAAGAATAGTGAGGTAAGTAAAACAATTATTACGCAGTGGGAAATGTCCCAGTGGTGAGCAAAGAGTTGATGATGTGGGTCAGACCAGGCACAACTGCTGGAGAGATGGCATTGAGGAGATGGGTGGGGATGGAATCCAGTGGGCAGCTGGTAGGGTGGTTGGAACCAATGACCTTGGAAACATAATTTTCAGACAGAGGAGAAAAGGCGGGTGATGGTTGCGTAGAAATCTGGCTGTTGATGGCGGTAGTTTTCTTTACGAAGAACGATGCAAAATCATTAGCCGTTAACTCCGATGAAGGTGTGGGAGCAGGCGGACAGAGGAGAGCAGAGAAGGTTTTTAAGAGTGTGTGGGAGTCAGGAGAGAGGTCAGTATGGTCTTTTGACTTGGGCCATTTTCTCTCAGCTGACTGGAGGCTGGTCCGATGCTCACGTGGTACATCCGATAACCAGGGGGCAGACAGGGATGCACGGGCTGGTCCAGATGTAGGAGGGCATAGGTTGTCCAAGCAGGATGTAAGCGTGGAACACAGAGTGTCTGTGGCACTGTTGGTATTCAAAAGAGAGAGCTCCTCAGAGGGGGGGAGTGCAGACAAGACAGCAGAGGAAAAGCAGGAGGGAGTGAATCCTGATGAGATCCCTGTAGAGAGTGCCAAAAGACTGTTTAGGTGTGAAAAGGGACCGTCTGCAACACATTGAAGTTGTCTTGCAATCCTATGTGGAAAGAATTTAGTAATGCAAAACACTAAATTGAGTAAAATAAAATGCCACTGTTTACTTAAAGTATACTTACTGTATATTGTAAAACTAGTGCTTAAATGTCATGGGGGATTATACTATTCAACAGAGACCCATTATAATGCATTTTGATCAACATGACATAAGCAATTGATAATGTAGGAATCTGCACAGAATTGTGTCATATTCACTTGCATGGATGTACCAAAGCATTTGCAACCTGTTCAAAGAAATGAGAAAATGCTTGTTTGATGTGCACAAGTGACACAAGGATGTAAGGATTGAACAAGAAGTTTTGATAATTTCAAATCGGATCTGAGAAATGTACCAAATTGACTTAGAAAAAACTGTATTTAAAGTGGGTGGGGGTACTTTTCACCCAAGTGTCCCATTTCCACCCCTCTCAAACTGATGCATGGATGCATATAGTCAGAAACAATTTGTTTGATGCATGCAAAGAAGCAACACTGTGTGTCTCAAGAAGCATTTATTCATGATTACGTAGACAAGCTAAAATTTCAAGGCCACACACTACACATTACACAAAATTTACATTTAGTCATTTAGCAGACGTTTTTATCCAAAGCGACTTACAGACGAGGAAACATTGGAAGCAATTATAACAATATAGGCAACAAAATGCATAAGTTAATTAAATCCAGTCCATTAAAGCCTAGCACAGTATACAAAGCTAAGAATAGTGAGGTAAGTAAAAAAATATATTTTTAAGAAGAGAGAAAAGAATTAGAGGTTAAAATCAGTCATCTACATTTTGACAGAAGATATGCATTTTCACACACTACACCTGTCTGTAGTGTTCTAGCAGTGTAAGGTTGAGAGTGGGTTTCTTCAGTAGCGGTGTGATGCAGGCCTCTTTGAACGCAGTGGGAAATGTCCCAGTGGTGAGCAAAGAGTTGATGATGTGGGTCAGACCAGGCACAACTGCTGGAGAGATGGCATGGAGGAGATGGGTGGGGATGGAATCCAGTGGGCAGGTGGTAGGGTGGTTGGAACCAATGACCTTGGAAACATCATTTTCAGACAGAGGAGAAAAGGCGGTGGTGTAGAAATCTGGCTGTTGATGGCGGTAGTTTTCTTTATGAAGAACGATGCAAAATCATTAGCCGTTAACTCCGATGAAGGTGTGGGAGCAGGCGGACAGAGGAGAGCAGAGAAGGTTTTTAAGAGTGTGAGAGTCAGGAGAGTTGCTGATCTTCGAGTGGTTATAATCAGTTTTTGCAGAGGTGACGTCAACGGAGAAAGTAGAGAGAAGAGACTGGTAGAGAGAGAGGTCAGTATGGTCTTTTGACTTGGGCCATTTTCTCTCAGCTGACTGGAGGCTGGTGCGATGCTCACGTGGTACATCCGATAACCAGGGGGCAGACAGGGATGCACGGGCTGGTCCAGATTTAGGAGGGCATAGGTTGTCCAAGCAGGATGTAAGCGTGGAACACAGAGTGTCTGTGGCACTGTTGGTATTCAAAAGAGAGAGCTCCTCAGTGGGGGTGAGTGCAGACAAGACAGCAGAGGAAAAGCAGGAGGGAGGGAATCCTGATGAGATCCCTGTAGAGAGTGCCAAAAGACTGTTTAGGTGTGAAAAGGGGCCGTCTGCAACACATTGAAGTCGTCTTGCAATCCTATGTGGAAAGAATTTAGTAATGCAAAACACTAAATTGAGTCAAATAAAATGCCACTGTTTACTTAAAGTATACTTACTGTATATTGTAAAACTAGTGCTTAAATGTAATGGGGGAGTATACTATTCAACAGAGACCCATTATAATGCATTTTGATCAACATGACATAAGCAATTGATAATGTAGGAATCTGTAGAGAATTGTGTCATATTCACTTGCATTGATGTACCAAAGCATTTGCAACTTGTTCAAAGAAATGAGAAAATGCTTGTTTGATGTGCACAAGTGACACAAGGATGTAAGGATTGAACAAGAAGTTTTGAGAATTTCAAATCGGATCTGAGAAATGTATTAAATTGACTTAGAAAAAACTGTATTTAAAGTGGGTGGGGGTACTTTTGGGGCAGTTTTGTTTCACCCAAGTGTCCCATTTCCACCCCTCTCAAACTGATGCATGGATGCATATAGTCAGAAACAATTTGTTTGATGCATGCAAAGAAGCAACACTGTGTGTCTCAAGAAGCATTTATTCGTGATTACGTAGACATGCTAAAATTTCAAGGCCACACACTACACATTACACATGACATTACACATTTCATAAATTTTACATTTAGTCATTTAGCAGACGTTTTTATCCAAAGCGACTTACAGACGAGGAAACATTGGAAGCAATTATAACAATATAGGCAACAAAATGCATAAGTTAATTAAATCCAGTCCATTAAAGCCTAGCACAGTATACAAAGCTAAGAATAGTGAGATAAGTAAAAAAAAAAATTTTTAAGAAGACAGAAAAGAATTAGATGTTAAAATCAGTCATCTACATTTTGACAGAAGATATGCATTTTCACACACTACACCGGCCTGTAGTGTTCTAGCAGTGTAAGGTTGAGAGTGGGTTTCTTCAGTAGCGGTGTGATGCAGGCCTCTTTGAAAGCAGTGGGAAATATCCCAGTGGTGAGCAAAGAGTTGATGATGTGGGTCAGACCAGGCACAACTGCTGGAGAGATGGCAACGAGGAGATGGGTGGGGATGGAATCCAGTGGGCGGGTGGTAGGGTGGTTGGAACCAATGACCTTGGAAACATCATTTTCAGACAGAGGAGAAAAGGCGGGTGATGGTGATGTAGAAATCTGGCTGTTGGTGGCGGTAGTTTTCTTTACGAAGAAACGATGCAAAATCATTAGCCGTTAACTCCGATGAAGGTGTGGGAGCAGGCGGACAGAGGAGAGCAGAGAAGGTTTTTAAGAGTGTGTGAGAGTCAGGAGAGTGTTCAGTATGGTCTTTTGACATGGGCCATTTTCTCTCAGCTGACTGGAGGCTGGTGCGATGCTCACGTGGTACATCCGATAACCAGGGGGCAGACAGGGATGCACGGGCTGGTCCAGATGTAGGAGGGCATAGGTTGTCCAAGCAGGATGTAAGCGTGGAACACAGAGTGTCTTTGGCACTGTTGGTATTCAAAAGAGAGAGCTCCTCAGAGGGGGGGAGTGCAGACAAGACAGCAGAGGAAAAGCAGGAGGGAGGGAATCCTGATGAGATCCCTGTAGATAGTGCCAAAAGACTGTTTAGGTGTGAAAAGGGGCCGTCTGCAACACATTGAAGTTGCCTTGCAATCCTATGTGGAAAGAATTTAGTAATGCAAAACACTAAATTGAGTAAAATAAAATGCCACTGTTTACTTAAAGTATACATACTGTATATTGTAAAACTAGTGCTTAAATGTAATGGGGGATTATACTATTCAACAGAGACCCATTATAATGCATTTTGATCAACATGACATAAGCAATTGATAATGTAGGAATCTGCACAGAATTGTGTCATATTCACTTGCATGGATGTACCAAAGCATTTGTAACTTGTTCAAAGAAATGAGAAAATGCTTGTTTGATGTGCACAAGTGACACAAGGATGTAAGGATTGAACAAGAAGTTTTGAGAATTTCAAATCGGATCTGAGAAATGTACCAAATTGACTTAGAAAAAACTGTTTTTAAAGTGGGTGGGGGTACTTTTGGGGAAGTTTTGTTTCACCCAAGTGTCCCATTTCCACCCCTCTCAAACTGATGCATGGATGCATATAGCCAGAAACAATTTGTTTGATGCATGCAAAGAAGCAACACTGTGTGTCTCAAGAAGCATTTATTCATGATTACGTAGACATGCTAAAATTTCAAGGCCACACACTACACATTACACATGACATTACACAATTCATAAAATTTACATTTAGTCATTTAGCAGACGTTTTTATCCAAAGCGACTTACAGACGAGGAAACATTGGAAGCAATTATAACAATATAGGCAACAAAATGCATAAGTTAATTAAATCCAGTCCATTAAAGCCTAGCACAGTATACAAAGCTAAGAATAGTGAGGTAAGTAAAAAAAATATTTTTTTAAGAAGACAGAAAAGAATTAGAGGTTAAAATCAGTCATCTACATTTTGACAGAAGATATGCATTTTCACACACCACACCTGCCTGTAGTGTTCTAGCAGTTTAAGGTTGAGAGTGGGTTTCTTCAGTAGCGGTGTGATGCAGGCCTCTTTAAACGCAGTGGGAAATGTCCCAGTGGTGAGCAAAGAGTTGATGATGTGGGTCAGACCAGGCACAACTGCTGGAGAGATGGCATGGAGGAGATGGATGGGGAGTGAATCCAGTGGGCAGGTGGTAGGGTGGTTGGAACCAATGACCTTGGAAACATCATTTTCAGACAGAGGAGAAAAGGCGGGTGATGGTGGTGTAGAAATCTGGCTGTTGATGGCCGTAGTTTTCTTTACGAAGAACGATACAAAATCATTAGCCGTTAACTCCGATGAAGGTGTGGGAGCAGGCGGACAGAGGAGAGCAGAGAAGGTTTTTAAGAGTGTGTGAGAGTAAGGAGAGAGGTCAGTATGGTCTTTTGACTTGAGCCATTTTCTCTCAGCTGACTGGAGGCTGGTGCGATGCTCACGTGGTACATCCGATAACCAGGGGGCAGACAGGGATGCACGGGCTGGTCCAGAAGTAGGAGGGCATAGGTTGTCCAAGCAGGATGTAAGCGTGGAACACAGAGTGTATGTGGCACTGTTGGTATTCAAAAGAGAGAGCTCCTCAGAGGGGGGGAGTGCAGACAAGACAGCAGAGGAAAAGCAGGAGGGAGGGAATCCTGATGAGATCCCTGTAGAGAGTGTCAAAAGACTGTTTAGGTGTGAAAAGGGGCCGTCTGCAACACATTGAAGTTGTCTTGCAATCCTATGTGGAAAGAATTTAGTAATGAAAACACTAAATTGATTAAAATAAAATGCCACTGTTTACTTAAAGTATACTTACTGTATATTGTAAAACTAGTGCTTAAATGTCATGGGGGATTATACTATTCAACAGAGACCCATTATAATGCATTTTGATCAACATGACATAAGCAATTGATAATGTAGGAATCTACACAGAATTGTGTCATATTCACTTGCATGGATGTACCAAAGCATTTGCAACTTGTTCAAAGAAATGAGAAAATGCTTGTTTGATGTGCACAAGTGACACAAGGATGTAAGGATTGAACAAGAAGTTTTGAGAATTTCAAATCGGATCTGAGAAATGTACCAAATTGACTTAGAAAAAAATTTATTTAAAGTGGCTGGGGGTACTTTTGGGGCAGTTTTGTTTCACCCAAGTGTCCCATTTCCACCCCTCTCAAACTGATGCATGGATGCATATAGCCAGAAACAATTTGTTTGATGCATGCAAAGAAGCAACACTGTGTGTCTCAAGAAGCATTTATTCATGATTACTTAGACATGCTAAAATTTCAAGGCCACACACTACACATTACACAAAATTTACATTTAGTCATTTAGCAGACGTTTTTATCCAAAGCGACTTACAGACGAGGAAACATTGGAAGCAATTATAGCAATATAGGCAACAAAATGCATAAGTTAATTAAATGCAGTCCATTAAAGCCTAGCACAGTAGACAAAGCTAAGAATAGTGAGGTAAGTAAAAAAAATATTTTTTAAGAAGACAGAAAAGAATTAGAGGTTAAAATCGGTCATCTAAATTTTGACGGACGATATGCATTTTCACACACTACACCGGCCTGTAGTGTTCTAGCAGTGTAAGGTTGAGAGCTGGTTTCTTCAGTAGCGGTGTGATGCAGGCCTCTTTAAACGCAGTGGGAAATGTCCAGTGGTGAGCAAAGAGTTGATGATGTGGGTCAGACCAGGCAAAACTGCTGGAGAGATGGCATGGAGAAAATGGGTGGGGATGGAATCCAGTGGGCAGGTGGTAGGGTGGTTGGAACCAATGACCTTGGAAACATCATTTTCAGACAGAGGAGAAAAGGCGGTGGTGTAGAAATCTGGCTGTTGATGGCGGTAGTTTTCTTTACGAAGAACGATGCAAAATCATTAGCCGTTAACTCCGATGAAGGTGTGGGAGCAGGCGGACAGAGGAGAGCAGAGAAGGTTTTTAAGAGTGTGTGAGAGTCAGGAGAGTTGCTGATCTTCGAGTGGTTATAATCAGTTTTTGCAGAGGTGACGTCAACGGAGAAAGTAGAGAGAAGAGACTGGTAGAGAGAGAGGTCAGTATGGTCTTTTGACTTGGGCCATTTTCTCTCAGCTGACTGGAGGCTGGTGTGATGCTCACGTGGTACATCCGATAACCAGGGGGCAGACAGGGATGCACGGGCTGATCCAGATGTAGGAGGGCATAGGTTGTCTGTGGCACTGTTGCTATTCAAAAGAGGGAGCTCCTCAGAGGGGGGGAGTGCAGACAAGACAGCAGAGGAAAAGCAGGAGGGAGGGAATCCTGATGAGATCCCTGTAGAGAGTGCCAAAAGACTGTTTAGGTGTGAAAAGGGGCCGTCTGCAACACATTGAAGTTGTCTTGCAATCCTATGTTGAAAAAATTTAGTAATGCAAAACACTAAATTGAGTAAAATAAAATGCCACTGTTTACTTAAAGTATACTTACTGTATATTGTAAAACTAGTGCTTAAATGTAATGGGGGATTATACTATTCAACAGAGACCCATTATAATGCATTTTGATCAACATGACATAAGCAATTGATAATGTAGGAATCTGCACAGAATTTTGTCATATTCACTTTCATGGATGTACCAAAGCATTTGCAACTTGTTCAAAGAAATGAGAAAATGCTTGTTTGATGTGCACAAGTGACACAAGGATGTAAGGATTGAACAAGAAGTTTTGAGAATTTCAAATCGGATCTGAGAAATGTACCAAATTGACTTAGAAAAAACTGTATTTAAAGTGGGTGGGGGTACTTTTGGGGCAGTTTTGTTTCACCCAAGTTTCCCATTTCCACCCCTCTCAAACTGATGCATGGATGCATATAGCCAGAAACAATTTGTTTGATGCATGCAAAGAAGCAACACTGTGTGTCTCAAGAAGCATTTATTCATGATTACGTAGACATGCTAAAATTTCAAGGCCACACACTAAACATTACACATGACATTACACATTTCATTAAATTTACATTTAGTCATTTAGCAGACGTTTTTATCCAAAGCGACTTACAGACGAGGAAACATTGGAAGCATTTATAACAATATAGGCAACAAAATGCATAAGTTAATTAAATCCAGTCCATTAAAGCCTAGCACAGTAGACAAAGCTAAGAATAGTGAGGTAAGTAAAACAATTATTTTTTTAAGAAGACAGAAAAGAATTAGAGGTTAAAATCAGTCATCTACATTTTGACGGAAGATATGCATTTTCACACACTACACCTGCCTGTAGTGTTCTAGCAGTGTAAGGTTGAGAGCGGGTTTCTTCAGTAGCGGTGTGATGCAGGCCTCTTTGAACGCAGTGGGAAATGTCCCAGTGGTGAGCAAAGAGTTGATGATGTGGGTCAGACCAGGCACAACTGCTGGAGAGATGGCGTGGAGTAGATGGGTGGGGATGGGATCCAGTGGGCAGGTTGTAGTGTGGTTGGAACCAATGACCTTGGAAACATCATTTTCAGACAGAGGAGAAAAGGCGCGTGATGGTGGTGTAGAAATCTGGCTGTTGATGGCGGTAGTTTTCTTTACGAAGAACGATGCAAAATCATTAGCCGTTAACTCCGATGAAGGTGTGGGAGCAGGCGGACAGAGGAGAGCAGAGAAGGTTTTTAAGAGTGTGTGAGAGTAAGGAGAGAGGTCAGTATGGTCTTTTGACTTGAGCCATTTTCTCTCAGCTGACTGGAGGCTGGTGCGATGCTCACGTGGTACATCCGATAACCAGGGGGCAGACAGGGATGCACGGGCTGGTCCAGAAGTAGGAGGGCATAGGTTGTCCAAGCAGGATGTAAGCGTGGAACACAGAGTGTATGTGGCACTGTTGGTATTCAAAAGAGAGAGCTCCTCAGAGGGGGGGAGTGCAGACAAGACAGCAGAGGAAAAGCAGGAGGGAGGGAATCCTGATGAGATCCCTGTAGAGAGTGTCAAAAGACTGTTTAGGTGTGAAAAGGGGCCGTCTGCAACACATTGAAGTTGTCTTGCAATCCTATGTGGAAAGAATTTAGTAATGAAAACACTAAATTGATTAAAATAAAATGCCACTGTTTACTTAAAGTATACTTACTGTATATTGTAAAACTAGTGCTTAAATGTCATGGGGGATTATACTATTCAACAGAGACCCATTATAATGCATTTTGATCAACATGACATAAGCAATTGATAATGTAGGAATCTACACAGAATTGTGTCATATTCACTTGCATGGATGTACCAAAGCATTTGCAACTTGTTCAAAGAAATGAGAAAATGCTTGTTTGATGTGCACAAGTGACACAAGGATGTAAGGATTGAACAAGAAGTTTTGAGAATTTCAAATCGGATCTGAGAAATGTACCAAATTGACTTAGAAAAAAATTTATTTAAAGTGGGTGGGGGTACTTATGGGGCAGTTTTGTTTCACCCAAGTGTCCCATTTCCACCCCTCTCAAACTGATGCATGGATGCATATAGCCAGAAACAATTTGTTTGATGCATGCAAAGAAGCAACACTGTGTGTCTCAAGAAGCATTTATTCATGATTACTTAGACATGCTAAAATTTCAAGGCCACACACTACACATTACACAAAATTTACATTTAGTCATTTAGCAGACGTTTTTATCCAAAGCGACTTACAGACGAGGAAACATTGGAAGCAATTATAGCAATATAGGCAACAAAATGCATAAGTTAATTAAATGCAGTCCATTAAAGCCTAGCACAGTATACAAAGCTAAGTATAGTGAGGTAAGTAAAAAAAATATTTTTTAAGAAGACAGAAAAGAATTAGAGGTTAAAATCGGTCATCTAAATTTTGACGGACGATATGCATTTTCACACACTACACCGGCCTGTAGTGTTCTAGCAGTGTAAGGTTGAGAGCGGGTTTCTTCAGTAGCGGTGTGATGCAGGCCTCTTTAAACGCAGTGGGAAATGTCCAGTGGTGAGCAAAGAGTTGATGATGTGGGTCAGACCAGGCAAAACTGCTGGAGAGATGGCATGGAGGAAATGGGTGGGGATGGAATCCAGTGGGCACGTGGTAGGGTGGTTGGAACCAATGACCTTGGAAACATCATTTTCAGACAGAGGAGAAAAGGCGGTGGTGTAGAAATCTGGCTGTTGATGGCGGTAGTTTTCTTTACGAAGAACGATGCAAAATCATTAGCCGTTAACTCCGATGAAGGTGTGGGAGCAGGCGGACAGAGGAGAGCAGAGAAGGTTTTTAAGAGTGTGAGAGTCAGGAGAGTTGCTGATCTTCGAGTGGTTATAATCAGTTTTTGCAGAGGTGACGTCAACGGAGAAAGTAGATAGAAGAGACTGGTAGAGAGAGAGGTCAGTATGGTCTTTTGACTTGAGCCATTTTCTCTCAGCTGACTGGAGGCTGGTGCGATGCTCACGTGGTACATCCGATAACCAGGGGGCAGACAGGGATGCACGGGCTGGTCCAGAAGTAGGAGGGCATAGGTTGTCCAAGAAGGATGTAAGCGTGGAACACAGAGTGTATGTGGCACTGTTGGTATTCAAAAGAGAGAGCTCCTCAGAGGGGGGGAGTGCAGACAAGACAGCAGAGGAAAAGCAGGAGGGAGGGAATCCTGATGAGATCCCTGTAGAGAGTGTCAAAAGACTGTTTAGGTGTGAAAAGGGGCCGTCTGCAACACATTGAAGTTGTCTTGCAATCCTATGTGGAAAGAATTTAGTAATGAAAACACTAAATTGATTAAAATAAAATGCCACTGTTTACTTAAAGTATACTTACTGTATATTGTAAAACTAGTGCTTAAATGTCATGGGGGATTATACTATTCAACAGAGACCCATTATAATGCATTTTGATCAACATGACATAAGCAATTGATAATGTAGGAATCTACACAGAATTGTGTCATATTCACTTGCATGGATGTACCAAAGCATTTGCAACTTGTTCAAAGAAATGAGAAAATGCTTGTTTGATGTGCACAAGTGACACAAGGATGTAAGGATTGAACAAGAAGTTTTGAGAATTTCAAATCGGATCTGAGAAATGTACCAAATTGACTTAGAAAAAAATTTATTTAAAGTGGGTGGGGGTACTTTTGGGGCAGTTTTGTTTCACCCAAGTGTCCCATTTCCACCCCTCTCAAACTGATGCATGGATGCATATAGCCAGAAACAATTTGTTTGATGCATGCAAAGAAGCAACACTGTGTGTCTCAAGAAGCATTTATTCATGATTACTTAGACATGCTAAAATTTCAAGGCCACACACTACACATTACACAAAATTTACATTTAGTCATTTAGCAGACGTTTTTATCCAAAGCGACTTACAGACGAGGAAACATTGGAAGCAATTATAGCAATATAGGCAACAAAATGCATAAGTTAATTAAATGCAGTCCATTAAAGCCTAGCACAGTATACAAAGCTAAGAATAGTGAGGTAAGTAAAAAAAATATTTTTTAAGAAGACAGAAAAGAATTAGAGGTTAAAATCGGTCATCTAAATTTTGACGGACTATATGCATTTTCACACACTACACCGGCCTGTAGTGTTCTAGCAGTGTAAGGTTGAGAGCGGGTTTCTTCAGTAGCGGTGTGATGCAGGCCTCTTTAAACGCAGTGGGAAATGTCCAGTGGTGAGCAAAGAGTTGATGAAGTGGGTCAGACCAGGCAAAACTGCTGGAGAGAAGGCATGGAGGAGATGGGTGGGGATGGAATCCAGTGGGCAGGTGGTAGGGTGGTTGGAACCGATGACCTTGGAAACATCATTTTCAGACAGAGGAGAAAAGGCGGTGGTGTAGAAATCTGGCTGTTGATGGCGGTAGTTTTCTTTACGAAGAACGATGCAAAATCATTAGCCGTTAACTCCGATGAAGGTGTGGGAGCAGGCGGACAGAGGAGAGCAGAGAAGGTTTTTAAGAGTGTGTGAGAGTCAGGAGAGTTGCTGATCTTCGAGTGGTTATAATCAGTTTTTGCAGAGGTGACGTCAACGGAGAAAGTAGAGAGAAGAGACTGGTAGAGAGAGAGGTCAGTATGGTCTTTTGACTTGGGCCATTTTCTCTCAGCTGACTGGAGGCTGGTGTGATGCTCACGTGGTACATCCGATAACCAGGGGGCAGACAGGGATGCACGGGCTGGTCCAGATGTAGGAGGGCATAGGTTGTCCAAGCAGGATGTAAGCGTGGAACACAGAGTGTCTGTGGCACTGTTGGTATTCAAAAGAGAGAGCTCCTCAGAGGGGAGGAGTGCAGACAAGACATTAGAGGAAAAGCAGGAGGGAGGGAATCCTGATGAGATCCCTGTAGAGAGTGCCAAAAGACTGTTTAGCTGTGAAAAGGGGCCGTCTGCAACACATTGAAGTTGTCTTGCAATCCTATGTGGAAAGAATCTAGTAATGCAAAACACTAAATTGGGTAAAATAAAATGCCACTGTTTACTTAAAGTATACTTACTGTGTATTGTAAAACTAGTGCTTAAATGTCATGGGGGATTATACTATTCAACAGAGACCCATTATAATGCATTTTGATCAACATGACATAATCAATTGATAATGTAGGAATCTGCACAGAATTGTGTCATATTCACTTGCATGGATGTACCAAAGCATTTGCAACTTGTTCAAGAAATGAGAAAATGCTTGTTTGATGTGCACAAGTGACACAAGGATGTAAGGATTGAACAAGAAGTTTTGATAATTTCAAATCGGATCTGAGAAATGTACCAAATTGACTTAGAAAAAACTGTATTTAAAGTGGGTGGGGGTACTTTTGGGGCAGTTTTGTTTCACCCAAGTGTACCCTTTTCCACCCCTCTCAAACTGATGCATGGATGCATATAGCCAGAAACAATTTGTTTGATGCATGCAAAGAAGCAACACTGTGTGTCTCAAGAAGCATTTATTCATGATTACGTAGACATGCTAAAATTTCAAGGCCACACACTACACATTACACATGACATTACACAATTCATAAAATTTACATTTAGTCATTTAGCAGACGTTTTTATCCAAAGCGACTTACAGACGAGGAAACATTGGAAGCAATTATAACAATATAGGCAACAAAATGCATAAGTTAATTAAATCCAGTCCATTAAAGCCTAGCACAGTATACAAAGCTAAGAATAGTGAGGTAAGTAAAAAAAATATTTTTTTAAGAAGACAGAAAAGAATTAGAGGTTAAAATCAGTCATCTACATTTTGACAGAAGATATGCATTTTCACACACCACACCTGCCTGTAGTGTTCTAGCAGTTTAAGGTTGAGAGTGGGTTTCTTCAGTAGCGGTGTGATGCAGGCCTCTTTAAACGCAGTGGGAAATGTCCCAGTGGTGAGCAAAGAGTTGATGATGTGGGTCAGACCAGGCACAACTGCTGGAGAGATGGCATGGAGGAGATGGATGGGGAGTGAATCCAGTGGGCAGGTGGTAGGGTGGTTGGAACCAATGACCTTGGAAACATCATTTTCAGACAGAGGAGAAAAGGCGGGTGATGGTGGTGTAGAAATCTGGCTGTTGATGGCCGTAGTTTTCTTTACGAAGAACGATACAAAATCATTAGCCGTTAACTCCGATGAAGGTGTGGGAGCAGGCGGACAGAGGAGAGCAGAGAAGGTTTTTAAGAGTGTGTGAGAGTAAGGAGAGAGGTCAGTATGGTCTTTTGACTTGAGCCATTTTCTCTCAGCTGACTGGAGGCTGGTGCGATGCTCACGTGGTACATCCGATAACCAGGGGGCAGACAGGGATGCACGGGCTGGTCCAGAAGTAGGAGGGCATAGGTTGTCCAAGCAGGATGTAAGCGTGGAACACAGAGTGTATGTGGCACTGTTGGTATTCAAAAGAGAGAGCTCCTCAGAGGGGGGGAGTGCAGACAAGACAGCAGAGGAAAAGCAGGAGGGAGGGAATCCTGATGAGATCCCTGTAGAGAGTGTCAAAAGACTGTTTAGGTGTGAAAAGGGGCCGTCTGCAACACATTGAAGTTGTCTTGCAATCCTATGTGGAAAGAATTTAGTAATGAAAACACTAAATTGATTAAAATAAAATGCCACTGTTTACTTAAAGTATACTTACTGTATATTGTAAAACTAGTGCTTAAATGTCATGGGGGATTATACTATTCAACAGAGACCCATTATAATGCATTTTGATCAACATGACATAAGCAATTGATAATGTAGGAATCTACACAGAATTGTGTCATATTCACTTGCATGGATGTACCAAAGCATTTGCAACTTGTTCAAAGAAATGAGAAAATGCTTGTTTGATGTGCACAAGTGACACAAGGATGTAAGGATTGAACAAGAAGTTTTGAGAATTTCAAATCGGATCTGAGAAATGTACCAAATTGACTTAGAAAAAAATGTATTTAAAGTGGCTGGGGGTACTTTTGGGGCAGTTTTGTTTCACCCAAGTGTCCCATTTCCACCCCTCTCAAACTGATGCATGGATGCATATAGCCAGAAACAATTTGTTTGATGCATGCAAAGAAGCAACACTGTGTGTCTCAAGAAGCATTTATTCATGATTACTTAGACATGCTAAAATTTCAAGGCCACACACTACACATTACACAAAATTTACATTTAGTCATTTAGCAGACGTTTTTATCCAAAGCGACTTACAGACGAGGAAACATTGGAAGCAATTATAGCAATATAGGCAACAAAATGCATAAGTTAATTAAATGCAGTCCATTAAAGCCTAGCACAGTAGACAAAGCTAAGAATAGTGAGGTAAGTAAAAAAAATATTTTTTAAGAAGACAGAAAAGAATTAGAGGTTAAAATCGGTCATCTAAATTTTGACGGACGATATGCATTTTCACACACTACACCGGCCTGTAGTGTTCTAGCAGTGTAAGGTTGAGAGCTGGTTTCTTCAGTAGCGGTGTGATGCAGGCCTCTTTAAACGCAGTGGGAAATGTCCAGTGGTGAGCAAAGAGTTGATGATGTGGGTCAGACCAGGCAAAACTGCTGGAGAGATGGCATGGAGAAAATGGGTGGGGATGGAATCCAGTGGGCAGGTGGTAGGGTGGTTGGAACCAATGACCTTGGAAACATCATTTTCAGACAGAGGAGAAAAGGCGGTGGTGTAGAAATCTGGCTGTTGATGGCGGTAGTTTTCTTTACGAAGAACGATGCAAAATCATTAGCCGTTAACTCCGATGAAGGTGTGGGAGCAGGCGGACAGAGGAGAGCAGAGAAGGTTTTTAAGAGTGTGTGAGAGTCAGGAGAGTTGCTGATCTTCGAGTGGTTATAATCAGTTTTTGCAGAGGTGACGTCAACGGAGAAAGTAGAGAGAAGAGACTGGTAGAGAGAGAGGTCAGTATGGTCTTTTGACTTGGGCCATTTTCTCTCAGCTGACTGGAGGCTGGTGTGATGCTCACGTGGTACATCCGATAACCAGGGGGCAGACAGGGATGCACGGGCTGATCCAGATGTAGGAGGGCATAGGTTGTCTGTGGCACTGTTGCTATTCAAAAGAGGGAGCTCCTCAGAGGGGGGGAGTGCAGACAAGACAGCAGAGGAAAAGCAGGAGGGAGGGATTCCTGATGAGATCCCTGTAGAGAGTGCCAAAAGACTGTTTAGGTGTGAAAAGGGGCCGTCTGCAACACATTGAAGTTGTCTTGCAATCCTATGTTGAAAAGATTTAGTAATGCAAAACACTAAATTGAGTAAAATAAAATGCCACTGTTTACTTAAAGTATACTTACTGTATATTGTAAAACTAGTGCTTAAATGTAATGGGGGATTATACTATTCAACATAGACCCATTATAATGCATTTTGATCAACATGACATAAGCAATTGATAATGTAGGAATCTGCACAGAATTGTGTCATATTCACTTGCATGGATGTACCAAAGCATTTGCAACTTGTTCAAAGAAATGAGAAAATGCTTGTTTGATGTGGTGAGCAAAGAGTTGATGATGTGGGTCAGACCAGGCACAACTGCTGGAGAGATGGCATGGAGGAGATGGGTGGGGATGGAATCCAGTGGGCAGGTGGTAGGGTGTTTGGAACCAAAGACCTTGGAAACATCATTTCCAGACAGAGGAGAAAAGGCGGGTGATGGTGGTGTAGAAATCTGGCTGTTGATGGCGGTAGTTTTCTTTACGAAGAACGATGCAAAATCATTAGCCATTAACTCCGATGAAGGTGTGGTAGCAGGCGGACAGAGGAGAGCAGAGAAGGTTTTTAAGAGTGTGTGAGAGTCAGGAGAGAGGTCAGTATGGTCTTTTGACATGGGCCATTTTCTCTCAGCTGACTGGAGGCTGGTGCGATGCTCACGTGGTACATCTGATAACCAGGGGGCAGACAGGGATGCACCGGCTGGTCCAGATGTAGGAGGGCATAGGTTGTCCAAGCAGGATGTAAGCGTGGAACACAGAGTGTCTGTGGCACTGTTGGTATTCAAAAGAGAGAGCTCCTCAGAGGGGGGGAGTGCAGACAAGACAGCAGAGGAAAAGCAGGAGGGAGGGATTCCTGATGAGATCCCTGTAGAGAGTGCCAAAAGACTGTTTAGGTGTGAAAGGGGGCCGTCTGCAACACATTGAAGTTGTCTTGCAATCCCATGTTGAAAAAATTTAGTAATGCAAAACACTAAATTGAGTAAAATAAAATGCCACTGTTTACTTAAAGTATACTTATTGTATATTGTAAAAGTAGTGCTTAAATGTCATGGGGGATTACACTATTCAACAGAGACCCATTATAATGCATTTTGATCAACATGACATAAGCAATTGATAATGTAGGAATCTGCACAGAATTTTATCATATTCACTTGCATGGATGTACCAAAGCATTTGCAACTTGTTCAAAGAAATGAGAAAATGCTTGTTTGATGTGCACAAGTGACACAAGGATGTAAGGATTGAACAAGAAGTTTTGATAATTTCAAATCGGATCTGAGAAATGTACCAAATTGACTTAGAAAAAACTGTATTTAAAGTGGGTGGGGGTACTTTTGGGGCAGTTTTGTTTCACCCAAGTGTCCCATTTCCACCCCTCTCAAACTGATGCATGGATGCATATAGCCAGAAACAATTTGTTTGATGCATGCAAAGAAGCAACACTGTGTGTCTCAAGAAGCATTTATTCATGATTACTTAGACATGCTAAAATTTCAAGGCCACACACTACACATTACACAAAATTTACATTTAGTCATTTAGCAGACGTTTTTATCCAAAGCGACTTACAGACGAGGAAACATTGGAAGCAATTATAGCAATATAGGCAACAAAATGCATAAGTTAATTAAATGCAGTCCATTAAAGCCTAGCACAGTATACAAAGCTAAGTATAGTGAGGTAAGTAAAAAAAATATTTTTTAAGAAGACAGAAAAGAATTAGAGGTTAAAATCGGTCATCTAAATTTTGACGGACGATATGCATTTTCACACACTACACCGGCCTGTAGTGTTCTAGCAGTGTAAGGTTGAGAGCGGGTTTCTTCAGTAGCGGTGTGATGCAGGCCTCTTTAAACGCAGTGGGAAATGTCCAGTGGTGAGCAAAGAGTTGATGATGTGGGTCAGACCAGGCAAAACTGCTGGAGAGATGGCATGGAGGAAATGGGTGGGGATGGAATCCAGTGGGCACGTGGTAGGGTGGTTGGAACCAATGACCTTGGAAACATCATTTTCAGACAGAGGAGAAAAGGCGGTGGTGTAGAAATCTGGCTGTTGATGGCGGTAGTTTTCTTTACGAAGAACGATGCAAAATCATTAGCCGTTAACTCCGATGAAGGTGTGGGAGCAGGCGGACAGAGGAGAGCAGAGAAGGTTTTTAAGAGTGTGTGAGAGTCAGGAGAGTTGCTGATCTTCGAGTGGTTACAATCACTTTTTGCAGAGGTGACGTCAACGGAGAAAGTAGAGAGAAGAGACTGGTAGAGAGAGAGGTCAGTATGGTCTTTTGACTTGGGCCATTTTCTCTCAGCTGACTGGAGGCTGGTGTGATGCTCACGTGGTACATCCGATAACCAGGGGGCAGACAGGGATGCACGGGCTAGTCCAGATGTAGGAGGGCATAGGTTGTCCAAGCAGGATGTAAGCGTGGAACACAGAGTGTCTGTGGCACTGTTGGTATTCAAAAGAGAGAGCTCCTCAGAGGGGGGGATTGCAGACAAGACAGCAGAGGAAAAGCAGGAGGGAGGGAATCCTGATGAGATCCCTGTAGAGAGTGCCAAAAGACTGTTTAGCTGTGAAAAGGGGCCGTCTGCAACACATTGAAGTTGTCTTGCAATCCTATGTGGAAAGAATCTAGTAATGCAAAACACTAAATTGGGTAAAATAAAATGCCACTGTTTACTTAAAGTATACTTACTGTGTATTGTAAAACTAGTGCTTAAATGTCATGGGGGATTATACTATTCAACCGAGACCCATTATAATGCATTTTGATCAACATGACATAAGCAATTGATAATGTAGGAATCTGCACAGAATTGTGTCATATTCACTTGCATGGATGTACCAAAGCATTTGCAACTTGTTCAAGAAATGAGAAAATGCTTGTTTGATGTGCACAAGTGACACAAGGATGTAAGGATTGAACAAGAAGTTTTGAGAATTTCAAATCGGATCTGTGAAATGTACCAAATTGACTTAGAAAAAACTGTATTTAAAGTGGGTGGGGGTACTTTTGGGGCAGTTTTGTTTCACCCAAGTGTACCCATTTCCACCCCTCTCAAACTGATGCATGGATGCATATAGCCAGAAACAATTTGTTTGTTGGATGCAAAGAAGCAACACTGTGTGTCTCAAGAAGCATTCATGATTACGTAGACATGCTAAAATTTCAAGGCCACACACTACACATAACACATGACATTACACATTTCATAAAATTTACATTTAGTCATTTAGCAGATGTTTTTATCCAAAGCGACTTACAGACGAGGAAACATTGGAAGCAATTATAACAATATAGGCAACAAAATGCATAAGTTAATTAAATCCAGTCCATTAAAGCCTAGCACAGTATACAAAGCTAAGAATAGTGAGGTAAGTAAAAAAATATTTTTTTAAGAAGACAGAAAAGAATTAGAGGTTAAAATCAGTCATCTACATTTTGACAGAAGATATGCATTTTCACACACTACACCTGCCTGTAGTGTTCTAGCAGTGTAAGGTTGAGAGTGGGTTTCTTCAGTAGCGGTGTGATGCAGGCCTCTTTGAACGCAGTGGGAAATGTCCCAGTGGTGAGCAAAGAGTTGATGATGTGGGTCAGACCAGGCACAACTGCTGGAGAGATGGCATGGAGGAGATGGGTGGGGATGGAATCCAGTGGGCAGGTGGTAGGGTGGTTGGAACCAATGACCTTGGAAACATCATTTTCAGACAGAGGAGAAAAGGCGGGTGATGGTGGTGTAGAAATCTGGCTGTTGATGGCGGTAGTTTTCTTTACGAAAAACGATGCAAAATCATTAGCCGTTAACTCCGATGAAGGTGTGGGAGCAGGCGGACAGAGGAGAGCAGAGAAGGTTTTTAAGAGTGTGTGAGAGTCAGGAGAGAGGTCAGTATGGTCTTTTGACTCGGGCCATTTTCTCTCAGCTGACTGGAGGCTGGTGTGATGCTCACGTGGTACATCCGATAACCAGGGGGCAGACAGGGATGCACGGGCTGGTCCAGATGTAGGAGGACATAGGTTGTCCAAGCAGGATGTAAGCGTGGAACACAGAGTGTCTGTGGCACTGTTGGTATTCAAAAGAGAGAGCTCCTCAGAGGGGGGGAGTGCAGACAAGACAGCAGAGGAAAAGCAGGAGGGAGGGAATCCTGATGAGATCCCTGTAGAGAGTGCCAAAAGACTGTTTAGGTGTGAAAAGGGGCCGTCTGCAACACATTGAAGTTGTCTTGCAATCCTATGTGGAAAGAATTTAGTAATGCAAAACACTAAATTGAGTAAAATAAAATGCCACTGTTTACTTAAAGTATACTTACTGTATATTGTAAAACTAGTGCTTAAATGTCATGGGGGATTATACTATTCAACAGAGACCCATTATAATGCATTTTGATCAACATGACATAAGCAATTGATAATGTAGGAATCTCCACAGAATTGTGTCATATTCACTGGCATGGATGTACCAAAGCATTTGCAACTTGTTCAAAGAAATGAGAAAATGCTTGTTTGATGTGCACAATTGACACAAGGATGTAAGGATTGAACAAAACGTTTTGAGAATTTCAAATCGGATCTGAGAAACGTACCAAATTGAATTGGAGAAAACTGTATTTAAAGTGGGTGGGGGTTCTTTTGGGGCAGTTTTGTTTCACCCAAGTTTCCCATTTCCACCCCTCTCAAACTGATGCATGGATGCATATAGCCAGAAACAATTTGTTTGATGCATGCAAAGAAGCAACACTGTGTGTCTCAAGAAGCATTTATTCATGATTACGTAGACATGCTAAAATTTCAAGGCCACACACTACACATTACACATGACATTACACATTTCATTAAATTTACATTTAGTCATTTAGCAGATGTTTTTATCCAAAGCGACTTACAGACGAGGAAACATTGGAAGCAATTATAACAATATAGGCAACAAAATGCATAAGTTAATTAAATCCAGTCCATTAAAACCTAGCACAGTATACAAAGCTAAGAATAGTGAGGTAAGTAAAAAAAATATTTTTTTAAGAAGACAGAAAAGAATTAGAGGTTAAAATCAGTCATCTACATTTTGACAGAAGATATGCATTTTCACACACTACACCTGCCTGTAGTGTTCTAGCAGTGTAAGGTTGAGAGTGGGTTTCTTCAGTAGCGGTGTGATGCAGGCCTCTTTGAACGCAGTTGGAAATGTCCCAGTGGTGAGCAAAGAGTTGATGATGTGGGTCAGACCAGGCACAACTGCTGGAGAGATGGCATGGAGGAGATGGGTGGGGATGGAATCCAGTGGGCAGGTGGTAGGGTGGTTGGAACCAATGACCTTGGAAACATCATTTTCAGACAGAGGAGAAAAGGCGGGTGATGGTGGTGTAGAAATCTGGCTGTTGATGGCGGTAGTTTTCTTCACGAAAAACGAAGCAAAATCATTAGCCGTTAACTCCGATGAAGGTGTGGGAGCAGGCGGACAGAGGAGAGCAGAGAAGGTTTTTAAGAGTGTGTGAGAGTCAGGAGAGAGGTCAGTATGGTCTTTTGACTTGGGCCATTTTCTCTCAGCTGACTGGAGGCTGGTGCGATGCTCACGTGGTACATCCGATAACCAGGGGGCAGACAGGGATGCACGGGCTGGTCCAGATGTAGGAGGACATAGGTTGTCCAAGTAGGATGTAAGCGTGGAACACAGAGTGTCTGTGGCACTGTTGGTATTCAAAAGAGAGAGCTCCTCAGAGGGGGGGAGTGCAGACAAGACAGCAGAGGAAAAGCAGGAGGGAGGGAATCCTGATGAGATCCCTGTAGAGAGTGCCAAAAGACTGTTTAGGTGTGAAAAGGGGACGTATGCAACACATTGAAGTTGTCTTGCAATCCTATGTGGAAAGAATTTAGTAATGCAAAACAATAAATTGAGTAAAATAAAATGCCACTGTTTACTTAAAGTATACTTACTGTATATTGTAAAACTAGTGCTTAAATGTCATGGGGGATTATACTATTCAACAGAGACCCATTATAATGCATTATGATCAACATGACATAAGCAATTGATAATGTAGGAATCTGCACAGAATTGTGTCATATTCACTTGCATGGATGTACCAAAGCATTTGCAACTTGTTCAAAGAAATGAGAAAATGCTTGTTTGATGTGCACAAGTGACACAAGGATGTAAGGATTGAACAAGAAGTTTTGAGAATTTCAAATCGGATCTGAGAAATGTACCAAATTGACTTAGAAAAAACTGTATTTAAAGTGGGTGGGGGTACTTTTGGGGCAGTTTTGTTTCACCCAAGTGTCCCATTTCCACCCCTCTCAAACTGATGCATGGATGCATATAGCCAGAAACAATTCGTTTGATGCATGCAAAGAAGCAACACTGTGTGTCTCAAGAAGCATTTATTCATGATTACGTAGACGTGCTAAAATTTCAAGGCCACACACTACACATTACACATGACATTTCACATTTCATTAAATTTACATTTAGTCATTTAGCAGACGTTTTTATCCAAAGCGACTTACAGACGAGGAAACATTGGAAGCAATTATAGCAATATAGGCAACAAAATGCATAAGTTAATTAAATCCAGTCCATTAAAGCCTAGCACAGTATACAAATATAAGAATAGTGAGGTAACTAAAACATTTTTTTTAAGAAGACAGAAAAGAATTAGAGGTTAAAATTGGTCATCTACATTTTGACGGAAGATATGCATTTTCACACACTACACCGGCCTGTAGTGTTCTAGCAGTGTAAGGTTGAGAGCGGGTTTCTTCAGTAGCGGTGTGATGCAGGCCTCTTTGAACGCAGTGGGAAATGTCCCAGTGGTGAGCAAAGAGTTGATGATGTGGGTCAGACCAGGCACAACTGCTGGAGAGATGGCATGGAGGAGATGGGTGGGGATGGAATCCAGTGGGCAGGTGGTAGGGTGGTTGGAACCAATGACCTTGGAAACATCATTTTCAGACAGAGGAGAAAAGGCGGGTGATGGTGGTGTAGAAATCTGGCTGTTGATGGCGGTAGTTTTCTTTACGAAAAACGATGCAAAATCATTAGCCGTTAACTCCGATGAAGGTGTGGGAGCAGGCGGACAGAGGAGAGCAGAGAAGGTTTTTAAGAGTGTGTGAGAGTCAGGAGAGAGGTCAGTATGGTCTTTTGACTTGGGCCATTTTCTCTCAGCTGACTGGAGGCTGGTGCGATGCTCACGTGGTACATCCGATAACCAGGGGGCAGACAGGGATGCACGGGCTGGTCCAGATGTAGGAGGACATAGGTTGTCCAAGTAGGATGTAAGCGTGGAACACAGAGTGTCTGTGGCACTGTTGGTATTCAAAAGAGAGAGCTTCTCAGAGGGGGGGAGTGCAGACAAGACAGCAGAGGAAAAGCAGGAGGGAGGGAATCCTGATGAGATCCCTGTAGAGAGTGTCAAAAGACTGTTTAGGTGTGAAAAGGGGCCGTCTGCAACACATTGAAGTTGTCTTGCAATCCTATGTGGAAAGAATTTAGTAATGAAAACACTAAATTGATTAAAATAAAATGCGACTGTTTACTTAAAGTATACTTACTGTATATTGTAAAACTAGTGCTTAAATGTAATGGGGGATTATACTATTCAACAGAGACCCATTATAATGCATTTTGATCAACATGACATAAGCAATTGATAATGTAGGAATCTGCACAGAATTGTGTCATATTCACTTTCATGGATGTACCAAAGCATTTGCAACTTGTTCAAAGAAATGAGAAAATGCTTGTTTGATGTGCACAAGTGACACAAGGATGTAAGGATTGAACAAGAAGTTTTGATAATTTCAAATCGGATCTGAGAAATGTACCAAATTGACTTAGAAAAAACTGTATTTAAAGTGGGTGGGGGTACTTTTGGGGCAGTTTTGTTTCACCCAAGTTTCCCATTTCCACCCCTCTCAAACTGATGCATGGATGCATATAGCCAGAAACAATTTGTTTGATGCATGCAAAGAAGCAACACTGTGTGTCTCAAGAAGCATTTATTCATGATTACGTAGACATGCTAAAATTTCAAGGCCACACACTACACATTACACATGACATTACACATTTCATTAAATTTACATTTAGTCATTTAGCAGACGTTTTTATCCAAAGCGACTTACAGACGAGGAAACATTGGAAGCATTTATAACAATTTGGGCAACAAAATGCATAAGTTAGTTAAATCCAGTCCATTAAAGCCTAGCACAGTAGACAAAGCTAAGAATAGTGAGGTAAGTAAAACAATTATTTTTTTAAGAAGACAGAAAAGAATTAGAGGTTAAAATCAGTCATCTACATTTTGACGGAAGATATGCATTTTCACACACTACACCTGCCTGTAGTGTTCTAGCAGTGTAAGGTTGAGAGCGGGTTTTTTCAGTAGCGGTGTGATGCAGGCCTCTTTGAACGCAGTGGGAAATGTCCCAGTGGTGAGCAAAGAGTTGATGATGTGGGTCAGACCAGGCACAACTGCTGGAGAGATGGCGTGGAGTAGATGGGTGGGGATGGGATCCAGTGGGCAGGTTGTAGTGTGGTTGGAACCAATGACCTTGGAAACATCATTTTCAGACAGAGGAGAAAAGGCGCGTGATGGTGGTGTAGAAATCTGGCTGTTGATGGCGGTAGTTTTCTTTACGAAGAACGATGCAAAATCCTTAGCCGTTAACTCCGATGAAGGTGTGGGAGCAGGCGGACAGAGGAGAGCAGAGAAGGTTTTTAAGAGTGTGTGAGAGTCAGGAGAGAGGTCAGTATGGTCTTTTGACATGGGCCATTTTCTCTCAGCTGACTGGAGGCTGGTGCGATGCTCACGTGGTACATCTGATAACCAGGGGGCAGACAGGGATGCACGGGCTGGTCCAGATGTAGGAGGGCATAGGTTGTCCAAGCAGGTTGTAAGCGTGGAACACAGAGTGTCTGTGGCACTGTTGGTATTCAAAAGAGAGAGCTCCTCAGAGGGGGGGAGTGCAGACAAGACAGCAGAGGAAAAGCAGGAGGGAGGGATTCCTCATGAGATCCCTGTAGAGAGTGCCAAAAGACTGTTTAGGTGTGAAAAGGGGCCGTCTGCAACACATTGAAGTTGTCTTGCAATCCTATGTTGAAAAAATTTAGTAATGCAAAACACTAAATTGAGTAAAATAAAATGCCACTGTTTACTTAAAGTATACTTACTGTATATTGTAAAACTAGTGCTTAAATGTCATAGGGGATTATACTATTCAACAGAGACCCATTATAATGCATTTTGATCAACATAACATAAGCAATTGATAATGTAGGAATCTGCACAGAATTGTGTCATATTCACTTGCATGGATGTACCAAAGCATTTGCAACTTGTTCAAAGAAATGAGAAAATGCTTGTTTGACGTGCACAAGTGACACAAGGATGTAAGGATTGAACAAGAAGTTTTGATAATTTCAAATCGGATCAGAGAAATGTACCAAATTGACTTAGAAAAACTGTATTTAAAGTGGGTGGGGGTACTTTTGGGGCAGTTTTGTTTCACCCAAGTGTCCCATTTCCATCCCTCTCAAACTGATGCATGGATGCATATAGCAAGAAACAATTTGTTTGATGCATGCAAAGAAGCAACACTTCGTGTCTCAAGAAGCATTTATTCATGATTACGTAGACATGCTAAAATTTCAAGGCCACACACTACACATTACACAAAATTTACATTTAGTCATTTAGCAGACGTTTTTATCCAAAGCGACTTACAGACGAGGAAACATTGGAAGCAATTATAACAATATAGGCAACAAAATGCATAAGTTAATTAAATCCAGTCCATTAAAGCCTAGCACAGAATACAAAGCTAAGAATAGTGAGGTGAGTAAAAAAATATTTTTTTAAGAAGACAGAAAAGAATTAGAGGTTAAAATCAGTCATCTACATTTTGACAGAAGATATGCATTTTCACACACTGCACCAGCCTGTAGTGTTCTAGCACTGTAAGGTTGAGAGTGGGTTTCTTCAGTAGCGGTGTGATGTAGGCCTCTTTGAACGCAGTGAGAAATGTCCCAGTGGTAAGCAAAGAGTTGATGATGTGGGTCAGACCAGGCACAACTGCTGGAGAGATGGCATGGAGGAGATGGGTGGGGATGGAATCCAGTGGGCAGGTGGTATGGTGGTTGGAACCAATGACCTTGGAAACATCATTTTCAGACAGAGGAGAAAAGGCGGTGGTGTAGAAATCTGGCTGTTGATGGCGGTAGTTGTCTTTACGAAGAACGATGCAAAACCATTAGCCTTTAACTCCGATGAAGGTGTGGGAGCAGGCGGACAGAGGAGAGCAGAGAAGGTTTTTAAGAGTATGTGAGAGTCAGGAGAGAGGTCAGTATGGTCTTTTGACTTGGGCCATTTTCTCTCAGCTGACTGGAGGCTGGTGCGATGCTCACGTGGTACATCCGATAACCAGGGGGCAGACAGGGAAGCACGGGCTGGTCCAGATTTAGGAGGGCATAGGTTGTCCAAGCAGGATGTAAGCGTGGAACACAGAGTGTCTGTGGCACTGTTGGTATTCAAGAGAGAGAGCTCCTCAGAGGGGGGGAGTGCAGACAAGACAGCAGAGGAAAAGCACGAGGGAGGGAATCCTGATGAGATCCCTGTAGAGAGTGCCAAAAGACTGTTTAGGTGTGAAAAGGGGCCGTCTGCAACACTTTGAAGTTGTCTTGCAATCCTATGTGGAAAGAATTTAGTTATGCAAAACACTAAATTGAGTAAAATAAAATGCCACTGTTAACTTAAAGTATACTTACTGTATATTGTAAAACTAGTGATTAAATGTCATGGGGGATTATACTATTCAACAGAGACCCATTATAATGCATTTTGATCAACATGACATAAGCAATTGATAATGTAGGAATCTGCACAGAATTGTGTCATATTCACTTGCATGGATCACCCAAGTGTCCCATTTCCACCCCTCTCAAACTGATGCATGGATGCATATAGCCAGAAACAATTTGTTTGATGCATGCAAAGAAGCAACACTGTTTGTCTCAAGAAGCATTTATTCAAGATTACGTAGACATGCTAAAATTTCAAGGCCACACACTACCCACTACACATGACATTACACATTTCATTAACTTTACATTTAGTCATTTAGCAGACGTTTTTATCCAAAGCGACTTACAGACGAGGAAACATTGGAAGCAATTATAGCAATATAGGCAACAAAATGCATAAGTTAATTAAATCCAGTCCGTTAAAGCCTAGCACAGTATACAAAGCTAAGAATAGTGATGTAAAAAAAAAAAAATTTTAAGAAGACAGAAAATAATTAGAGGTTAAAATCAGTCATCTATATTTTGACAGAAGATATGCATTTTCACACACTACACCTGCCTGTAGTGTTCTAGCAGTGTAAGGTTGAGAGTGGGTTTCTTCAGTAGCGGTGTGATGCAGGCCTCTTTGAACGCAGTGGGAAATGTCCCAGTGGTGAGCAAAGAGTTGATGATGTGGGTCAGACAAGGCACAACTGCTGGAGAGATGGCATGGAGGATATGGTTGGGGATGGAATCCAGTGGGCAGGTGGTAGGGTGGTTGGAACCAATGACCTTGGAAACATCATCTTCAGACAGAGGAGAAAAGGCGGGTGATGGTGGTGTAGAAATCTGGCTGTTGATGGCGGTAGTTTTCTTTACGAAGAACGATGCAAAATCATTAGCCGTTAACTCCGATGAAGGTGTGGGAGCAGGCGGACAGAGGAGAGCAGAGAAGGTTTTTAAGAGTATGTGAGAGTCAGGAGAGAGGTCAGTATGGTCTTTTGACTTGGGCCATTTTCTCTCAGCTGACTAGAGGCTGGTGCGATGCTCACGTGGTACATCTGATAGGTGAAAAGGGGCCGTCTGCAACACTTTGAAGTTGTCTTGCAATCCTATGTGGAAAGAATTTAGTTATGCAAAACACTAAATTGAGTAAAATAAAATGCCACTGTTTACTTAAAGTATACTTACTGTATATTGTAAAACTAGTGATTAAATGTCAAGGGGGATTATACTATTCAACAGAGACCCATTATAATGCATTTTGATCAACATGACATAAGCAATTGATAATTTAGGAATCTGCACAGAATTGTCATATTCACTTGCATGGATGTACCAAAGCATTTGCAACTTGTTCAAAGAAATGAGAAAATGCTTGTTTGATGTGCACAAGTGACACAAGGATGTAAGGATTGAACAAGAAGTTTTGATAATTTCAAATCGGATCTGAGAAATGTACCAAATTGACTTAGAAAAAACTGTATTTAAAGTGGGTGGGGGTACTTTTGTGGCAGTTTTGTTTCACCCAAGTTTCCCATTTCCACCCCTCTCAAACTGATGCATGGATGCATATAGCCAGAAACAATTTGTTTGATGCATGCAAAGAAGCAACACTGTGTGTCTCAAGAAGCATTTATTCATGATTACGTAGACATGCTAAAAATTCAAGGCCACACACTACACATTACACATGACATTACACATTTCATTAAATTTACATTTAGTCATTTAGCAGACGTTTTTATCCAAAGCGACTTACAGACGAGGAAACATTGGAAGCATTTATAACAATATAGGCAACAAAATGCATAAGTTAATTAAATCCAGTCCATTAAAGCCTAGCACAGTAGACCAAGCTAAGAATAGTGAGGTAAGTAAAACAATTATTTTTTTAAGAAGACAGAAAAGAATTAGAGGTTAAAATCAGTCATCTACATTTTGACAGAAGATATGCATTTTCACACACTACACCTGCCTGTAGTGTTCTAGCAGTGTAAGGTTGAGAGTGGGTTTCTTCAGTAGCGGTGTGATGCAGGCCTCTTTGAACGCAGTGGGAAATGTCCCAGTGGTGAGCAAAGAGTTGATGATGTGGGTCAGACCAGGCACAACTGCTGGAGAGATGGCGTGGAGGAGATGGGTGGGGATGGGATCCAGTGGGCAGGTTGTAGTGTGGTTGGAACCAATGACCTTGGAAACATCATTTTCAGACAGAGGAGAAAAGGCGCGTGATGTTGGTGTAGAAATCTGGCTGTTGATGGCGGTAGTTTTCTTTACGAAGAACGATGCAAAATCATTAGCCGTTAACTCCGATGAAGGTGTGGGAGCAGGCGGACAGAGGAGAGCAGAGAAGGTTTTTAAGAGTGTGTGAGAGTAAGGAGAGAGTTCAGTATGGTCTTTTGACTTGAGCCATTTTCTCTCAGCTGACTGGAGGCTGGTGCGATGCTCACGTGGTACATCCGATAACCAGGGGGCAGACAGGGATGCACGGGCTGGTCCAGAAGTAGGAGGGCATAGGTTGTCCAAGCAGGATGTAAGCGTGGAACACAGAGTGTATGTGGCACTGTTGGTATTCAAAAGAAAGAGCTCCTCAGAGGGGGGGAGTGCAGACAAGACAGCAGAGGAAAAGCAGGAGGGAGGGAATCCTGATGAGATCCCTGTAGAGAGTGTCAAAAGACTGTTTAGGTGTGAAAAGGGGCCGTCTGCAACACATTGAAGTTGTCTTGCAATCCTATGTGGAAAGAATTTAGTAATGAAAACACTAAATTGAGTAAAATAAAATGCCACTGTTTACTTAAAGTATACTTACTGTATATTGTAAAACTAGTGCTTAAATGTCATGGGGGATTATACTATTCAACAGAGACCCATTATAATGCATTTTGATCAACATGACATAAGCAATTGATAATGTAGGAATCTACACAGAATTGTGTCATATTCACTTGCATGGATGTACCAAAGCATTTGCAACTTGTTCAAAGAAATGACAAAAATGCTTGTTTGATGTGCACAAGTGACACAAGGATGTTAGGATTGAACAAGAAGTTTTGATAATTTAAAATCGGATCTGAGAAATGTACCATATTGACTTAGAAAAAAATGTATTTAAAGTGGGTGGGGGTACTTTTGGGGCAGTTTTGTTTCACCCAAGTGTCCCATTTCCACCCCTCCCAAACTGATGCATGGATGCATATAGCCAGAAACAATTTGTTTGATGCATGCAAAGAAGCAACACTGTGTGTCTCAAGAAGCATTTATTCATGATTACTTAGACATGCTAAATTTTCAAGGCCACACACTACACATTACACAAAATTTACATTTAGTCATTTAGCAGACGTTTTTATCCAAAGCTACTTACAGACGAGGAAACATTGGAAGCAATTATAGCAATATAGGCAACAAAATGCATAAGTTAATTAAATCCAGTCCATTAAAGCCTAGCACAGTATACAAAGCTAAGAATAGTGAGGTAAGTAAAAAAAAATTTTTTTAAGAAGACAGAAAAGAATTAGAGGTTAAAATCGGTCATCTACATTTTGACGGAAGATATGCATTTTCACACACTACACCGGCCTGTAGTGTTCTATAAGTGTAAGGTTGAGAGCGGGTTTCTTCAGTAGCGGTGTGATGCAGGCCTCTTTAAACGCAGTGGGAAATGTCCCAGTGGTGAGCAAAGAGTTGATGATGTGGGTCAGACCAGGCACAACTGCTGGAGAGAAGGCATGGAGGAGATGGGTGGGGATGGAATCCAGTCGGCAGGTGGTAGGGTGGTTGGAACCAATGACCTTGGAAACATCATTTTCAGACAGAGGAGAAAAGGCGGGTGATGGTGGTGTAGAAATCTGGCTGTTGATGGCCGTAGTTTTCTTTACGAAGAACGATACAAAATCATTAGCCGTTAACTCCGATGAAGGTGTGGGAGCAGGCGGACAGAGGAGAGCAGAGAAGGTTTTTAAGAGTGTGAGAGTCAGGAGAGTTGCTGATCTTCGAGTGGTTATAATCAGTTTTTGCAGAGGTGATGTCAACGGAGAAAGTAGAGAGAAGAGACTGGTAGAGAGAGAGGTCAGTATGGTCTTTTGACTTGGGCCATTTTCTCTCAGCTGACTGGAGGCTGGTGCGATGCTCACGTGGTACATCCGATAACCAGGGGGCAGACAGGGATGCACGGGCTGGTCCAGATGTAGGAGGGCATAGTTTGTCCAAGCAGGATGTAAGCGTGGAACACAGAGTGTCTGTGGCACTGTTGGTATTCAAAAGAGAGAGCTCCTCAGATGGGGGGAGTGCAGACAAGACAGCAGAGGAAAAGCAGGAGGGAGGGAATCCTGATGAGATCCCTGTAGAGAGTGCCAAAAGACTGTTTAGGTGTGAAAAGGGGCCGTCTGCAACACATTCAAGTTGTCTTGCAATCCTATGTGGAAAGAATTTAGTAATGCAAAACACTAAATTGAGTAAAATAAAATGCCACTGTTTACTTAAAGTATACTTACTGTATATTGTAAAACTAGTGCTTAAATGTCATGGGGGATTATACTATTCAAGAGAGACCCATTATAATGCATTTTGATCAACATGACATAAGCAATTGATAATGTAGGAATCTGCACAGAATTGTGTCATATTCACTTGCATGGATGTACCAAAGCATTTGCAACTTGTTCAAAGAAATGAGAAAATGCTTGTTTGATGTGCACAAGTGACACAAGGATGTAAGGATTGAACAAGAAGTTTTGAGAATTTCAAATCGGATCTGAGAAATGTACCAAATTGACTTAGAAAAAACTGTATTTAAAGTGGGTGGGGGTACTTTTGGGGCAGTTTTGTTTCACCCAAGTGTCCCATTTCCACCCCTCTCAAACTGATGCATGGATGCATATAGCCAGAAACAATTCGTTTGATGCATGCAAAGAAGCAACACTGTGTGTCTCAAGAAGCATTTATTCATGATTACGTAGACGTGCTAAAATTTCAAGGCCACACACTACACATTACACATGACATTACACTTTTCATTAAATTTACATTTAGTCATTTAGCAGACGTTTTTATCCAAAGCGACTTACAGACGAGGAAACATTGGAAGCAATTATAGCAATATAGGCAACAAAATGCATAAGTTAATTAAATCCAGTCCATTAAAGCCTAGCACAGTATACAAAGCTAAGAATAGTGAGGTAACTAAAAAAATTTTTTTAAGAAGACAGAAAAGAATTAGAGGTTAAAATCGGTCATCTACATTTTGACGGAAGATATGCATTTTCACACACTACACCGGCCTGTAGTGTTCTAGCAGTGTAAGGTTGAGAGCGGGTTTCTTCAGTAGCGGTGTGATACAGGCCTCTTTGAACGCAGTGGGAAATGTCCCAGTGGTGAGCAAAGAGTTGATGATGTGGGTCAGACCAGGCACAACTGCTGGAGAGATGGCATGGAGGAGATGGGTGGGGATGGAATCCAGTGGGCAGGTGGTAGGGTGGTTGGAACCAAAGACCTTGGAAACATCATTTTCAGACAGAGGAGAAAAGGCGGGTGATGGTGGTGTAGAAATCTGGCTGTTGATGGCGGTAGTTTTCTTTACGAAGAACGATGCAAAATCATTAGACGTTAACTCCGATGAAGGTGTGGGAGCAGGCGGACAGAGGAGAGCAGAGAAGGTTTTTAAGAGTGTGAGAGTCAGGAGAGTTGCTGATCTTCGAGTGGTTATAATCAGTTTTTGCAGAGGTGATGTCAACGGAAAAAGTAGAGAGAAGAGACTGGTAGAGAGAGAGGTCAGTATGGTCTTTTGACTTGGGCCATTTTCTCTCAGCTGACTGGAGGCTGGTGCGATGCTCACGTGGTACATCCGATAACCAGGGGGCAGACAGTGATGCACGGGCTGGTCCAGATGTAGGAGGGCATAGTTTGTCCAAGCAGGATGTAAGCGTGGAACACAGAGTGTCTGTGGCACTGTTGGTATTCAAAAGAGAGAGCTCCTCAGAGGGGGGGAGTGCAGACAAGACAGCAGAGGAAAAGCAGGAGGGAGGGAATCCTGATGAGATCCCTGTAGAGAGTGCCAAAAGACTGTTTAGGTGTGAAAAGGGGCCGTCTGCAACACATTGAAGTTGTCTTGCAATCCTATGTGGAAAGAATTTATTAATGCAAAACACTAAATTGAGTAAAATAAAATTCCACTGTTTACTTAAAGTATACTTACTGTATATTGTAAAACTAGTGCTTAAATGTCATGGGGGATTATACTATTCAAGAGAGACCCATTATAATGCATTTTGATCAACATGACATAAGCAATTGATAATGTAGGAATCTGCACAGAATTGTGTCATATTCACTTGCATGGATGTACCAAAGCATTTGCAACTTGTTCAAAGAAATGAGAAAATGCTTGTTTGATGTGCACAAGTGACACAAGGATGTAAGGATGAACAAGAAGTTTTGAGAATTTCAAATCGGATCTGAGAAATGTACCAAATTGACTTAGAAAAAACTGTATTTAAAGTGGGTGGGGGTACTTTTGGGGCAGTTTTGTTTCACCCAAGTGTCCCATTTCCACCCCTCTCAAACTGATGCATGGATGCATATAGCCAGACACAATTTGTTTGATGCATGCAAAGAAGCAACACTGTGTGTCTCAAGAAGCATTTATTCATGATTACGTAGACATGCTAAAATTTCAAGGCCACACACTACACATTACACAAAATTTACATTTAGTCATTTAGCAGACGTTTTTATCCAAAGCGACTTACAGACGAGGAAACATTGGAAGCAATTATAACAATATAGGCAACAAAATGCATAAGTTAATTAAATCCAGTCCATTAAAGCCTAGCACAGTATACAAAGCTAAGAATAGTGAGGTAAGTAAAAAAAATATTTTTTTAAGAAGACAGAAAAGAATTAGAGGTTAAAATCAGTCATCTACATTTTGACAAAAGATATGCATTTTCACACACTACACCTGCCTGTAGTGTTCTAGCAGTGTAAGGTTGAGAGTGGGTTTCTTCAGTAGCGGTGTGATGCAGGCCTCTTTGAACGCAGAGGGAAATGTCCCAGTGGTGAGCAAAGAGTTGATGATGTGGGTCAGACCAGGCACAACTGCTGGAGAGATGGCTTGGAGGAGATGGGTGGGGATGGAATCCAGTGGGCAGGTGGTAGGGTGTTTGGAACCAAAGACCTTGGAAACATCATTTCCAGACAGAGGAGAAAAGGCGGGTGATGGTGGTGTAGAAATCTGGCTGTTGATGGCGGTAGTTTTCTTTACGAAGAACGATGCAAAATCATTAGCCGTTAACTCTGATTAAGGTGGGGTAGCAGGCGGACAGAGGAGAGCAGAGAAGGTTTTTAAGAGTGTGTGAGAGTCAGGAGAGAGGTCAGTATGGTCTTTTGACATGGGCCATTTTCCCTCAGCTGACTGGAGGCTGGTGCGATGCTCACGTGGTACATCTGATAACCAGGGGGCAGACAGGGATGCACGGGCTGGTCCAGATGTAGGAGGGCATAGGTTGTCCAAGCAGGATGTAAGCGTGGAACACAGAGTGTCTGTGGCACAGTTGGTATTCAAAAGAGAGAGCTCCACAGAGGGGGGGGGGGTGCAGACAAGACAGCAGAGGAAAAGCAGGAGGGAGGGATTCCTGATGAGATCCCTGTAGAGAGTGCCAAAAGACTGTTTAGGTGTGAAAAGGGGCCGTCTGCAACACATTGAAGTTGTCTTGCAATCCTATGTTGAAAAAATTTAGTAATGCAAAACACTAAATTGAGTAAAATAAAATGCCACTGTTTACTTAAAGTATACTTATTGTATATTGTAAAACTAGTGCTTAAATGTCATGGGGGATTATACTATTCAACAGAGACCCATTATAATGCATTTTGATCAACATGACATAAGCAATTGATAATGTAGGAATCTATACAGAATTGTGTCATATTCACTTGCATGGATGTACCAAAGCATTTGCAACTTGTTCAAAGAAATGAGAAAATGCTTGTTTGATGTGCACAAGTGACACATGGATGTAAGGATTGAACAAGAAGTTTTGAGAATTTCAAATCGGATCTGAGAAATGTACCAAATTGACTTAGAAAAAACTGTATTTAAAGTGGGTGGGGGTACTTTTGGGGCAGTTTTGTTTCACCCAAGTGTCCCATTTCCACCCCTCTCAAACTGATGCATGGATGCATATAGCCAGAAACAATTTGTTTGATCCATGCAAAGAAGCAACACTTTGTGTCTCAAGAAGCATTTATTCATGATTACGTAGACATGCTAAAATTTCAAGGCCACACACTACACATTACACAAAATTTACATTTAGTCATTTAGCAGACGTTTTTATCCAAAGCGACTTACAGACGAGGAAACATTGGAAGCAATTATAACAATATAGGCAACAAAATGCATAAGTTAATTAAATCCAGTCCATTAAAGCCTAGCACAGAATACAAAGCTAAAAATAGTGAGGTAAGTAAAAAAAATATTTTTTTAAGAAGACAGAAAAGAATTAGAGGTTAAAATCAGTCATCTACATTTTGACAGAAAATATGCATTTTCACACACTACACCTGCCTGTAGTGTTCTAGCAGTGTAAGGTTGAGAGTGGGTTTCTTCAGTAGCGGTGTGATGCAGGCCTCTTTGAACGCAGTGGGAAATGTCCCAGTGGTCAGCAAAGAGTTGATGATGTGGGTCAGACCAGGCACAACTGCTGGAGAGATGGCATGGAGGAGATGGGTGGGGATGGAATCCAGTGGGCAGGTGGTAGGGTGGTTGGAACCAATGACCTTGGAAACATCATTTTCAGACAGAGGAGAAAAGGCGGGTGATGGTGGTGTAGAAATCTGGCTGTTGATGGCGGTAGTTTTCTTTACGAAGAACGATGCAAAATCATTAGCCGTTAACTCCGATGAAGGTGTGGGAGCAGGCGGACAGAGGAGAGCAGAGAAGGTTTTTAAGAGTGTGTGAGAGTCAGGAGAGAGGTCAGTATGGTCTTTTGACATGGGCCATTTTCTCTCAGCTGACTGGAGGCTGGTGCGATGCTCACGTGGTACATCTGATAACCAGGGGGCAGACAGGGATGCACGGGCTGGTCCAGATGTAGGAGGGCATAGGTTGTCCAAGCGGGATGTAAGCGTGGAACACAGAGTGTCTGTGGCACTGTTGGTATTCAAAAGAGAGAGCTCCTCAGAGGGGGGGAGTGCAGACAAGACAGCAGAGGAAAAGCAGGAGGGAGGGATTCCTGATGAGATCCCTGTAGAGAGTGCCAAAAGACTGTTTAGGTGTGAAAAGGGGCCGTCTGCAACACATTGAATTTGTCTTGCAATTCCATGTTGAAAAAATTTAGTAATGCAAAACACTAAATTGAGTAAAATAAAATGCCACTGTTTACTTAAAGTATACTTACTGTATATTGTAAAACTAGTGCTTAAATGTAATGGGGGATTATACTATTCAACAGAGACCCATTATAATGCATTTTGATCAACATGACATAAGCAATTGATAATGTAGAAATCTGCACAGAATTGTGTCATATTCACTTTCATTGATGTACCAAAGCATTTGCAACTTGTTCAAAGAAATGAGAAAATGCTTGTTTGATGTGCACAAGTGACACAAGGATGTAAGGATTGAACAAGAAGTTTTGAGAATTTCAAATCGGATCTGAGAAATGTACCAAATTGACTTAGAAAAAACTGTATTTAAAGTGGGGGGGGGACTTTTGGGGCAGTTTTGTTTCACCCAAGTGTCCCATTTCCACCCCTCTCAAACTGATGCATGGATGCATATAGCCAGAAACAATTTGTTTGATCCATGCAAAGAAGCAACACTGTGTGTCTCAAGACGCATTTATTCATGATTACGTAGACATGCTAAAATTTCAAGGCCACACACTACACATTACACAAAATTTACATTTAGTCATTTAGCAGACGTTTTTATCCAAAGCGACTTACAGACGAGGAAACATAGGAAACAATTATAGCAATATAGGCAACAAAATGCATAAGTTAATTAAATCCAGTCCATTAAAGCCTAGCACAGTATACAAAGCTAAGAATAGTGAGGTAAGTAAAAAAATATTATTTTAAGAAGACAGAAAAGAATTAGAGGTTAAAATCAGTCATCTACATTTTGACAGAAGATATGCATTTTCACACACTACACCTGCCTGTAGTGTTCTAGCAGTGTAAGGTTGAGAGTGGGTTTCTTCAGTAGCGGTGTGATGCAGGCCTCTTTGAACGCAGTGGTAAATGTCCCAGTGGTCAGCAAAGAGTTGATGATGTGGGTCAGACCAGGCACAACTGCTGGAGAGATGGCATGGAGGAGATGGGTGGGGATGGAATCCAGTGGGCAGGTGGTAGGGTGGTTGGAACCAATGACCTTGGAAACATCATTTTCAGACAGAGGAGAAAAGGCGGTGGTGTAGAAATCTGGCTGTTGATGGCGGTAGTTTTCTTTACGAAGAACGATGCAAAATCATTAGCCGTTAACTCCGATGAAGGTGTGGGAGCAGGCGGACAGAGGAGAGCAGAGAAGGTTTTTAAGAGTGTGAGAGTCAGGAGAGTTGCTGATCTTCGAGTGGTTATAATCAGTTTTTGCAGAGGTGACGTCAACGGAGAAAGTAGAGAGAAGAGACTGGTAGAGAGAGAGGTCAGTATGGTCTTTTGACTTGGGCCATTTTCTCTCAGCTGACTGGAGGCTGGTGCGATGCTCACGTGGTACATCCGATAAACAGGGGGCAGACAGGGATGCACGGGCTGGTCCAGATGTAGGAGGGCATAGGTTGTCCAAGCAGGATGTAAGCGTGGAACACAGAGTGTCTGTGGCACTGTTGGTATTCAAAAGAGAGAGCTCCTCAGAGGGGGGGAGTGCAGACAAGACAGCAGAGGAAAAGCAGGAGGGAGGGAATCCTGATGAGATCCCTGTAGAGAGTGCCAAAAGACTGTTTAGGTGTGAAAAGGGGCCGTCTGCAACACATTGAAGTTGTCTTGCAATCCTATGTGGAAAGAATTTAGTAATGCAAAACACTAAATTGAGTAAAATAAAATGCCACTGTTTACTTAAAGTATACTTACTGTATATTGTAAAACTAGTGATTAAATGTCATGGGGGATTTTACTATTCAACAGAGACCCATTATAATGCATTTTGATCAACATGACATAAGCAATTGATAATGTAGGAATCTGCAGAGAATTGTGTCATATTCACTTGGATGGATGTACCAAAGCATTTGCAACATGTTCAAAGAAATGAGAAAATGCTTGTTTGATGTGAACAAGTCACACAAGGATGTAAGGATTGAACAAGAAGTTTTGATAATTTCAAATCGGATCTGAGAAATGTACCAAATTGACTTAGAAAAAACTGTATTTAAAGTGGGTGGGGGTACTTTTGGGGCAGTTTTGTTTCACCCAAGTGTCCCATTTCCACCCCTCTCAAACTGATGCATGGATGCATATAGCCAGAAACAATTTGTTTGATGCATGCAAAGAAGCAACACTGTGTGTCTCAAGAAGCATTTATTCATGATTATGTAGACATGCTAAAATTTCAAGGCCACACACTACACATTACACAAAATTTACATGTAGTCATTTAGCAGACGTTTTTATCCAATGCGACTTACAGACGAGGAAACATTGGAAGCAATTATAACAATATAGGCAACAAAATGCATAAGTTAATTAAATCCAGTCCATTAAAGCCTAGCACAGTATACAAAGCTAAGAATAGTGAGGTAAGTAAAAAAATATTTTTTTAAGAAGACAGAAAAGAATTAGAGGTTAAAATCAGTCATCTACATTTTGACAGAAGATATGCATTTTCACACACTACACCTGTCTGTAGTGTTCCAGCAGTGTAAGGTTGAGAGTGGGTTTCTTCAGTAGCGGTGTGATGCAGGCCTCTTTGAACGCAGTGGGAAATCTCCTAGTGGTGAGCAAAGAGTTGATGATGTGGGTCAGACCAGGCACAACTGCTGGAGAGATGGCATGGAGGAGATGGTTGGGGATGGAATCCAGTGGGCAGGTGGTAGGGTGGTTGGAACCAATGACCTTGGAAACATCATTTTCAGACAGAGGAGAAAAGGCAGTGGTGTAGAAATCTGGCTGTTGATGGCGGTAGTTTTCTTTACGAAGAACGATGCTAAATCATTAGCCGTTAACTCCGATGAAGGTGTGGGAGCAGGCGGACAGAGGAGAGCAGAGAAGGTTTTTAAGAGTGTGAGAGTCAGGAGAGTTGCTGATCTTCGAGTGGTTATAATCAGTTTTTGCAGAGGTGACGTCAACGGAGAAAGTAGAGAGAAGAGACTGGTAGAGACAGAGGTCAGTATGGTCTTTTGACTTGAGCCATTTTCTCTCAGCTGACTGGAGGCTGGTGCGATGCTCACGTGGTACATCCGATAAACAGGGGGCAGACAGGGATGCACGGGCTGGTCCAGATGTAGGAGGGCATAGGTTGTCCAAGCAGGATGTAAGCGTGGAACACAGAGTGTCTGTGGCACTGTTGGTATTCAAAAGAGAGAGCTCCTCAGAGGGGGAGAGTACAGACAAGACAGCAGAGGAAAAGCAGGAGGGAGGGAATCCTGATGAGATCCCTATAGAGAGTGCCAAAAGACTGTTTAGGTGTGAAAAGGGGCCGTCTGCAACACATTGAAGTTGTCTTGCAATCCTATGTGGAAAGAATTTAGTAATGCAAAACACTAAATTGAGTAAAATAAAATGCCACTGTTTACTTAAAGTATACTTACTGTATATTGTAAAACTAGTGATTAAATGTCATGGGGGATTATACTATTCAACAGAGACCCATTATAATGCATTTTGATCAACATGACATAAGCAATTGATAATGTAGGAATCTGCACAGAATTGTGTCATTTTCACTTGCATGGATGTACCAAAGCATTTGCAACTTGTTCAAAGAAATGAGAAAATGCTTGTTTGATGTGCACAAGTGACACAAGGATGTAAGGATTGAACAAGAAGTTTTGATAATTTCAAATCGGATCTGAGAAATGTACCAAATTGACTTAGAAAAAACTGTATTTAAAGTGGGTGGGGGTACTTTTGGGGCAGTTTTGTTTCACCCAAGTGTCCCATTTCCACCCCTCTCAAACTGATGCATGGATGCATATAGCCAGAAACAATTTGTTTGATGCATGCAAAGAAGCAACACCGTGTGTCTCAAGAAGCATTTATTCATGATTACGTAGACATGCTAAAATTTCAAGGCCACACACTACACATTACACAAAATTTACATTTAGTCATTTAGCAGACGTTTTTATCCAAAGCGACTTACAGACGAGGAAACATTGGAAGCAATTATAACAATATAGGCAACAAAATGCATAAGTTAATTAAATCCAGTCCATTAAAACCTAGCACAGTATACAAAGCTAAGAATAGTGAGGTAAGTAAAAAAATATTTTTTTAAGAAGACAGAAAAGAATTAGAGGTTAAAATCAGTCATCTACATTTTGACAGAAGATATGCATTTTCACACACTACACCTGTCTGTAGTGTTCCAGCAGTGTAAGGTTGAGAGTGGGTTTCTTCAGTAGCGGTGTGATGCAGGCCTCTTTGAACGCAGTGGGAAATGTCCCAGTGGTGAGCAAAGAGTTGATGATGTGGGTCAGACCAGGCACAACTGCATGGAGGAGATGGGTGGAGATGGAATCCAGTGGGCAGGTGGTAGGGTGGTAGGAACCAATGACCTTGGAAACATCATTTTCAGACAGAGGAGAAAAGGCGGTGGTGTAGAAATCTGGCTGTTGATGGCGGTAGTTTTCTTTACGAAGAACGATGCAAAATCATTAGCCGTTAACTCTGATGAAGGTGTGGGAGCAGGCGGACAGAGGAGAGCAGAGAAGGTTTTTAAGAGTGTGAGAGTCAGGAGAGTTGCTGATCTTCGAGTGGTTATAATCAGTTTTTGCAGAGGTGACGTCAACGGAGAAAGTAGAGAGAAGAGACTGGTAGAGAGAGAGGTCAGTATGGTCTTTTGACTTGGGCCATTTTCTCTCAGCTGACTGGAGGCTGGTGCGATGCTCATGTGGTACATCCGATAAACAGGGGGCAGACAGGGATGCACGGGCTGGTCCAGATGTAGGAGGGCATAGGTTGTCCAAGCAGGATGTAAGCGTGGAACACAGAGTGTCTGTGGCACTGTTGGTATTCAAAAGAGAGAGCTCCTCAGAGGGGGGGAGTGCAGACAAGACAGCAGAGGAAAAGCAGGAGGGAGGGAATCCTGATGAGATCCCTGTAGAGAGTGCTAAAAGACTGTTTAGGTGTGAAAAGGGGCCGTCTGCAACACATTGAAGTTGTCTTGCAATCCTATGTGGAAAGAATTTAGTAATGCAAAACACTAAATTGAGTAAAATAAAATGCCACTGTTTACTTAAAGTATACTTACTGTATATTGTAAAACTAGTGATTAAATGTCATGGGGGATTATACTATTCAACAGAGACCCATTATAATGCATTTTGATCAACATGACATAAGCAATTGATAATGTAGGAATCTGCACAGAATTGTGTCATATTCACTTGCATGGATGTACCAAAGCATTTGCAACTTGTTCAAAGAAATGAGAAAATGCTTGTTTGATGTGCACAAGTGACACAAGGATGTAAGGATTGAACAAGAAGTTTTGATAATTTCAAATCGGATCTGAGAAATGTACCAAATTGACTTAGAAAAACTGTATTTAAAGTGGGTGGGGGTACTTTTGGGGCAGTTTTGTTTCACCCAAGTGTCCCATTTCCACCCCTCTCAAACTGATGCATGGATGCATATAGCCAGAAACAATTTGTTTGATGCATGCAAAGAAGCAACACTGTGTGTCTCAAGAAGCATTTATTCATGATTACGTAGACATGCTAAAGTTTCAAGGCCACACACTACACATTACACAAAATTTACATTTAGTCATTTAGCAGACGTTTTTATCCAAAGCGACTTACAGACGAGGAAACATTGGAAGCAATTATAACAATATAGGCAACAAAATGCATAAGTTAATTAAATCCAGTCCATTAAAGCCTAGCACAGTATACAAAGCTAAGAATAGTGAGGTAAGTAAAAAAATATTTTTTTAAGAAGACAGAAAAGAATTAGAGGTTAAAATCAGTCATCTGCATTTTGACAGAAGATATGCATTTTCACACACTACACCTGTCTGTAGTGTTCCAGCAGTGTAAGGTTGAGAGTGGGTTTCTTCAGTAGCGGTGTGATGCAGGCCTCTTTGAACGCAGTGGGAAATGTCCCAGTGGTGAGCAAAGAGTTGATGATGTGGGTCAGACCAGGCACAACTGCTGGAGAGATGGCATGGAGGAGATGGGTGGGGATGGAATCCAGTGGGCAGGTGGTAGGGTGGTTGGAACCAATGACCTTGGTAACATCATTTTCAGACAGAGGAGAAAAGGCGGTGGTGTAGAAATCTGGCTGTTGATGGCGGTAGTTTTCTTTACGAAGAACGATGCAAAATCATTAGCCGTTAACTCCGATGAAGGTGTGGGAGCAGGCGGACAGAGGAGAGCAGAGAAGGTTTTTAAGAGTGTGAGAGTCAGGAGAGTTGCTGATCTTCGAGTGGTTATAATCAGTTTTTGCAGAGGTGACGTCAACGGAGAAAGTAGAGAGAAGAGAATGGTAGAGAGAGAGGTCAGTATGGTCTTTTGACTTGGGCCATTTTCTCTCAGCTGACTGGAGGCTGGTGCGATGCTCACGTGGTACATCAGATAAACAGGGGGCAGACAGGGATGCACGGGCTGGTCCAGATGTAGGAGGGCATAGGTTGTCCAAGCAGGATGTAAGCGTGGAACACAGAGTGTCTGTGGCACTGTTGGTATTCAAAAGAGAGAGCTCCTCAGAGGGGGGGAGTGCAGACAAGACAGCAGAGGAAAAGCAGGAGGGAGGGAATCCTGATGAGATCCCTATAGAGAGTGCCAAAAGACTGTTTAGGTGTGAAAAGGGGCCGTCTGCAACACATTGAAGTTGTCTTGCAATCCTATGTGGAAAGAATTTAGTAATGCAAAACACTAAATTGAGTAAAATAAAATGCCACTGTTTACTTAAAGTATACTTACTGTATATTGTAAAACTAGTGATTAAATGTCATGGGGGATTATACTATTCAACAGAGACCCATTATAATGCATTTTGATCAACATGACATAAGCAATTGATAATGTAGGAATCTGCACAGAATTGTGTCATATTCACTTGCATGGATGTACCAAAGCATTTGCAACTTGTTCAAAGAAATGAGAAAATGCTTGTTTGATGTGCACAAGTGACACAAGGATGTAAGGATTGAACAAGAAGTTTTGATAATTTCAAATCGGATCTGAGAAATGTACCAAATTGACTTAGAAAAACTGTATTTAAAGTGGGTGGGGGTACTTTTGGGGCAGTTTTGTTTCACCCAAGTGTCCCATTTCCACCCCTCTCAAACTGATGCATGGATGCATATAGCCAGAAACAATTTGTTTGATGCATGCAAAGAAGCAACACTGTGTGTCTCAAGAAGCATTTATTCATGATTACGTAGACATGCTAAAATTTCAAGGCCACACACTACACATTACACAAAATTTACATTTAGTCATTTAGCAGACGTTTTTATCCAAAGCGACTTACAGACGAGGAAACATTGGAAGCAATTATAACAATATAGGCAACAAAATGCATAAGTTAATTAAATCCAGTCCATTAAAGCCTAGCACAGTATACAAAGCTAAGAATAGTGAGGTAAGTAAAAAAATATTTTTTTAAGAAGACAGAAAAGAATTAGAGGTTAAAATCAGTCATCTGCATTTTGACAGAAGATATGCATTTTCACACACTACACCTGTCTGTAGTGTTCCAGCAGTGTAAGGTTGAGAGTGGGTTTCTTCAGTAGCGGTGTGATGCAGGCCTCTTTGAACGCAGTGGGAAATGTCCCAGTGGTGAGCAAAGAGTTGATGATGTGGGTCAGACCAGGCACAACTGCTGGAGAGATGGCATGGAGGAGATGGGTGGGGATGGAATCCAGTGGGCAGGTGGTAGGGTGGTTGGAACCAATGACCTTGGTAACATCATTTTCAGACAGAGGAGAAAAGGCGGTGGTGTAGAAATCTGGCTGTTGATGGCGGTAGTTTTCTTTACGAAGAACGATGCAAAATCATTAGCCGTTAACTCCGATGAAGGTGTGGGAGCAGGCGGACAGAGGAGAGCAGAGAAGGTTTTTAAGAGTGTGAGAGTCAGGAGAGTTGCTGATCTTCGAGTGGTTATAATCAGTTTTTGCAGAGGTGACGTCAACGGAGAAAGTAGAGAGAAGAGAATGGTAGAGAGAGAGGTCAGTATGGTCTTTTGACTTGGGCCATTTTCTCTCAGCTGACTGGAGGCTGGTGCGATGCTCACGTGGTACATCAGATAAACAGGGGGCAGACAGGGATGCACGGGCTGGTCCAGATGTAGGAGGGCATAGGTTGTCCAAGCAGGATGTAAGCGTGGAACACAGAGTGTCTGTGGCACTGTTGGTATTCAAAAGAGAGAGCTCCTCAGAGGGGGAGAGTGCAGACAAGACAGCAGAGGAAAAGCAGGAGGGAGGGAATCCTGATGAGATCCCTATAGAGAGTGCCAAAAGACTGTTTAGGTGTGAAAAGGGGCCGTCTGCAACACATTGAAGTTGTCTTGCAATCCTATGTGGAAAGAATTTAGTAATGCAAAACACTAAATTGAGTAAAATAAAATGCCACTGTTTACTTAAAGTATACTTACTGTATATTGTAAAACTAGTGATTAAATGTCATGGGGGATTATACTATTCAACAGAGACCCATTATAATGCATTTTGATCAACATGACATAAGCAATTGATAATGTAGGAATCTGCAGAGAATTGTGTCATATTCACTTGCATGGATGTACCAAAGCATTTGCAACTTGTTCAAAGAAATGAGAAAATGCTTGTTTGATGTGCACAAGTGACACAAGGATGTAAGGATTGAACAAGAAGTTTTGATAATTTCAAATCGGATCTGAGAAATGTACCAAATTGACTTAGAAAAAACTGTATTTAAAGTGGGTGGGGGTACTTTTGGGGCAGTTTTGTTTCACCCAAGTGTCCCATTTCCACCCCTCTCAAACTGATGCATGGATGCATATAGCCAGAAACAATTTGTTTGATGCATGCAAAGAAGCAACACTGTGTGTCTCAAGAAGCATTTATTCATGATTACGTAGACATGCTAAAATTTCAAGGCCACACACTACACATTACACAAAATTTACATTTAGTCATTTAGCAGACGTTTTTATCCAAAGCGACTTACAGACGAGGAAACATTGGAAGCAATTATAACAATATAGGCAACAAAATGCATAAGTTAATTAAATCCAGTCAAATAAAGCCTAGCACAGTATACAAAGCTAAGAATAGTGAGGTAAGTAAAAAAATATTTTTTTAAGAAGACAGAAAAGAATTAGAGGTTAAAATCAGTCATCTACATTTTGACAGAAGATATGCATTTTCACACACTACACCTGTCTGTAGTGTTCCAGCAGTGTAAGGTTGAGAGTGGGTTTCTTCAGTAGCGGTGTGATGCAGGCCTCTTTGAACGCAGTGGGAAATGTCCCAGTGGTGAGCAAAGAGTTGATGATGTGGGTCAGACCAGGCACAACTGCTGGAGAGATGGCATGGAGGAGATGGGTGGTGATGGAATCCAGTGGGCAGGTGGTAGGGTGGTTGGAACCAATGACCTTGGAAACATCATTTTCAGACAGAGGAGAAAAGGCGCGTGATGGTGGTGTAGAAATCTGGCTGTTGATGGCGGTAGTTTTCTTTACGAAGAACGATGCAAAATCATTAGCCGTTAACTCCGATAAAGGTGTGGGAGCAGGCGGACAGAGGAGAGCAGAGAAGGTTTTTAAGAGTGTGAGAGTCAGGAGAGAGGTCAGTATGGTCTTTTGACTTGGGCCATTTTCTCTCAGCTGACTGGAGGCTGGTGCGATGATCACGTGGTACATCCGATAACCAGGGGGCAGACAGGGATGCACGGGCTGGTCCAGATGTAGGAGGGCATAGGTTGTCCAAGCAGGATGTAAGCGTGGAACACAGAGTGTCTGTGGAACTGTTGGTATTCAAAAGAGAGAGCTCCTCAGAGGGGGGGGAGTGCAGACAAGACAGCAGAGGAAAAGCAGGAGGGAGGGAATCCTGATGAGATCCCTGTAGAGAGTGCCAAAAGACTGTTTAGGTGTGAAAAGGGGCCGTCTGCAACACATTGAAGTTGTCTTGCAATCCTATGTGGAAAGAATTTAGTAATGCAAAACACTAAATTGAGTAAAATAAAATGCCACTGTTTACTTAAAGTATACATACTGTATATTGTAAAACTAGTGCTTAAATGTAATGGGGGATTATACTATTCAACAGAGACCCATTATAATGCATTTTGATCAACATAACATAAGCAATTGATAATGTAGGAATCTGCACAGAATTGTGTCATATTCACTTGCATGGATGTACCAAAGCATTTGCAACTTGTTCAAAGAAATGAGAAAATGCTTGTTTGATGTGCACAAGTGACACAAGGATGTAAGGATTGAACAAGAAGTTTTAATAATTTCAAATCGGATCTGAGAAATGTACCAAATTGACTTAGAAAAAACTGTATTTAAAGTGGGTGGGGGTACTTTTGGGGCAGTTTTGTTTCACCCAAGTGTCCCATTTCCACCCCTCTCAAACTGATGCATGGATGCATATAGCCAGAAACAATTCGTTTGATGCATGCAAAGAAGCAACACTGTGTGTCTCAAGAAGCATTTATTAATGATTACGTAGACATGCTAAAATTTCAAGGTCACACACTACACATTACACAAAATTTACATTTAGTCATTTAGCAGACGTTTTTATCCAAAGCGACTTACAGACGAGGAAACATTGGAAGCAATTATAACAATATAGGCAACAAAATGCATAAGTTAATTAAATCCAGTCCATTAAAGCCTAGCACAGTATACAAAGCTAAGAATAGTGAGGTAACTAAAAAAAATTTTTTTAAGACAGAAAAGAATTAGAGGTTAAAATCGGTCATCTACATTTTGACGGAAGATATGCATTTTCACACACTACACCGGCTTGTAGTGTTCTAGCAGTGTAAGGTTGAGAGCGGGTTTCTTCAGTAGTGGTGTGATGCAGGCCTCTTTGAACGCAGTGGGAAATGTCCCAGTGGTGAGCAAAGAGTTGAAGATGTGGGTCAGACCAGGCACAACTGCTGGAGAGATGGCATGGAGGAGATGGGTGGGGATGGAATCCAGTGGGCAGCTGGTAGGGTGGTTGGAACCAATGACCTTGGAAACATCATTTTCAGACAGAGGAGAAAAGGCGGTGGTGTAGAAATCTGGCTGTTGATGGCGGTAGTTTTCTTTACGAAGAACGATGCAAAATCATTAGCCGTTAACTCCGATGAAGGTGTGGGAGCAGGCGGACAGAGGAGAGCAGAGAAGGTTTTTAAGAGTGTGAGAGTCAGGAGAGTTGCTGATCTTCGAGTGGTTATAATCAGTTTTTGCAGAGGTGACGTCAACGGAGAAAGTAGAGAGAAGAGACTGGTAGATAGAGAGGTCAGTATGGTCTTTTGACTTGGGCCTTTTTCTCTCAGCTGACTGGAGGCTGGTGCGATGCTCACGTGGTACATCCGATAACCAGGGGGCAGACAGGGATGCACGGGCTGGTCCAGATGTAGGAGGGCATAGGTTGTCCAAGCAGGATGTAAGCGTGGAACACAGAGTGTCTGTGGCACTGTTGGTATTCAAAAGAGAGAGCTCCTCAGAGGGGGGGAGTGCAGACAAGACAGCAGAGGGAAAGCTGGAGGGAGGGAATCCTGATGAGATCCCTGTAGAGCGTGCCAAAAGACTGTTTAGGTGTGAAAAGGGGCCGTCTGCGACACATTGAAGTTGTCTTGCAATCCTATGTGGAAAGAATTTAGTAATGCAAAACACTAAATTGAGTAAAATAAAATGCCACTGTTTACTTAAGTATACTTACTGTTTATTGTAAAACTAGTGATTAAATGTCATGGGGGATTATACTATTCAACAGAGACCCATTATAATGCATTTTGATCAACATGACTTAAGCAATTGATAATGTAGGAATCTGCACAGAATTGTGTCATATTCACTTGCATGGATGTACCAAAGCATTTGCAACTTGTTCAAAGAAATGAGAAAATGCTTGTTTGATGTGCAGAAGTGACACAAGGATGTAAGGATTGAACAAGAAGTTTTGATAATTTCAAATCGGATCTGAGAAATGTACCAAATTGACTTAGAAAAAACTGTATTTAAAGTCAGTGGGGGTACTTTTGGGGCAGTTTTGTTTCACCCAAGTGTCCCATTTCCACCCCTCTCAAACTGATGCATGGATGCATATAGCCAGAAACAATTTGTTTGATGCATGCAAAGAAGCAACACTGTGTGTCTCAAGAAGCATTTATTCATGATTACGTAGACATGCTAAAATTTCAAGGCCACACACTACACATTACACATGACATTACACATTTCATAAATTTACATTTAGTCATTTAGCAGACGTTTTTATCCAAAGCAACTTACAGACGAGGAAACATTGGAAGCAATTTTAACAATATAGGCAACAAAATGCATAAGTTAATTAAATCCAGTCCATTAAAGCCTAGCACAGTATACAAAGCTAAGAATAGTGAGGTAAGTAAAAAAAATATTTTTTTAAGAAGACAGAAAAGAATTAGAGGTTAAAATCAGTCATCTACATTTTGACAGAAGATATGCATTTTCACACACTACACCTGCCTGTAGTGTTCTAGCAGTGTAAGGTTGAGAGTGGGTTTCTTTAGTTGCGGTGTGATGCAGGCCTCTTTGAACGCAGTGGGAAATGTCCCAGTGGTGAGCAAAGAGTTGATGATGTGGGTCAGACCAGGCACAACTGCTGGAGAGATGGCATGGAGGAGATGGGTGGGGATGGAATCCAGTGGGCAGGTGGTAGGGTGGTTGGAACCAATGACCTTGGAAACATCATTTTCAGACAGAGGAGAAAAGGCGGTGGTGTAGAAATCTGGCTGTTGATGGCGGTAGTTTTCTTTACGAAGAACGATGCAAAATCATTAGCCGTTAACTCCGATGAAGGTGTTGGAGCAGGCGGACAGAGGAGAGAAGAGAAGGTTTTTAAGGGTGTGTGAGAGTCAGGAGAGAGGTCAGTATGGTCTTTTGACTTGGGCCATTTTCTCTCAGCTGACTGGAGGCTGGTGCGATGCTCACGTGGTACATCCGATAACCAGGGGGCAGACAGGGATGCACGGGCTGGTCCAGATGTAGGAGGGCATAGGTTGTCCAAGCAGGATGTAATCGTGGAACACAGAGTGTCTGTGGCACTGTTGGTATTCAAAAGAGAGAGCTCCTCAGAGGGGGGGAGTGCAGACAAGACAGCAGAGGAAAAGCAGGAGGGAGGGAATCCTGATGAGATCCCTGTAGAGAGTGCCAAAAGACTGTTTAGGTGTGAAAAGGGGCCTTCTGCAACACATTGAAGTTGTCTTGCAATCCTATGTTGAAAAAATTTAGTAATGCAAAACACTAAATTGAGTAAAATAAAATGCCACTGTTTACTAAAAGTATACTTACTGTATATTGTAAAACTAGTGCTTAAATGTCATGGGGGATTATACTATTCAACAGAGACCCATTATAATGCATTTTGATCAACATGATATAAGCAATTGATAATGTAGGAATCTGCACAGAATTGTGTCATATTCACTTGCATGGATGTACCAAAGCATTTGCAACTTGTTCAAAGAAATGAGAAAATGCTTGTTTGATGTGGTGAGCAAAGAGTTGATGATGTGGGTCAGACCAGGCACAACTGCTGGAGAGATGGCATGGAGGAGATGGGTGGGGATGGAATCCAGTGGGCAGGTGGTAGGGTGTTTGGAACCAAAGACATTGGAAACATCATTTCCAGACTGAGGAGAAAAGGCGGGTGATGGTGGTGTAGAAATCTGGCTGTTGATGGCGGTAGTTTTCTTTACGAAGAACGATGCAAAATCATTAGCCGTTAACTCCGATGAAGGTGTGGTAGCAGGCGGACAGAGGAGAGCAGAGAAGGTTTTTAAGAGTGTGTGAGAGTCAGGAGAGAGGTCAGTTTGGTCTCTTGACTTGTGCCATTTTCTCTCAGCTGACTGGAGGCTGGTGCGATGCTCACGTGGTACATCCGATAACCAGGGGGCAGACAGGGATGAACGGGCTGGTCCAGATGTAGGAGGCCATAGGTTGTCCAAGCAGGATGTAAGCGTGGAACACAGAGTGTCTGTGGCACTGTTGGTATTCAAAAGAGAGAGCTCCTCAGAGGGGGGAGTGCAGACAAGATAGCAGAGGAAAAGCAGGAGGGAGGGAATCCTGATGAGATCCCTGTAGAGAGTGCCAAAAGACTGTTTAGGTGTGAAAAGGGGCCGTCTGCAACACATTGAAGTTGACTTGCAATCCTATGTGGAAAGAATTTAGTAATGCAAAACACTAAATTGAGTAAAATAAAATGCCACTGTTTATTTAAAGTATACTTACTGTATATTGTAAAACTAGTGCTTAAATGTCATGGGGGATTATACTATTCAACAGAGACCCATTATAATGCATTTTGATCAACATGACATAAGCAATTGATAATGTAGGAATCTGCACAGAATTGTGTCATATTCACTTGCATGGATGTACCAAAGCATTTGAAACTTGTTCAAAGAAATGAGAAAATGCTTGTTTGATGTGCACAAGTGATACAAGGATGTAAGGATTGAACAAGAAGTTTTGAGAATTTCAAATCGGATCTGAGAAATGTACCGAATTGACTTAGAAAAAACTGTATTTAAAGTGGGTGGGGGTACTTTTGGGGCAGTTTTGTTTCACCCAAGTGTCCCATTTCCACCCCTCTCAAACTGTTGCATGGATGCATATAGCCAGAAACAATTCGTTTGATGCATGCAAAGAAGCAACACTGTGTGTCTCAAGAAGCATTTATTCATAATTACGTAGACATGCTAAAATTTCAAGGCCACACACTACACATTACACAAAATTTACATTTAGTCATTTAGCAGACGTTTTTATCCAAAGCGACTTACAGACGAGGAAACATTGGAAGCAATTATAACAATATAGGCAACAAAATGCATAAGTTAATTAAATCCAGTCCATTAAAGCCTAGCACAGTATACAAAGCTAAGAATAGTGAGGTAAGTAAAAAAAAATATTTTTTTTAAGAAGACAGAAAAGAATTAGAGGTTAAAATCAGTCATCTACATTTTGACAGAAGATATGCATTTTCACACACTACACCTGCCTGTAGTGTTCTAGCAGTGTAAGGTTGAGAGTGGGTTTCTTCAGTAGCGGTGTGATGCAGGCCTCTTTGAACGCAGTGGGAAATGTCCCAGTGGTGAGCAAAGAGTTGATGATGTGGGTCAGACCAGGCACAACTGCTGGAGAGATGGCATGGAGGAGATGGGTGGGGATGGAATCCAGTGGGCAGGTGGTAGGGTGGTTGGAACCAATGACCTTGGAAACATCATTTTCAGACAGAGGAGAAAAGGCGGGTGATGGTGGTGTAGAAATCTGGCTGTTGATGGCGTTAGTTTTCTTTACGAAGAACAATGCAAAATCATTAGCCGTTAACTCCGATGAAGGTGTGGGAGCAGGCGGACAGAGGAGAGCAGAGAAGGTTTTTAAGAGTGTGTGAGAGTCAGGAGAGAGGTCAGTATGGTCTTTTGACATGGGCCATTTTCTCTCAGCTGACTGGAGGCTGGTGCGATGCTCACGTGGTACATCCGATAACCAGGGGGCAGACAGGGATGCACGGGCTGGTCCAGATGTAGGAGGGCACAGGTTGTCCAAGCAGGATGTAAGCGTGGAACACAGAGTGTCTGTGGCACTGTTGATATTCAAAAGAGAGAGCTCCTCAGAGGGGGGGAGTGAAGACAAGACAGCAGAGGAAAAGCAGGAGGGAGGGAATCCTGATGAGATCCCTGTAGAGAGTGCCAAAAGACTGTTTAGGTGTGAAAAGGGGCCGTCTGCAACACATTGAAGTTGTCTTGCAATGCTATGTGGAAAGAATTTAGTAATGCAAAACACTAAATTGAGTAAAATAAAATGCCACTGTTTACTTAAAGTATACTTACTGTATATTGTAAAACTAGTGCTTAAATGTAATGGGGGATTATACTATTCAACAGAGACCCATTATAATGCATTTTGATCAACATGACATAAGCAATTGATAATGTAGGAATCTGCACAGAATTTTGTCATATTCACTTGCATGGATGTACCAAAGCATTTGCAACTTGTTCAAAGAAATTAGAAAATGCTTGTTTGATGTGGTGAGCAAAGAGTTGATGATGTGGGTCAGACCAGGCACAACTGCTGGAGAGATGGCATGGAGGAGATGGGTGGGGATGGAATCCAGTGGGCAGGTGGTAGGGTGGTTGGAACCAATGACCTTGGAAACATCATTTTCAGACAGAGGAGAAAAGGCGGGTGATGGTGGTGTAGAAATCTGGCTGTTGATGGCGTTAGTTTTCTTTACGAAGAACAATGCAAAATCATTAGCCGTTAACTCCGATGAAGGTGTGGGAGCAGGCGGACAGAGGAGAGCAGAGAAGGTTTTTAAGAGTGTGTGAGAGTCAGGAGAGAGGTCAGTATGGTCTTTTGACATGGGCCATTTTCTCTCAGCTGACTGGAGGCTGGTGCGATGCTCACGTGGTACATCCGATAACCAGGGGGCAGACAGGGATGCACGGGCTGGTCCAGATGTAGGAGGGCACAGGTTGTCCAAGCAGGATGTAAGCGTGGAACACAGAGTGTCTGTGGCACTGTTGATATTCAAAAGAGAGAGCTCCTCAGAGGGGGGGAGTGAAGACAAGACAGCAGAGGAAAAGCAGGAGGGAGGGAATCCTGATGAGATCCCTGTAGAGAGTGCCAAAAGACTGTTTAGGTGTGAAAAGGGGCCGTCTGCAACACATTGAAGTTGTCTTGCAATGCTATGTGGAAAGAATTTAGTAATGCAAAACACTAAATTGAGTAAAATAAAATGCCACTGTTTACTTAAAGTATACTTACTGTATATTGTAAAACTAGTGCTTAAATGTAATGGCGGATTATACTATTCAACAGAGACCCATTATAATGCATTTTGATCAACATGACATAAGCAATTGATAATGTAGGAATCTGCACAGAATTTTGTCATATTCACTTGCATGGATGTACCAAAGCATTTGCAACTTGTTCAAAGAAATTAGAAAATGCTTGTTTGATGTGGTGAGCAAAGAGTTGATGATGTGGGTCAGACCAGGCACAACTGCTGGAGAGATGGCATGGAGGAGATGGGTGGGGATGGAATCCAGTGGGCAGGTGGTAGGGTGGTTGGAACCAATGACCTTGGAAACATCATTTTCAGACAGAGGAGAAAAGGCGGGTGATGGTGGTGTAGAAATCTGGCTGTTGATGGCGGTAGTTTTCTTTACGAAGAACGATGCAAAATCATTAGCCGTTAACTCCCATGAAGGTGTGGGAGCAGGCGGACAGAGGAGAGCAGAGAAGGTTTTTAAGAGTGTGTGAGAGTCAGGAGAGAGGTCAGTATGGTCTTTTGACTTGGGCCACTTTCTCTCAGCTGACTGGAGGCTTGTGCGATGCTCACGTGGTACATCCGATAACCAGGGGGCAGACAGGGATGCACGGGCTGGTCCAGATGTAGGAGGGCATAGGTTGTCCAAGCAGGATGTAAGCGTGGAACACAGAGTGTCTGTGGCACTGTTGGTATTCAAAAGAGAGAGCTCCTCAGAGGGGGGGAGTGCAGACAAGATAGCAGAGGAAAAGCAGGAGGGAGGGAATCCTGATGAGATCCCTGTAGAGAGTGCCAAAAGACTGTTTAGGTGTGAAAAGGGGCCGTCTGCAACACATTGAAGTTGACTTGCAATCCTATGTGGAAAGAATTTAGTAATGCAAAACACTAAATTGAGTAAAATAAAATGCCACTGTTTATTTAAAGTATACTTACTGTATATTGTAAAACTAGTGCTTAAATGTCATGGGGGATTATACTATTCAACAGAGACCCATTATAATGCATTTTGATCAACATGACATAAGCAATTGATAATGTAGGAATCTGCACAGAATTGTGTCATATTCGCTTGCATGGATGTACCAAAGCATTTGCAACTTGTTCAAAGAAATGAGAAAATGCTTGTTTGATGTGGTGAGCAAAGAGTTGATGATGTGGGTCAGACCAGGCACAACTGCTGGAGAGATGGCATGGAGGAGATGGGTGGGGATGGAATCCAGTGGGCAGGTAGTAGGGTGTTTGGAACCAAAGACCTTGGAAACATCATTTCCAGACAGAGGAGAAAAGGCGGGTGATGGTGGTGTAGAAATCTGGCTGTTGATGGCGGTAGTTTTCTTTACAAAGAACGATGCAAAATCATTAGCCGTTAACTCAGATGAAGGTGTGGTAGCAGGCGGACAGAGGAGAGCAGAGAAGGTTTTTAAGAGTGTGTGAGAGTCAGGAGAGAGGTCAGTATGGTCTTTTGACATGGGCCATTTTCTCTCAGCTGACTGGAGGCTGGTGCGATGCTCACGTGGTACATCCGATAACCAGGGGGCAGACAGGGATGCACGGGCTGGTCCAGATGTAGGAGGGCATAGGTTGTCCAAGCAGGATGTAAGCGTGGAACACAGAGTGTCTGTGGCACTGTTGGTATTCAAAAGAGAGAGCTCCTCAGAGGGGGGGAGTGCAGACAAGACAGCAGAGGAAAAGCAGGAGGGAGGGAATCCTGATGAGATCCCTGTAGAGAGTGCCAAAAGACTGTTTAGGTGTGAAAAGGGGCCGTCTGCAACACATTGAAGTTGTCTTGCAATCCTATGTGGAAAGAATTTAGTAATGCAAAACACTAAATTGAGTAAAATAAAATGCCACTGTTTACTTAAAGTATACTTACTGTATATTGTAAAACTAGTGCTTAAATGTCATGGGGGATTATACTATTCAACAGAGACCCATTATAATGCATTTTGATCAACATGACATAAGCAATTGATAATGTAGGAATCTGCAGAGAATTGTGTCATATTCACTTGCATGGATGTACCAAAGCATTTGCAACTTGTTCAAAGAAATGAGAAAATGTTTGTTTGATGTGCACAAGTGACACAAGGATGTAAGGATTGAACAAGAAGTTTTGATAATTTCAAATCGGATCTGAGAAATGTACCAAATTGACTTAGAAAAAACTGTATTTAAAGTGGGTGGGGGTACTTTTGGGGCAGTTTTGTTTCACCCAAGTGTCCCATTTCCACCCCTCTCAAACTGATGCATGGATGCATATAGCCAGAAACAATTTGTTTGATGCATGCAAAGAAGCAACACTGTGTGTCTCAAGAAGCATTTATTCATGATTACGTAGACATGCTAAAATTTCAAGGCCACACACTACACATTACACAAAATTTACATTTAGTCATTTAGCAGACGTTTTTATCCAAAGCGACTTACAGACGAGGAAACATTGGAAGCAATTATAACAATATAGGCAACAAAATGCATAAGTTAATTAAATCCAGTCCATTAAAGCCTAGCACAGTATACAAAGCTAAGAATAGTGAGGTAAGTAAAAAAAATATTTTTTTAAGAAGACAGAAAAGAATTAGAGGTTAAAATCAGTCATCTACATTTTGACAGAAGATATGCATTTTCACACACTACACCTGCCTGTAGTGTTCTAGCAGTGTAAGGTTGAGAGTGGGTTTCTTCAGTAGCGGTGTGATGCAGGCCTCTTTGAACGCAGTGGGAAATGTCCCAGTGGTGAGCAAAGAGTTGATGATGTGGGTCAGACCAGGCACAACTGCTGGAGAGATGGCATGGAGGAGATGGGTGGGGATGGAATCCAGTGGGCAGGTGGTAGGGTGGTTGGAACCAAAGACCTTGGAAACATCATTTTCAGACAGAGGAGAAAAGGCGGGTGATGGTGGTGTAGAAATCTGGCTGTTGATGGCGGTAGTTTTCTTTACGAAGAACGATGCAAAATCATTAGCCGTTAACTCCGATGAAGGTGTTGGAGCAGGCGGACAGAGGAGAGAAGAGAAGGTTTTTAAGAGTGTGTGAGAGTCAGGAGAGAGATCAGTATGGTCTTTTGACTTGGGCCATTTTCTCTCAGCTGACTGGAGGCTGGTGCGATGCTCACGTGGTAAATCCGATAACCAGGGGGCAGACAGGAATGCACGGGCTGGTCCAGATGTAGGAGGGCATAGGTTGTCCAAGCAGGATGTAAGCGTGGAACACAGAGTGTCTGTGGCACTGTTGGTATTCAAAAGAGAGAGCTCCTCAGAGGGGGGGAGTGCAGACAAGACAGCAGAGGAAAAGCAGGAGGGAGGGAATCCTGATGAGATCCCTGTAGAGAGTGCCAAAAGACTGTTTAGGTGTGAAAAGGGGCCGTCTGCAACACATTGAAGTTGTCTTGCAATCCCATGTTGAAAAAATTTAGTAATGCAAAACACTAAATTGAGTAAAATAAAATGCCACTGTTTACTTAAAGTATACTTACTGTATATTGTAAAACTAGTGCTTAAATGTAATGGGGAATTATACTATTCAACAGAGACCCATTATAATGCATTTTGATCAACATGACATAAGCAATTGATAATGTAGGAATCTGCAGAGAATTGTGTCATATTCACTTGCATGGATGTACCAAAGCATTTGCAACTTGTTCAAAGAAATGAGAAAATGCTTGTTTGATGTGCACAAGTGACACAAGGATGTAAGGATTGAACAAGAAGTTTTGATAATTTCAAATCGGATCTGAGAAATGTACCAAATTGACTTAGAAAAAACTGTATTTAAAGTGGGTGGGGGTACTTTTGGGGCAGTTTTGTTTCACCCAAGTGTCCCATTTCCACCCCTCTCAAACTGATGCATGGATGCATATAGCCAGAAACAATTTGTTTGATGCATGCAAAGAAGCAACACTGTGTGTCTCAAGAAGCATTTATTCATGATTACGTAGACATGCTAAAATTTCAAGGCCACACACTACACATTACACAAAATTTACATTTAGTCATTTAGCAGACGTTTTTATCCAAAGCGACTTACAGACGAGGAAACATTGGAAGCAATTATAGCAATATAGGCAACAAAATGCATAAGTTAATTAAATCCAGTCCATTAAAGCCTAGCACAGTAGACAAAGCTAAGAATAGTGAGGTAAGTAAAAAAATATTTTTTTTAGAAGACAGAAAAGAATTAGAGGTTAAAATCAGTCATCTATATTTTGACATAAGATATTCATTTTCACACACTACACCTACCTGTAGTGTTCTAGCAGTGTAAGGTTGAGAGCGGGTTTCTTCAGTAGCGGTGTGATGCAGGCCTCTTTGAACGTAGTGGGAAATGTCCCAGTGGTGAGCAAAGAGTTGATGATGTGGGTCAGACCAGGCACAACTGCTGGAGAGATGGCATGGAGGAGATGGGTGGGGATGGAATCCAGTGGACAGGTGGTAGGGTGGTCGGAACCAATGACCTTGGAAACATCATTTTCAGACAGAGGAGAAAAGGCGGGTGATGGTGGTGTAGAAATCTGGCTGTTGATGGCGGTTGTTTTCTTTACGAAGAACGATGCAAAATCATTAGCCGTTAACTCCGATGAAGGTGTGGGAGCAGGCGGACAGAGGAGAGCAGAGAAGGTTTTTAAGAGTGTGTGAGAGTCAGGAGAGAGGTCAGTATGGTCTTTTGACTTGGGCCATTTTCTCTCAGCTGACTGGAGGCTGGTGCGATGCTCACGTGGTACATCCGATAACCAGGGGGCAGACAGGGATGCACGGGCTGGTCCAGATGTAGGAGGACATAGGTTGTCCAAGCAGGATGTAAGCGTGGAACACAGAGTGTCTGTGGCACTGTTGGTATTCAAAAGAGAGAGCTCCTCAGAGGGGGGGAGTGCAGACAAGACAGCAGAGGAAAAGCAGGAGGGAGGGAATCCTGATGAGATCCCTGTAGAGAGTGCCAAAAGACTGTTTAGGTGTGAAAAGGGGCCGTCTGCAACACATTGAAGTTGTCTTGCAATCCTATGTGGAAAGAATTTAGTAATGCAAAACACTAAATTGAGTAAAATAAAATGCCACTGTTTACTTAAAGTATACTTACTGTATATTGTAAAACTAGTGCTTAAATGCATGGGGGATTATACTATTCAACAGAGACCCATTATAATGCATTTTGATCAACATGACATAAGCAATTGATAATGTAGGAATCTGCACAGAATTGTGTCATATTCACTTGCATGGATGTACCAAAGCATTTGCAACTTGTTCAAAGAAATGAGAAAATGCTTGTTTGATGTGCACTAGTGACACAAGGATGTAAGGATTGAACAAAACGTTTTGAGAATTTCAAATTGGATCTGTGAAATGTACCAAATTGACTTAGAAAAAACTGTATTTAAAGTGGGTGGGGGTACTTTTGGGGGCAGTTTTGTTTCACCCAAGTGTCCCATTTCCACCCCTCTCAAACTGATGCATGGATGCATATAGCCAGAAACAATTTGTTTGATGCATGCAAAGAAGCAACACTGTGTGTCTCAAGAAGCATTTATTCATGATTACGTAGACATGCTAAAATTTCAAGGCCACACACTACACATTACACATGACATTACACATTTCATAAAATTTACATTTAGTCATTTAGCAGATGTTTTTATCCAAAGCGACCTACAGACGAGGAAACATTGGAAGCAATTATAACAATATAGGCAACAAAATGCATAAGTTAATTAAATCCAGTCCATTAAAGCCTAGCACAGTATACAAAGCTAAGAATAGTGAGGTAAGTAAAAAAATATTTTTTTAAGAAGACAGAAAAGAATTAGAGGTTAAAATCACTTATCTACATTTTGACAGAAGATATGCATTTTCACACACTACACCTGCCTGTAGTGTTCTAGCAGTGTAAGGTTGAGAGTGGGTTTCTTCAGTAGCGGTGTGATGCAGGCCTCTTTGAACGCAGTGGGAAATGTCCCAGTGGTGAGCAAAGAGTTGATGATGTGGGTCAGACCAGGCACAACTGCTGGAGAGATGGCATGGAGGAGATGGGTGGGGATGGAATCCAGTGGGCAGGTGGTAGGGTGGTTGGAACCAATGACCTTGGAAACATCATTTTCAGACAGAGGAGAAAAGGCGGGTGATGGTGGTGTAGAAATCTGGCTGTTGATGGCGGTAGTTTTCTTTACGAAGAACGATGCAAAATCATTAGCCGTTATCTCCGATGAAGGTGTGGGAGCAGGCGGACAGAGGAGAGCAGAGAAGGTTTTTAAGAGTGTGTGAGAGTCAGGAGAGAGGTCAGTATGGTCTTTTGACTTGGGCCATTTTCTCTCAGCTGACTGGAGGCTGGTGCGATGCTCACGTGGTACATCCGATAACCAGGGCGCAGACAGGGATGCACGGGCTGGTCCAGAAGTAGGAGGGCATAGGTTGTCCAAGCAGGATGTAAGCGTGGAACACAGAGTGTATGTGGCACTGTTGGTATTCAAAAGAGAGAGCTCCTCAGAGGGGGGGAGTGCAGACAAGACAGCAGAGGAAAAGCAGGAGGGAGGGAATCCTGATGAGATCCCTGTAGAGAGTGTCAAAAGACTGTTTAGGTGTGAAAAGGGGCCGTCTGCAACACATTGAAGTTGTCTTGCAATCCTATGTTGAAAAAATTTAGTAATGCAAAACACTAAATTGAGTAAAATAAAATGCCACTGTTTACTTAAAGTATACTTACTGTATATTGTAAAACTAGTGCTTAAATGTAATGGGGGATTATACTATTCAACAGAGACCCATTATAATGCATTTTGATCAACATGACATAAGCAATTGATAATATAGGAATCTGCACAGAATTGTGTCATATTCACTTTCATGGATGTACCAAAGCATTTGCAACTTGTTCAAAGAAATGAGAAAATGCTTGTTTGATGTGCACAAGTGACACAAGGATGTAAGGTTTGAACAAGAAGTTTTGATAATTTCAAATCGGATCTGAGAAATGTACCAAATTGACTTAGAAAAAACTGTATTTAAAGTGGGTGGGGGTACTTTTGGGGCAGTTTTGTTTCACCCAAGTGTCCCATTTCCACCCCTCTCAAACTGATGCATGGATGCATATAGCCAGAAACAATTTGTTTGATGCATGCAAAGAAGCAACACTGTGTGTCTCAAGAAGCATTTATTCATGATTACGTAGACATGCTAAAATTTCAAGGCCACACACTACACATTACACATGACATTACACATTTCATTAAATTTACATTTAGTCATTTAGCAGACGTTATTATCCAAAGCGACTTACAGACGAGGAAACATTGGAAGCATTTATAACAATATAGGCAACAAAATGCATAAGTTAATTAAATCAAGTCCATTAAAGCCTAGCACAGTATACAAAGCTAAGAATAGTGAGGTAAGTAAAAAAATATTTATTTAAGAAGACAGAAAAGAATTAGAGGTTAAAATCAGTCATCTACATTTTGACAGAAGATATGCATTTTCACACACTACACCTGCCTGTAGTGTTCTAGCAGTGTAAGGTTGAGCGTGGGTTTCTTCAGTAGCGGTGTGATGCAGGCCTCTTTGAACGCAGTAGGAAATGTCCCAGTGGTGCGCAAAGAGTTGATGATGTGGGTCAGACCAGGCACAACTGCTGGAGAGATGGCGTGGAGTAGATGGGTGGGGATGGGATCCAGTGGGCAGGTTGTAGTGTGGTTGGAACCAAGACCTTGGAAACATCATTTTCAGACAGAGGAGAAAAGGCGCGTGATGGTGGTGTAGAAATCTGGCTGTTGATGGCGGTAGTTTTCTTTACGAAGAACGATGCAAAATCATTAGCCGTTAACCCCGATGAAGGTGTGGGAGCAGGCGGACAGAGGAGAGCAGAGAAGGTTTTTAAGAGTGTGTGAGAGTAAGGAGAGAGGTCAGTATGGTCTTTTGACTAGAGCCATTTTCTCTCAGCTGACTGGAGGCTGGTGCGATGCTCACGTGGTACATCCGATAACCAGGGGGCAGACAGGGATGCACGGGCTGGTCCAGAAGTAGGAGGGCATAGGTTGTCCAAGCAGGATGTAAGCGTGGAACACAGAGTGTCTGTGGCACTGTTGGTATTCAAAAGAGAGAGCTCCTCAGAGGGGGGGAGTGCAGACAAGACAGCAGAGGAAAAGCAGGAGGGAGGGATTCCTGATGAGATCCCTGTAGAGAGTGCCAAAAGACTGTTTAGGTGTGAAAAGGGGCCGTCTGCAACACATTGAAGTCGTCTTGCAATCCTATGTTGAAAAAATTTAGTAATGCAAAACACTAAATTGAGTAAAATAAAATGCCACTGTTTACTTAAAGTATACTTACTGTATATTGTAAAACTAGTGCTTAAAAGTAATGGGGGATTATACTATTCAACAGAGACCCATTATAATGCATTTTGATCAACATGACATAAGCAATTGATAATGTAGGAATCTGCACAGAATTGTGTCATATTCACTTGCATGGATGTACCAAAGCATTTGCAACTTGTTCAAAGAAATGAGAAAATGCTTGTTTGATGTGCACAAATGACACAAGGATGTAAGGGTTGAACAAGAAGTTTTGAGAATTTCAAATAGGATCTTAGAAATGTACCAAATTGACTTAGAAAAAACTGTATTTAAAGTGGGTGGGGGTACTTTTGGGGCAGTTTTGTTTCACCCAAGTGTCCCATTTCCACCCCTCTCAAACTGATGCATGGATGCATATAGCCAGAAACAATTTGTTTGATGCATGCAAAGAAGCAACACTGTGTGTCTCAGGAAGCATTTATTCATGATTACGTAGACATGCTAAAATTTCAAGGCCACACACTACACATTACACAAAATTTAAATTTAGTCATTTAGCAGACGTTTTTATCCAAAGCGACTTACAGACGAGGAAACATTGGAAGCAATTATAGCAATATAGGCAACAAAATGCATAAGTTAATTAATTCCAGTCCACTAAAGCCTAACACAGGAGACAAAGCTAAGAATAGTGAGGTAAGTAAAAAAATATTTTTTTAAGAAGACAGAAAAGAATTAGAGGTTAAAATCAGTCATCTACATTATGACGGAAGATATGCTTTTTCACACACTACACCGGCCTGTAATGTTCTAGCAGTCTAAGGTTGAGAGTGGGTTTCTTCAGTAGCGGTGTGATGCAGGCCTTTTTGAAAGCAGTGGGAAATGTCCCAGTGGTGAGCAAAGAGTTGATGATGTGGGTCAGACCAGGCACAACTGCTGGAGAGATGGCATGGAGGAGATGGGTGGGGATGGAATCCAGTGGGCAGGTGGTAGGGTGGTTGGAACCAATGACCTTGGAAACATCATTTTCAGACAGAGGAGAAAAGGCGGGTGATGGTGGTGTAGAAATCTGGCTGTTGGTGGCGGTAGTTTTCTTTACGAAGAACGTTGCAAAATCATTAGCCGTTAACTCCGATGAAGGTGTGGGAGCAGGCGGACAGAGGAGAGCAGAGAAGGTTTTTAAGAGTGTGTGAGAGTCGTGAGAGAGGTCAGTATGGTCTTTTGACTTGGGCCACTTTCTCTCAGCTGACTGGAGGCTGGTGCGATGCTCACGTGGTACATCCGATAACCAGGGGGCAGACAGGGATGCACGGGCTGGTCCAGATGTAGGAGGGCATAGGTTGTCCAAGCAGGATGTAAGCGTGGAACACAGAGTGTCTGTGGCACTGTTGGTATTCAAAAGAGAGAGCTCCTCAGAGGGGGGGAGTGCAGACAAGATAGCAGAGGAAAAGCAGGAGGGAGGGAATCCTGATGAGATCCCTGTAGAGAGTGCCAAAAGACTGTTTAGGTTTGAAAAGGGGCCGTCTGCAACACATTGAAGTTGTCTTGCAATCCTATGTGGAAAGAATTTAGTAATGCAAAACACTAAATTGAGTAAAATAAAATGCCACTGTTTACTTAAAGTATACTTACTGTATATTGTAAAACTAGTGCTTAAATGTAATGGGGGATTATACTATTCAACAGAGACCCATTATAATGCATTTTGGTCAACATGACATAAGCAATTGATAATGTAGGAATCTGCACAGAATTGTGTCATATTCACTTGCATGGATGTACCAAAGCATTTGCAACTTGTTCAAAGAAATGAGAAAACGCTTGTTTGATGTGCACAAGTGATACAAGGATGTAAGGATTGAACAAGAAGTTTTGAGAATTTCAAATCGGATCTGAGAAATGTACCGAATTGACTTAGAAAAAACTGTATTTAAAGTGGGTGGGGGTACTTTTGGGGCAGTTTTGTTTCACCCAAGTGTCCCATTTCCACCCCTCTCAAACTGATGCATGGATGCATATAGCCAGAAACAATTCGTTTGATGCATGCAAAGAAGCAACACTGTGTGTCTCAAGAAGCATTTATTCATGATTACGTAGACATGCTAAAATTTCAAGGCCACACACTACACATTACACAAAATTTACATTTAGTCATTTAGCAGACGTTTTTATCCAAAGCGACTTACAGACGAGGAAACATTGGAAGCAATTATAGCAATATAGGCAACAAAATGCATAAGTTAAATAAATCCAGTCCATTAAAGCCTAGCACAGTATACAAAGCTAAGAATAGTGAGGTAAGTAAAAAAATATTTTTTTAAGAAGACAGAAAAGAATTAGAGGTTAAAATCGGTCATCTACATTATGACAGAAGATATGCATTTTCACACACTACACCGGCCTGTAATGTTCTAGCAGTCTAAGGTTGAGAGTGGGTTTCTTCAGTAGCGGTGTGATGCAGGCCTCTTTGAACGCAGTGGGAAATGTCCCAGTGATGAGCAAAGAGTTGATGATGTGGGTCAGACCAGGCACAACTGCTGGAGAGATGGCATGGAGGAGATGGGTGGGGATGGAATCCAGTGGGCAGGTGGTAGGGTGGTTGGAACCAATGACCTTGGAAACATCATTTTCAGACAGAGGAGAAAAGGCGGTGGTGTAGAAATCTGGCTGTTGATGGCGGTAGTTTTCTTTACGACGAACGATGCAAAATCATTAGCCGTTAACTCCGATGAAGGTGTGGGAGCAGGCGGACAGAGGAGAGCAGAGAAGGTTTTTAAGAGTGTGAGAGTCAGGAGAGTTGCTGATCTTCGAGTGGTTATAATCAGTTTTTGCAGAGGTGACGTCAACGGAGAAAGTAGAGAGAAGAGACTGGTAGAGAGAGAGGTCAGTATGGTCTTTTGACTTGGGCCATTTTCTCTCAGCTTACTGGAGGCTGGTGCGATGCTCACGTGGTACATCCGATAAACAGGGGGCAGACAGGGATGCACGGGCTGGTCCAGATGTAGGAGGGCATAGGTTGTCCAAGCAGGATGTAAGCGTGGAACACAGAGTGTCTGTGGCACTGTTGGTATTCAAAAGAGAGAGCTCCTCAGAGGGGGGGAGTGCAGACAAGACAGCAGAGGAAAAGCAGGAGGGAGGGAATCCTGATGAGATCCCTGTAGAGAGTGCCAAAAGACTGTTTAGGTGTGAAAAGGGGCCGTCTGCAACACATTGAAGTTGTCTTGCAATCCTATGTGGAAAGAATTTAGTAATGCAAAACACTAAATTGAGTAAAATAAAATGCCACTGTTTACTTAAAGTATACTTACTGTATATTGTAAAACTAGTGATTAAATGTCATGGGGGATTATACTATTCAACAGAGACCCATTATAATGCATTTTGATCAACATGACATAAGCAGTTGATAATGTAGGAATCTGCAGAGAATTGTGTCATATTCACTTGGATGGATGTACCAAAGCATTTGCAACTTGTTCAAAGAAATGAGAAAATGCTTGTTTGATGTGCACAAGTGACACAAGGATGTAAGGATTGAACAAGAAGTTTTGATAATTTCAAATCGGATCTGAGAAAATTACCAAATTGACTTAGAAAAAACTGTATTTAAAGTGGGTGGGGGTACTTTTGGGGCAGTTTTTTTTTCACCCAAGTGTCCCATTTCCACCCCTCTCAAACTGATGCATGGATGCATATAGCCAGAAACAATTTGTTTGATGCATGCAAAGAAGCAACACTGTGTGTCTCAAGAAGCATTTATTCATGATTACGTAGACATGCTAAAATTTCAAGGCCACACACTACACATTACACAAAATTTACATTTAGTCATTTAGCAGACGTTTTTATCCAAAGCGACTTACAGACGAGGAAACATTGGAAGCATTTATAACAATATAGGCAACAAAATGCATAAGTTAATTAAATCCAGTCCATTAAAGCCTAGCACAGTAGACAAAGCTAAGAATAGTGAGGTAAGTAAAACAATTATTTTTTTAAGAAGACAGAAAAGAATTAGAGGTTAAAATCAGTCATCTACATTTTGACAGAAGATATGCATTTTCACACACTACACCTGCCTGTAGTGTTCTAGCAGTGTAAGGTTGAGCGTGGGTTTCTTCAGTAGCGGTGTGATGCAGGCCTCTTTGAACGCAGTAGGAAATGTCCCAGTGGTGCGCAAAGAGTTGATGATGTGGGTCAGACCAGGCACAACTGCTGGAGAGATGGCGTGGAGTAGATGGGTGGGGATGGGATCCAGTGGGCAGGTGGTAGGGTGGTTGGAACCAAAGACCTTGGAAACATCATTTTCAGACAGAGGAGAAAAGGCGGGTGATGGTGGTGTAGAAATCTGGCTGTTGATGGCGGTAGTTTTCTTTACGAAGAACGATGCAAAATCATTAGCCGTTAACTCCGATGAAGGTGTTGGAGCAGGCGGACAGAGGAGAGAAGAGAAGGTTTTTAAGAGTGTGTGAGAGTCAGGAGAGAGATCAGTATGGTCTTTTGACTTGGGCCATTTTCTCTCAGCTGACTGGAGGCTGGTGCGATGCTCACGTGGTACATCCGATAACCAGGGGGCAGACAGGGATGCACGGGCTGGTCCAGATGTAGGAGGGCATAGGTTGTCCAAGCAGGATGTAAGCGTGGAACACAGAGTGTCTGTGGCACTGTTGGTATTCAAAAGAGAGAGCTCCTCAGAGGGGGGGAGTGCAGACAAGACAGCAGAGGAAAAGCAGGAGGGAGGGAATCCTGATGAGATCCCTGTAGAGAGTGCCAAAAGACTGTTTAGGTGTGAAAAGGGGCCGTCTGCAACACATTGAAGTTGTCTTGCAATCCCATGTTGAAAAAATTTAGTAATGCAAAACACTAAATTGAGTAAAATAAAATGCCACTGTTTACTTAAAGTATACTTACTGTATATTGTAAAACTAGTGCTTAAATGTAATGGGGGATTATACTATTCAACAGAGACCCATTATAATGCATTTTGATCAACATGACATAAGCAATTGATAATGTAGGAATCTGCACAGAATTGTGTCATATTCACTTGCATGGATGTACCAAAGCATTTGCAACTTGTTCAAAGAAATGAGAAAATGCTTGTTTGATGTGCACAAATGAAACAAGGATGTAAGGGTTGAACAAGAAGTTTTGAGAATTTCAAATCGGATCTGAGAAATGTACCAAATTGACTTAGAAAAAACTGTATTTAAAGTGGGTGGGGGTACTTTTGGGGCAGTTTTGTTTCACCCAAGTGTCCCATTTCCACCCCTCTCAAACTGATGCATGGATGCATATAGCCAGAAACAATTTGTTTGATCCATGCAAAGAAGCAACACTGTGTGTCTCAAGAAGCATTTATCATGATTACGTAGACATGCTAAAATTTCAAGGCCACACACTACACATTACACAAAATTTACATTTAGTCATTTAGCAGACGTTTTTATCCAAAACGACTTACAGACGAGGAAACATTGGAAGCAATTATAGCAATATAGGCAACAAAATGCATAAGTTAATTAAATCCAGTCCATTAAAGCCTAGCACAGTATACAAAGCTAAGAATAGTGAGGTAAGTAAAAAAAATATTTATTTAAGAAGACAGAAAAGAATTAGAGGTTAAAATCAGTCATCTACATTTTGACAGAAGTTATGCATTTTCACACACTACACCTGCCTGTAGTGTTCTAGCAGTGTAAGGTTGAGAGTGGGTTTCTTCAGTAGCGGTGTGATGCAGGCCTCTTTGAACGCAGTGGGAAATGTCCCAGTGGTGAGCAAAGAGTCGATGATGTGGGTCAGACCAGGCACAACTGCTGGAGAGATGGCATGGAGGAGATGGGTGGGGATGGAATCCAGTGGGCAGGTGGTAGGGTGTTCGGAACCAAAGACCTTGGAAACATCATTTCCAGACAGAGGAGAAAAGGCGGGTGATGGTGGTGTAGAAATCTGGCTGTTGATGGCGGTAGTTTTCTTTACGAAGACCGATGCAAAATCATTAGCCGTTAACTCCAAAGAAAGGTGTGGGAGCAGGCGGACAGAGGAGAGCAGAGAAGGTTTTTAAGAGTGTGTGAGAGTCAGGAGAGAGGTCAGTATGGTCTTTTGACTTGGGCCATTTTCTCTCAGCTGACTGGAGGCTGGTGCGATGCTCACGTGGTACATCCGATAACCAGGGGGCAGACAGGGATGCACGGGCTGGTCCAGATGTAGGAGGGCATAGGTTGTCCAAGCAGGATGTAAGCGTGGAACACAGAGTGTCTGTGGCACTGTTGGTATTCAAAAGAGAGAGCTCATCAGAGGGGGGGAGTGCAGACTAGACAGCAGAGGAAAAGCAGGAGGGAGGGATTCCTGATGAGATCCCTGTAGAGAGTGCCAAAAGACTGTTTAGGTGTGAAAAGGGGCCGTCTGCAACACATTGAAGTTGTCTTGCAATCCCATGTTGAAAAAATTTAGTAATGCAAAACACTAAATTGAGTAAAATAAAATGCCACTGTTTACTTAAAGTATACTTACTGTATATTGTAAAACTAGTGCTTAAATGTAATGGGGGATTATACTATTCAACAGAGACCCATTATAATGCATTATGATCAACATGACATCAGCAATTGATAATGTAGGAATCTGCACAGAATTGTGTCATATTCACTTGCATGGATGTACCAAAGCATTTGCAACTTGTTCAAAGAAATGAGAAAATGCTTGTTTGATGTGCACAAGTGACACGAGGATGTAAGGATTGAACAAGAAGTTTTGATAATTTCAAATCGTATCTGAGAAATGTACCAAATTGACTTAGAAAAAACTGTATTTAAAGTGGGTGGGGGTATTTTTGGGGCAGTTTTGTTTCACCCAAGTGTCCCATTTCCACCCCTCTCAAACTGATGCATGGATGCATATAGCCAGTAACAATTTGTTTGATGCATGCAAAGAAGCAACACTGTGTGTCTCAAGAAGCATTTATTCATGATTACGTAGACATGCTACGTTTAGTCATTTAGCAGACGTTTTTATCCAAAGCGACTTACAGACGAGGAAACATTGGAAGCATTTATAACAATATAGGCAACAAAATGCATAAGTTAATTAAATCCAGTCCATTAAAGCCTAGCACAGTAGACAAAGCTAGGAATAGTGAGGTAAGTAAAACAATTATTTTTTTAAGAAGACAGAAAAGAATTAGAGGTTAAAATCAGTCATCTACATTTTGACAGAAGATATGCATTTTCACACACTACACCTGCCTGTAGTGTTCTAGCAGTGTAAGGTTCAGCGTGGGTTTCTTCAGTAGCGGTGTGATGCAGGCCTCTTTGAACGCAGTAGGAAATGTCCCAGTGGTGCGCAAAGAGTTGATGATGTGGGTCAGACCAGGCACAACTGCTGGAGAGATGGCGTGGAGTAGATGGGTGGGGATGGGATCCAGTGGGCAGGTGGTAGGGTGGTTGGAACCAAAGACCTTGGAAACATCATTTTCAGACAGAGGAGAAAAGGCGGGTGATGGTGGTGTAGAAATCTGGCTGTTGATGGCGGTAGTTTTCTTTACGAAGAACGATGCAAAATCATTAGCCGTTAACTCCGATGAAGGTGTTGGAGCAGGCGGACAGAGGAGAGAAGAGAAGGTTTTTAAGAGTGTGTGAGAGTCAGGAGAGAGATCAGTATGGTCTTTTGACTTGGGCCATTTTCTCTCAGCTGACTGGAGGCTGGTGCGATGCTCACGTGGTACATCCGATAACCAGGGGGCAGACAGGGATGCACGGGCTGGTCCAGATGTAGGAGGGCATAGGTTGTCCAAGCAGGATGTAAGCGTGGAACACAGAGTGTCGGTGGCACTGTTGGTATTCAAAAGAGAGAGCTCCTCAGAGGGGGGGAGTGCAGACAAGACAGCAGAGGAAAAGCAGGAGGGAGGGAATCCTGATGAGATCCCTGTAGAGAGTGCCAAAAGACTGTTTAGGTGTGAAAAGGGGCCGTCTGCAACACATTGAAGTTGTCTTGCAATCCCATGTTGAAAAAATTTAGTAATGCAAAACACTAAATTGAGTAAAATAAAATGCCACTGTTTACTTAAAGTATACTTACTGTATATTGTAAAACTAGTGCTTAAATGTAATGGGGGATTATACTATTCAACAGAGACCCATTATAATGCATTTTGATCAACATGACATAAGCAATTGATAATGTAGGAATCTGCACAGAATTGTGTCATATTCACTTGCATGGATGTACCAAAGCATTTGCAACTTGTTCAAAGAAATGAGAAAATGCTTGTTTGATGTGCACAAATGAAACAAGGATGTAAGGGTTGAACAAGAAGTTTTGAGAATTTCAAATCGGATCTGAGAAATGTACCAAATTGACTTAGAAAAAACTGTATTTAAAGTGGGTGGGGGTACTTTTGGGGCAGTTTTGTTTCACCCAAGTGTCCCATTTCCACCCCTCTCAAACTGATGCATGGATGCATATAGCCAGAAACAATTTGTTTGATGCATGCAAAGAAGGAACACTGTGTGTCTCAAGAAGCATTTATTCATGATTACGTAGACATGCTAAAATTTCAAGGCCACACACTACACATTACACAAAATTTAAATTTAGTCATTTAGGAGACGTTTTTATCCAAAGCGACTTACAGACGAGGAAACATTGGAAGCAATTATAGCAATATAGGCAACAAAATGCATAAGTTAATTAAATCCAGTCCATTAAAGCCTAGCACAGTAGACAAAGCTAAGAATAGTGAGGTAAGTAAAGAAATATTTTTTTTAGAAGACAGAAAAGAATTAGAGGTTAAAATCAGTCATCTACATCTTGACAGAAGATATGCATTTTCACACACTACACCTACCTGTAGTGTTCTAGCAGTGTAAGGTTGAGAGTGGGTTTCTTCAGTAGCGGTGTGATGCAGGCCTCTTTGAACGCAGTGGGAAATGTCCCAGTGGTGAGCAAAGAGTTGATGATGTGGGTCAGACCAGGCACAACTGCTGGAGAGATGGCATGGAGGAGATGGGTGGGGATGGAATCCAGTGGGCAGGTGGTAGGGTGGTCGGAACCAATGACCTTGGAAACATCATTTTCAGACAGAGGAGAAAAGGCGGGTGATGGTGGTGTAGAAATCTGGCTGTTGATGGCGGTAGTTTTCTTTACGAAGAACGATGCAAAATCATTAGCCGTTAACTCCGATGAAGGTGTGGGAGCAGGCGGACAGAGGAGAGCAGAGAAGGTTTTTAAGAGTGTGTGAGAGTCAGGAGAGAGGTCAGTATGGTCTTTTGACTTGGGCCACTTTCTCTCAGCTGACTGGAGGCTTGTGCAATGCTCACGTGGTACATCCGATAACCAGGGGGCAGACAGGGATGCACGGGCTGGTCCAGATGTAGGAGGGCATAGGTTGTCCAAGCAGGATGTAAGCGTGGAACACAGAGTGTCTGTGGCACTGTTGGTATTCAAAAGAGAGAGCTCCTCAGAGGGGGGGAGTGCAGACAAGATAGCAGAGGAAAAGCAGGAGGGAGGGAATCCTGATGAGATCCCTTTAGAGAGTGCCAAAAGACTGTTTAGGTGTGAAAAGGGGGCCGTCTGCAACACATTGAAGTTGACTTGCAATCCTATGTGGAAAGAATTTAGTAATGCAAAACACTAAATTGAGTAAAATAAAATGCCACTGTTTATTTAAAGTATACTTACTGTATATTGTAAAACTAGTGCTTAAATGTCATGGGGGATTATACTATTCAACAGAGACCCATTATAATGCATTTTGATCAACATGACATAAGCAATTGATAATGTAGGAATCTGCACAGAATTGTGTCATATTCGCTTGCATGGATGTACCAAAGCATTTGCAACTTGTTCAAAGAAATGAGAAAATGCTTGTTTGATGTGGTGAGCAAAGAGTTGATGATGTGGGTCAGACCAGGCACAACTGCTGGAGAGATGGCATGGAGGAGATGGGTGGGGATGGAATCCAGTGGGCAGGTGGTAGGGTGTTTGGAACCAAAGACCTTGGAAACATCATTTCCAGACAGAGGAGAAAAGGCGGGTGATGGTGGTGTAGAAATCTGGCTGTTGATGGCGGTAGTTTTCTTTACGAAGAACGATGCAAAATCATTAGCCGTTAACTCAGATGAAGGTGTGGTAGCAGGCGGACAGAGGAGAGCAGAGAAGGTTTTTAAGAGTGTGTGAGAGTCAGGAGAGAGGTCAGTATGGTCTTTTGACATGGGCCATTTTCTCTCAGCTGACTGGAGGCTGGTGCGATGCTCACGTGGTACATCCGATAACCAGGGGGCAGACAGGGATGCACGGGCTGGTCCAGATGTAGGAGGGCATAGGTTGTCCAAGCAGGATGTAAGCGTGGAACACAGAGTGTCTGTGGCACTGTTGGTATTCAAAAGAGAGAGCTCCTCAGAGGGGGGGAGTGCAGACAAGACAGCAGAGGAAAAGCAGGAGGGAGGGAATCCTGATGAGATCCCTGTAGAGAGTGCCAAAAGACTGTTTAGGTGTGAAAAGGGGCCGTCTGCAACACATTGAAGTTGTCTTGCAATCCTATGTGGAAAGAATTTAGTAATGCAAAACACTAAATTGAGTAAAATAAAATGCCACTGTTTACTTAAAGTATACTTACTGTATATTGTAAAACTAGTGCTTAAATGTCATGGGGGATTATACTATTCAACAGAGACCCATTATAATGCATTTTGATCAACATGACATAAGCAATTGATAATGTAGGAATCTGCAGAGAATTGTGTCATATTCACTTGCATGGATGTACCAAAGCATTTGCAACTTGTTCAAAGAAATGAGAAAATGTTTGTTTGATGTGCACAAGTGACACAAGGATGTAAGGATTGAACAAGAAGTTTTGATAATTTCAAATCGGATCTGAGAAATGTACCAAATTGACTTAGAAAAAACTGTATTTAAAGTGGGTGGGGGTACTTTTGGGGCAGTTTTGTTTCACCCAAGTGTCCCATTTCCACCCCTCTCAAACTGATGCATGGATGCATATAGCCAGAAACAATTTGTTTGATGCATGCAAAGAAGCAACACTGTGTGTCTCAAGAAGCATTTATTCATGATTACGTAGACATGCTAAAATTTCAAGGCCACACACTACACATTACACAAAATTTACATTTAGTCATTTAGCAGACGTTTTTATCCAAAGCGACTTACAGACGAGGAAACATTGGAAGCAATTATAGCAATATAGGCAACAAAATGCATAAGTTAATTAAATCCAGTCCATTAAAGCCTAGCACAGTAGACAAAGCTAAGAATAGTGAGGTAAGTAAAAAAATATTTTTTTTAGAAGACAGAAAAGAATTAGAGGTTAAAATCAGTCATCTATATTTTGACAGAAGATATGCATTTTCACACACTACACCTACCTGTAGTGTTCTAGCAGTGTAAGGTTGAGAGCGGGTTTCTTCAGTAGCGGTGTGATGCAGGCCTCTTTGAACGTAGTGGGAAATGTCCCAGTGGTGAGCAAAGAGTTGATGATGTGGGTCAGACCAGGCACAACTGCTGGAGAGATGGCATGGAGGAGATGGGTGGGGATGGAATCCAGTGGACAGGTGGTAGGGTGGTCGGAACCAATGACCTTGGAAACATCATTTTCAGACAGAGGAGAAAAGGCAGGTGATGGTGGTGTAGAAATCTGGCTGTTGATGGCGGTAGTTTTCTTTACGAAGAACGATGCAAAATCATTAGCCGTTAACTCCGATGAAGGTGTGGGAGCAGGCGGACAGAGGAGAGCAGAGAAGGTTTTTAAGAGTGTGTGAGAGTCAGGAGAGAGGTCAGTATGGTCTTTTGACTTGGGCCATTTTCTCTCAGCTGACTGGAGGCTGGTGCGATGCTCACGTGGTACATCCGATAACCAGGGGGCAGACAGGGATGCACGGGCTGGTCCAGATGTAGGAGGACATAGGTTGTCCAAGCAGGATGTAAGCGTGGAACACAGAGTGTCTGTGGCACTGTTGGTATTCAAAAGAGAGAGCTCCTCAGAGGGGGGGAGTGCAGACAAGACAGCAGAGGAAAAGCAGGAGGGAGGGAATCCTGATGAGATCCCTGTAGAGAGTGCCAAAAGACTGTTTAGGTGTGAAAAGGGGCCGTCTGCAACACATTGAAGTTGTCTTGCAATCCTATGTGGAAAGAATTTAGTAATGCAAAACACTAAATTGAGTAAAATAAAATGCCACTGTTTACTTAAAGTATACTTACTGTATATTGTAAAACTAGAGCTTAAATGTCATGGGGGATTATACTATTCAACAGAGACCCATTATAATGCATTTTGATCAACATGACATAAGCAATTGATAATGTAGGAATCTGCACAGAATTGTGTCATATTCACTTGCATGGATGTACCAAAGCATTTGCAACTTGTTCAAAGAAATGAGAAAATGCTTGTTTGATGTGCACTAGTGACACAAGGATGTAAGGATTGAACAAAACGTTTTGAGAATTTCAAATTGGATCTGTGAAATGTACCAAATTGACTTAGAAAAAACTGTATTTAAAGTGGGTGGGGGTACTTTTGGGGGCAGTTTTGTTTCACCCAAGTGTCTCAAGAAGCATTTATTCATGATTACGTAGACATGCTAAAATTTCAAGGCCACACACTACACATTACACATGACATTACACATTTCATAAAATTTACATTTAGTCATTTAGCAGATGTTTTTATCCAAAGCGACCTACAGACGAGGAAACATTGGAAGCAATTATAGCAATATAGGCAACAAAATGCATAAGTTAATTAAATCCAGTCCATTAAAGCCTAGCACAGTAGACAAAGCTAAGAATAGTGAGGTAAGTAAAGAAATATTTTTTTTAGAAGACAGAAAAGAATTAGAGGTTAAAATCAGTCATCTACATCTTGACAGAAGATATGCATTTTCACACACTACACCTACCTGTAGTGTTCTAGCAGTGTAAGGTTGAGAGTGGGTTTCTTCAGTAGCGGTGTGATGCAGGCCTCTTTGAACGCAGTGGGAAATGTCCCAGTGGTGAGCAAAGAGTTGATGATGTGGGTCAGACCAGGCACAACTGCTGGAGAGATGGCATGGAGGAGATGGGTGGGGATGGAATCCAGTGGGCAGGTGGTAGGGTGGTCGGAACCAATGACCTTGGAAACATCATTTTCAGACAGAGGAGAAAAGGCGGGTGATGGTGGTGTAGAAATCTGGCTGTTGATGGCGGTAGTTTTCTTTACGAAGAACGATGCAAAATCATTAGCCGTTAACTCCGATGAAGGTGTGGGAGCAGGCGGACAGAGGAGAGCAGAGAAGGTTTTTAAGAGTGTGTGAGAGTCAGGAGAGAGGTCAGTATGGTCTTTTGACTTGGGCCACTTTCTCTCAGCTGACTGGAGGCTTGTGCGATGCTCACGTGGTACATCCGATAACCAGGGGGCAGACAGGGATGCACGGGCTGGTCCAGATGTAGGAGGGCATAGGTTGTCCAAGCAGGATGTAAGCGTGGAACACAGAGTGTCTGTGGCACTGTTGGTATTCAAAAGAGAGAGCTCCTCAGAGGGGGGGAGTGCAGACAAGATAGCAGAGGAAAAGCAGGAGGGAGGGAATCCTGATGAGATCCCTGTAGAGAGTGCCAAAAGACTGTTTAGGTGTGAAAAGGGGCCGTCTGCAACACATTGAAGTTGACTTGCAATCCTATGTGGAAAGAATTTAGTAATGCAAAACACTAAATTGAGTAAAATAAAATGCCACTGTTTATTTAAAGTATACTTACTGTATATTGTAAAACTAGTGCTTAAATATCATGGGGGATTATACTATTCAACAGAGACCCATTATAATGCATTTTGATCAACATGACATTAGCAATTGATAATGTAGGAATCTGCACAGAATTGTGTCATATTCACTTGCATGGATGTACCAAAGCATTTGCAACTTGTTCAAAGAAATGAGAAAATGCTTGTTTGATGTGCACAAGTGACACAAGGATGTAAGGCTTGAACAAGAAGTTTTGAGAATTTCAAATCGGATCTGAGAAATGTACCGAATTGACTTAGAAAAAACTGTATTTAAAGTGGGTGGGGGTACTTTTGGGGCAGTTTTGTTTCACCCAAGTGTCCCATTTCCACCCCTCTCAAACTGATGCATGGATGCATATAGCCAGAAACAATTCGTTTGATGCATGCAAAGAAGCAACACTGTGTGTCTCAAGAAGCATTTATTCATGATTACGTAGACATGCTAAAATTTCAAGGCCACACACTACACATTACACAAAATGTACATTTAGTCATTTAGCAGACGTTTTTATCCAAAGCGACTTACAGACGAGGAAACATTGGAAGCAATTATAACAATATAGGCAACAAAATGCATAAGTTAATTAAATCCAGTCCATTAAAGCCTAGCACAGTATACAAAGCTAAGAATAGTGAGGTAAGTAAAAAAAAATGTTTTAAGAAGACAGAAAAGAATTAGAGGTTATAATTCAGTCATCTACATTATGACAGAAGATATGCATTTTCACACACTACACCGGCCTGTAGTGTTCTACCAGTGTTAGGTTGAGAGTGGGTTTCTTCAGTAGCGGTGTGATGCAGGCCTCTTTGAACGCAGTGGGAAATGTCCCAGTGGTGAGCAAAGAGTTGATGATGTGGGTCAGACCAGGCACAACTGCTGGAGAGATGGCATGGAGGAGATGGAATCCAGTGGGCAGGTGGTAGGGTGTTTGGAACCAATGACCTTGGAAACATCATTTTCAGACAGAGGAGAAAAGGCGGGTGATGGTGGTGTAGAAATCTGGCTGTTGGTGGCGGTAGTTTTCTTTACGAAGAACGATGCAAAATCATTAGCCGTTAACTCCGATGAAGGTGTGGGAGCAGGTGGACAGAGGAGAGCAGAGAAGGTTTTTAAGAGTTTGTGAGAGTCAGGAGAGAGTTCAGTATGGTCTTTTGACATGGGCCATTTTCTCTCAGCTGACTGGAGGCTGGTGCGATGCTCACGTGGTACATCCGATAACCAGGGGGCAGACAGGGATGCACGGGCTGGTCCAGATGTAGGAGGGCATAGGTTGTCCAAGCAGGATGTAAGCGTGGAACACAGAGTGTGTGTGGCACTGTTGGTATTCAAAAGAGAGAGCTCCTCAGAGGGGGGGAGTGCAGACAAGATAGCAGAGGAAAAGCAGGAGGGAGGGAATCCTGATGAGATCCCTGTAGAGAGTGCCAAAAGACTGTTTAGGTGTGAAAAGGGGCCGTCTGCAACACATTGAAGTTGTCTTGCAATCCTATGTGGAAAGAATTTAAAAATGCAAAACACTAAATTGAGTAAAATAAAATGCCACTGTTTACTTAAAGTATACTTACTGTATATTGTAAAACTAGTGCTTAAATGTCATGGGGGATTATACTATTCAACAGAGACCCATTATAATGCATTTTCATCAACATGACATAAGCAATTGATAATGTAGGAATCTGCACAGAATTGTGTCATATTCACTTGCTAGGATGTACCAAAGCATTTGCAACTTGTTCAAAGAAATGAGAAAATGCTTGTTTGATGTGCACAAGTGACACAAGGATGTAAGGATTGAACAAGAAGTTTTGATAATTTCAAATCGGATCTGAGAAACGTACCAAATTGAATTGGAGAAAACTGTATTTAAAGTGGGTGGGGGTTCTTTTGGGGCAGTTTTGTTTCACCCAAGTGTCCCATTTCCACCCCTCTCAAACTGATGCATGGATGCATATAGCCAGAAACAATTTGTTTGATGCATGCAAAGAAGCAACACTGTGTGTCTAAAGAAGCATTTATTCATGATTACGTAGACATGCTAAAATTTCAAGGCCACACACTACACATTACACAAAATTTACATTTAGTCATTTAGCAGACGTTTTTATCCAAAGCGACTTACAGACGAGGAAACATTGGAAGCAATTATAACAATATAGGCAACAAAATGCATAAGTTAATTAAATCCAGTCCATTAAAGCCTAGCACAGTATACAAAGCTAAGAATAGTGAGGTGACTAAAACAAATTTTTTTAAGACAGAAAAGAATTAGAGGTTAAAATCGGTCATTTACATTTTGACGGAAGATATGCATTTTCACACACTACACCGGCTTGTAGTGTTCTAGCAGTGTAAGGTTGAGAGCGGGTTTCTTCAGTAGCGGTGTGATGCAGGCCTCTTTGAACGCAGTGGGAAATGTCCCAGTGGTGAGCAAAGAGTTGAAGATGTGGGTCAGACCAGGCACAACTGCTGGAGAGATGGCATGGAGGAGATGGGTGGGGATGGAATCCAGTGGGCAGCTGGTAGGGTGGTTGGAACCAATGACCTTGGAAACATCATTTTCAGACAGAGGAGAAAAGGCGGGTGATGGTGGTGTAGAAATCTGGCTGTTGATGGCGGTAGTTTTCTTTACGAAGAACGATGCAAAATCATTAGCCGTTAACTCCGATGAAGGTGTGGGAGCAGGCGGACAGAGGAGAGCAGAGAAGGTTTTTAAGAGTGTGAGAGTCAGGAGAGTTGCTGATCTTCGAGTGGTTATAATCAGTTTTTGCAGAGGTGACGTCAACGGAGAAAGTAGAGAGAAGAGACTGGTTGAGAGAGAGGTCAGTATGGTCTTTTGACTTGGGCCATTTTCTCTCAGCTCACTGGAGGCTGGTCCGATGCTCACGTGGTACATCCGATAACCAGGGGGCAGACAGGGATGCACGGGCTGGTCCAGATGTAGGAGGGCATAGGTTGTCCAAGCAGGATGTAAGCGTGGAACACAGAGTGTCTGTGGCACTGTTGGTATTCAAAAGAGAGAGCTCCTCAGAGGGGGGGAGTGCAGACAAGACAGCAGAGGAAAAGCAGGAGGGAGGGAATCCTGATGAGATCCCTGTAGAGAGTGCCAAAAGACTGTTTAGCTGTGAAAAGGGGCCGTCTGCAACACATTGAAGTTGTCTTGCAATCCTATGTGGAAAGAATTTAGCAATGCAAAACACTAAATTGAGTAAAATAAAATGCCACTGTTTACTTAAAGTATATTACTGTATATTGTAAAACTAGTGCTTAAATGTAATGGGAGATTATACTATTCAACAGAGACCCATTATGATGCATTTTGATCAACATGACATAAGCAATTGATAATGTAGGAATCTGCACAGAATTGTGTCATATTCACTTGCATGGATGTACCAAAGCATTTGCAACTTGTTCAAAGAAATGAGAAAATGCTTGTTTGATGTGCACAAATGACACAAGGATGTTAGGATTGAACAAGAAGTTTTGATAATTTCAAATCGGATCTGAGAAATGTACCAAATTGACTTAGAAAAAACTGTATTTAAAGTGGTTGGGGGTACATTTGGGGCAGTTTTGTTTCACCCAAGTGTCCCATTTCCACCCCTCTCAAACTGATGCATGGATGCATATAGCCAGAAACAATTTGTTTGATGCATGCAAAGAAGCAACACTGTGTGTCTCAAGAAGCATTTATTCATGATTACGTAGACATGCTAAAATTTCAAGGCCACACACTACACATTACACATGACATTACACATTTCATTAAATTTACATTTAGTCATTTAGCAGACGTTTTTATCCAAAGCGACTTACAGACGAGGAAACATTGGAAGCAATTATAACAATATAGGCAACAAAATGCATAAGTTAATTAAATCCAGTCCATTAAAGCCTAGCACAGTAGACAAAGCTAAGAATAGTGAGGTAAGTAAAAAAAATATTTTTTTAAGAAGACAGAAAAGAATTAGAGGTTAAAATCAGTCATCTACATTTTGACAGAAGATATGCATTTTCACACACTACACTTGCCTGTAGTGTTCTAGCAGTGTAAGGTTGAGAGTGGGTTTCTTCAGTAGCGGTGTGATGCAGGCCTCTTTGAATGCAGTGGGAAATGTCCCAGTGGTGAGCAAAGAGTTGATGATGTGGGTCAGACCAGGCACAACTGCTGGAGAGATGGCATGGAGGAGATGGGTGGGGATGGAATCCAGTGGGCAGGTGGTAGGGTGGTTGGAACCAATGACCTTGGAAACATCATTTTCAGACAGAGGAGAAAAGGCGGGTGATGGTGGTGTAGAAATCTGGCTGTTGATGGCGGTAGTTTTCTTTACGAAGAACGAAGCAAAATCATTAGCCGTTAACTCCGATGAAGGTGTGGGAGCAGGCGGACAGAGGAGAGCAGAGAAGGTTTTTAAGAGTGTGTGAGAGTCAGGAGAGAGGTCAGTATGGTCTTTTGACTTGGGCCATTTTCTCTCAGCTGACTGGAGGCTCAGGTGGTACATCCAATAACCAGGGGGCAGACAGGGATGCACGGGCTGGTCCAGATGTAGGAGGGCATAGGTTGTCCAAGCAGGATGTAAGCGTGGAACACAGAGTGTCTGTGGCACTGTTGGTATTCAAAAGAGAGAGCTCCTCAGAGGGGGGGAGTGCAGACAAGACAGCAGAGGAAAAGCAGGAGGGAGGGAATCCTGATGAGATCCCTGTAGAGGTGTGAAAAGGGGCCGTCTGCAACACATTGAAGTTGTCTTGCAATCCTATGTGGAAAGAATTTAGTAATGCAAAACACTAAATTGAGTAAAATAAAATGCCACTGTTTACTTAAAGTATACTTACTGTATATTGTAAAACTAGTGCTTAAATGTCATGGGGGATTATACTATTTAACAGAGACCCATTATAATGCATTTTGATCAACATGACATAAGCAATTGATAATGTAGGATTCTGCACAGAATTGTGTCATATTCACTTGCATGGATGTTCCAAAGCATTTGCAACTTGTTCAAAGAAATGAGAAAATGCTTGTTTGATGTGCACAAGTGACACAAGGATGTAAGGATTGAACAAAAAGTTTTGATAATTTCAAATCGGATCTGAGAAATGTATCAAATTGACTTAGAAAACACTGTATTTAAAGTGGGTGGGGGTACTTTTGGGGCAGTTTTGTTTCAACCAAGTATCCCATTTCCACCCCTCTCAAACTGATGCATGGATGCATATAGCCAGAAACAATTCGTTTGATGCATGCAAAGAAGCAACACTGTGTGTCTCAAGAAGCATTTATTCATGATTACGTATACAAGCAAAAATTTCAAGGCCACACACTACACATTACACATGACATTACACATTTCATAAAATCTACATTTAGTCATTCAGCAGACGTTTTTATCCAAAGCGACTTACAGACGAGGAAACATTGGAAGCAATTATAACAATATAGGCAACAAATGCATAATTTAATTAAATCCAGTCCATTAAAGCCTAGCAGAGTATACAAAGCTAAGAATAGTGAGGTAAGTAAAAAAAATATTTTTTTAAGAAGACAGAAAAGAATTAGAGGTTAAAATCAGTCATCTACATTTTGACAGAAGATATGCATTTTCACACACTACACCTGCCTGTAGTGTTCTAGCAGTCTTAGGTTGAGAGTGGGTTTCTTCAGTAGCGGTGTGATGCAGGCCTCTTTGAACGCAGTGGGAAATGTCCCAGTGGTGAGCAAAGAGTTGATGATGTGGGTCAGACCAGGCACAACTGCTGGAGAGATGGCATGGAGGAGATGGGTGGGGATGGAATCCAGTGGGCAGGTGGTAGGGTGGTTGGAACCAATGACCTTGGAAACATCATTTTCAGACAGAGGAGAAAAGGCGGTGGTGTAGAAATCTGGCTGTTGATGGCGGTAGTTTTCTTTACGAAGAACGATGCAAAATCATTAGCCGTTAACTCCGATGAAGGTGTGGGAGCAGGCGGACAGAGGAGAGCAGAGAAGGTTTTTAAGAGTGTGAGAGTCAGGAGAGTTGCTGATCTTCGAGTGGTTATAATCAGTTTTTGCAGAGGTGACGTCAACGGAAAAAAGTAGAGAGAAGAGACTGGTAGAGAGAGAGGTCAGTATGGTCTTTTGACTTGGGCCTTTTTCTCTCAGCTGACTGGAGGCTGGTGCGATGCTCACATGGTACATCCGATAACCAGGGGGCAGACAGGGATGCACGGGCTGGTCCAGATGTAGGAGGGCATAGGTTGTCCAAGCTGGATGCAAGCGTGGAACACAGAATGTCTGTGGCACTGTTGGTATTCAAAAGAGAGAGCTCCTCAGAGGGGGGGAGTGCAGACAAGACAGCAGAGGAAAAGCAGGAGGGAGGGAATCCTGATGAGATCCCTGTAGAGAGTGCCAAAAGACTGTTTAGGTGTGAAAAGGGGCCGTCTGCAACACATTGAAGTTGTCTTGCAATCCTTTGTGGAAAGAATTTAGTAATGCAAAACACTAAATTGAGTAAAATAAAATGCCACTGTTTACTTAAAGTATACTTACTGTATATTGTAAAACTAGTGATTAAATGTCATGGGGGATTATACTATTCAACAGAGACCCATTATAATGCATTTTGATCAACATGACATAAGCAATTGATAATGTAGGAATCTGCACAGAATTGTGTCATATTGACTTGCATGGATGTACCAAAGCATTTGCAACTTGTTCAAAGAAATGAGAAAATGCTTGTTTGATGTGCACAAGTGACACAAGGATGTAAGGATTGAACAAGAAGTTTTGATAATTTCAAATCGGATATGAGAAATGTACCAAATTGACTCAGAAAAAACTGTATTTAAAGTGGGTGGGGGTACTTTTGGGGCAGTTTTGTTTCACCCAAGTGTCCCATTTCCACCCCTCTCAAACTGATGCATGGATGCATATAGCCAGAAACAATTTGTTTGATGCATGCAAAGAAGCAACACTGTGTGTCTCAAGAAGCATTTATTCAAGATTACGTAGACATGCTAAAATTTCAAGGCCACACACTACACATTACACATGACATTACACATTTCATAAAATTTACATTTAGTCATTTAGCAGACGATTTTATCCAAAGCGACTTACAGACGAGGAAACATTGGAAGCAATTATAACAATATAGGCAACAAAATGCATAAGTTAATTAAATCCAGTCCATTAAAGCCTAGCACAGTAGACAAAGCTAAGAATAGTGAGGTAAGTAAAAAAGATTTTTTTTAAGAAGACAGAAAAGAATTAGAGGTTAAAATCAGTCATCAACATTTTGACAGAAGATATGCATTTTCACACAATACACCTGCCTGTAGTGTTCTAGCAGTGTAAGGTTGAGAATGGGTTTCTTCAGTAGCGGTGTGATGCAGGCCTCTTTGAACGCAGTGGAAAATGTGCCAGTGGAGAGCAAAGAGCTGATGATGTGCGTATATCTGCGAAGAAGGTGTGTGAGCAGGCGGACAGAGGAGAGCAGAGAAGGTTTTTAAGAGTGTGCGAGAGTCAGGAGAGTTGATGATCTTCGAGTGGTTATAATCAGTTTTTGCAGAGGTGACGTCAACGGAGAAAGTAGAGAGAAGAGACTGGTAGAGAGAGAGGTCAGTTTGGTCTTTTGACTTGTGCCATTTTCTCTCAGCTGACTGAAGGCTGGCGCGATGCTCACGTGGTACATCCGATAACCTGGGGGCAGACAGGGATGCACGGGCTGGTCCAGATTTAGGAGGGCATAGGTTGTCCAAGCAGTATGTGGGCGTGGAACACAGAGTGTCTGTGGCACTGTTGGTATTCAAAAGAGAGAGATCCTCAGAGGGGGGAGTGCAGACAAGACAGCAGAGGAAAAGCAGGAGGGAGGGAATCCTGATGAGATCCCTGTAGAGAGTGCCAAAAGACTGTTTAGGTGTGAAAAGGGGCCGTCTGCAACACATTGAAGTTGTCTTGCAATCCTATGTGGAAAGAATTTAGTAATGCAAAACACTAAATTGAGTAAAATAAAATGCCACTGTTTACTTAAAGTATACTTACTGTATATTGTAAAACTAGTGCTTAAATGTAATGGGGGATTATACTATTCAACAGAGACCCATTATAATGCATTTTGATCAACATGACATAAGCAATTGATAATGTAGGAATCTGCACAGAATTGTGTCATATTCACTTACATGGATGTACCAAAGCATTTGCAACTTGTTCAAAGAAATGAGAAAATGCTTGTTTTGTGGGAAATAAGATCAATATATAGATCGATATAAAAATGGATGATTGATTTTGTTTAAATCAGATGTATTTTCCTACATGACATGATTGTGAACAAAAGCTTGAAGCTGAGAGTTCTACAGTTGCTAGATGTTGCCAGAGATCGGAATGTGGTCAGTAAGTGGGGGGTTGCATGTTCTGCTTATGTGTGTGGGGGAACAAGAAGTATCTTATTGTGGTATTTGTGCACACTGAAGGATTTTATCTTATTGTGGTATTAAACGTGCCTTTATATTTAAGATGCTTTAGGATTTCATTAAAGATTACTAATTGTGCATAATATGTTGAAAATATAACCAAGTGTGTGAGTTGTGTTAGCCAAGAGTTGGGGATGATATTGAGTGTATTTTTCCACAGGAAATACTATGTATGTGTGTTAAGATCAGGTTACGCACAGAGCGTGTTGGGCCCCTATATAATCTGTTACAGATGGTGATTTGAAAAACAAGGCAGTGAGCTGATTGGCTGGAGACCAGACAAAGGGGAGAAGAACTGATTGGACCCCGGCTGAAGAAGAGATTCGGCGAGAAATACATATAAATACCAGTGAAACTGTTTTCTCGTGGTCGATTCTGTGTGAGACGTTTTTGTGTCTGAGAATCCACCGAAACAACTGTTTGATTGGGACTTCTGATCAATAAACTTCAAGATTTTACTTTGACTGGCCTCCTCTCCAATTTTGAATGCGCAGAACATTGCTCAAATGTTCATCAGATGGTGACCCCGACGTGATTGGAGAAAAAGGCATCTAAAGACAATTGTAAAACTCGGGGATTGACCGAAAATCGGGACGAGACAACTTTTAATTCAACACACTGTCGACAGAATAACATAAGGTGAGCAGAGACCTGTTTAAACGAACTTCTGCAGATTGGATATTCCAAATTTATGTGTTGAGTTTGAAGTATATCCGTAACATTGATTAGAAATTAAAAATCATTGATATTTGTTGATCAGAATAAAAGGATATTTTTATTTTTATGTTGTTGTTAAATCCCTTTAAAACACCTGCAAGTATAGAAGCCTTGCGGCATGATAAAGGGTGCTTTTAAAACACCGGCAAGTATCAAAGCCTTGCTGCATGATAAAAGTGAATAAATTGTTAAATCCCTTTAAAACACCTGCAAGTATAGAAGCCTTGCGGCATGATAAAGGGTGCTTTTAAAACACCGGCAAGTATCAAAGCCTTGCTGCATGATAAAAGTGAATAAATTGTTAAATCCCTTTAAAACACCTGCAAGTATTGAAGCCTTGCGGCATGATAAAGGGTGCTTTTAAAACACCGGCAAGTATTAAAGCCTTGCTGCATGATAAAAGTGAATAAATTGTTAAAAGCTTTTAAAACAACGGCAGGTATTAAAGCCTTGCTGCATGATAAAGGTGAATAAACAGGGATAAATGCGTTAAAAAGCGTGTGGGTGACCAATACCATAGTACGCTAAAAGCCGATTAAACTGTGTATATTAATAGTATATTGTGTACTGAATATTACTTTTAAAAAGTATAGTAAACTGTGTGTATTAATTGTGTATAGTATACTGTAATATAGTTGTGTAAAATGTCTGAATTTGAGAAGAAGTGTGTGATTTATGGGAATTCCCCTGTAATTATACAATGGGAAAAAATTGTTGATATGCTAATGGCCCAATCAGAGCCGAAAAATCGAAAAAAGGAAAGGAAAATTTGCATGGAGAATGTGTGAAAGGAATCTGAGAAAGTGTTGATTAAGATCACTCCAAAAATCAGGGAAATGGAGGAAAAAGCGCATGCAAGTTTAAACAAACATGTAGAAGGAGGAAAAGATGTGAAGTGGTTAGATAAAAATAAGCATAAAAAGGAGGAAGAGAGATTGAGAGAAGAATTATGCCTGTGGACACGCATTGCTTTGACTGCAATTGCTTTGAGTTCCCCTAGGGGGGGCACAGGACATGTGCAGTCGGAGGAGCCAGAGAAAGAAATGGTGAGAGAGTCAGGAAGTGCAGGAGCCAGTATCTCGCGTCATACTGAGACCGCCCCCTTATATCCTGATTTGAATAAGCTGTTGCCACCGCCCTACATACCAGCATCAGAGCAAGTGCAAGTGAATGTGAAAGATTCCAGGGTGGAGGTAGACATGCCAGATCTAGATGTTTTAAAGGATCAAATAAACGTGTTGACAGCACAATTAGAATTAATGGTAAATAAACAGGAAACCATACAAAGAAAGAATAGCATAACAAGCCAAAGTGCACGAGTAGTGCACAATAAGGAGGAAGACAAAGACATGAAGGGACAGGGAGCATGTAATAACAGTGAGGATGGAGGGCCACTGCAGGTATGTAGGGACGTAGTTATTAAAGGAACTATGATGTCTACCCCAGTGTCACAGGGTACTAGGAGTCGTACCAGAGCCTGTCAATACACTCCAGCCTGTCAATTCACTCCCCCTCAAGAGAGACAGTGGGACATTATGTGTCACCCAGGCAGTGAGTATGATGAAAGGAATGTTAATGTGCCAAACGCCCAACTAATGTCAGGAGGGGCAACTAACATGCCTCTGTTACAGGGCAACCGAGGGGTACCAAAGTACCAGCCCTGGAGCCATAGTGATATGACAGCTGTGCTGGCAAAATTGCCCCCCATTACATCTGGTGGAGGCAGATGGCTTACAAAGTTGATGGCATTGTGCCACGGCACCACCTTGGCGGTAGGAGACATAAGATTCCTTTTAGGCCAAATTTTTACTGTTTCTCAGATGGCAGAGTTTGAGAAGGATGCAAACCTTGAAGACGAACCCAATGACGCACGGCATACCACTGTCAGTACAGTGATCGCCAGAGCCCTCAGAGAAAATTTTCCAACACAAATGCCACAACGTCCTGTGAGCAGCGGCTTTGACGGGCAGCCTGGGGTGAAGACCCCACCTTTTCCCATAGTCACACCTGAAACTTTTGGCTATGCTCAGGGAGGACATGTCCCTAATTTCCAATTAATAAAACCATGGGGAGGGTATAGGCCACGGGGCAATAGCGGATGGGCTAGGGGGAAGCCGAGTGGGGGAGGGGTGCGCCACAGGGGCGCATGTCATCAGTGTGGGGGGACTGATCATTGGTGGAGAGATTGTCCCATGGCAGGGGACAGCCAGTATATGGGACCACCTGCGGGGGGATGGGATCCTCATATAGGTGGGCCCAGTGGTCGTGGCAGAGGACCACAAACTCCAAAATACCCGGAGCAACAACACCCACCTCCCCACTCGATTCAGGCGCCCTTGAACCCGACTTGGGGCCAGGGGGAAGGCGCGGACTGTTGACAGGGCCAACAGAGAACAATCATGCGAGGTTTGGCTGAGCCTTACATGATATTAGTGGTCAACAACAGGCCACTAACAGCTTTGGTAGATACCGGAGCAACATACTCCACAGTAAAGAGGGGAACAATCACTGACAGTAGAGAGGGCCACCAGCAGGTTTTGTTGGGAGGACCCTTGCAGGAGATGGCAGACATATATTGGGTGGAATTAGATGATTCTCAATCAGGGGCCAGGGCACTGTATAAGAATCAGTGGCCCTGGATCAAAGACTTAGCTGTCTATTTACCTCCCATCGACCCCCTGCATTGTACACTATTTTATGACCGTAATGACACTGTCACATACCAGGAAATGTTCCATGACATTGAGGGCCAAATGTGGACACTCACAGGGGAGGGTCTATATGTAGGATAAGAGGGTGTAGTAGTTCCAGTTACACTGACTCCAGAACAACAGATATGGTATGAAATGGCAGACACAGCTGAACCTCACATTTCTATGGCACTGCATCCAGGCCATGAAGCTCGAGAGTTAGGAGCTATGACAAAGAGGTTGCGCTTGGTGACCGATTGGGAGCCCTCTGGCATTGTAGGGGTTTTATATTCGCGTATGACAGATTCATATTGGGTACCACAAAAAACGGCCGATAGGGGCCAATTAACTCATCTCGAAATTACAAGAAGCCATGGTCGCGAACTAACAGACGGTCCCGGAGCTGAGCAGTTAATTAACAGCCAGCCGGACGACCTCTGGTCACAAGGTCCAACGGACGTTGGCCTCTGTAACATTGAGCCTGTCACATTTCAGTTAAAATCGACAGAACCAGTTTGGGTCCCACAATATCCTAACAAAAAGGAGGCAGAGGAAGGCATTGCACCCACTGTTCAAGAATTAGTGGAGAAAGGTGTCATTATTCCAATGCGATCGCCATGGAACACCCCGATCTTTCCTGTCAAGAAACCAGGCACAAACAAATATAGATTAGTCCATGATCTGTGTCGAGTAAACAGCCTGGTGGCAACACCAACAATGGCCGTACCAAACCCATATACTGCCATCTCAAATTTGACCCCAGCTCACCAATGGTTCACATGCATTGATTTGGCCAACGCTTTTTTCTGTATACCAATCTCAGAAGAATGTAAATCATGCCTGACTTTCACTTACCGAAAATGTCAATATTCTTATAACAGACTTCCACAGGGCTTTATTTTATCGCCAGGGATATTCAATCAGGTCCTGAAAAATCAGCTGATAAATTGTGTGTTACCTGTAGATTGCGTTCTAATAATGTATGTTGATGATCTTTTGCTGGCAGCCGTAACCAACGAAGATTGCTTAAAAGCAACGGGCGCCATTCTGAGACAGCTGCATGCGTCTGGGTTCAAGGTTAGTAAAGAAAAACTGCAGGTCAGCAGGCCATCTGTTACTTTCATGGGCCGTTTAATCACAGGCCAAGGCACACGTGATGGCATTTTGTCACACCCAAAGCCACACAATGTGAAGGACATGATTTCCTTTCTGGGATTGACTGGTTTCAGCAGAAGTTATATCCCTATGTATGTAGCGGTCACCAAGCCATTACGAGACATGGTCAAGGAACAAGGCATGAGAAATGTGCAGGCGAAGTTAACATGGACCCCTGAAGCAGAAACCGCGTTCATTAAATTGAAAGGGGAGCTGTCACATGCAGCATATCTGCATAGCCCTGATTACGGAAAGGCATTTTTCCTAGACGTTTCTGAAACAGGGAATAGCGCACATGGAGTACTTTTCCAGAAGCAGTCTAGTGCTAGACGTGTGCTCATGTATGTCAGTGTCCTAATGGACGCCATTGAACAACGCCAGCCAGCTTGTGCCAGTATCACTGCAGGATTGGCAAAGATTATTGAAAAGACATCACACATTGTGATGGGTCATCAGTTAACGGTCCTGACCACGCACTCTGTCATGTCGTTTGTCAACTCTGAATCATTTACGTTTTCACCGTTGAGGCAGAGAAAACTGTCCAAATGTCTAACGGCGCCAAACATAACATATAAACACGATGGCATTAACATGGCAGATTTGTTCACCAAAGGGGAACCACATGACTGTGCACCAATCACTGACCTGGCATCTCGTGTTCGCCAGGACTTAACTGCAACCCCTATCCCGAAGCCTCGGATGTGATTACACTTTTCACGGACGGGTGCTGTTTTAGAGCTCAGGATGGCTCTTTGGTCTCGGCTTACTCTGTTGTGCAGCAAACAGAGTTAGGTTACACTACTAGGGAAGCAGAGAAAATAGAAGGCAAACAGTCGGCACAGAGAGCAGAACTAATTGCGGTCACACAAGCACTAAAACTTGCAGGGTCTGGCAAAGTCAACATTTATAGTGACTCAGCTTATGTCGTGGGTGCTGTCCATGTCGAACTCGCAGTTTGGCAAAGGAGTGGGTTCGTCACTACGTCTGTAAAGCCTATAGCACATGACGCAGAAGCACGTGCACTGTTGGATGCATTGAAAATTCCAGCAGCTGTTGCTGTCATAAAATGTCAGGGCCACTGTAAAACAGACAGTGCCGTAGCACGGGGAAATGAGGCTGCTGACGTGGCTGCCAAAACAGCTGCAGGCTATCAGGTGACCATGATGGTACAGACTGACTGTTCGTATGTGAAACTGTTACCATCTTTCAGCAGAGAAACACTTGTGGCCGAACATGGCAAATGCACACCAGAAGAACTGTCAACGTGGACAGAGTATGGGGCCCTGTGTGCACCAGATGGTCTGTGGCAGGCCCCAGATGGCAGACCAGCATTGCCCATGAGCCTGTCACGCTCTATCATGAACCAACCACACACTATGTCGCACGTGAGTTCAAAACAGATGATGAAAACATTGCAATATTGGTGGCATCCTTTTTTGACGGCTATGGTGTCTAACTTTGTACTTTCATGCGACATTTGTCAAAAACATAACATCAAACCAACTTAAAACAGTTAAAGGGCACATTTTTGCCATTGCGAGGCCCAGGAGAGGAAATCGTGATTGACTTTACAGACATGGTAGAGAGGGTGCAAGGGAAACAGTATTTGTTGGTGATAGTTGACCAATTCACAGGTTGGCCTGAGGCTTTTCCTTGTGGAAAGGAAGACAGCACTGCAGTCATTAAGTGTCTCATTAATCTGTACATTCCGCATTACGGTTTCCCCCGGCGTATCCGGTCAGATAACGGCTCGCACTTCAAAAATGAGCATTTAAAAATCGTAGAGAAATCGCTTGGTCTAACGCATGCATTTGGAGCCGTCTATCATCCTGAATCGCAAGGTAAGGTCGAACGGATGAACCTAACACTGAAACTTAAATTGGCTAAAATCTGTGCACAGACCAAATTATCATGGCTATCAGCTCTTCCGTTGGCTCTAATGTCTGTACGTTCCTCTGTTAACAGAATCACTGGCTTTACACCTTTTGAATTGCTTACAGGTAGATCTTTTCCAGGACCGTCGACGCCGCTGAAGCCGGACACCTGTGTACCACTTTCACATTGTGTATATTTTGACAAACTGACTGCTATGATTCAACATTTCTCTCAGCAGACTCCCTCTGACATTGCTGGAGAACCTGTCGAGCCCTGTTCACAGTGGGTGCGCCTGAAGAAGTTTCGAAGGAAGTGGAATGAGCCACGCTGGACGGAACCTCTGAAAGTGACAGCAAGGACATCGCATTGTGTCCGTCTATCTGGCATCATTTGTCTTCTTGTGTTAACTGTGATCCACCAAACAGGTCGCTGTCAGAGACTGCTGTGGACCTGGGGGCTCAGGTCCAAGAGGGGGAGGGTATCTCTGGAGCAGAAAGTGGAGCAGAAAGTGGGACACAGGCATCAACAACAGTGGCATTAAAAATCTAGTGCAAAAAAGGCTTTGGTTTGGACAATTTAGATTTTCAAAAAGTCAAGGGTTATCAACATTTTCATATTAATTTTTATCGTAATCTCTATATCTTAATTAATTTTCTGTCTAATTCTTTATAATCAATATATATTGTTGTTATTGTGATTATTCAATTTTAATATTCACATTTTCCATATTTTCCATATTTACTATTTTTCATATTTTTATATTCACAGTTTTCATATTTCATATTCAGTATTTTCCATATTTTCCATAGTTTTATATTGCTTTTGTGATTTTATATTGTCATATTCATTAACGTAGAATCATTTATTCCCTACATTTCTATTTTTTGGGAGTTTAACCATATATTTTTTCTTAATTTCATATTCCCATTTTAACCATATATTTTTTTCTTAATTTCATATTCCCATTAAGTGTACTGTGTGTTTAATCATTTAAATTTTTCCAAGAGTGTGTTTATTGTTCCTTTAAAGTCCAAGAGAGGGTAACGAGATGAAGCTGTGGGAAAACTGTAAGCTGTCAGGGATCCTATTAATAATTTCAGGGGTTATAGTAGGAATAATTTTTAGCATAACTGAGGGTCAGGAAAGCAACAACAACATATCGAAACCGAGTTACAAAAGAGCCATAGCCGATACGAGGTTACCGTGTGAACAACTTGTAATTAACTATGTTTGGGGTAAGACCACATCATTTACTTTCGACCTATGCGCTGTCATAAATTGTGGGGGAAAAAATAGCTCATGGAGGGGGTACGAGGTATATGTATGTACGGACGGGAATATGGACAGTGTTTGAAAGGCGTACCAGTCTAGGCAAACCTATAGGGGTGAATGGTGTCCATCGTGGAATAATGTGATAGCATATACCGGTGGTTGGACCCCGAAAGAACCGAGCCTTTGGACCCGTACCTCGGCAAAATTTGATTTCAAAATACAAAGAGATTATAGTGCAAGTCAAAATCCACTCACCCTTTCAATATCCACCAGAACGGGATCAGCCAATTATACAGGGGAGTTTTTCCTTATAATGGGGGTGCACAGCCCAGGAACAGATAAAAAAGCAGTAATAAAATTTGTTGTGGACAGTTCACCTGAGGAGGAAAGAAATGGGACAGTAGCTGAGCCATTATCGGTAGGACAAAAGAATGGGGTAGTAGAAATAGATTACACCATGTTAAAACCAGAAGATATTATAGAAAGAGCCACAGGATATGGGGAAAATAATTTGTGGCTGGAATGGATAATTACCACAGCCAGAGAACAGAGCTTAGATGATTGTGTAGGATGTGCTAATGCAAGACCCCATTTATATATTGAACCAGCCCCGTTGTACCAAAACGATACGTGGGGTTATGAGTGTATGTTGCCATTGACACGGATGGCCAGTCCAAAAAATTGTACCACATTGGCAGCAATATTCCCACCAATAACCAACCTTTCACGGGCAGGTCCATTTACACCAAAGAAAGCAAATTATACCTGTTTTGATATTAAACGTCTATCACCAACCAGCAACCTGGGGGAGATAAATAAGGAGTGGTGTGATCAGATCATAGTAGATAATGGGACTAAAATAGGTACGTGGGCTAGGGCAGGTTTGTATTATTATTGTGGAGATCGAAGATTGTTTACCTGAGAAGGATACCTGAGAAGGCAAAGGGAGTGTGTGCTTTGGTAAGACTGGGAGCCCCAATAACCCTGATAGGTGACAGAGCAGTCAGAACGGAGACCGTGAATTCAGCAACATTGACTAGAAGACGTAGGAGACACATCATTACAAAGAGAGCAATAGGTTCAAGTGTAGATTTATCATTAAATAGTCCGACGTATATCGATGCGATAGGGATTCCACGAGGTGTACCGGATGAATATAAACTAGCGAACCAAGTGGCAGCAGGTTTTGAGAATATACCAATAATAGCTGCTCTTTTTCCAGTCACCCCAAACAAGAATGTAGATAGGATTAATTATGTGCATTATAATGTGATGAGGTTAGCAAATATGACAAGGGATGCAGTAGATGGTTTAGCAGAACAGCTAGCACCAACTTCACTTATGGCTATACAGAACCGTATGGCTCTGGACATGTTGTTGGCAGAAAAGGGAGGAGTATGTGTTATGTTTGGTGATATTTGCTGTACTTACATTCCTAATAATACAGCACCAGACGGATCAGTCACTAGGGCATTGGAAGGTTTGAAAACTTTGTCTATCGAAATGAAGGAACATTCAGGAGTGAATAATCCTATTGGAGATTGGCTAGACAAGGCACTAGGCAAATGGAAATCAGTATTAATGTCGATTGTGTTATCAAGAGCTGTATTTGTAGGTATTTTGGTCTCATGTGGATGCTGTTGTATTCCCTGTATCTGATCACTGTGTAACCGGCTGATATTAGCGTCAATAGAAAAGACAGACCTAACCCCTCCCAAATATACCATGCCTCTATTGTCTGGCGACCACTTCCTAGATGAGGAGGATAATGATGATTGTCATAATTTGTGACAACTTTTTAATGGTCAAGAGGGGGAATTGTGGGAAATAAGGTCAATATATAGATCGATATAAAAATGGATGATTGATTTTGTTTAAATCAGATGTATTTTCCTACATGACATGATTGTGAACACAAGATTGAAGCTGAGAGTTCAACAGTTGCTAGATGTTGCCAGAGATCGGAATGTGGTCAGTAAGTGGGGGGTTGCATGTTCTGCTTATGTGTGTGGGGGAACAATAAGTATCTTATTGTGGTATTTGTGCACACTGAAGGATTTTATCTTATTGTGGTATTAAACGTGCCTTTATATTTAAGATGCTTTAGGATTTCATTAAAGATTACTAATTGTGCATAATATGTTGAAAATATAACCAAGTGTGTGAGTTGTGTTAGCCAAGAGTTGGGGATGATATTGAGTGTATTTTTCCACAGGAAATACTATGTATGTGTGTTAAGATCAGGTTACGCACAGAGCGTGTTGGGCCCCTATATAATCTGTTACAGATGGTGATTTGAAAAACAAGGCAGTGAGCTGATTGGCTGGAGACCAGACAAAGGGGAGAAGAACTGATTGGACCCCGGCTGAAGAAAAGATTCGGCGAGAAATACATATAAATACCAGTGAAACTGTTTCTCGGGGTCGATTCTGTGTGAGACGTTTTTGTGTCTGAGAATCCACCGAAACAGCTGTTTGTTTGAGACTTCTGATCAATAAACTTCAAGATTTTACTTTGACTGGCCTCCTCTCCAATTTTGAACGCGCAGAACATTGCTCAAATGTTCATCAGTTTGATGTGCACAAGTGACACAAGGATGTAAGGGTTGAACAAGAAGTTTTGAGAATTTCAAATCGGATCTTAGAAATGTACCAAATTGACTTAGAAAAAACTGTATTTAAAGTGGGTGGGGGTACTTTTGGGGCAGTTTTGTTTCACCCAAGTGTCCCATTTCCACCCCTCTAAAACTGATGCATGGATGCATATAGCCAGAAACAATTTGTTTGATGCATGCAAAGAAGCAACACTGTGTGTCTCAGGAAGCATTTATTCATGATTACGTAGACATGCTAAAATTTCAAGGCCACACACTACACATTACACAAAATTTAAATTTAGTCATTTAGCAGACGTTTTTATCCAAAGCGACTTACAGACGAGGAAACATTGGAAGCAATTATAGCAATATAGGCAACAAAATGCATAAGTTAATTAATTCCAGTCCATTAAAGCCTAGCACAGTAGACAAAGCTAAGAATAGTGAGGTAAGCAAAAAAATATTTTTTTAAGAAGACAGAAAAGAATTAGAGGTTAAAATCAGTCATCTACATTATGACGGAAGATATGCATTTTCACACACTACACCGGCCTGTAGTGTTCTAGCAGTCTAAGGTTGAGAGTGGGTTTCTTCAGTAGCGGTGTGATGCAGGCCTCTTTGAACGCAGTGGAAAATGTGCCAGTGGAGAGCAAAGAGTTGATGATGTGCGTTAACTGCGAAGAAGGTGTGTGAGCAGGCGGACAGAGGAGAGCAGAGAAGGTTTTTAAGAGTGTGAGAGTCAGGAGAGTTGCTGATCTTCGAGTGGTTATAATCAGTTTTTGCAGAGGTGACGTCAACAGAGAAAGTAGAGAGAAGAGACTGGTAGAGAGAGAGAGGTCAGTATGGTCTTTTGACTTGGGCCATTTTCTCTCAGCTGACTGGAGGCTGCGATGCTCACGTGGTACATCCGATAACCAGGGTGCAGACAGGGATGCACGGGCTGGTCCAGATGTACGAGAGCATAGGTTGTCCAAGCAGGATGTAAGCGTGGAACACAGAGTGTCTGTGGCACTGTTGGTATTCAAAAGAGAGAGCTCCTCAGAGGGGGGGAGTGCAGACAAGATAGCAGAGGAAAAGCAGGAGGGAGGGAATCCTGATGAGATCCCTGTAGAGAGTGCCAAAAGACTGTTTAGGTTTAAAAAGGGGCCGTCTGCAACACATTGAAGTTGTCTTGCAATCCTATGTGGAAAGAATTTAGTAATGCAAAACACTAAATTGAGTAAAATAAAATGCCACTGTTTACTTAAAGTATACTTACTGTATATTGTAAAACTAGTGCTTAAATGTAATGGGGGATTATACTATTCAACAGAAACCCATTATAATGCATTTTGATCAACATGACATAAGCAATTGATAATGTAGGAATCTGCACAGAATTGTGTCATATTCGCTTGCATGGATGTACCAAAGCATTTGCAACTTGTTCAAAGAAATGAGAAAATGCTTGTTTGATGTGCACAAGTGACACAAGGATGTAAGGATTGAACAAGAAGTTTTGAGAATTTCAAATCGGATCTGAGAAATGTACCAAATTGACTTAGAAAAAACTGTTTTTAAAGTGGGTGGGGGTACTTTTGGGGCAGTTTTGTTTCACCCAAGTGTCCCATTTCCACCCCTCTCAAACTGATGCATGGATGCATATAGCCAGAAACAATTTGTTTGATGCATGCAAAGAAGCAACACTGTGTGTCTCAAGAAGCATTTATTCATGATTACGTAGACATGCTAAAATTTCAAGGCCACACACTACACATTACACAAAATTTACATTTAGTCATTTAGCAGACGTTTTTATCCAAAGCGACTTACAGACTAGGAAACATTGGAAGCAATTATAGCAATATAGGCAACAAAATGCATAAGTTAATTAAATCCAGTCCATTAAAGCCTAGCACAGTATACAAAGCAAAGAATGGTGAGGTAACTAAAAAAAAATTTTTTTAAGAAGACAGAAAAGAATTAGAGGTTAAAATCGGTCATCTACATTTTGACAGAAAATATGCATTTTCACACACTACACCGGCCTGTAGTGTTCTAGCAGTGTAAGGTTGAGAGCGGGTTTCTTCAGTAGCGGTGTGATGCAGGCCTCTTTGAACGCAGTGGGAAATGTCCCAGTGGTGAGCAAAGAGTTGATGATGTGGGTCAGACCAGGCACAACTGCTGGAGAGATGGCATGGAGGAGATGGGTGGGGATGGAATCCAGTGGGCAGGTGGTAGGGTGGTTGGAACCAATGACCTTGGAAACATCATTTTCAGACAGAGGAGAAAAGGCGGTGGTGTAGAAATCTGGCTGTTGATGGCGGTAGTTTTCTTTACGACGAACGATGCAAAATCATTAGCCGTTAACTCCGATGAAGGTGTGGGAGCAGGCGGACAGAGGAGAGCAGAGAAGGTTTTTAAGAGTGTGAGAGTCAGGAGAGTTGCTGATCTTCGAGTGGTTATAATCAGTTTTTGCACAGGTGACGTCAACGGAGAAAGTAGAGAGAAGAGACTGGTAGAGAGAGAGGTCAGTATGGTCTTTTGACTTGGGCCATTTTCTCTCAGCTGACTGGAGGCTGCGATGCTCACGTGGTACATCCGATAACCAGGGGGCAGACAGGGATGCACGGGCTGGTCCAGATGTACGAGAGCATAGGTTGTCCAAGCAGGATGTAAGCGTGGAACACAGAGTGTCTGTGGCACTGTTGGTATTCAAAAGTGAGAGCTCCTCAGAGGGGGGGAGTGCAGACAAGACAGCAGAGGAAAAGCAGGAGGGAGGGAATCCTGATGAGATCCCTGTAGAGAGTGCCAAAAGACTGTTTAGGTGTGAAAAGGGGCCGTCTGCAACACATTGAAGTTGTCTTGCAATCCTATGTGGAAAGAATTTAGTAATGCAAAACACTAAATTGAGTAAAATAAAATGCCACTGTTTACTTAAAGTATACTTACTGTATATTGTAAAACTAGTGCTTAAATGTCATGGGGGATTATACTATTCAACAGAGACCCATTATAATGCATTTTCATCAACATGATATAAGCAATTGATAATGTAGGAATTTGCACAGAATTGTGTCATATTCACTTGCATGGATGTACCAAAGCATTTGCAACTTGTTCAAAGAAATGAGAAAATCTTTGTTTGATGTGCACAAGTGACACAAGGATGTAAGGATTGAACAAGAAGTTTTGATAATTTCAAATCGGATCTGAGAAATGTACCAAATTGACTTAGAAAAAACTGTATTTAAAGTGGGTGGGGGTACTTTTGGGGCAGTTTTGTTTCACCCAAGTGTCCCATTTCCACCCCTCTTAAACTGATGCATGGATGCATATAGTCAGAAACAATTTGTTTGATGCATGCAAAGAAGCAACACTGTGTGTCTCAAGAAGCATTTATTCGTGATTACGTAGACATGCCAAAATTTCAAGGCCACACACTACACATTACACATGACATTACACATTTCATAAAATTTACATTTAGTCATTTAGCAGACGTTTTTTCCAAAGCGACTTACAGACGTGGAAACGTTGGAAGCAATTATAACAATATAGACAACAAAATGCATAAGTTAATTAAATCCAGTCCATTAAAGCCTAGCACAGTATACAAAGCTAAGAATAGTGAGGTAAGTAAAAAAAATATTTTTTAAGAAGACAGAAAAGAATTAGAGGTTAAAATCAGTCATCTACATTTTGACAGAAGATATGCATTTTCACACACTACACCTGCCTGTAGTGTTCTAGCAGTGTAAGGTTGAGAGTGGGTTTCTTCAGTAGCGGTGTGATGCAGGCCTCTTTGAACGCAGTGGGAAATGTCCCAGTGGTGAGCAAAGAGTTGATGATGTGGGTCAGACCAGGCACAACTGCTGGAGAGATGGCATGGAGGAGATGGGTGGGGATGGAATCCAGTGGGCAGGTGGTAGGGTGGTTGGAACCAATGATCTTGGAAACATCATTTTCAGACAGAGGAGAAAAGGCGGGTGATGGTGGTGTAGAAATCTGGCTGTTGATGGCGGTAGTTTTCTTTACGAAAAACGATGCAAAATCATTAGCCGTTAACTCCGATGAAGGTGCGGGAGCAAGCGGCCAGAGGAGAGCAGAGAAGGTTTTTAAGAGTGTGTGAGAGTCAGGAGAGAGGTCAGTATGGTCTTTTGACTTGGGCCATTTTCTCTCAGCTGACTGGAGGCTGGTGCGATGCTCACGTGGTACATCCGATAACCAGGGGGCAGACAGGGATGCACGGGCTGGTCCAGATGTAGGAGGACATAGGTTGTCCAAGTAGGATGTAAGCGTGGAACACAGAGTGTCTGTGGCATTGTTGGTATTCAAAAGAGAGAGCTCCTCAGAGGGGGGGAGTGCAGACAAGACAGCAGAGGAAAAGCAGGAGGGAGGGAATCCTGATGAGATCCCTGTAGAGAGTGCCAAAAGACTGTTTAGGTGTGAAAAGGGGACGTATGCAACACATTGAAGTTGTCTTGCAATCCTATGTGGAAAGAATTTAGTAATGCAAAACACAAAATTGAGTAAAATAAAATGCCACTGTTTACGTAAAGTATACTTACTGTATATTGTAAAACTAGTGCTTAAATGTCATGGGGGATTATACTATTCAACAGAGACCCATTATAATGCATTTTGATCAACATGACATAAGCAATTGATAATGTAGGAATCTGCACAGAATTGTGTCATATTCTCTTGCATGGATGTACCAAAGTATTTGCAACTTGTTCAAAGAAATGAGAAAATGCTTGTTTGATGTGCACAAGTGACACAAGGATGTAAGGATTGAACAAGAAGTTTTGAGAATTTCAAATCGGATCTGAGAAATGTACCGAATTGACTTAGGAAAAAATGTATTTAAAGTGGGTGGGGGTACTTTTGGGGCAGTTTTGTTTCACCCAAGTGTCCCATTTCCACCCCTCTCAAACTGATGCATGGATGCATATAGCCAGAAACAATTCGTTTGATGCATGCAAAGAAGCAACACTGTGTGTCTCAAGAAGCATTTATTCATGATTACGTAGACGTGCTAAAATTTCAAGGCAACACACTACACATTACACATGACATTACACATTTCATTAAATTTACATTTAGTCATTTAGCAGACGTTTTTATCCAAAGCGACTTACAGACGAGGAAACATTGGAAGCAATTATAGCAATATAGGCAACAAAATGCATAAGTTAATTAAATCCAGTCCATTAAAGCCTAGCACAGTATACAAAGCTAAGAATAGTGAGGTAACTAAAAAAAATTTTTTAAGAAGACAGAAAAGAATTAGAGGTTAAAATCAGTCATCTACATTTTGACGGAAGATATGCATTTTCACACACTACACCAGCCTGTAGTGTTCTAGCAGTGTAAGGTTGAGAGCGGGTTTCTTCAGTAGCGGTGTGATGCAGGCCTCTTTGAACGCAGTGGGAAATGTCCCAGTCGTGAGCAAAGAGTTGATGATGTGGGTCAGACCAGGCACAACTGCTGGAGAGATGGCATGGAGGAGATGGGTTGGGATGGAATCCAGTGGGCAGGTGGTAGGGTGGTTGGAACCAATGACCTTGGAAACATCATTTTCAGACAGAGGAGAAAAGGCGGGTGATGGTGGTGTAGAAATCTGGCTGTTGATGGCGGTAGTTTTCTTTACGAAGAACGATGCAAAATCATTAGCCGTTAACTCCGATGAAGGTGTGGGAGCAGGCGGACAGAGGAGAGCAGAGAAGGTTTTTAAGAGTGTGAGAGTCAGGAGAGTTGCTGATCTTCGAGTGGTTATAATCAGTTTTTGCAGAGGTGATGTCAACGGAGAAAGTAGAGAGAAGAGACTGGTAGAGAGAGAGGTCAGTATGGTCTTTTGACTTGGGCCATTTTCTCTCAGCTGACTGGAGGCTGGTGCGATGCTCACGTGGTACATCCGATAACCAGGGCACAGACAGGGATGCACGGGCTGGTCCAGAAGTAGGAGGGCATAGGTTGTCCAAGCAGGATGTAAGCGTGGAACACAGAGTGTATGTGGCACTGTTGGTATTCAAAAGAGAGAGCTCCTCAGAGGGGGGGAGTGCAGACAAGACAGCAGAGGAAAAGCAGGAGGGAGGGAATCCTGATGAGATCCCTGTAGAGAGTGCCAAAAGACTGTTTAGGTGTGAAAAGGGGCCGTCTGCAACACATTGAAGTTGTCTTGCAATCCTATGTGGAAAGAATTTAGTAATGAAAACACTAAATTGAGTAAAATAAAATGCCACTGTTTACTTAAAGTATACTTACTGTATATTGTAAAACTAGTGCTTAAATGTCATGGGGGATTATACTATTCAACAGAGACCCATTATAATGCATTTTGATCAACATGACATAAGCAATTGATAATGTAGGAATCTACACAGAATTGTGTAATATTCACTTGCATGGATGTACCAAAGCATTTGCAACTTGTTCAAAGAAATGAGAAAATGCTTGTTTGATGTGCACAAGTGACACAAGGATGTAAGGATTGAACAAGAAGTTTTGATAATTTCAAATCGGATCTGAGAAATGTACCAAATTGACTTAGAAAAAACTGTATTTAAAGTGGGTGGGGCAGTTTTGTTTCACCCAAGTGTCCCATTTCCACCCCTCTCAAACTGATGCATGGATGCATATAGCCAGAAACAATTTGTTTGATGCATTCAAAGAAGCAACACTGTGTGTCTCAAGAAGCATTTATTCATGATTACGTAGACATGCTAAAATTTCAAGGCCACACACTACACATTACACATGACATTACACATTTCATTAAATTTACATTTAGTCATTTAGCAGACGTTATTATCCAAAGCGACTTACAGACGAGGAAACATTGGAAGCATTTATAACAATATAGGCAACAAAATGCATAAGTTAATTAAATCAAGTCCATTAAAGCCTAGCACAGTATACAAAGCTAAGAATAGTGAGGTAAGTAAAAAAATTTTTATTTAAGAAGACAGAAAAGAATTAGAGGTTAAAATCAGTCATCTACATTTTGACAGAAGATATGCATTTTCACACACTACACCTGCCTGTAGTGTTCTAGCAGTGTAAGGTTGAGCGTGGGTTTCTTCAGTAGCGGTGTGATGCAGGCCTCTTTGAACGCAGTAGGAAATGTTCCAGTGGTGCGCCAAGAGTTGATGATGTGGGTCAGACCAGGCACAACTGCTGGAGAGATGGCGTGGAGTAGATGGGTGGGGATGGGATCCAGTGGGCAGGTTGTAGTGTGGTTGGAACCAATGACCTTGGAAACATCATTTTCAGACAGAGGAGAAAAGGCGCGTGATGGTGGTGTAGAAATCTGGCTGTTGATGGCGGTAGTTTTCTTTACGAAGAACGATGCAAAATCATTAGCCGTTAACCCCGATGAAGGTGTGGGAGCAGGCGGACAGAGGAGAGCAGAGAAGGTTTTTAAGAGTGTGTGAGAGTAAGGAGAGAGGTCAGTATGGTCTTTTGACTTGAGCCATTTTCTCTCAGCTGACTGGAGGCTGGTGCGATGCTCACGTGGTACATCCGATAACCAGGGGGCAGACAGGGATGCACGGGCTGGTCCAGAAGTAGGAGGGCATAGGTTGTCCAAGCAGGATGTAAGCGTGGAACACAGAGTGTATGTGGCACTGTTGGTATTCAAAAGAGAGAGCTCCTCAGAGGGGGGGAGTGCAGACAAGACAGCAGAGGAAAAGCAGGAGGGAGGGAATCCTGATGAGATCCCTGTAGAGAGTGCCAAAAGACTGTTTAGGTGTGAAAAGGGGCCGTCTGCAACACATTGAAGTTGTCTTGCAATCCTATGTGGAAAGAATTTAGTAATGCAAAACACTAAATTGAGTAAAATAAAATGCCACTGTTTACTTAAAGTATACTTACTGTATATAGTAATGAAAACACTAAATTGAGTAAAATAAAATGCCACTGTTTACTTAAAGTATACTTACTGTATATTGTAAAACTAGTGCTTAAATGTCATGGGGGATTATACTATTCAACAGAGACCCATTATAATGCATTTTGATCAACATGACATAAGCAATTGATAATGTAGGAATCTACACAGAATTGTGTCATATTCACTTGCATGGATGTACCAAAGCATTTGCAACTTGTTCAAAGAAATGAGAAAATGCTTGTTTGATGTGCACAAGTGACACAAGGATGTAAGGATTGAACAAGAAGTTTTGATAATTTCAAATCGGATCTGAGAAATGTACCAAATTGACTTAGAAAAAATGTATTTAAAGTGGGTGGGGGTACTTTTGGGGCAGTTTTGTTTCACCCAAGTGTCCCATTTCCACCCCTCTCAAACTGATGCATGGATGCATATAGCCAGAAACAATTTGTTTGATGCATGCAAAGAAGCAACACTGTGTGTCTCAAGAAGCATTTATTCATGATTACTTAGACATGCTAAAATTTCAAGGCCACACACTACACATTACACAAAATTTACATTTAGTCATTTAGCAGACGTTTTTATCCAAAGCGACTTACAGACGAGGAAACATTGGAAGCAATTATATCAATATAGGCAACAAAATGCATAAGTTAATTAAATCCAGTCCATTAAAGCCTAGCACAGTATACAAAGCTAAGAATAGTGAGCTAAGTAAAAAAAATATTTTTTAAGAAGACAGAAAAGAATTAGAGGTTAAAATTGGTCATCTAAATTTTGACGGAAGATATGCATTTTCACACACTACACCGGCCTGTAGTGTTCTAGCAGTGTAAGGTTGAGAGCGGGTTTCTTCAGTAGCGGTGTAATGCAGGCCTCTTTAAACGCAGTGGGAAATGTCCAGTGGTGAGCAAAGAGTTGATGATGTGGGTCAGACCAGGCAAAACTGCTGGAGAGATGGCATGGAGGAAATGGGTGGGGATGGAATCCAGTGGGCAGGTGGTAGGGTGGTTGGAACCAATGACCTTGGAAACATCATTTTCAGACAGAGGAGAAAAGGCGGGTGATGGTGGTGTAGAAATCTGGCTATTGATGGCCGTAGTTTTCTTTACGAAGAACGATACAAAATCATTAGCCGTTAACTCCGATGAAGGTGTGGGAGCAGGCGGACAGAGGAGAGCAGAGAAGGTTTTTAAGAGTGTGAGAGTCAGGAGAGTTGCTGATCTTCGCGTGGTTATAATCAGTTTTTGCAGAGGTGATGTCAACGGAGAAAGTAGAGAGAAGAGACTGGTAGAGAGAGAGGTCAGTATGGTCTTTTGACTTGGGCCATTTTCTCTCAGCTGACTGGAGGCTGGTGCGATGCTCACGTGGTACATCCGATAACCAGGGGGCAGACAGGGATGCACGGGCTGGTCCAGATGTAGGAGGGCATAGGTTGTCCAAGCAGGATGAAAGCGTGGAACACAGAGTGTCTGTGGCACTGTTGGTATTCAAAAGAGAGAGCTCCTCAGAGGGGGGAGTGCAGACAAGATAGCAGAGGAAAAGCAGGAGGGAGGGAATCCTGATGAGATCCCTGTAGAGAGTGCCAAAAGACTGTTTAGGTGTGAAAAAGGGCCGTCTGCAACACATTGAAGTTGACTTGCAATCCTATGTGGAAAGAATTTAGTAATGCAAAACACTAAATTGAGTAAAATAAAATGCCACTGTTTACTTAAAGTATACTTACTGTATATTGTAAAACTAGTGCTTAAATGTCATGGGGGATTATACTATTCAACAGAGACCCATTATAATGCATTTTGATCAACATGACATAAGCAATTGATAATGTAGGAATCTGCACAGAATTGTGTCATATTCACTTGCATGGATGTACCAAAGCATTTGAAACTTGTTCAAAGAAATGAGAAAATGCTTGTTTGATGTACACAAGTGATACAAGGATGTAAGGATTGAACAAGAAGTTTTGAGAATTTCAAATCGGATCTGAGAAATGTACCGAATTGACTTAGAAAAAACTGTATTTAAAGTGGGTGGGGGTACTTTTGGGGCAGTTTTGTTTCACCCAAGTGTCCCATTTCCACCCCTCTCAAACTGTTGCATGGATGCATATAGCCAGAAACAATTCGTTTGATGCATGCAAAGAAGCAACACTGTGTGTCTCAAGAAGCATTTATTCATGATTACGTAGACATGCTAAAATTTCAAGGCCACACACTACACATTACACAAAATTTACATTTAGTCATTTAGCAGACGTTTTTATCCAAAGCGACTTACAGACGAGGAAACATTGGAAGCAATTATAGCAATATAGGCAACAAAATGCATAAGTTAATTAAATCCAGTCCATTAAAGCCTAGCACAGTAGACAAAGCTAAGAATAGTGAGGTAAGTAAAAAAATAATTTTTTTAGAAGACAGAAAAGAATTAGAGGTTAAAATCAGTCATCTATATTTTGACAGAAGATATGCATTTTCACACACTACACCTACCTGTAGTGTTCTAGCAGTGTAAGGTTGAGAGCGGGTTTCTTCAGTAGCGGTGTGATGCAGGCCTCTTTGAACGTAGTGGGAAATGTCCCAGTGGTGAGCAAAGAGTTGATGATGTGGGTCAGACCAGGCACAACTGCTGGAGAGATGGCATGGAGGAGATGGGTGGGGATGGAATCCAGTGGGCAGGTGGTAGGGTGGTTGGAACCAATGACCTTGGAAACATCATTTTCAGACAGAGGAGAAAAGGCGGTGGTGTAGAAATCTGGCTGTTGATGGCGGTAGTTTTCTTTACGAAGAACGATGCAAAATCATTAGCCGTTAACTCCGATGAAGGTGTGGGAGCAGGCGGACAGAGGAGAGCAGAGAAGGTTTTTAAGAGTGTGAGAGTCAGGAGAGTTGCTGATCTTCGAGTGGTTATAATCAGTTTTTGCAGAGGTGACGTCAACGGAGAAAGTAGAGAGAAGAGACTGGTAGAGAGAGAGGTCAGTATGGTCTTTTGACTTGGGCCATTTTCTCTCAGCTGACTGGAGGCTGGTGCGATGCTCACGTGGTACATCCGATAAACAGGGGGCAGACAGGGATGCACGGGCTGGTCCAGATGTAGGAGGGCATAGGTTGTCCAAGCAGGATGTAAGCGTGGAACACAGAGTGTCTGTGGCACTGTTGGTATTCAAAAGAGAGAGCTCCTCAGAGGGGGGGAGTGCAGACAAGACAGCAGAGGAAAAGCAGGAGGGAGGGAATCCTGATGAGATCCCTGTAGAGAGTGCCAAAAGACTGTTTAGGTGTGAAAAGGGGCCGTCTGCAACACATTGAAGTTGTCTTGCAATCCTATGTGGAAAGAATTTAGTAATGCAAAACACTAAATTGAGTAAAATAAAATGCCACTGTTTACTTAAAGTATACTTACTGTATATTGTAAAACTAGTGATTAAATGTCATGGGGGATTATACTATTCAACAGAGACCCATTATAATGCATTTTGATCAACATGACATAAGCAATTGATAATGTAGGAATCTGCAGAGAATTGTGTCATATTCACTTGCATGGATGTACCAAAGCATTTGCAACTTGTTCAAAGAAATGAGAAAATGCTTGTTTGATGTGCACAAGTGACACAAGGATGTAAGGATTGAACAAGAAGTTTTGATAATTTCAAATCGGATCTGAGAAATGTACCAAATTGACTTAGAAAAAACTGTATTTAAAGTGGGTGGGGGTACTTTTGGGGCAGTTTTGTTTCACCCAAGTGTCCCATTTCCACCCCTCTCAAACTGATGCATGGATGCATATAGCCAGAAACAATTTGTTTGATGCATGCAAAGAAGCAACACTGTGTGTCTCAAGAAGCATTTATTCATGATTACGTAGACATGCTAAAATTTCAAGGCCACACACTACACATTACACAAAATTTACATTTAGTCATTTAGCAGACGTTTTTATCCAAAGCGACTTACAGACGAGGAAACATTGGAAGCAATTATAACAATATAGGCAACAAAATGCATAAGTTAATTAAATCCAGTCCATTAAAGCCTAGCACAGTATACAAAGCTAAGAATAGTGAGGTAAGTAAAAAAATTTTTTTTTAAGAAGACAGAAAAGAATTAGAGGTTAAAATCAGTCATCTACATTTTGACAGAAGATATGCATTTTCACACACTACACCTGTCGGTAGTGTTCCAGCAGTGTAAGGTTGAGAGTGGGTTTCTTCAGTAGCGGTGTGATGCAGGCCTCTTTGAACGCAGTGGGAAATGTCCCAGTGGTGAGCAAAGAGTTGATGATGTGGGTCAGACCAGGCACAACTGCTGGAGAGATGGCATGGAGGAGATGGGTGGGGATGGAATCCAGTGGGCAGGTGGTAGGGTGGTTGGAACCAATGACCTTGGAAACATCATTTTCAGACAGAGGAGAAAAGGCGGGTGATGGTGGTGTAGAAATCTGGCTGTTGGTGGCGGTAGTTTTCTTTACGAAGAACGTTGCAAAATCATTAGCCGTTAACTCCGATGAAGGTGTGGGAGCAGGCGGACAGAGGAGAGCAGAGAAGGTTTTTAAGAGTGTGTGAGAGTCAGGAGAGAGGTCAGTATGGTCTTTTGACTTGGGCCACTTTCTCTCAGCTGACTGGAGGCTGGTGCGATGCTCACGTGGTACATCCGATAACCAGGGGGCAGACAGGGATGCACGGGCTGGTCCAGATGTAGGAGGGCATAGGTTGTCCAAGCAGGATGTAAGCGTGGAACACAGAGTGTCTGTGGCACTGTTGGTATTCAAAAGAGAGAGCTCCTCAGAGGGGGGAGTGCAGACAAGATAGCAGAGGAAAAGCAGGAGGGAGGGAATCCTGATGAGATCCCTGTAGAGAGTGCCAAAAGACTGTTTAGGTGTGAAAAGGGGCCGTCTGCAACACATTGAAGTTGACTTGCAATCCTATGTGGAAAGAATTTAGTAATGCAAAACACTAAATTGAGTAAAATAAAATGCCACTGTTTATTTAAAGTATACTTACTGTATATTGTAAAACTACTGCTTAAATGTCATGGGGGATTATACTATTCAACAGAGACCCATTATAATGCATTTTGATCAACATGACATAAGCAATTGATAATGTAGGAATCTGCACAGAATTGTGTCATATTCACTTGCATGGATGTACCAAAGCATTTGAAACTTGTTCAAAGAAATGAGAAAATGCTTGTTTGATGTGCACAAGTGATACAAGGATGTAAGGATTGAACAAGAAGTTTTGAGAATTTCAAATCGGATCTGAGAAATGTACCAAATTGACTTAGAAAAAACTGTATTTAAAGTGGGTGGGGGTACTTTTGGGGCAGTTTTGTTTCACCCAAGTGTCCCATTTCCACCCCTCTCAAACTGTTGCATGGATGCATATAGCCAGAAACAATTCGTTTGATGCATGCAAAGAAGCAACACTGTGTGTCTCAAGAAGCATTTATTCATAATTACGTAGACATGCTAAAATTTCAAGGCCACACACTACACATTACACAAAATTTACATTTAGTCATTTAGCAGACGTTTTTATCCAAAGCGACTTACAGACGAGGAAACATTGGAAGCAATTATAACAATATAGGCAACAAAATGCATAAGTTAATTAAATCCAGTCCATTAAAGCCTAGCACAGTATACAAAGCTAAGAATAGTGAGGTAAGTAAAAAAAAATATTTTTTTAAGAAGACAGAAAAGAATTAGAGGTTAAAATCAGTCATCTACATTTTGACAGAAGATATGCATTTTCACACACTACACCTGCCTGTAGTGTTCTAGCAGTGTAAGGTTGAGAGTGGGTTTCTTCAGTAGCGGTGTGATGCAGGCCTCTTTGAACGCAGTGGGAAATGTCCCAGTGGTGAGCAAAGAGTTGATGATGTGGGTCAGACCAGGCACAACTGCTGGAGAGATGGCATGGAGGAGATGGGTGGGGATGGAATCCAGTGGGCAGGTGGTAGGGTGGTTGGAACCAATGACCTTGGAAACATCATTTTCAGACAGAGGAGAAAAGGCGGGTGATGGTGGTGTAGAAATCTGGCTGTTGATGGCGTTAGTTTTCTTTACGAAGAACAATGCAAAATCATTAGCCGTTAACTCCGATGAAGGTGTGGGAGCAGGCGGACAGAGGAGAGCAGAGAAGGTTTTTAAGAGTGTGTGAGAGTCAGGAGAGAGGTCAGTATGGTCTTTTGACATGGGCCATTTTCTCTCAGCTGACTGGAGGCTGGTGCGATGCTCACGTGGTACATCCGATAACCAGGGGGCAGACAGGGATGCACGGGCTGGTCCAGATGTAGGAGGGCACAGGTTGTCCAAGCAGGATGTAAGCGTGGAACACAGAGTGTCTGTGGCACTGTTGATATTCAAAAGAGAGAGCTCCTCAGAGGGGGGGAGTGAAGACAAGACAGCAGAGGAAAAGCAGGAGGGAGGGAATCCTGATGAGATCCCTGTAGAGAGTGCCAAAAGACTGTTTAGGTGTGAAAAAAGGGCCGTCTGCAACACATTGAAGTTGTCTTGCAATGCTATGTGGAAAGAATTTAGTAATGCAAAACACTAAATTGAGTAAAATAAAATGCCATTGTTTACTTAAAGTATACTTACTGTATATTGTAAAACTAGTCCTTAAATGTAATGGGGGATTATACTATTCAACAGAGACCCATTATAATGCATTTTGATCAACATGACATAAGCAATTGATAATGTAGGAATCTGCACAGAATTTTGTCATATTCACTTGCATGGATGTACCAAAGCATTTGCAACTTGTTCAAAGAAATGAGAAAATGCTTGTTTGATGTGGTGAGCAAAGAGTTGATGATGTGGGTCAGACCAGGCACAACTGCTGGAGAGATGGCATGGAGGAGATGGGTGGGGATGGAATCCAGTGGGCAGGTGGTAGGGTGTTTGGAACCAAAGACCTTGGAAACATCATTTCCAGACAGAGGAGAAAAGGCGGGTGATGGTGGTGTAGAAATCTGGCTGTTGATGGCGGTAGTTTTCTTTACGAAGAACGATGCAAAATCATTAGCCGTTAACTCCGATGAAGGTGTGGTAGCAGGCGGACAGAGGAGAGCAGAGAAGGTTTTTAAGAGTGTGTGAGAGTCAGGAGAGAGGTCAGTATGGTCTTTTGACATGGGCCATTTTCTCTCAGCTGACTGGAGGCTGGTGCGATGCTCACGTGGTACATCCGATAACCAGGGGGCAGACAGGGATGCACGGGCTGGTCCAGATGTAGGAGGGCATAGGTTGTCCAAGCAGGATGTAAGCGTGGAACACAGAGTGTCTGTGGCACTGTTGGTATTCAAAAGAGAGAGCTCCTCAGAGGGGGGGAGTGCAGACAAGATAGCAGAGGAAAAGCAGGAGGGAGGGAATCCTGATGAGATCCCTGTAGAGAGTGCCAAAAGACTGTTTAGGTTTGAAAAGGGGCCGTCTGCAACACATTGAAGTTGTCTTGCAATCCTATGTGGAAAGAATTTAGTAATGCAAAACACTAAATTGAGTAAAATAAAATGCCACTGTTTACTTAAAGTATACTTACTGTATATTGTAAAACTAGTGCTTAAATGTAATGGGGGATTATACTATTCAACAGAGACCCATTATAATGCATTTTGGTCAACATGACATAAGTAATTGATAATGTAGGAATCTGCACAGAATTGTGTCATATTCACTTGCATGGATGTACCAAAGCATTTGCAACTTGTTCAAAGAAATGAGAAAACGCTTGTTTGATGTGAACAAGTGACACAAGGATGTAAGGATTGAACAAGAAGTTTTGAGAATTTCAAATCGGATCTGAGAAATGTACCGAATTGACTTAGAAAAAACTCTATTTAAAGTGGGTGGGGGTACTTTTGGGGCAGTTTTGTTTCACCCAAGTGTCCCATTTCCACCCCTCTCAAACTGATGCATGGATGCATATAGCCAGAAACAATTCGTTTGATGCATGCAAAGAAGCAACACTGTGTGTCTCAAGAAGCATTTATTCATAATTACGTAGACATGCTAAAATTTCAAGGCCACACACTACACATTACACAAAATTTACATTTAGTCATTTAGCCGACGTTTTTATCCAAAGCGACTTACAGACGAGGAAACATTGGAAGCAATTATAACAATATAGGCATCAAAATGCATAAGTAAATTAAATCCAGTCCATTAAAGCCTAGCACAGTATACTAAGGTAAGAATAGTGAGGTAAGTAAAAAAAATTTTTTTAAGAAGACAGAAAAGAATTAGAGGTTATAATCGGTCATCTACATTATGACAGAAGATATGCATTTTCACACACTACACCGGCCTGTAGTGTTCTAGCAGTGTAAGGTTGAGAGCGGGTTTCTTCAGTAGCGGTGTGATGCAGGCCTCTTTGAACGCAGTGGGAAATGTCCCAGTGGTGAGCAAAGAGTTGATGATGTGGGTCAGACCAGGCACAACTGCTGGAGAGATGGCATGGAGGAGATGGGTGGGGATGGAATCCAGTGGGCAGGTGGTAGGGTGGTTGGAACCAATGACCTTGGAAACATCATTTTCAGACAGAGGAGAAAAGGCGGTGGTGTAGAAATCTGGCTGTTGATGGCGGTAGTTTTCTTTACGACGAACGATGCAAAATCATTAGCCGTTAACTCCGATGAAGGTGTGGGAGCAGGCGGACAGAGGAGAGCAGAGAAGGTTTTTAAGAGTGTGAGAGTCAGGAGAGTTGCTGATCTTCGAGTGGTTATAATCAGTTTTTGCAGAGGTGACGTCAACGGAGAAAGTAGAGAGAAGAGACTGGTAGAGAGAGAGGTCAGTATGGTCTTTTGACTTGGGCCATTTTCTCTCAGCTGACTGGAGGCTGGTGCGATGCTCACGTGGTACATCCGATAACCAGGGGGCAGACAGGGATGCACGGGCTGGTCCAGATGTAGGAGGGCATAGGTTGTCCAAGCAGGATGTAAGCGTGGAACACAGAGTGTCTGTGGCACTGTTGGTATTCAAAAGAGAGAGCTCCTCAGAGGGGGGGAGTGCAGACAAGACAGCAGAGGAAAAGCAGGAGGGAGGGAATCCTGATGAGATCCCTGTAGAGAGTGCCAAAAGACTGTTTAGGTGTGAAAAGGGGCCGTCTGCAACACATTGAAGTTGTCTTGCAATCCTATGTGGAAAGAATTTAGTAATGCAAAACACTAAATTGAGTAAAATAAAATGCCACTTTTTACTTAAAGTATACTTACTGTATATTGTAAAACTAGTGATTAAATGTCATGGGGGATTATACTATTCAACAGAGACCCATTATAATGCATTTTGGTCCCATTTCCACCCCTCTCAAACTGATGCATGGATGCATATAGCCAGAAACAATTTGTTTGATGCATGCAAAGAAGCAACACTGTGTGTCTCAAGAAGCATTTATTCATGATTACGTAGACATGCTAAAATTTCAAGGCCACACACTACACATTACACATGACATTACACATTTCATTAAATTTACATTTAGTCATTTAGCAGACGTTTTTATCCAAAGCGACTTACAGACGAGGAAACATTGGAAGCAATTATAACAATATAGGCAACAAAATGCATAAGTTAATTAAATCCAGTCCATTAAAGCCTAGCACAGTATACAAAGCTAAGAATAGTGAGGTAAGTAAAAAATTTTTATTTTTAAGAAGACAGAAAAGAATTAGAGGTTAAAATCAGTCATCTACATTTTGACAGAAGATATGCATTTTCACACTCTACACCAGCCTGTAGTGTTCTAGCACTGTAAGGTTGATAGTGGGTTTCTTCAGTAGCGGTGTGATGCAGGCCTCTTTGAACGCAGTGAGAAATTTCCCAGTGGTGAGCAAAGAGTTGATGATGTGGGTCAGACCAGGCACAACTGCTGGAGAGATGGCATGGGGGAGATGGGTGGGGATGGAATCCAGTGGGCAGGTGGTATGGTGGTTGGAACCAATGACCTTGGAAACATCATCTTCAGACAGAGGAGAAAAGGCGGGTGATGGTGGTGTAGAAATCTGGCTGTTGATGGTGGTAGTTTTCTTTACGAAGAACGATGCAAAATCATTAGCCGTTAACTCCGATGAAGGTGTGGGAGCAGGCGGACAGAGGAGAGCAGAGAAGGTTTTTAAGAGTGTGTGAGAGTCAGGAGAGAGGTCAGTATGGTCTTTTGACTTGGGCCATTTTCTCTCAGCTGACTGGAGGCTGGTGCGATGCTCACGTGGTACATCCGATAACCAGGGGGCAGACAGGGATGCACGGGCTGGTCCAGATGTAGGAGGGCATAGGTTGTCCAAGCAGGATGTAAGCGTGGAACACAGAGTGTCTGTGGCACTGTTGCTATTCAAAAGAGATGGCTCCTCAGAGGGGGGGAGTGCAGACAAGACAGCAGAGGAAAAGCAGGAGGGAGGGATTCCTGATGAGATCCCTGTAGAGAGTGCCAAAAGACTGTTTAGGTGTGAAAAGGGGCCGTCTGCAACACTTTGAAGTTGTCTTGCAATCCTATGTTGAAAAAATTTAGTAATGCAAAACACTAAATCGAGTAAAATAAAATGCCACTGTTTACTTAAGGTATACTTACTGTATATTGTAAAACTAGTGCTTAAATGTCATGGGGGATTATACTATTCAACAGAGACCCATTATAATGCATTTTGATCAACATGACATAAGCAATTGATAATGTAGGAATCTGCACAGAATTGTGTCATATTCACTTGCATGGATGTACCAAAGCATTTGCAACTTGTTCAAAGAAATGAGAAAATGCTTGTTTGATGTGCACAAGTGACACAAGGATGTAAGGATTGAACAAGAAGTTTTGATAATTTCAAATCGGATCTGAGAAATGTACCAAATTGACTTAGAAAAAACTGTATTTAAAGTGGGTGGGGGTACTTTTGGGGCAGTTTTGTTTCACCCAAGTTTCCCATTTCCACCCCTCTCAAACTGATGCATGGATGCATATAGCCAGAAACAATTTGTTTGATGCATGCAAAGAAGCAACGCTGTGTGTCTCAAGAAGCATTTATTCATGATTACGTAGACATGCTAAAATTTCAAGGCCACACACTACACATTACACAAAATTTACATTTAGTCATTTAGCAGACGTTTTTATCCAAAGCGACTTACAGACGAGGAAACATTGGAAGCAATTATAGCAATATAGGCAACAAAATGCATAAGTTAATTAAATCCAGTCCATTAAAGCCTAGCACAGTATACAAAGCTAAGAATAGTGAGGTAAGTAAAAAAATATTTTTTTAAGAAGACAGAAAAGAATTAGAGGTTAAAATCAGTCATCTACATTTTGACAGAAGATATGCATTTTCACACACCACACCTGCCTGTAGTGTTCTAGCAGTTTAAGGTTGAGAGTGGGTTTCTTCAGTAGCGGTGTGATGCAGGCCTCTTTGAACGCAGTGGGAAATGTCCCAGTGGTGAGCAAAGAGTTGATGATGTGGGTCAGACCAGGCACAACTGCTGGAGAGATGGCATGGAGGAGATGGGTGGGGATGGAATCCAGTGGGCAGGTGGTAGGGTGGTTGGAACCAATGACCTTGGAAACATCATTTTCAGACAGAGGAGAAAAGGCGGGTGATGGTGGTGTAGAAATCTGGCTGTTGATGGCCGTAGTTTTCTTTACGAAGAACGATACAAAATCATTAGCCGTTAACTCCGATGAAGGTGTGGGAGCAGGCGGACAGAGGAGAGCAGAGAAGGTTTTTAAGAGTGTGAGAGTCAGGAGAGTTGCTGATCTTCGAGTGGTTATAATCAGTTTTTGCAGAGGTGATGTCAACGGAGAAAGTAGAGAGAAGAGACTGGTAGAGAGAGAGGTCAGTATGGTCTTTTGACTTGGGCCATTTTCTCTCAGCTGACTGGAGGCTGGTGCGATGCTCACGTGGTACATCCGATAACCAGGGGGCAGACAGGGATGCACGGGCTGGTCCAGCTGTAGGAGGACATAGGTTGTCCAAGTAGGATGTAAGCGTGGAACACAGAGTGTCTGTGGCACTGTTGGTATTCAAAAGAGAGAGCTTCTCAGAGGGGTGGAGTGCAGACAAGACAGCAGAGGAAAAGCAGGAGGGAGGGAATCCTGATGAGATCCCTGTAGAGAGTGCCAAAAGACTGTTTAGGTGTGAAAAGGGGCCGTCTGCAACACATTGAAGTTGTCTTGCAATCCTATGTGGAAAGAATTTAGTAATGCAAAACACTAAATTGAGTAAAATAAAATGCCACTGTTTACTTAAAGTATACTTACTGTATATTGTAAAACTAGTGATTAAATGTCATGGGGGATTATACTATTCAACAGAGACCCATTATAATGCATTTTGATCAACATGACATAAGCAATTGATAATGTAGGAATCTGCACAGAATTGTGTCATATTCAGTTGCATGGATGTACCAAAGCATTTGCAACTTGTTCAAAGAAATGAGAAAATGCTTGTTTGATGTGCACAAGTGAAACAAGGATGTAAGGATTGAAAAAGAAGTTTTGAGAATTTCAAATCGGATCTGAGAAATGTACCAAATTGACTTAGAAAAAACTGTATTTAAAGTGGGTGGGGGTACTTTTGGGGCAGTTTTGTTTCATCCAAGTGTCCCATTTCCACCCCTCTCAAACTGATGCATGGATGCATATAGCCAGAAACAATTCGTTTGATGCATGCAAAGAAGCAACACTGTGTGTCTCAAGAAGCATTTATTCATGATTACTTAGACGTGCTAAAATTTCAAGGCCACACACTACACATTACACATGACATTACACATTTCATTAAATTTACATTTAGTCATTTAGCAGACGTTTTTATCCAAAGCGACTTACAGACGAGGAAACATTGGAAGCAATTATAGCAATATAGTCAACAAAATGCATAAGTTAATTAAATCCAGTCCATTAAAGCCTAGCACAGTATACAAAGCTAAGAATAGTGAGGTAAGTAAAAAAAATTTTTTTAAGAAGACAGAAAAGAATTAGAGGTTAAAATCGGTCATCTACATTTTGACGGAAGATATGCATTTTCACACAGTACACCGGCCTGTAGTGTTCTAGCAGTGTAAGGTTGAGAGCGGGTTTCTTCAGTAGCGGTGTGATGCAGGCCTCTTTGAACGCAGTGGGAAATGTCCCAGTGGTGAGCAAAGAGTTGATGATGTGGGTCAGACCAGGCACAACTGATGGAGAGATGGCATGGAGGAGATGGGTGGGGATGGAATCCAGTGGGCAGGTGGTAGGGTGGTTGGAACCAATGACCTTGGAAACATCATTTTCAGACAGAGGAGAAAAGGCGGGTGATGGTGGTGTAGAAATCTGGCTGTTGATGGCGGTAGTTTTCTTTACGAAGAACGATGCAAAATCATTAGCCGTTAACTCCGATGAAGGTGTGGGAGCAGGCGGACAGAGGAGAGCAGAGAAGGTTTTTAAGAGTGTGTGAGAGTCAGGAGAGTTGCCGATCTTCGAGTGGTTATAATCAGTTTTTACAGAGGTGATGTCAACGGAGAAAGAAGAGACTGGTAGAGAGAGAGGTCAGTATGGTCTTTTGACTTGGGCCATTTTCTCTCAGCTGACTGGAGGCTGGTGCGATGCTCACGTGGTACATCCGATAACCAGGGGGCAGACAGGGATGCACGGGCTGGTCCAGATGTAGGAGGGCATAGGTTGTCCAAGCAGGATGTAAGCGTGGAACACAGAGTGTCTGTGGCACTGTTGGTATTCAAAAGAGAGAGCTCCTCAGAGGGGGGGAGTGCAGACAAGACAGCAGAGGAAAAGCAGGAGGGAGGGAATCCTGATGAGATCCCTGTAGAGAGTGCCAAAAGACTGTTTAGGTGTGAAAAGGGGCCGTCTGCAACACATTGAAGTTGTCTTGCAATCCTATGTGGAAAGAATTTAGTAATGCAAAACACTAAATTGAGTAAAATAAAATGCCACTGTTTACTTAAAGTATACTTACTGTATATTGTAAAACTAGTGCTTAAATGTCATGGGGGATTATACTATTCAACAGAGACCCATTATAATGTATTTTGATCAACATGACATAAGCAATTGATAATGTAGGAATCTGCACAGAATTGTGTCATATTCACTTGCATGGATGTACCAAAGCATTTGCAACTTGTTCAAAGAAATGAGAAAATGCTTGTTTGATGTGCACAAGTGACACAAGGATGTAAGGGTTGAACAAGAAGTTTTGATAATTTCAAATCGGATCTGAGAAATGTTCCAAATTGACTTAGAAAAAACTGTTTTTAAAGTGGGTGGGGGTACTTTTGGGGCAGTTTTGTTTCACCCAAGTGTCCCATTTCCACCCCTCTCAAACTGATGCATGGATGCATATAGCCAGAAACAATTTGTTTGATGCATGCAAAGAAGCAACACTGTGTGTCTCAAGAAGCATTTATTCATGATTACGTAGACATGCTAAAATTTCAAGGCCACACACTACACATTACACATGACATTACACATTTCATAAAATTAACATTCAGTCATTTAGCAGACTTTTTTATCCGAAGCGACTTACAGACGAGGAAACAATGGAAGCAATTATAACAATATAGGCAACAAAATGCATAAGTTAATTAAATCCAGTCCATTAAAGCCTAGCACAGTATACAAAGCTAAGAATAGTGAGGTAAGTAAAAAAAATATTTTTTTAAGAAGACAGAAAAGAATTAGAGGTTAAAATCAGTCATCTACATTTTGACAGAAGATATGCATTTTCACACACTACACCTGCCTGTAGTGTTCTAGCAGTGTAAGGTTGAGAGTGGCTTTCTTCAGTAGCGGTGTGATGCAGGCCTCTTTGAACGCAGTGGGAAATGTCCCAGTGGTGAGCAAAGAGTTGATGATGTGGGTCAGACCAGGCACAACTGCTGGAGAGATGGCATGGAGGAGATGGGTGGGGATGGAATCCAGTGGGCAGGTGGTAGGGTGGTTGGAACCAATGACCTTGGAAACATCATTTTCAGACAGAGGAGAAAAGGCGGTGGTGTAGAAATCTGGCTGTTGATGGCGGTAGTTTTCTTTACGTAGAACGATGCAAAATCATTAGCCGTTAACTCCGATGAAGGTGTTGGAGCAGGCGGACAGAGGAGAGAAGAGAAGGTTTTTAAGGGTGTGTGAGAGTCAGGAGAGAGGTCAGTATGGTCTTTTGACTTGGGCCATTTTCTCTCAGCTGACTGGAGGCTTGTGCGATGCTCACGTGGTACATCCGATAACCAGGGGGCAGACAGGGATGCACGGGCAGGTCCAGATGTAGGAGGGCATAGGTTGTCCGAGCAGGATGTAATCGTGGAACAAAGAGTGTCTGTGGCACTGTTGGTATTCAAAAGAGAGAGCTCCTCAGAGGGGGGGAGTGCAGACAAGACAGCAGAGGAAAAGCAGGAGGGAGGGAATCCTGATGAGATCCCTGTAGAGAGTGCCAAAAGACTGTTTAGGTGTGAAAAGGGGCCTTCTGCAACACATTGAAGTTGTCTTGCAATCCTATGTTGAAAAAATTTAGTAATGCAAAACACTAAATTGAGTAAAATAAAATGCCACTGTTTACTTAAAGTATACTTACTGTATATTGTAAAACTAGTGCTTAAATGTCATGGGGGATTATACTATTCAACAGAGACCCATTATAATGCATTTTGATCAACATGACATAAGCAATTGATACTGTAGGAATCTGCACAGAATTGTGTCATATTCACTTGCATGGATGTACCAAAGCATTTGCAACTTGTTCAAAGAAATGAAAAAATGCTTGTTTGATGTGCACAAGTGACACAAGGATGTAAGGATTGAACAAGAAGTTTTGATAATTTCAAATCGGATCTGAGAAATGTACGAAATTGACTCAGAAAAAACTGTATTTAAAGTGGGTGGGGGTACTTTTGGGGCAGTTTTGTTTCACCCAAGTGTCCCATTTCCACCCTCTCAAACTGATGCATGGATGCATATAGCCAGAAACAATTTGTTTGATGCATGCAAAGAAGCAACACTGTGTGTCTCAAGAAGCATTTATTCAAGATTACGTAGACATGCTAAAATTTCAAGGCCACACACTACACATTACACATGACATTACACATTTCATAAAATTTACATTTAGTCATTTAGCAGACGATTTTATCCAAAGCGACTTACAGACGAGGAAACATTGGAAGCAATTATAACAATATAGGCAACAAAATGCATAAGTTAATTAAATCCAGTCCATTAAAGCCTAGCACAGTAGACAAAGCTAAGAATAGTGAGGTAAGTAAAAAAGATTTTTTTTAAGAAGACAGAAAAGAATTAGAGGTTAAAATCAGTCATCAACATTTTGACAGAAGATATGCATTTTCACACAATACACCTGCCTGTAGTGTTCTAGCAGTGTAAGGTTGAGAATGGGTTTCTTCAGTAGCGGTGTGATGCAGGCCTCTTTGAACGCAGTGGAAAATGTGCCAGTGGAGAGCAAAGAGCTGATGATGTGCGTATATCTGCGAAGAAGGTGTGTGAGCAGGCGGACAGAGGAGAGCAGAGAAGGTTTTTAAGAGTGTGCGAGAGTCAGGAGAGTTGATGATCTTCGAGTGGTTATAATCAGTTTTTGCAGAGGTGACGTCAACGGAGAAAGTAGAGAGAAGAGACTGGAAGAGAGAGAGGTCAGTTTGGTCTTTTGACTTGTGCCATTTTCTCTCAGCTGACTGAAGGCTGGCGCGATGCTCACGTGGTACATCCGATAACCTGGGGGCAGACAGGGATGCACGGGCTGGTCCAGATTTAGGAGGGCATAGGTTGTCCAAGCAGTATGTGGGCGTGGAACACAGAGTGTCTGTGGCACTGTTGGTATTCAAAAGAGAGAGATCCTCAGAGGGGGGGAGTGCAGACAAGACAGCAGAGGAAAAGCAGGAGGGAGGGAATCCTGATGAGATCCCTGTAGAGAGTGCCAAAAGACTGTTTAGGTGTGAAAAGGGGCCGTCTGCAACACATTGAAGTTGTCTTGCAATCCTATGTGGAAAGAATTTAGTAATGCAAAACACTAAATTGAGTAAAATAAAATGCCACTGTTTACTTAAAGTATACTTACTGTATATTGTAAAACTAGTGCTTAAATGTAATGGGGGATTATACTATTCAACAGAGACCCATTATAATGCATTTTGATCAACATGACATAAGCAATTGATAATGTAGGAATCTGCACAGAATTGTGTCATATTCACTTACATGGATGTACCAAAGCATTTGCAACTTGTTCAAAGAAATGAGAAAATGCTTGTTTTGTGGGAAATAAGATCAATATATAGATCGATATAAAAATGGATGATTGATTTTGTTTAAATCAGATGTATTTTCCTACATGACATGATTGTGAACAAAAGCTTGAAGCTGAGAGTTCTACAGTTGCTAGATGTTGCCAGAGATCGGAATGTGGTCAGTAAGTGGGGGGTTGCATGTTCTGCTTATGTGTGTGGGGGAACAAGAAGTATCTTATTGTGGTATTTGTGCACACTGAAGGATTTTATCTTATTGTGGTATTAAACGTGCCTTTATATTTAAGATGCTTTAGGATTTCATTAAAGATTACTAATTGTGCATAATATGTTGAAAATATAACCAAGTGTGTGAGTTGTGTTAGCCAAGAGTTGGGGATGATATTGAGTGTATTTTTCCACAGGAAATACTATGTATGTGTGTTAAGATCGGGTTACGCACAGAGCGTGTTGGGCCCCTATATAATCTGTTACAGATGGTGATTTGAAAAACAAGGCAGTGAGCTGATTGGCTGGAGACCAGACAAAGGGGAGAAGAACTGATTGGACCCCGGCTGAAGAAGAGATTCGGCGAGAAATACATATAAATACCAGTGAAACTGTTTTCTCGTGGTCGATTCTGTGTGAGACGTTTTTGTGTCTGAGAATCCACCGAAACAGCTGTTTGATTGGGACTTCTGATCAATAAACTTCAAGATTTTACTTTGACTGGCCTCCTCTCCAATTTTGAATGCGCAGAACATTGCTCAAATGTTCATCAGATGGTGACCCCGACGTGATTGGAGAAAAAGGCATCTAAAGACAATTGTAAAACTCGGGGATTGACCGAAAATCGGGACGAGACAACTTTTAATTCAACACACTGTCGACAGAATAACATAAGGTGAGCAGAGACCTGTTTAAACGAACTTCTGCAGATTGGATATTCCAAATTTATGTGTTGAGTTTGAAGTATATCCGTAACATTGATTAGAAATTAAAAATCATTGATATTTGTTGATCAGAATAAAAGGATATTTTTATTTTTATGTTGTTGTTAAATCCCTTTAAAACACCTGCAAGTATAGAAGCCTTGCGGCATGATAAAGGGTGCTTTTAAAACACCGGCAAGTATCAAAGCCTTGCTGCATGATAAAAGTGAATAAATTGTTAAATCCCTTTAAAACACCTGCAAGTATAGAAGCCTTGCGGCATGATAAAGGGTGCTTTTAAAACACCGGCAAGTATCAAAGCCTTGCTGCATGATAAAAGTGAATAAATTGTAAAATCCCTTTAAATCACCTGCAAGTATTGAAGCCTTGCGGCATGATAAAGGGTGCTTTTAAAACACCGGCAAGTATTAAAGCCTTGCTGCATGATAAAAGTGAATAAATTGTTAAAAGCTTTTAAAACAACGGCAGGTATTAAAGCCTTGCTGCATGATAAAGGTGAATAAACAGGGATAAATGCGTTAAAAAGCGTGTGGGTGACCAATACCATAGTACGCTAAAAGCCGATTAAACTGTGTATATTAATAGTATATTGTGTACTGAATATTACTTTTAAAAAGTATAGTAAACTGTGTGTATTAATTGTGTATAGTATACTGTAATATAGTTGTGTAAAATGTCTGAATTTGAGAAGAAGTGTGTGATTTATGGGAATTCCCCTGTAATTATACAATGGGAAAAAATTGTTGATATGCTAATGGCCCAATCAGAGCCGAAAAATCGAAAAAAGGAAAGGAAAATTTGCATGGAGAATGTGTGAAAGGAATCTGAGAAAGTGTTGATTAAGATCACTCCAAAAATCAGGGAAATGGAGGAAAAAGCGCATGCAAGTTTAAACAAACATGTAGAAGGAGGAAAAGATGTGAAGTGGTTAGATAAAAATAAGCATAAAAAGGAGGAAGAGAGATTGAGAGAAGAATTACGCCTGTGGACACGCATTGCTTTGACTGCAATTGCTTTGAGTTCCCCTAGGGGGGGCACAGGACATGTGCAGTCGGAGGAGCCAGAGAAAGAAATGGTGAGAGAGTCAGGAAGTGCAGGAGCCAGTATCTCGCGTCATACTGAGACCGCCCCCTTATATCCTGATTTGAATAAGCTGTTGCCACCGCCCTACATACCAGCATCAGAGCAAGTGCAAGTGAATGTGAAAGATTCCAGGGTGGAGGTAGACATGCCAGATCTAGATGTTTTAAAGGATCAAATAAACGTGTTGACAGCACAATTAGAATTAATGGTAAATAAACAGGAAACCATACAAAGAAAGAATAGCATAACAAGCCAAAGTGCACGAGTAGTGCACAATAAGGAGGAAGACAAAGACATGAAGGGACAGGGAGCATGTAATAACAGTGAGGATGGAGGGCCACTGCAGGTATGTAGGGACGTAGTTATTAAAGGAACTATGATGTCTACCCCAGTGTCACAGGGTACTAGGAGTCGTACCAGAGCCTGTCAATACACTCCAGCCTGTCAATTCACTCCCCCTCAAGAGAGACAGTGGGACATTATGTGTCACCCAGGCAGTGAGTATGATGAAAGGAATGTTAATGTGCCAAACGCCCAACTAATGTCAGGAGGGGCAACTAACATGCCTCTGTTACAGGGCAACCGAGGGGTACCAAAGTACCAGCCCTGGAGCCATAGTGATATGACAGCTGTGCTGGCAAAATTGCCCCCCATTACATCTGGTGGAGGCAGATGGCTTACAAAGTTGATGGTATTGTGCCACGGCACCACCTTGGCGGTAGGAGACATAAGATTCCTTTTAGGCCAAATTTTTACTGTTTCTCAGATGGCAGAGTTTGAGAAGGATGCAAACCTTGAAGACGAACCCAATGACGCACGGCATACCACTGTCAGTACAGTGATCGCCAGGGCCCTCAGAGAAAATTTTCCAACACCCCCAACCGTATACCAAAACATTAAGTTCCGCATTAAGCCTGGTGAGACTGGAGCGAGTTACTTTTTTAGATGCGCAGCTGAATGGGAGCAGATGGTAGAAGAAGTCTAAATAATCCAATTACGCGTGATATATTTAGAACTGCCGTAATGACAGGGGCCCCCAACGGTGTCAAGCAGGCAATGGAATGTAATCCTGACACTCCAGTAGCCAGTAACGAAATGTGGGAAAGACATCTAGTGTTCCATATTGACAGATCAGTCGATAAGCAGGATAAAGAACAGGAGGAATTAGAAAAGACAAAGCAACAATTGTTAAAACTACAATTAGAAATGGCTAAGGCAGACAGTAAAAAACCAAAACAAATGCCACAACGTCCTGTGAGCAGCGGCTTTGACGGGCAGCCTGGGGTGAAGACCCCACCTTTTCCCATAGTCACACCTGAAACTTTTGGCTATGCTCAGGGAGGACATGTCCCTAATTTCCAATTAATAAAACCATGGGGAGGGTATAGGCCACGGGGCAATAGCGGATGGGCTAGGGGGAAGCCGAGTGGGGGAGGGGTGCGCCACAGGGGCGCATGTCATCAGTGTGGGGGGACTGATCATTGGTGGAGAGATTGTCCCATGGCAGGGGACAGCCAGTATATGGGACCACCTGCGGGGGGATGGGATCCTCATATAGGTGGGCCCAGTGGTCGTGGCAGAGGACCACAAACTCCAAAATACCCGGAGCAACAACACCCACCTCCCCACTCGATTCAGGCGCCCTTGAACCCGACTTGGGGCCAGGGGGAAGGCGCGGACTGTTGACAGGGCCAACAGAGAACAATCATGCGAGGTTTGGCTGAGCCTTACATGATTTTAGTGGTCAACAACAGGCCACTAACAGCTTTGGTAGATACCGGAGCAACATACTCCACAGTAACGAGGGGCACAATCACTGACAGTAGAGAGGGCCACCAGCAGGTTTTGTTGGGAGGACCCTTGCAGGAGATGGCAGACATATATTGGGTGGAATTAGATGATTCTCAATCAGGGGCCAGGGCACTGTATAAGAATCAGTGGCCCTGGATCAAAGACTTAGCTGTCTATTTACCTCCCATCGACCCCCTGCATTGTACACTATTTTATGACCGTAATGACACTGTCACATACCAGGAAATGTTCCATGACATTGAGGGCCAAATGTGGACATGTAGGACAAGAGGGTGTAGTAGTTCCAGTTACACTGACACCAGAACAACAGATATGGTATGAAATGGCAGACACAGCTGAACCTCACATTTCTATGGCACTGCATCCAGGCCATGAAGCTCGAGAGTTAGGAGCTATGACAAAGAGGTTGCGCTTGGTGACCGATTGGGAGCCCTCTGGCATTGTAGGGGTTTTATATTCGCGTATGACAGATTCATATTGGGTACCACAAAAAACGGCCGATAGGGGCCAATTAACTCATCTCGAAATTACAAGAAGCCATGGTCGCGAACTAACAGACGGTCCCGGAGCTGAGCAGTTAATTAACAGCCAGCCGGACGACCTCTGGTCACAAGGTCCAACGGACGTTGGCCTCTGTAACATTGAGCCTGTCACATTTCAGTTAAAATCGACAGAACCAGTTTGGGTCCCACAATATCCTAACAAAAAGGAGGCAGAGGAAGGCATTGCACCCACTGTTCAAGAATTAGTGGAGAAAGGTGTCATTATTCCAATGCGATCGCCATGGAACACCCCGATCTTTCCTGTCAAGAAACCAGGCACAAACAAATATAGATTAGTCCATGATCTGTGTCGAGTAAACAGCCTGGTGGCAACACCAACAATGGCCGTACCAAACCCATATACTGCCATCTCAAATTTGACCCCAGCTCACCAATGGTTCACATGCATTGATTTGGCCAACGCTTTTTTCTGTATACCAATCTCAGAAGAATGTAAATCATGCCTGACTTTCACTTACCGAAAATGTCAATATTCTTATAACAGACTTCCACAGGGCTTTATTTTATCGCCAGGGATATTCAATCAGGTCCTGAAAAATCAGCTGATAAATTGTGTGTTACCTGTAGATTGCGTTCTAATAATGTATGTTGATGATCTTTTGCTGGCAGCCGTAACCAACGAAGATTGCTTAAAAGCAACGGGCGCCATTCTGAGACAGCTGCATGCGTCTGGGTTCAAGGTTAGTAAAGAAAAACTGCAGGTCAGCAGGCCATCTGTTACTTTCATGGGCCGTTTAATCACAGGCCAAGGCACACGTGATGGCATTTTGTCACACCCAAAGCCACACAATGTGAAGGACATGCTTTCCTTTCTGGGATTGACTGGTTTCAGCAGAAGTTATATCCCTATGTATGTAGCGGTCACCAAGCCATTACGAGACATGGTCAAGGAACAAGGCATGAGAAATGTGCAGGCGAAGTTAACATGGACCCCTGAAGCAGAAACCGCATTCATTAAATTGAAAGGGGAGCTGTCACATGCAGCATATCTGCATAGCCCTGATTACAGCAAGGCATTTTTCCTAGACGTTTCTGAAACAGGGAATAGCGCACATGGAGTACTTTTCCAGAAGCAGTCTAGTGCTAGACGTGTGCTCATGTATGTCAGTGTCCTAATGGACGCCATTGAACAACGCCAGCCAGCTTGTGCCAGGTTCACTGCAGGATTGGCAAAGATTATTGAAAAGACATCACACATTGTGATGGGTCATCAGTTAACGGTCCTGACCACGCACTCTGTCATGTCGTTTGTCAACTCTGAATCATTTACGTTTTCACCGTTGAGGCAGAGAAAACTGTCCAAATGTCTAACGGCGCCAAACATAACATATAAACACGATGGCATTAACATGGCAGATTTGTTCACCAAAGGGGAACCACATGACTGTGCACCAATCACTGACCTGGCATCTCGTGTTCGCCAGGACTTAACTGCAACCCCTATCCCGAAGCCTCGAATGTGATTACACTTTTCACGGACGGGTGCTGTTTTAGAGCTCAGGATGGCTCTTTGGTCTCGGCTTACTCTGTTGTGCAGCAAACAGAGTTAGGTTACACTACTAGGGAAGCAGAGAAAATAGAAGGCAAACAGTCGGCACAGAGAGCAGAACTAATTGCGGTCACACAAGCACTAAAACTTGCAGGGTCTGGCAAAGTCAACATTTATAGTGACTCAGCTTATGTCGTGGGTGCTGTCCATGTCGAACTCGCAGTTTGGCAAAGGAGTGGGTTCGTCACTACGTCTGTAAAGCCTATAGCACATGACGCAGAAGCACGTGCACTGTTGGATGCATTGAAAATTCCAGCAGCTGTTGCTGTCATAAAATGTCAGGGCCACTGTAAAACAGACAGTGCCGTAGCACGGGGAAATGAGGCTGCTGACGTGGCTGCCAAAACAGCTGCAGGCTATCAGGTGACCATGATGGTACAGACTGACTGTTCGTATGTGAAACTGTTACCATCTTTCAGCAGAGAAACACTTGTGGCCGAACATGGCAAATGCACACCAGAAGAACTGTCAACGTGGACAGAGTATGGGGCCCTGTGTGCACCAGATGGTCTGTGGCAGGCCCCAGATGGCAGACCAGCATTGCCCATGAGCCTGTCACGCTCTATCATGAACCAAGCACACACTATGTCGCACGTGAGTTCAAAACAGATGATGAAAACATTGCAATATTGGTGGCATCCTTTTTTGACGGCTATGGTGTCTAACTTTGTACTTTCATGCGACATTTGTCAAAAACATAACATCAAACCAACTTTAAAACAGTTAAAGGGCACATTTTTGCCATTGCGAGGCCCAGGAGAGGAAATCGTGATTGACTTTACAGACATGGTAGAGAGGGTGCAAGGGAAACGGTATTTGTTGGTGATAGTTGACCAATTCACAGGTTGGCCTGAGGCTTTTCCTTGTGGAAAGGAAGACAGCACTGCAGTCATTAAGTGTCTCATTAATCTGTACATTCCGCATTACGGTTTCCCCCGCGTATCCGGTCAGATAACGGCTCGCACTTCAAAAATGAGCATTTAAAAATCGTAGAGAAATCGCTGGGTCTAACGCATGCATTTGGAGCCGTCTATCATCCTGAATCGCAAGGTAAGGTCGAACGGATGAACCTAACACTGAAACTTAAATTGGCTAAAATCTGTGCACAGACCAAATTATCATGGCTATCAGCTCTTCCGTTGGCTCTTATGTCTGTACGTTCCTCTGTTAACAGAATCACTGGCTTTACACCTTTTGAATTGCTTACAGGTAGATCTTTTCCAGGACCGTCGACGCCGCTGAAGCCGGACACCTGTGTACCACTTTCACATTGTGTATATTTTGACAAACTGACTGCTATGATTCAACATTTCTCTCAGCAGACTCCCTCTGACATTGCTGGAGAACCTGTCGAGCCCTGTTCACAGTGGGTGCGCCTGAAGAAGTTTCGAAGGAAGTGGAATGAGCCACGCTGGACGGAACCTCTGAAAGTGACAGCAAGGACATCGCATTGTGTCCGTCTATCTGGCAAGGGCGACACCTGGTATCATTTGTCTTCTTGTGTTAACTGTGATCCACCGAACAGGTCGCTGTCAGAGACTGCTGTGGACCTGGGGGCTCAGGTCCAAGAGGGGGAGGGTATCTCTGGAGCAGAAAGTGGAGCAGAAAGTGGGACACAGGCATCAACAACAGTGGCATTAAAAATCTAGTGCAAAAAAGGCTTTGGTTTGGACAATTTAGATTTTCAAAAAGTCAAGGGTTATCAACATTTTCATATTAATTTTTATCGTAATCTCTATATCTTAATTAATTTTCTGTCTAATTCTTTATAATCAATATATATTGTTGTTATTGTGATTATTCAATTTTAATATTCACATTTTCCATATTTTCCATATTTACTATTTTTCATATTTTTATATTCACAGTTTTCATATTTCATATTCAGTATTTTCCATATTTTCCATAGTTTTATATTGCTTTTGTGATTTTATATTGTCATATTCATTAACGTAGAATCATTTATTCCCTACATTTCTATTTTTTGGGAGTTTAACCATATATTTTTTCTTAATTTCATATTCCCATTTTAACCATATATTTTTTTCTTAATTTCATATTCCCATTAAGTGTACTGTGTGTTTAATCATTTAAATTTTTCCAAGAGTGTGTTTATTGTTCCTTTAAAGTCCAAGAGAGGGTAACGAGATGAAGCTGTGGGAAAACTGTAAGCTGTCAGGGATCCTATTAATAATTTCAGGGGTTATAGTAGGAATAATTTTTAGCATAACTGAGGGTCAGGAAAGCAACAACAACATATCGAAACCGAGTTACAAAAGAGCCATAGCCGATACGAGGTTACCGTGTGAACAACTTGTAATTAACTATGTTTGGGGTAAGACCACATCATTTACTTTCGACCTATGCGCTGTCATAAATTGTGGGGGAAAAAATAGCTCATGGAGGGGGTACGAGGTATATGTATGTACGGACGGGAATATGGACAGTGTTTGAAAGGCGTACCAGTCTAGGCAAACCTATAGGGGTGAATGGTGTCCATCGTGGAATAATGTGATAGCATATACCGGTGGTTGGACCCCGAAAGAACCGAGCCTTTGGACCCGTACCTCGGCAAAATTTGATTTCAAAATACAAAGAGATTATAGTGCAAGTCAAAATCCACTCACCCTTTCAATATCCACCAGAACGGGATCAGCCAATTATACAGGGGAGTTTTTCCTTATAATGGGGGTGCACAGCCCAGGAACAGATAAAAAAGCAGTAATAAAATTTGTTGTGGACAGTTCACCTGAGGAGGAAAGAAATGGGACAGTAGCTGAGCCATTATCGGTAGGACAAAAGAATGGGGTAGTAGAAATAGATTACACCATGTTAAAACCAGAAGATATTATAGAAAGAGCCACAGGATATGGGGAAAATAATTTGTGGCTGGAATGGATAATTACCACAGCCAGAGAACAGAGCTTAGATGATTGTGTAGGATGTGCTAATGCAAGACCCCATTTATATATTGAACCAGCCCCGTTGTACCAAAACGATACGTGGGGTTATGAGTGTATGTTGCCATTGACACGGATGGCCAGTCCAAAAAATTGTACCACATTGGCAGCAATATTCCCACCAATAACCAACCTTTCACGGGCAGGTCCATTTACACCAAAGAAAGCAAATTATACCTGTTTTGATATTAAACGTCTATCACCAACCAGCAACCTGGGGGAGATAAATAAGGAGTGGTGTGATCAGATCATAGTAGATAATGGGACTAAAATAGGTACGTGGGCTAGGGCAGGTTTGTATTATTATTGTGGAGATCGAAGATTGTTTACCTGAGAAGGATACCTGAGAAGGCAAAGGGAGTGTGTGCTTTGGTAAGACTGGGAGCCCCAATAACCCTGATAGGTGACAGAGCAGTCAGAACGGAGACCGTGAATTCAGCAACATTGACTAGAAGACGTAGGAGACACATCATTACAAAGAGAGCAATAGGTTCAAGTGTAGATTTATCATTAAATAGTCCGACGTATATCGATGCGATAGGGATTCCACGAGGTGTACCGGATGAATATAAACTAGCGAACCAAGTGGCAGCAGGTTTTGAGAATATACCAATAATAGCTGCTCTTTTTCCAGTCACCCCAAACAAGAATGTAGATAGGATTAATTATGTGCATTATAATGTGATGAGGTTAGCAAATATGACAAGGGATGCAGTAGATGGTTTAGCAGAACAGCTAGCACCAACTTCACTTATGGCTATACAGAACCGTATGGCTCTGGACATGTTGTTGGCAGAAAAGGGAGGAGTATGTGTTATGTTTGGTGATATTTGCTGTACTTACATTCCTAATAATACAGCACCAGACGGATCAGTCACTAGGGCATTGGAAGGTTTGAAAACTTTGTCTATCGAAATGAAGGAACATTCAGGAGTGAATAATCCTATTGGAGATTGGCTAGACAAGGCACTAGGCAAATGGAAATCAGTATTAATGTCGATTGTAGCCAAGAGTTGGGGATGATATTGAGTGTATTTTTCCACAGGAAATACTATGTATGTGTGTTAAGATCAGGTTACGCACAGAGCGTGTTGGGCCCCTATATAATCTGTTACAGATGGTGATTTGAAAAACAAGGCAGTGAGCTGATTGGCTGGAGACCAGACAAAGGGGAGAAGAACTGATTGGACCCCGGCTGAAGAAAAGATTCGGCGAGAAATACATATAAATACCAGTGAAACTGTTTCTCGGGGTCGATTCTGTGTGAGACGTTTTTGTGTCTGAGAATCCACCGAAACAGCTGTTTGTTTGAGACTTCTGATCAATAAACTTCAAGATTTTACTTTGACTGGCCTCCTCTCCAATTTTGAACGCGCAGAACATTGCTCAAATGTTCATCAGTTTGATGTGCACAAGTGACACAAGGATGTAAGGATTGAACAAGAAGTTTTGATAATTTCTAATCGGATCTGAGAAATGTACCAAATTGACTTAGAAAAAACTGTATTTAAAGTGGGTGGGGGTACTTTTGGGGCAGTTTTGTTTCACCCAAGTGTCCCATTTCCACCCCTCTCAAACTGATGCATGGATGCATATAGTCAGAAACAATTTGTTTGATGCATGCAAAGAAGCAAAACTGTGTGTCTCAAGAAGCATTTATCGTGATTACGTAGACATGCTAAAATTTCAAGGCCACACACTACACATTACACAAAATTTACATTTAGTCATTTAGCAGACGTTTTTATCCAAAGCGACTTACAGACGAGGAAACATTGGAAGCAATTATAGCAATATAGGCAACAAAATAAATAAGTTAATTAAATCCAGTCCATTAAAGCCTAGCACAGTATACAAAGCTAAGAATAGTGAGGTAAGTAAAAAAAATATTTATTTAAGAAGACAGAAAAGAATTAGAGGTTAAAATCAGTCATCTACATTTTGACAGAAGTTATGCATTTTCACACACTACACCTGCCTGTAGTGTTCTAGCAGTGTAAGGTTGAGAGTGGGTTTCTTCAGTAGCGGTGTGATGCAGGCCTCTTTGAACGCAGTGGGAAATGTCCCAGTGGTGAGCAAAGAGTCGATGATGTGGGTCAGACCAGGCACAACTGCTGGAGACATGGCATGGAGGAGATGGGTGGGGATGGAATCCAGTGGGCAGGTGGTAGGGTGTTCGGAACCAAAGACCTTGGAAACATCATTTCCAGACAGAGGAGAAAAGGCGGGTGATGGTGGTGTAGAAATCTGGCTGTTGATGGCGGTAGTTTTCTTTACGAAGACCGATGCAAAATCATTAGCCGTTAACTCCGATGAAGGTGTGGGAGCAGGCGGACAGAGGAGAGCAGAGAAGGTTTTTAAGAGTGTGTGAGAGTCAGGAGAGAGGTCAGTATGGTCTTTTGACTTGGGCCATTTTCTCTCAGCTGACTGGAGGCTGGTGCGATGCTCAAGTGGTACATCCGATAACCAGGGGGCAGACAGGGATGCACGGGCTGGTCCAGATGTAGGAGGGCATAGGTTGTCCAAGCAGGATGTAAGCGTGGAACACAGAGTGTCTGTGGCACTGTTGGTATTCAAAAGAGAGAGCTCCTCAGAGGGGGGGAGTGCAGACTAGACAGCAGAGGAAAAGCAGGAGGGAGGGATTCCTGATGAGATCCCTGTAGAGAGTGCCAAAAGACTGTTTAGGTGTGAAAAGGGGCCGTCTGCAACACATTGAAGTTGTCTTGCAATCCCATGTTGAAAAAATTTAGTAATGCAAAACACTAAATTGAGTAAAATAAAATGCCACTGTTTACTTAAAGTATACTTACTGTATATTGTAAAACTAGTGTTTAAATGTAATGGGGGATTATACTATTCAACAGAGACCCATTATAATGCATTTTGATCAACATGACATAAGCAATTGATAATGTAGGAATCTGCACAGAATTGTGTCATATTCACTTGCATGGATGTACCAAAGCATTTGCAACTTGTTCAAAGAAATGAGAAAATGCTTGTTTGATGTGCACAAGTGACACGAGGATGTAAGGATTGAACAAGAAGTTTTGATAATTTCAAATCGTATCTGAGAAATGTACCAAATTGACTTAGAAAAAACTGTATTTAAAGTGGGTGGGGGTACTTTTGGGGCAGTTTTGTTTCACTCAAGTGTCCCATTTCCACCCCTCTCAAACTGATGCATGGATGCATATAGCCAGTAACAATTTGTTTGATGCATGCAAAGAAGCAACACTGTGTGTCTCAAGAAGCATTTATTCATGATTACGTAGACATGCTAAAATTTCAAGGCCACACACTACACATTACACAAAATTTACATTTAGTCATTTAGCAGACGTTTTTATCCAAAGCGACTTACAGACGAGGAAACATTGGAAGCAATTATAACAATATAGGCAACAAAATGCATAAGTTAATTAAATCCAGTCCATTAAAGCCTAGCACAGTATACAAAGCTAAGAATAGTGAGGTAAGTAAAAAAAATATTTTTTTAAGAAGACAGAAAAGAATTAGAGGTTAAAATCAGTCATCTACATTTTGACAAAAGATATGCATTTTCACACACTACACCGGCCTGTAGTGTTCTAGCAGTGTAAGGTTGAGAGTGGGTTTCTTCAGTAGCGGTGTGATGCAGGCCTCTTTGAACGCAGAGGGAAATGTCCCAGTGGTGAGCAAAGAGTTGATGATGTGGGTCAGACCAGGCACAACTGCTGGAGAGATGGCTTGGAGGAGATGGGTGGGGATGGAATCCAGTGGGCAGGTGGTAGGGTGTTAGGGTGGTTGGAACCAATGACCTTGGAAACATCATTTTCAGACAGAGGAGAAAAGGCGGGTGATGGTGGTGTAGAAATCTGGCTGTTGATGGCGTTAGTTTTCTTTACGAAGAACGATGCAAAATCATTAGCCGTTAACTCCGATGAAGGTGTGGGAGCAGGCGGACAGAGGAGAGCAGAGAAGGTTTTTAAGAGTGTGTGAGAGTCAGGAGAGAGGTCAGTATGGTCTTTTGACATGGGCCATTTTCTCTCAGCTGACTGGAGGCTGGTGCGATGCTCACGTGGTACATCCGATAACCAGGGGGCAGACAGGGATGCACAGGCTGGTCCAGATGTAGGAGGGCATAGGTTGTCCAAGCAGGATGTAAGCGTGGAACACAGAGTGTCTGTGGCACTGTTGGTATTCAAAAGAGAGAGCTCCTCAGAGGGGGGGAGTGAAGACAAGACAGCAGAGGAAAAGCAGGAGGGAGGGACCGTAGGTAGCGCCGGAAAGTGACCAGCGGTAAGACATCTGCGTTGTCTGGAGCGGTGAGGTCGGGGGTGACAAAGATGTGATCAGACGTGTGCAGCGGAGTGACCTGAGAGTGATGAGTGGAGCATTTCTCGAATCATCCTTGACATTTGCAAAACAGTAATTGCATTTCTGGTTTTGATTGTTTGATTGCAAGAGACGGCACATTATTCACGTTAACGCTTTTACTGTTTGTACAATAATTTATTGACAGACAGTGTCATTGCGATGCAGACAGGAAAAGACAGCACTGCATAGCACAAACAAATGTAGAAATCTGAACATAAGACAATCTCCTTAGGGAAAACTGTACATGCAGTGCAGTGGAATTACAGTGCAGTCTTCCTACACCTCCTGACGTTCCTGTCTTTTGGGCAACGGATTCTCATCCACATCACAACAAATATCTTCTCTTGCGATACAGCGTGAAAATCATCTTTCAGAGTGTCTAATCTAGCCTCTGGAGGCATCAGCTGTGATTTCATCACACGTTACATCCATGGCAGCCAGAAGGGTCATCTGTGTATGCAGCTGGCGATCATATACTTTTAATCTTCATGCTGAGAAAAATTCCTCAACGGCGTTGAGTAGGGTGAGAGGAACTCCACCAGCATCCTGTTGTGGGCCGCAAACCATTGCCTGATGATGTTGGAGCGATGGAAACTGACATTGTCCCAACTAACACGTACTTTGGCAGGTCATCTCCAATCTGCCCCCTCTCTTGTTCAGGGATGTGAAAAGGGACCGTCTGCAACCCAGTGAAGTTGTCTTGCAGTCCTATGTTGAAAGAATTTAGTAATGCAAAACACTAAATTGAGTAAAATAAAATACCACTGTTTACTTAAAGTATACTTACTGTATATTGTAAAACTAGTGCTTAAATGTAATGGGGGATTATACTATTCAACAGAGACCCATTATAATGCATTTTGATCAACATGACATAAGCAATTGATAATGTAGGAATCTGCACAGAATTGTGTCACACTCATTTGCATTGATGTACCAAAGCATTTGCAACTTGTTCAAAGAAATGAGAAAATGCTTGTTTGATGTGCACAAGTGACACAAGGATGTAAGGATTGAACAAGAAGTTTTGAGAATTTCAAATCGGATCTGAGAAATGTACCAAATTGACTTAGAAAAAACTGTATTTAAAGTGGGTTGGGAGTTTTGTTTCACCCAAGTGTCCCATTTCCACCCCTCTCAAACTGATGCATGGATGCATATAGCCAGAAACAATTCGTTTGATGCATGCAAAGAAGCAACACTGTGTGTCTCAAGAAGCATTTATTCATGATTACGTAGACATTCTAAAATTTCAAGGCCACACACTACACATTACACATGACATTACACATTTCATTAAATTTACATTTAGTCATTTAGCAGACGTTTTTATCCAAAGCGACTTACAGACGAGGAAACATAGGAAGCAATTATAGCAATATAGGCAACAAAATGCATAAGTTAATTAAATCCAGTCCATTAAAGCCTAGCACAGTATACAGAGGTAAGTAAAAAATATATTTTTTTAAGAAGACAGAAAAGAATTAGAGGTTAAAAACAGTCATCTACATTTTGACAGAAGAAATTGTGGGAATTTAGATCCGTATATGGATCGATATAAAAATGGATGATTGATGTTGTTTAAATCGGATGTATTTTCCTGCTTGAAGCAGAGAGTTCTACAGATGCTAGATGTTGCCAGAGATCGGAATGTGGTCAGTGAGAGGGGGGTTGCAGGATCTGCTTGTGTGAATGTGTAACAATAACCACATCTTATTTTTGGGGAAGCAATGTGTACAGTCAAGGATCTTATTGTGGTTTAAACGTGCCTTTACATTTAATATGATTTTACCATTGATTACTAACTATGCATAATATGTTGAAAATATAACCAGTGTGTTAGTTGAGTTAACCAAGTATTTAGCGCTGAATATTGTGGGGTTTTTCCACAGGATATTGCTAAGTGTGTGTGAAAAGATTAGATTACACGGGGGCCCCATGGAATGGGTGAGGGTCTTGTGTGCAAATTTGTTACAGATGTCGGGTTTGAAAAACAAGGCAGTGAGCTGGTTGGCTGAGACAGGACAAAGAAGGAAAAGCGGATTGGACCCCGCCATGGAGAAGAGATTCGACGAGAAATATATAAGCTTCTGAATGTCTTTTTCGGGGGTCGATCCTTTGTTAAGACGTTTGTGTGTCTGAGGATCCACCGAAACAGCTGTTTGTTTGAGACTTCTGACCAATAAATTTCAACGTTTTCTGAACTGGCCTCTCTCCAATTTTTGAATGCGCAGAACATTGTTTAAATGTTCATCAATATGCATTTTCACACACTACACCGGCCTGTAGTGTTCTAGCAGTGTAAGGTTGAGAGTGGGTTTCTTCAGTAGCGGTGTGATGCAGGCCTCTTTGAACGCAGTGGGAAATGTCCCAGTGGTGAGCAAAGAGTTGATGATGTGGGTCAGACCAGGCAAAACTGCTGGAGAGATGGCATGGAGGATATGGGTGGGGATGGGATCCAGAGGGCAGGTTGTAGTGTGGTTGGAACCAATGACCTTGGAAATATCATCTTCAGACAGAGGAGAAAAGGCGGGTGATGGTGGTGTAGAAAATTGTCTGTTGATGGCGGTAGTTTTCTTTACGAAGAACAATGCAAAATCATCAGCCGTTAACTCCGATGAAGGTGTGGGAGCAGGCGGACAGAGGAGAGCAGAGAAGGTTTTTAAGAGTGTGCGAGAGTCAGGAGAGTTGCTGATCTTCGAGACAAGACAGCAGAGGAAAAGCAGGAGGGAGGGAATCCTGATGAGATCCCTGTAGAGAGTGCCAAAAGACTGTTTAGGTGTGAAAAGGGGCCGTCTGCAACACATTGAAGTTGTCTTGCAATCCTATGTGGAAAGAATTTAGTAATGCAAAACACTAAATTGAGTAAAATAAAATGCCACTGTTTACTTAAAGTATACTTACTGTATATTGTAAAACTAGTGCTTAAATGTCATGGGGGATTATACTATTCAACAGTGACCCATTATAATGCATTTTGATCATCATGACATAAGCAATTGATAATGTAGGAATCTGCACAGAATTGTGTCATATTCACTCGCATGGATGTACCAAAGCATTTGCAACTTGTTCAAAGAAATGAGAAAATGCTTGTTTGATGTGCACAAGTGACACAAGGATGTAAGGATTGAACAAGAAGTTTTGATAATTTCAAATCGGATCTGAGAAATGTACCAAATTGACTTAGAAAAAACTGTATTTAAAGTGGGTGGGGGTACTTTTGGGGCAGTTTTGTTTCACCCAAGTGTCCCATTTCCACCCCTCTCAAACTGATGCATGGATGCATATAGCCAGAAACAATTTGTTTGATGCATGCAAAGAAGCAACACTGTGTGTCTCAAGAAGCATTTATTCAAGATTACGTAGACATGCTAAAATTTCAAGGCCAAACACTACACATTACACATGACATTACACATTTCATAAAATTTACATTTAGTCATTTAGCAGACGTTTTTATCCAAATCGACTTACAGACGAGGAAACATTGGAAGCAATTATAACAATATAGGCAACAAAATGCATAAGTTAATTAAATCCAGTCCATTAAAGCCTAGCACAGTATACAAAGCTAAGAATAGTGAGGTAAGTAAAAAAATATATTTTTAAGAAGACAGAAAAGAATTAGAGGTTAAAATCAGTCATCTACATTTTGACAGAAGATATGCATTTTCACACACTACACCTGCCTGTAGTGTTCTAGCAGTGTAAGGTTGAGAGTGGGTTTCTTCAGTAGCGGTGTGATGCAGGCCTCTTTGAACGCAGTGGGAAATGTCCCAGTGGTGAGCAAAGAGTTGATGATGTGGGTCAGACCAGGCACAACTGCTGGAGAGATGGCATGGAGGAGATGGGTGGGGATGGAATCCAGTGGGCAGGTGGTAGGGTGGTTGGAACCAAAGACCTTGGAAACATCATTTCCAGACAGAGGAGAAAAGGCGGGTGATGGTGGTGTAGAAATCTGGCTGTTGATGGCGGTAGTTTTCTTTACGAAGAACGATGCAAAATCATTAGCCGTTAACTCCGATGAAGGTGTGGGAGCAGGCGGACAGAGAAGAGCAGAGAAGGTTTTTAAGAGTGTGTGAGAGTCAGGAGAGAGGTCAGTATGGTCTTTTGACTTGGGCCATTTTCTCTCAGCTGACTGGAGGCTGGTGCGATGCTCACGTGGTACATCCGATAACCAGGGGGCAGACAGGGATGCACGGGCTGGTCCAGATGTAGGAGGGCATAGGTTGTCCAAGCAGGATGTAAGCGTGGAACACAGAGTGTCTGTGGCACTGTTGGTATTCAAAAGAGAGAGATCCTCAGAGGGGGGGAGTGCAAACAAGACAGCAGAGGAAAAGCAGGAGGGAGGGACCGTAGGTAGCGCCGGAAAGTGACCAGCGGTAAGACATCTGCGTTGTCTGGAGCGGTGAGGTCGGGGGTGACAAAGATGTGATCAGACGTGTGCAGCGGAGTGACCTGAGAGTGATGAGTGGAGCATTTCTCGAATCATCCTTGACATTTGCAAAACAGTAAGTGCATTTCTGGTTTTGATTGTTTGATTGCAAGAGACGGCACATGATTCACGTTAACGCTTTTACTGTTTGTACAATAATTTATTGACAGACAGTGTCATTGCGATGCAGACAGGAAAAGACAGCACTGCATAGCACAAACAAATGTAGAAATCTGAACATAAGAAAATCTCCTTAGGGAAAACTGTACATGCAGTGCAGTGGAATTACAGTGCAGTCTTCCTACACCTCCTGACGTTCCTGTCTTTTGGGCAACGGATTCTCATCCACATCACAACAAATATCTTCTCTTGCGATACAGCGTGAAAATCATCTTTCAGAGTGTCTAATCTAGCCTTTGGAGGCATCAGCTGTGATTTCAGCAGACGTTACATCCATGGCAGCCAGAAGGGTCATCTGTGTATGCAGCTGGCGATCATATACTTTTAATCTTCATGCTGAGAAAAATTCCTCAACGGCGTTGAGTAGGGTGAGAGGAACTCCACCAGCATCCTGTTGTGGGCCGCAAACCATTGCCTGATGATGTTGGAGCGATGGAAACTGACATTTTCCCAAACTAACACGTAATTTGGCAGGTCATCTCCAATCTGCCCCCTGCAGACAAGACAGCAGAGGAAAAGGAGGAGGGAGGGAATCCTGATGAGATCCCTGTAGAGAGTGCCAAAAGACTGTTTAGGTGTGAAAAGGGGCCGTCTGCAACACATTGAAGTTGTCTTGCAATCCTATGTGGAAAGAATTTAGTAATGCAAAACACTAAATTGAGTAAAATAAAATGCCACTGTTTAATTAAAGTATACTTACTGTATATTGTAAAACTAGTGATTAAATGTCATGGGGGATTATACTATTCAACAGAGACCCATTATAATGCATTTTGATCAACATGAAATAAGCAATTGATAATGTAGGAATTGTAGGTCATTCTAAATGTGTCCCTTCGTGTTCAAAATTGGAGGGAGGCCAGTCAAAGTAAATCTTGAAGTTTTATTGATCAGAAGATTCAAAAAATACAACAGCCGTTGGGTTGCCTTAGACAAAGTGTCTTTACAGAAAACAACCCCGGAAAACAGTTCCGCATCATATTTATAGTTATTTCACGCCGTCTATCTTCTCTGTGGACCGGTGACGTGTTGCCTGGTATTAGTCCAATCAGCTCTCACCCCATCGTTCTCAGAATGCCTGCAAAACATTAAATGACAACCTACACAGCCCAATTCTGCCCAGTAACAACATAGTTTAAAAGGTCAGACAATCCAATATGTGTGTGTGTACATTTTCTCCTTTTTTGGCGTTTCACAGTTGCATGCATATATTCTGAGACCTCAGCTGTCTCCTGTTACTTCCCCTTTTGCATGCTCTCGAAACCCACACTTCCTCTCGGAGTACACTCAGTATCAACTCTTAAGTTTTCATGGTTAACTCCAACACATTATTTGAGGTTAAGGGTTATTGTACGCAAGTAATAGAATAATAAAACACTTCTAAAAGTAATGATGCATATAGAATAATACTGCATATGAAGCATATGAATGAATAAAAGTAATAATGCATATGAAACATATTAAATGTAATAGCACTTCTAAAACACATTAAAATCCCCACAGTCCCTCTCTTGACCTTTAAAAAAAAGGTCACACATAATTGCATTCATCGTTGTCATCACCCTCATCATCGTCTATCAATTGGTCGCCAGACAGCAATGGCATACTGTAAGGGGGAGGAGCGAGATCTTTTCTTTCTATAGCCGACACGATTAATCGATTACACAGTGATCTGATACAGGGAATACAACAACATCCACAGGTTACCAAAATTCCCACGAACACAGCTATTGATACAACAATTGACATCATTAGGGATTTCCATTTACCCAGCGCCTTATCTAGCCAGTCCCCAATCGGACAGTCAACTCCAGAGTGTTCTTTCATTTCTATAGACAAAGATTTCAATCCTTCCAATGCCCTGGTCACTGATCCGTCTGGAGCGGTATTATGAGGGATGTAAGTACAACAAAGATCACCAAACATAAAACACACGCCTCCCTTCTCTGCCAGCAGCATGTCCAGAGCCATACGGTTCTGGATGGCCATCAGGGAAGTTGGCGCTAGTTGCTCTGCTAAACCATCAACGGCATCCCTTGTCATATTTGCTAATCTCATCACATTATAATGCACATAATTAATCCTATCTACATTCTTGTTTGGGGTGACTGGAAAAATAGCAGCTATTATTGGTATATTCTCAAAACCTGCTGCCACTTGGTTTGCTAGTTTATATTCATTTGGCACTCCTCGTGGAATTCCAATCGCGTCGATATACGTTGGACTATTCAATGATAAATCAATAATTGAATCTGTTGCTCTCTTTTTGAGGATGTGTCTCCTACGTCTTCTAGCCAAAGTTGCTGAATTCATGGTTTCCGTTCTGACTGCTCTGTCACCTATCAGGGTTATCGGGGCTCCCAATCTTACCATAGCACACACTCCCTTTCCTCCCTCGGGTATCCTAGTAAACAATCTTCGATCGCCACAATAATAATACAATCCAGCTCTAGCCCAGGTTCCTATTTTTGTCCCATTATCTACTATTATCTGATCACACCACTCCTTGTTTATCTCCCCCAGGTTGATGGTTGGTGATTGACGTGTAATATCATAACATGTATAATTTGCTTTCTGTGGTGTAAATGGACCTGTCTTTGAACGGTTGGTTATTGGTGGGAATATTGCTGCTAGTGTACTACAATTTTTTGGACTGGCCATTCTTGTCAGTGCCAGCATACACTCATACCCCCATTTATCGTTTTGGTACAACGGTGCTGGTTCAGTATATAAATGGGGTCTTGCATTAGCACATCCTACACAATCATCTATTCTCTGTTCTCTGGCTGTGGTAATTATCCATTCCAGCCACAAATTATTCTCCCCATACCCTGTGGCTCTTTCTATCATATCTTCTGGTTTTAACATGGTGTAATCTATTTCTACTACTCCATTCTTTTGTTGTACCGATAATAGCTCAGCTACAGTCTCATTTCTTTCTTCCTCATGTGAGTTCTTCACAACAAATTTTATTACTGCCTTTCTATCCGTTCCTTGCATGTTCACCCCCACTATAAGGAAAAATTCCCCTGTATAATTTACTGATCCCGTTCTGGTGGATATTGAAAGGGTGAGTGGATTTTGGCTGTAATCTCTTTGCATTTTAAAATCAAATTTTGCCAAGGTACGGGTCCAAAGACTGGGTTCTTTCGGGGCCCAACCACCGGTATATGCTATTACACTATTCCATGACGGACACCATTCACCCCTATGGGTTTGCCTAGACTTGTACGCCTTACAAACACTGTCCATATTCCCGTCCATACATACATATACCTCGTACCCTCTCCATGAACTATTTTTTCCCCCACAATTTATGACATCGCATAGGTCGAAAGTAAATGATGTGGTCTTGCCCCAAACATAGTTAAGTACGAGTTGTTCACATGGTAACCTCATATCGGCTCTGGCTCTTTTGTGTCTCGGTTTCGATGTGGTGTTGTTGCTTTCCTGACCCTCAGTTAGGCTAAAAATTATTCCTACTATGATGATGGTGATGACAAGGAGTATTCCCGCACACTTCCCATTTTCCCACAGCCTCATCTCGTTACCCTCTCTTGGACTTTAAAGGAACAATAAAACACTCTTGAATATTGAAATGGTTAAACACACAGTATACTTAATGAAAATATGCGATTAAGAAAATATATATATAGTTAAAATCACACAAAATGTACTTGACTGTAAGGAATAAGTGGTTATACGTTAATGAATATGAGAATATAAAAATCACAACAGCAATAATGACTATGAAAAATAATTGTAAAAAATGATTAAAATATTCGTACCCCTTGATTATAATGAGTATATAGTTATCACTATCTGTACTCCTTCGAACACCTGTTTCAGTATGTTCTGGACTTTTTGAAAATCTAGTTTGTCCAATCCACACCCCAGCCGGGGTACGGACACACTCTTCACCTTATGTTCGACACACCAATTTCTCATCTGTGTTAAGCTTTTTGTGAGATTGTCATAGGTTGGTTTGTCCGTGCATTTTGCTTTAGTGACTAAGTGGAAAATAGTTCTACCGTCTTGCTCGTGAGTTACTGCACAATCACCTGTTCTTTTGTTTTGCTGCTTCACTTTCTCCACTCCGTACCTGTTTTTAAATGTCACTGCAATACCTGCTCCATATGCGCAATCCTCACTCACACAATGTGCTAGAGGTTCACCCTGTGGGCTTGAAAAAATGTCACCTTTTTTACACAGAATTTGTAATGGCCCTGTGGTTGGTTCTGCTTCGCTGTTACCCTCCCTCTCTTGGACCTGAATCCTCAGGTCCACCGCAGTTTCAGCCAACGACCTGTTTGGTGGATCACAATTAACACAAGATGACAAATGATACCAGGTGTCGCCTTTCCCCAATAGGCGAACACAATGTGACGTCCTTGCTGTGACTTTCAGGGGTTCAGTCCAGCGTGGCTCATTCCACTTCCTGCGAAACTTCTTTAGGCGAACCCACTCTGACGGGGCCGGAATGGGCCCTTCGGCAATGTCAACTGGAGCCTGCTGGGAGAAATGTTTAATCATAGCAGTCAGTTTGTCATAATAAACACAGTGTGAAATTGGTGCACAGGCTTCTGGTTTCAGCAGCGTCGATGGTCCTGGAAATGAGCGACCTGTAAGCAATTCAAAAGGTGTAAAGCCAGTGATTCTGTTGACAGACGAACGTACAGACATTAAAGCCAATGGAAGAGCTGCGAACCATGTCAATTTGGTCTGTGCACAGATTTTAGCCAATTTAAGTTTCAGTGTTAAGTTCATGCGTTCGACCTTCCCTTGCGATTCTGGATGATAAACGGCCCCAAATGCATGCGTTAGGCCCAGTGCCTTTTCCACAACCTCTAGGTGCTCATTTTTAAAGTGTGATCCATTATCCGAACGGATATGCCGAGGAAAACCGTGGTGTGGGATGTACTGATTGATGAGACACTTAATGACTGCAGTGCTGTCTTCCCTTCCCGTGGGAAAAGCCTCAGGCCAACCCGTGAATTGGTCAACCATCACCAACAGATATCTTTTCCCTTGCACCCTCTCTACCATGTCTGTGAAATCAATAACAATCTCCTCCCCTGGGCCATGCACCGGTGAAAATACACCCCTCAGCTGTTTTAGCGACGGCTTGACGTTATGCTCTTGACAAATTTCACATGAGAGTACAAAACCTGATACCATTTGAGTGAGAAAGGGATGCCACCAATACTGCAATGTTTTCATCATCTGTTTTGAACTCACGTGCGACATAGTGTGTGCTTGGGTCATGATTGAGCGTGACAGGCTCATGGGCAATGCCGGTCTGCCATCTGGGGCCTGCCACAGACCATCTGGTGCGCACAGGGCCCCATACTCTGTCCACGTTGACAGTTCTTCTGGTGTGCATTTGCCATGTTCAGCCACAAGTGTTTCTCTGCTGAAAGATGGTAACAATTTCACATATGAACTGTCAGTCTGTACCATCATGGTCACCTGATAGCCTGCAGCTGTTTTGGCAGCCAAGTCAGCAGCCTCATTACCCCTTGCTATTACACTGTCAGTTTTGCAATGGCCTTGACACTTTATGACGGCGACTGCTTCTGGGATTTGCAATGCCTCCAACAGAGCACGTGCTTCGAGATCGTGTGCTATTGGTCTGCCAGAGCTGGTGACGAAGCCACACCTTTGCCAAACAGCAAGCTCGACATGGACTGCGCCAACAACATACGCTGAGTCACTGTAAATATTGACTTTGCCTTGGCCTGCGATTTTCAATGCCTGTGTAACAGCGATAAGCTCCGCTCTCTGTGCTGATTGTTTCCCAGTTATCTTTTCGGCTTGTCTGGTCATATACCCGTCATCTGTTTGCTGCACTACAGAATACGCTGAGACCAAAGAGCCATCATGAGCTCTGAAACAGCAACCATCCGTAAACAATGTGATCACGTCCGAGTGTCCAACAATCGGCGTGGCGGTCAGATTTTCACGGACACGGCACGCCAGGTCAGTGATGGGTGCACAGTCATGTGGCTCTCCCGTGGTGAACAGATCAGCCATGTTGATGCCGTCATGTGTGTAAGTGATGTTTGGCGCTGTCAAACATTTCAACAGTTTTCTCTGTCTCAAGGGCGAAAATGTGAATGATGCGGAATTGACAAAGGACATGACAGAATGTGTGGTCAGGACTGTCAGTTGATGACCCATCACAAGATGTGACGTCTTTTCAATGATCTTTGCCAAACCAGCCGCGAACCTGGCACAGGCCGGCTGGCGTCGCTCAATCGTGTCCATGAGAACGCTGATGTACATGAGTACGCGTCTGGTGCCTGGCATCTTCTGGAAAAGTACACCATGTGCGCTGTTTCCTGTTTCAGATACATCAAGAAAGAAACCCTTACTGTATTCAGGGTTGTGTAGATATGCAGCATGTGAAAGCTCCCCTTTCAACTTAATGAATGCTGCTTCAGCATCTGGGGTCCATGTCAACTTTGCTTGAACATTGCGCATACCTTGCTCTTTCACCATGTCACGTAATGGTTGGGTGACTGCTACATACATTGGTATGTAATTTCTGCTAAACCCAGTCAAGCCCAGAAAGGATAGCATGTCCTTTACAGTCTGCGGTTTTGGATGTGACAGAATGCCGTCATGTTGGCGGTCGGATAGAGTCGTGCCCTGGCCTGTGATTGAGCGGCCCATAAAGGTAACAGACGGTCTGCTAACCTGTAACTTTTCTTTGCTGACTTTAAATCCGGAGACATGTAACTGTTTCAAAATAACATCTGTGGCGTTCAAACAGTCTTCATTGGTTGTGGCCGCCAGCAAAAGGTCGTCAACGTACATTATGAGAACACAATCGTCAGGTAACGCACACTGTTGTAATTGGTCTTTAAGAACTTGGTTAAAGATCCCTGGCGACAAAATGAAACCCTGCGGCAGTCGATTATAAGAGTATTGACACCCTCGGTATGTAAAAGCAAGACACGATTTACAGTCTTCGGCGATGGGAATACAGAAAAAGGCGTTGGCCAGGTCAATGCATGTAAACCATTGGTGAGCTGGGGTCAAGTTTGAAATTGCGGTGTACGGGTTCGGCACAGGCATTGTTGGCGTGGCAACTATGCTGTTTACTCTACGCAAGTCATGTACCAGTCTGTATTTGTCGGTGCCCGGTTTTCTAACAGGGAAAATTGGGGTGTTCCATGGCGAATGCCACGGCGTCAAGACACCTTTTTCCACCAACCCTTTAACAGTTGGGGCAATGCCTTCTTCGCTTTCTCTTTTGTTAGGATACTGTGGAACCCAAATAGGCTCCGGTGACGTTAACTGAAATGTGACTGGCTCTATCTTACAAAGGCCAACATCCGTTGGGCCTTGTGACCAGAGGCCAACGGGCTGGCGGCTGATTAGCTGCTCAGCACCGGGACTGTCCGTTAGTTCGCGACCGTGGCTTCTTTTAATTTGGAGATGTGTCAACACGCCCATATCTGTGGTTTTCCCAGGTACCCAATACGAGTTAGATGTGTTCGACACCCAAACCCCAGGAATGTCATAGGGCTCCCAATCGGTAACTGATGCTAACCTTTTAGTCATGGCTCCTAGTTCTCTGGCCTCATGTTCTGGATGCAGTGCCATGGAAATGTGAGGTGCTGCTGTTTGTGTCATTTCATACCATTTCTGTTGTTTTTCAGTTAATGCAACCTTGACTACTACCCCCTGTTTTCCCACATACAGCCCATCCCCATTAAGTGTCCACATCTGTCCCTCAATATCCTGGAACATTTCCTGATATGTGACATTATCATTTCGATCATAAAAAAAGGTACAATGTAGGGGATCAATGGGTGGTAAATAGACGGCCAAATCTTTGATCCAGGGTAAATTAGTCATATACATTGCTTTGGCCCCTGCTGGAGAGTCATGTAATTCAACCCAATATATATCGGCCATTTCCTTTAGCGGCCCTCCCAACAGGACCTGCTGGTGGCCGTGCCTACTCTGTGCCTGCGAACAGTCGACTCTGGCGCCGTCTGGGAATGTGACAGTGACACCCTCCGGTGAACATAAGATGTTTGCCCCCAATTTTATCAACAAATCTCTACCTAACAGGGGAACAGGTGCATTTGTGGAGTACAGAAATGAGTGTGAGAGGCACTGATTTGCCACTTTTGTTGTAAGGGGAAAAGTTAGAGGCCAGTGTTCGAACCCACCAGAGAACCCCATAACTCCGACAGTTTTATCACTTACGTCTTTGTCAGTGATTGTGCCCCTCGTTACTGTGGAGTATGTTGCTCCGGTATCCACCAGAGCTGTTAGTGGTCTGTTGTTAACCACTATTTTCATGAGAGGCTCAGCCAAACCCCTCATGATTGTTCTCTGTGGGCCCCGTCAACAATCCCCCGCGCCTTCCCCCTGGCCCCAGGTCGGGTACATGGGCGCCTGAATCGAGTGGGGAGACGGGTGCTGTTGCCCCGAGTTTCGTGGGGTCTGTGGTCCCCTGGCACGACCACCGGCACCACCTCTATGAGGATCCCATCCCCCCGCAGGTGGTCCCGTAAACTGGCTATCCCCGAGCATTGGGCATTCTCTCATCCAGTGATCAGTCCCACCACACTGAAAACAAGCACCCCTCTGGCGCACTTCACTCCTGTTAGATCTTCCCCTACCCCATCCACTATTACCCCGTGGCCTATACCCTCCCCACGGTCTCATAGGCTCGGGGCCTGGTTTGAATGGCTGGACACTGCCCTGACCATAAGTTTGGAACTGGGGAATGGGTTGAAGCCCCTGCTGGGCCTGTGTACCAGTCTGCACGGCAGAGTCACTGTTCACAGGACGTTGTGGCATTTGTTTTGGTTTTTTGTTACTGGCCTTTGCCAATTCTAATTGTATTTTTAGCAATTGGTGTTTTGTTTTTTCTAACTCCTCCTCCTCATGTTCCTGTTTCTCTACTGCTTTGTCAATGTGGAAAACTAGATGTCTTTCCCACACTTCATTACTCGCTACAGGAATGTCAGGATTGTTTTCCATTGCCTGCCTAACACCATTGGGAGCCCCGGTCATTACTGCAGTTCTGAATATGTCACGAGTGATTGGATTGTTTAAACTATTTTCTTCGACCATCTGTTCCCATTCTGCTGCACATCTGAAATAATAACTTGCTCCGGTCTCACCAGGTTTAATGCGAAATTTAATATTTTGGTACACTGTTGGGGGAGTTGGAAACTTTGCCCTCAGGGCCTTGGAGATTGATGTGCTGACGGTCACAAACAATGTGTCGTTTTTACATGCTTCTATATCTGCGTCGTTTTCAAAATCTGCCATCTGTGAGACAGTGAAAATTTGACCCAAAAGGCATCGTAAGTCCCCTACCGCCAAGGTGGTGCCATGACATAATGCCATCAATTTTGTAAGCCATCTACCTCCCCCTGACGTAATGGGGGGCAACTTTGCCAACACAGCCGTCATGTCACTGTGATTCCAAGGTTGATACTTTTGTACACCACCAGTACCATGTACTAGGGGCATGTTAAGTGCGTTCCCTGCCATCAGTTGTGCGCGTGCCATATCGCTTTCTTCATTATCGTCGTCATACTGTGCTGCTGCTCTGTTAATTGGGAGTGGTGAGAGGGCACTGATGTCATATCCACCCGTCCTTTTTGGCTGGCCCCCTACTGGATGCTCAGCATCCCACTCTCTATCTCTGGGTGGGGTGTGTTGGCTACTAGTGGGCTGGTAGTGGCTTCTTGTTCTATGCGCCACAGGTGTGGCCGTCATAGTCCCTTTAATGACTATGTTACATTCCTTTGATGGTGACTCAATGTTGCTATTTTTACACGATCCCTTTTCCTCTCTACCCTCATCTTCTTCATCATTGTGTTGAGATGCTTCCTGTCTGCTCGTTACTTGTTCTACCTGTGCAGTCAATCTCTTAATTTGGCTTTGCAACTCCTCAAACTCAGCTATGTCTGCCTCTACCACTGATTCTTTCACATTAACTTGAACTTGTTGTGTTGCTGGTGCATAGGGCGGAGGCTGCAGTTTGCTCAGATCAGGATATAAGGGGGCGGAGGCTACACGACATGAGATACTGGCACTTTCACTTCCTGACTTCCTCACCAGTTCTTTCTGTGACTTTGCCGAGTGCACACGGTCTGTGCTATTCTTGGGACTCAGAGCAGTTGCTGTGAGAGCAACACGTGTCCACAAACGTAAATCTTCTCTTAGTTTTACTTCCTCATTTTTGTGTTTGTTCTTTCCTACCCACTTCACATGTTTTGCCTCTTCAACATGTCTAGCCAATTTTAAATGCGCTCTCTTTTCCATTTCTCTGACCTTTGGCGCTAATCTGATTGATAATTTATCTGGTTCCTGCCATAAATTTTCCAAACACATCTGACTCCATTTACATTCCCAAATCTTATTTTCTTTCTTATGATTTTTAGGTTCCGTTGAGCCATCAACATATCCACTACTCTCCCCCATTGTGTAGTTATCGGGACACACCCGTCTCCCTCACATTCTCTCTCAAACTCAAACATTCTACAAACTGATATTCACTGCACAATACACAAGCAATGTATACACTGTAATTGTCTTTCACTATTCTTTTAAAATAATATTCAATGCACAATACACTCTAAATATACACAATTTACTTATGTTTTACTATACTTTTTGTAAAATAATATTCAGTACAGAATAAACTCTCAATATATACAGTTTACTTATTTTTGGCGTACTCACGACTGGTTACGTGTAGGCGTTCCAAAGTATTTCCCAACAATAATTTTATCTTTTGGCGTACTCACGACTGGTTACGTGTAGGCGTTCCAAGAGTATTTTCCAACAATAATTTTATATTTTGGCGTACTCACGACTGGTTACGTGTAGGCGTTTCAAAAGTATTTTCCAACAATAGTTTTATCTTTAACTATTGTGACGCGGGCCTCTCACCCCGTCTTCAAATGTTCAAAACCAACAATAGTTCTCTTCTTAACTATTGTGACGCAGGAATCTAACCTCGTCTTCAAATGTTCAAAACCAACAATAGTTCTCTTCTTAACTATTGTGACGCAGGACTCTAACCTCGTCTTCAAATGTTTAAAACCATCCTTTTATTCTGATCAACAAATATCAACAATTTCTATTTTGTAATTAATGGTACGGATATACTTTTAAATTCAACACATGAATTTGGAATATTCAATTTGCAGAAATTAGTTTAAACAGGTTTTCTGCTTACCTTTTATATTGTCGGCCGTGTGTTGGACTCAAAGTTATCTCGTCCCAGTTCTCGGTCAATCCCCGACTTTTACAATTCTTCTAAATGCCCCTTTTCTCCAATCACGTCGGGGTCACCATCTGTAGGTCATTCTAAATGTGTCCCTGCGTGTTCAAAATTGGAGGGAGGCCAGTCAAAGTAAATCTTGAAGTTTTATTGATCAGAAGATTCAAAAAATACAACAGCCGTTGGGTTGCCTTAGACAAAGTGTCTTTACAGAAAACAACCCCGGAAAACAGTTCCGCATCATATTTATAGTTATTTACCGCCGTCTATCTTCTCTGTGGACCGGTGACGTGTTGCCTGGTATTAGTCCAATCAGCTCTCACCCCATCGTTCTCAGAATGCCTGCAAAACATTAAATGACAACCTACACAGCCCAATTCTGCCCAGTAACAACATAGTTTAAAAGGTCAGACAATCCAATATGTGTGTGTGTACATTTTCTCCTTTTTTGGCGTTTCACAGTTGCATGCATATATTCTGAGACCTCAGCTGTCTCCTGTTACTTCCCCTTTTGCATGCTCTCGAAACCCACACTTCCTCTCGGAGTACACTCAGTATCAACTCTTAAGTTTTCATGGTTAACTCCAACACATTATTTGAGGTTAAGGGTTATTGTACGCAAGTAATAGAATAATAAAACACTTCTAAAAGTAATGATGCATATAGAATAATACTGCATATGAAGCATATGAATGAATAAAAGTAATAATGCATATGAAACATATTAAATGTAATAGCACTTCTAAAACACATTAAAATCCCCACAGAATCTGCACAGAATTGTGTCATATTCACTTGCATGGATGTACCAAAGCATTTGCAACTTGTTCAAAGAAATGAGAAAATGCTTGTTTGATGTGCAAAAGTGACACAAGGATGTAAGGATTGAACAAGAAGTTTTGATAATTTCAAATCGGATCTGAGAAATGTACCAAATTGACTTGGAAAAAACTGTATTTAAAGTGGGTGGGGGTACTTTTGGGGCAGTTTTGTTTCACCCAAGTGTCCCATATCCACCCCTCTCTAACTGATGCATGGATGCATATAGCCAGAAACAATTTGTTTGATGCATGCAAAGAAGCAACACTGTGTGTCTCAAGAAGCATTTATTCATGATTACGTAGACATGCTAAAATTTCAAGGCCACACACTACACATTACACAAAATTTACATTTAGTCATTTAGCTGACATTTTTATCCAAAGCGACTTACAGACGAGGAAACATTGGAAGCAATTATAGCAATATAGGCAACAAAATGCATAAGTTAATTAAATCCAGTCCATTAAAGCCTAGCACAGTATACAAAGCTAAGAATAGTGAGGTAACTAAAAAAATTTTTTTTAAGAAGACAGAAAAGAATTAGAGGTTAAAATCAGTCATGTACATTTTGACAGAAGATATGCATTTTCACACACTACACCGGCCTGTAGTGTTCTAGCATTGTAAGGTTGAGAGTGGGTTTCTTCAGTAGCGGTGTGATGCAGGCCTCTTTGAAAGCAGTGGAAAATGTCCCAGTGGAGAGCAAAGAGTTGATGATGTGCGTTAATTGCGAAGAAGGTGTGTGAGCAGGCGGACAGAGGAGAGCAGAGAAGGTTTTTAAGAGTGTGCGAGAGTCATGAGAGTTGATGATCTTCGAGTGGTTATAATCAGTTTTTGCAGAGGTGACGTCAACGGAGAAAGTAGAGAGAAGAGACTGGTAGAGAGAGAGGTCAGTATGGTCTTTTGACTAGGGCCATTTTCTCTCAGCTGACTGGAGGCTGGTGCGATGCTCACGTGGTACATCAGATAACCAGGGGGCAGACAGGGATGCACGGGCTGGTCCAGATGTAAGAGAGCATAGGTTGTCCAAGCAGGATGTGGGCGTGGAACACAGAGTGTCTGTGGCACTGTTGGTATTCAAAAGAGAGAGCTCCTCAGAGGGGGGGAGTGCAGACAAGACAGCAGAGGAAAAGCAGGAGGGAGGGACCGTAGGTAGCGCCGGAAAGTGACCAGCGGTAAGACATCTGCGTTGTCTGGAGCGGTGAGGTCGGGGGTGACAAAGAAGTGATCAGACGTGTGCAGCGGAGTGACCTGAGAGTGATGAGTGGAGCATTTCTCGAATCATCCTTGACATTTGCAAAACAGTAAGTGCATTTCTGCTTTTGATTGTTTGATTGCAAGAGACGGCACATGATTCAAGTTAACGGTTTTACTGTTTGTACAATAATTTATTGACAGACAGTGTTATTGCGATGCAGACAGGAAAAGACAGCACTGCATAGCACAAACAAATGTAGAAATCTGAACATAAGACAATCTCCTTAGGGAAAACTGTACATGCAGTGCAGTGGAATTACAGTGCAGTCTTCCTACACCTCCTGACGTTCCTGTCTTTTGGGCAACGGATTCTCATCCACATCACAACAAATATCTTCTCTTGCGATACAGCGTGAAAATCATCTTTCAGAGTGTCTAATCTAGCCTCTGGAGGCATCAGCTGTGATTTCATCACACGTTACATCCATGGCAGCCAGAAGGGTCATCTGTGTATGCGGCTGGCGATCATATACTTTTAATCTTCATGCTGAGAAAAATTCCTCAACGGCATTGAGTAGGGTGAGAGGAACTCCACCAGCATCCTGTTGTGGGCCTCAAACCATTGCCTGATGATGTTGGAGCGATGGAAACTGACATTGTCCCAAACTAACATGTACTTTGGCAGGTCATCTCCAATCTGCCCCCTCTCTTGTTCAGGGATGTGAAAAGGGGCCGTCTGCAACCCAGTGAAGTTGTCTTGCAGTCCTATGTTGAAAGAATATAGTATGAAACAAATTTACATTTAGTCATTTAGCAGACGTTTTTATCCAAAGCGACTTACAGACGAGGAAACATTGGAAGCCATTATAACAATAAAGGCAACAAAATGCATAAGTTAATTAAATCCAGTCCATTAAAGCCTAGCACAGTAGACAAAGCTAAGAATAGTGAGGTAAGTAAAACAATTATTACGCAGTGGGAAATGTCCCAGTGGTGAGCAAAGAGTTGATGATGTGGGTCAGACCAGGCACAACTGCTGGAGAGATGGCATTGAGGAGATGGGTGGGGATGGAATCCAGTGGGCAGCTGGTAGGGTGGTTGGAACCAATGACCTTGGAAACATAATTTTCAGACAGAGGAGAAAAGGCGGGTGATGGTTGCGTAGAAATCTGGCTGTTGATGGCGGTAGTTTTCTTTACGAAGAACGATGCAAAATCATTAGCCGTTAACTCCGATGAAGGTGTGGGAGCAGGCGGACAGAGGAGAGCAGAGAAGGTTTTTAAGAGTGTGTGGGAGTCAGGAGAGAGGTCAGTATGGTCTTTTGACTTGGGCCATTTTCTCTCAGCTGACTGGAGGCTGGTCCGATGCTCACGTGGTACATCCGATAACCAGGGGGCAGACAGGGATGCACGGGCTGGTCCAGATGTAGGAGGGCATAGGTTGTCCAAGCAGGATGTAAGCGTGGAACACAGAGTGTCTGTGGCACTGTTGGTATTCAAAAGAGAGAGCTCCTCAGAGGGGGGGAGTGCAGACAAGACAGCAGAGGAAAAGCAGGAGGGAGTGAATCCTGATGAGATCCCTGTAGAGAGTGCCAAAAGACTGTTTAGGTGTGAAAAGGGACCGTCTGCAACACATTGAAGTTGTCTTGCAATCCTATGTGGAAAGAATTTAGTAATGCAAAACACTAAATTGAGTAAAATAAAATGCCACTGTTTACTTAAAGTATACTTACTGTATATTGTAAAACTAGTGCTTAAATGTCATGGGGGATTATTCTATTCAACAGAGACCCATTATAATGCATTTTGATCAACATGACATAAGCAATTGATAATGTAGGAATCTGCACAGAATTGTGTCATATTCACTTGCATGGATGTACCAAAGCATTTGCAACCTGTTCAAAGAAATGAGAAAATGCTTGTTTGATGTGCACAAGTGACACAAGGATGTAAGGATTGAACAAGAAGTTTTGATAATTTCAAATCGGATCTGAGAAATGTACCAAATTGACTTAGAAAAAACTGTATTTAAAGTGGGTGGGGGTACTTTTCACCCAAGTGTCCCATTTCCACCCCTCTCAAACTGATGCATGGATGCATATAGTCAGAAACAATTTGTTTGATGCATGCAAAGAAGCAACACTGTGTGTCTCAAGAAGCATTTATTCATGATTACGTAGACAAGCTAAAATTTCAAGGCCACACACTACACATTACACAAAATTTACATTTAGTCATTTAGCAGACGTTTTTATCCAAAGCGACTTACAGACGAGGAAACATTGGAAGCAATTATAACAATATAGGCAACAAAATGCATAAGTTAATTAAATCCAGTCCATTAAAGCCTAGCACAGTATACAAAGCTAAGAATAGTGAGGTAAGTAAAAAAATATATTTTTAAGAAGAGAGAAAAGAATTAGAGGTTAAAATCAGTCATCTACATTTTGACAGAAGATATGCATTTTCACACACCACACCTGCCTGTAGTGTTCTAGCAGTTTAAGGTTGAGAGTGGGTTTCTTCAGTAGCGGTGTGATGCAGGCCTCTTTAAACGCAGTGGGAAATATCCCAGTGGTGAGCAAAGAGTTGATGATGTGGGTCAGACCAGGCACAACTGCTGGAGAGATGGCATGGAGGAGATGGATGGGGAGTGAATCCAGTGGGCAGGTGGTAGGGTGGTTGGAACCAATGACCTTGGAAACATCATTTTCAGACAGAGGAGAAAAGGCGGGTGATGGTGGTGTAGAAATCTGGCTGTTGATGGCCGTAGTTTTCTTTACGAAGAACGATACAAAATCATTAGCCGTTAACTCCGATGAAGGTGTGGGAGCAGGCGGACAGAGGAGAGCAGAGAAGGTTTTTAAGAGTGTGTGAGAGTAAGGAGAGAGGTCAGTATGGTCTTTTGACTTGAGCCATTTTCTCTCAGCTGACTGGAGGCTGGTGCGATGCTCACGTGGTACATCCGATAACCAGGGGGCAGACAGGGATGCACGGGCTGGTCCAGAAGTAGGAGGGCATAGGTTGTCCAAGAAGGATGTAAGCGTGGAACACAGAGTGTATGTGGCACTGTTGGTATTCAAAAGAGAGAGCTCCTCAGAGGGGGGGAGTGCAGACAAGACAGCAGAGGAAAAGCAGGAGGGAGGGAATCCTGATGAGATCCCTGTAGAGAGTGTCAAAAGACTGTTTAGGTGTGAAAAGGGGCCGTCTGCAACACATTGAAGTTGTCTTGCAATCCTATGTGGAAAGAATTTAGTAATGAAAACACTAAATTGATTAAAATAAAATGCCACTGTTTACTTAAAGTATACTTACTGTATATTGTAAAACTAGTGCTTAAATGTCATGGGGGATTATACTATTCAACAGAGACCCATTATAATGCATTTTGATCAACATGACATAAGCAATTGATAATGTAGGAATCTACACAGAATTGTGTCATATTCACTTGCATGGATGTACCAAAGCATTTGCAACTTGTTCAAAGAAATGAGAAAATGCTTGTTTGATGTGCACAAGTGACACAAGGATGTAAGGATTGAACAAGAAGTTTTGAGAATTTCAAATCGGATCTGAGAAATGTACCAAATTGACTTAGAAAAAAATTTATTTAAAGTGGTTGGGGGTACTTTTGGGGCAGTTTTGTTTCACCCAAGTGTCCCATTTCCACCCCTCTCAAACTGATGCATGGATGCATATAGCCAGAAACAATTTGTTTGATGCATGCAAAGAAGCAACACTGTGTGTCTCAAGAAGCATTTATTCATGATTACTTAGACATGCTAAAATTTCAAGGCCACACACTACACATTACACAAAATTTACATTTAGTCATTTAGCAGACGTTTTTATCCAAAGCGACTTACAGACGAGGAAACATTGGAAGCAATTATAGCAATATAGGCAACAAAATGCATAAGTTAATTAAATGCAGTCCATTAAAGCCTAGCACAGTATACAAAGCTAAGAATAGTGAGGTAAGTAAAAAAAATATTTTTTAAGAAGACAGAAAAGAATTAGAGGTTAAAATCGGTCATCTAAATTTTGACGGACTATATGCATTTTCACACACTACACCGGCCTGTAGTGTTCTAGCAGTGTAAGGTTGAGAGCGGGTTTCTTCAGTAGCGGTGTGATGCAGGCCTCTTTAAACGCAGTGGGAAATGTCCAGTGGTGAGCAAAGAGTTGATGAAGTGGGTCAGACCAGGCAAAACTGCTGGAGAGAAGGCATGGAGGAGATGGGTGGGGATGGAATCCAGTGGGCAGGTGGTAGGGTGGTTGGAACCGATGACCTTGGAAACATCATTTTCAGACAGAGGAGAAAAGGCGGTGGTGTAGAAATCTGGCTGTTGATGGCGGTAGTTTTCTTTACGAAGAACGATGCAAAATCATTAGCCGTTAACTCCGATGAAGGTGTGGGAGCAGGCGGACAGAGGAGAGCAGAGAAGGTTTTTAAGAGTGTGTGAGAGTCAGGAGAGTTGCTGATCTTCGAGTGGTTATAATCAGTTTTTGCAGAGGTGACGTCAACGGAGAAAGTAGAGAGAAGAGACTGGTAGAGAGAGAGGTCAGTATGGTCTTTTGACTTGGGCCATTTTCTCTCAGCTGACTGGAGGCTGGTGTGATGCTCACGTGGTACATCCGATAACCAGGGGGCAGACAGGGATGCACGGGCTGGTCCAGATGTAGGAGGGCATAGGTTGTCCAAGCAGGATGTAAGCGTGGAACACAGAGTGTCTGTGGCACTGTTGGTATTCAAAAGAGAGAGCTCCTCAGAGGGGAGGAGTGCAGACAAGACATTAGAGGAAAAGCAGGAGGGAGGGAATCCTGATGAGATCCCTGTAGAGAGTGCCAAAAGACTGTTTAGCTGTGAAAAGGGGCCGTCTGCAACACATTGAAGTTGTCTTGCAATCCTATGTGGAAAGAATCTAGTAATGCAAAACACTAAATTGGGTAAAATAAAATGCCACTGTTTACTTAAAGTATACTTACTGTGTATTGTAAAACTAGTGCTTAAATGTCATGGGGGATTATACTATTCAACAGAGACCCATTATAATGCATTTTGATCAACATGACATAATCAATTGATAATGTAGGAATCTGCACAGAATTGTGTCATATTCACTTGCATGGATGTACCAAAGCATTTGCAACTTGTTCAAGAAATGAGAAAATGCTTGTTTGATGTGCACAAGTGACACAAGGATGTAAGGATTGAACAAGAAGTTTTGATAATTTCAAATCGGATCTGAGAAATGTACCAAATTGACTTAGAAAAAACTGTATTTAAAGTGGGTGGGGGTACTTTTGGGGCAGTTTTGTTTCACCCAAGTGTACCCTTTTCCACCCCTCTCAAACTGATGCATGGATGCATATAGCCAGAAACAATTTGTTTGATGCATGCAAAGAAGCAACACTGTGTGTCTCAAGAAGCATTTATTCATGATTACGTAGACATGCTAAAATTTCAAGGCCACACACTACACATTACACATGACATTACACAATTCATAAAATTTACATTTAGTCATTTAGCAGACGTTTTTATCCAAAGCGACTTACAGACGAGGAAACATTGGAAGCAATTATAACAATATAGGCAACAAAATGCATAAGTTAATTAAATCCAGTCCATTAAAGCCTAGCACAGTATACAAAGCTAAGAATAGTGAGGTAAGTAAAAAAAATATTTTTTTAAGAAGACAGAAAAGAATTAGAGGTTAAAATCAGTCATCTACATTTTGACGGAAGATATGCATTTTCACACACTACACCTGCCTGTAGTGTTCTAGCAGTGTAAGGTTGAGAGCGGGTTTCTTCAGTAGCGGTGTGATGCAGGCCTCTTTGAACGCAGTGGGAAATGTCCCAGTGGTGAGCAAAGAGTTGATGATGTGGGTCAGACCAGGCACAACTGCTGGAGAGATGGCGTGGAGTAGATGGGTGGGGATGGGATCCAGTGGGCAGGTTGTAGTGTGGTTGGAACCAATGACCTTGGAAACATCATTTTCAGACAGAGGAGAAAAGGCGCGTGATGGTGGTGTAGAAATCTGGCTGTTGATGGCGGTAGTTTTCTTTACGAAGAACGATGCAAAATCATTAGCCGTTAACTCCGATGAAGGTGTGGGAGCAGGCGGACAGAGGAGAGCAGAGAAGGTTTTTAAGAGTGTGTGAGAGTAAGGAGAGAGGTCAGTATGGTCTTTTGACATGGGCCATTTTCTCTCAGCTGACTGGAGGCTGGTGCGATGCTCACGTGGTACATCTGATAACCAGGGGGCAGACAGGGATGCACGGGCTGGTCTAGATGTAGGAGGGCATAGGTTGTCCAAGCAGGATGTAAGCGTGGAACACAGAGTGTCTGTGACACTGTTGGTATTCAAAAGAGAGAGCTCCTCAGAGGGGGGGAGTGCAGACAAGACAGCAGAGGAAAAGCAGGAGGGAGGGATTCCTGATGAGATCCCTGTAGAGAGTGCCAAAAGACTGTTTAGGTGTGAAAAGGGGCCGTCTGCAACACATTGAAGTTGTCTTGCAATCCTATGTTGAAAAGATTTAGTAATGCAAAACACTAAATTGAGTAAAATAAAATGCCACTGTTTACTTAAAGTATACTTACTGTATATTGTAAAACTAGTGCTTAAATGTAATGGGGGATTATACTATTCAACATAGACCCATTATAATGCATTTTGATCAACATGACATAAGCAATTGATAATGTAGGAATCTGCACAGAATTGTGTCATATTCACTTGCATGGATGTACCAAAGCATTTGCAACTTGTTCAAAGAAATGAGAAAATGCTTGTTTGATGTGGTGAGCAAAGAGTTGATGATGTGGGTCAGACCAGGCACAACTGCTGGAGAGATGGCATGGAGGAGATGGGTGGGGATGGAATCCAGTGGGCAGGTGGTAGGGTGTTTGGAACCAAAGACCTTGGAAACATCATTTCCAGACAGAGGAGAAAAGGCGGGTGATGGTGGTGTAGAAATCTGGCTGTTGATGGCGGTAGTTTTCTTTACGAAGAACGATGCAAAATCATTAGCCGTTAACTCCGATGAAGGTGTGGTAGCAGGCGGACAGAGGAGAGCAGAGAAGGTTTTTAAGAGTGTGTGAGAGTCAGGAGAGAGGTCAGTATGGTCTTTTGACATGGGCCATTTTCTCTCAGCTGACTGGAGGCTGGTGCGATGCTCACGTGGTACATCTGATAACCAGGGGGCAGACAGGGATGCACCGGCTGGTCCAGATGTAGGAGGGCATAGGTTGTCCAAGCAGGATGTAAGCGTGGAACACAGAGTGTCTGTGGCACTGTTGGTATTCAAAAGAGAGAGCTCCTCAGAGGGGGGGAGTGCAGACAAGACAGCAGAGGAAAAGCAGGAGGGAGGGATTCCTGATGAGATCCCTGTAGAGAGTGCCAAAAGACTGTTTAGGTGTGAAAAGGGGCCGTCTGCAACACATTGAAGTTGTCTTGCAATCCCATGTTGAAAAAATTTAGTAATGCAAAACACTAAATTGAGTAAAATAAAATGCCACTGTTTACTTAAAGTATACTTATTGTATATTGTAAAAGTAGTGCTTAAATGTCATGGGGGATTACACTATTCAACAGAGACCCATTATAATGCATTTTGATCAACATGACATAAGCAATTGATAATGTAGGAATCTGCACAGAATTTTATCATATTCACTTGCATGGATGTACCAAAGCATTTGCAACTTGTTCAAAGAAATGAGAAAATGCTTGTTTGATGTGCACAAGTGACACAAGGATGTAAGGATTGAACAAGAAGTTTTGATAATTTCAAATCGGATCTGAGAAATGTACCAAATTGACTTAGAAAAAACTGTATTTAAAGTGGGTGGGGGTACTTTTGGGGCAGTTTTGTTTCACCCAAGTGTCCCATTTCCACCCCTCTCAAACTGATGCATGGATGCATATAGCCAGAAACAATTTGTTTGATGCATGCAAAGAAGCAACACTGTGTGTCTCAAGAAGCATTTATTCATGATTACTTAGACATGCTAAAATTTCAAGGCCACACACTACACATTACACAAAATTTACATTTAGTCATTTAGCAGACGTTTTTATCCAAAGCGACTTACAGACGAGGAAACATTGGAAGCAATTATATCAATATAGGCAACAAAATGCATAAGTTAATTAAATGCAGTCCATTAAAGCCTAGCACAGTATACAAAGCTAAGTATAGTGAGGTAAGTAAAAAAAATATTTTTTAAGAAGACAGAAAAGAATTAGAGGTTAAAATCGGTCATCTAAATTTTGACGGACGATATGCATTTTCACACACTACACCGGCCTGTAGTGTTCTAGCAGTGTAAGGTTGAGAGCGGGTTTCTTCAGTAGCGGTGTGATGCAGGCCTCTTTAAACGCAGTGGGAAATGTCCAGTGGTGAGCAAAGAGTTGATGATGTGGGTCAGACCAGGCAAAACTGCTGGAGAGATGGCATGGAGGAAATGGGTGGGGATGGAATCCAGTGGGCACGTGGTAGGGTGGTTGGAACCAATGACCTTGGAAACATCATTTTCAGACAGAGGAGAAAAGGCGGTGGTGTAGAAATCTGGCTGTTGATGGCGGTAGTTTTCTTTACGAAGAACGATGCAAAATCATTAGCCGTTAACTCCGATGAAGGTGTGGGAGCAGGCGGACAGAGGAGAGCAGAGAAGGTTTTTAAGAGTGTGTGAGAGTCAGGAGAGTTGCTGATCTTCGAGTGGTTACAATCACTTTTTGCAGAGGTGACGTCAACGGAGAAAGTAGAGAGAAGAGACTGGTAGAGAGAGAGGTCAGTATGGTCTTTTGACTTGGGCCATTTTCTCTCAGCTGACTGGAGGCTGGTGTGATGCTCACGTGGTACATCCGATAACCAGGGGGCAGACAGGGATGCACGGGCTAGTCCAGATGTAGGAGGGCATAGGTTGTCCGAGCAGGATGTAAGCGTGGAACACAGAGTGTCTGTGGCACTGTTGGTATTCAAAAGAGAGAGCTCCTCAGAGGGGGGGATTGCAGACAAGACAGCAGAGGAAAAGCAGGAGGGAGGGAATCCTGATGAGATCCCTGTAGAGAGTGCCAAAAGACTGTTTAGCTGTGAAAAGGGGCCGTCTGCAACACATTGAAGTTGTCTTGCAATCCTATGTGGAAAGAATCTAGTAATGCAAAACACTAAATTGGGTAAAATAAAATGCCACTGTTTACTTAAAGTATACTTACTGTGTATTGTAAAACTAGTGCTTAAATGTCATGGGGGATTATACTATTCAACCGAGACCCATTATAATGCATTTTGATCAACATGACATAAGCAATTGATAATGTAGGAATCTGCACAGAATTGTGTCATATTCACTTGCATGGATGTACCAAAGCATTTGCAACTTGTTCAAGAAATGAGAAAATGCTTGTTTGATGTGCACAAGTGACACAAGGATGTAAGGATTGAACAAAACGTTTTGAGAATTTCAAATCGGATCTGAGAAACGTACCAAATTGAATTGGAGAAAACTGTATTTAAAGTGGGTGGGGGTTCTTTTGGGGCAGTTTTGTTTCACCCAAGTTTCCCATTTCCACCCCTCTCAAACTGATGCATGGATGCATATAGCCAGAAACAATTTGTTTGATGCATGCAAAGAAGCAACACTGTGTGTCTCAAGAAGCATTTATTCATGATTACGTAGACATGCTAAAATTTCAAGGCCACACACTACACATTACACATGACATTACACATTTCATTAAATTTACATTTAGTCATTTAGCAGATGTTTTTATCCAAAGCGACTTACAGACGAGGAAACATTGGAAGCAATTATAACAATATAGGCAACAAAATGCATAAGTTAATTAAATCCAGTCCATTAAAACCTAGCACAGTATACAAAGCTAAGAATAGTGAGGTAAGTAAAAAAAATATTTTTTTAAGAAGACAGAAAAGAATTAGAGGTTAAAATCAGTCATCTACATTTTGACAGAAGATATGCATTTTCACACACTACACCTGCCTGTAGTGTTCTAGCAGTGTAAGGTTGAGAGTGGGTTTCTTCAGTAGCGGTGTGATGCAGGCCTCTTTGAACGCAGTTGGAAATGTCCCAGTGGTGAGCAAAGAGTTGATGATGTGGGTCAGACCAGGCACAACTGCTGGAGAGATGGCATGGAGGAGATGGGTGGGGATGGAATCCAGTGGGCAGGTGGTAGGGTGGTTGGAACCAATGACCTTGGAAACATCATTTTCAGACAGAGGAGAAAAGGCGGGTGATGGTGGTGTAGAAATCTGGCTGTTGATGGCGGTAGTTTTCTTCACGAAAAACGAAGCAAAATCATTAGCCGTTAACTCCGATGAAGGTGTGGGAGCAGGCGGACAGAGGAGAGCAGAGAAGGTTTTTAAGAGTGTGTGAGAGTCAGGAGAGAGGTCAGTATGGTCTTTTGACTTGGGCCATTTTCTCTCAGCTGACTGGAGGCTGGTGCGATGCTCACGTGGTACATCCGATAACCAGGGGGCAGACAGGGATGCACGGGCTGGTCCAGATGTAGGAGGACATAGGTTGTCCAAGTAGGATGTAAGCGTGGAACACAGAGTGTCTGTGGCACTGTTGGTATTCAAAAGAGAGAGCTCCTCAGAGGGGGGGAGTGCAGACAAGACAGCAGAGGAAAAGCAGGAGGGAGGGAATCCTGATGAGATCCCTGTAGAGAGTGCCAAAAGACTGTTTAGGTGTGAAAAGGGGACGTATGCAACACATTGAAGTTGTCTTGCAATCCTATGTGGAAAGAATTTAGTAATGCAAAACAATAAATTGAGTAAAATAAAATGCCACTGTTTACTTAAAGTATACTTACTGTATATTGTAAAACTAGTGCTTAAATGTCATGGGGGATTATACTATTCAACAGAGACCCATTATAATGCATTATGATCAACATGACATAAGCAATTGATAATGTAGGAATCTGCACAGAATTGTGTCATATTCACTTGCATGGATGTACCAAAGCATTTGCAACTTGTTCAAAGAAATGAGAAAATGCTTGTTTGATGTGCACAAGTGACACAAGGATGTAAGGATTGAACAAGAAGTTTTGAGAATTTCAAATCGGATCTGAGAAATGTACCAAATTGACTTAGAAAAAACTGTATTTAAAGTGGGTGGGGGTACTTTTGGGGCAGTTTTGTTTCACCCAAGTGTCCCATTTCCACCCCTCTCAAACTGATGCATGGATGCATATAGCCAGAAACAATTCGTTTGATGCATGCAAAGAAGCAACACTGTGTGTCTCAAGAAGCATTTATTCATGATTACGTAGACGTGCTAAAATTTCAAGGCCACACACTACACATTACACATGACATTTCACATTTCATTAAATTTACATTTAGTCATTTAGCAGACGTTTTTATCCAAAGCGACTTACAGACGAGGAAACATTGGAAGCAATTATAGCAATATAGGCAACAAAATGCATAAGTTAATTAAATCCAGTCCATTAAAGCCTAGCACAGTATACAAATATAAGAATAGTGAGGTAACTAAAACATTTTTTTTAAGAAGACAGAAAAGAATTAGAGGTTAAAATTGGTCATCTACATTTTGACGGAAGATATGCATTTTCACACACTACACCGGCCTGTAGTGTTCTAGCAGTGTAAGGTTGAGAGCGGGTTTCTTCAGTAGCGGTGTGATGCAGGCCTCTTTGAACGCAGTGGGAAATGTCCCAGTGGTGAGCAAAGAGTTGATGATGTGGGTCAGACCAGGCACAACTGCTGGAGAGATGGCATGGAGGAGATGGGTGGGGATGGAATCCAGTGGGCAGGTGGTAGGGTGGTTGGAACCAATGACCTTGGAAACATCATTTTCAGACAGAGGAGAAAAGGCGGGTGATGGTGGTGTAGAAATCTGGCTGTTGATGGCGGTAGTTTTCTTTACGAAAAACGATGCAAAATCATTAGCCGTTAACTCCAATGAAGGTGTGGGAGCAGGCGGACAGAGGAGAGCAGAGAAGGTTTTTAAGAGTGTGTGAGAGTCAGGAGAGAGGTCAGTATGGTCTTTTGACTTGGGCCATTTTCTCTCAGCTGACTGGAGGCTGGTGCGATGCTCACGTGGTACATCCGATAACCAGGGGGCAGACAGGGATGCACGGGCTGGTCCAGATGTAGGAGGACATAGGTTGTCCAAGTAGGATGTAAGCGTGGAACACAGAGTGTCTGTGGCACTGTTGGTATTCAAAAGAGAGAGCTTCTCAGAGGGGGGGAGTGCAGACAAGACAGCAGAGGAAAAGCAGGAGGGAGGGAATCCTGATGAGATCCCTGTAGAGAGTGTCAAAAGACTGTTTAGGTGTGAAAAGGGGCCGTCTGCAACACATTGAAGTTGTCTTGCAATCCTATGTGGAAAGAATTTAGTAATGAAAACACTAAATTGATTAAAATAAAATGCGACTGTTTACTTAAAGTATACTTACTGTATATTGTAAAACTAGTGCTTAAATGTAATGGGGGATTATACTATTCAACAGAGACCCATTATAATGCATTTTGATCAACATGACATAAGCAATTGATAATGTAGGAATCTGCACAGAATTGTGTCATATTCACTTTCATGGATGTACCAAAGCATTTGCAACTTGTTCAAAGAAATGAGAAAATGCTTGTTTGATGTGCACAAGTGACACAAGGATGTAAGGATTGAACAAGAAGTTTTGATAATTTCAAATCGGATCTGAGAAATGTACCAAATTGACTTAGAAAAAAATGTATTTAAAGTGGGTGGGGGTACTTTTGGGGCAGTTTTGTTTCACCCAAGTTTCCCATTTCCACCCCTCTCAAACTGATGCATGGATGCATATAGCCAGAAACAATTTGTTTGATGCATGCAAAGAAGCAACACTGTGTGTCTCAAGAAGCATTTATTCATGATTACGTAGACATGCTAAAATTTCAAGGCCACACACTACACATTACACATGACATTACACATTTCATTAAATTTACATTTAGTCATTTAGCAGACGTTTTTATCCAAAGCGACTTACAGACGAGGAAACATTGGAAGCATTTATAACAATTTGGGCAACAAAATGCATAAGTTAGTTAAATCCAGTCCATTAAAGCCTAGCACAGTAGACAAAGCTAAGAATAGTGAGGTAAGTAAAACAATTATTTTTTTAAGAAGACAGAAAAGAATTAGAGGTTAAAATCAGTCATCTACATTTTGACGGAAGATATGCATTTTCACACACTACACCTGCCTGTAGTGTTCTAGCAGTGTAAGGTTGAGAGCGGGTTTTTTCAGTAGCGGTGTGATGCAGGCCTCTTTGAACGCAGTGGGAAATGTCCCAGTGGTGAGCAAAGAGTTGATGATGTGGGTCAGACCAGGCACAACTGCTGGAGAGATGGCGTGGAGTAGATGGGTGGGGATGGGATCCAGTGGGCAGGTTGTAGTGTGGTTGGAACCAATGACCTTGGAAACATCATTTTCAGACAGAGGAGAAAAGGCGCGTGATGGTGGTGTAGAAATCTGGCTGTTGATGGCGGTAGTTTTCTTTACGAAGAACGATGCAAAATCCTTAGCCGTTAACTCCGAGGAAGGTGTGGGAGCAGGCGGACAGAGGAGAGCAGAGAAGGTTTTTAAGGGTGTGTGAGAGTAAGGAGAGAGGTCAGTATGGTCTTTTGACTTGAGCCATTTTCTCTCAGCTGACTGGAGGCTGGTGCGATGCTCACGTGGTACATCCGATAACCAGGGGGCAGACAGGGATGCACGGGCTGGTCCAGAAGTAGGAGGGCATAGGTTGTCCAAGCAGGATGTAAGCGTGGAACACAGAGTGTATGTGGCACTGTTGGTATTCAAAAGAGAGAGCTCCTCAGAGGGGGGGAGTGCAGACAAGACAGCAGAGGAAAAGCAGGAGGGAGGGAATCCTGATGAGATCCCTGTAGAGAGTGTCAAAAGACTGTTTAGGTGTGAAAAGGGGCCGTCTGCAACACATTGAAGTTGTCTTGCAATCCTATGTGGAAAGAATTTAGTAATGAAAACACTAAATTGAGTAAAATAAAATGCCACTGTTTACTTAAAGTATACTTACTGTATATTGTAAAACTAGTGCTTAAATGTCATGGGGGATTATACTATTCAACAGAGACCCATTATAATGCATTTTGATCAACATGACATAAGCAATTGATAATGTAGGAATCTACACAGAATTGTGTCATATTCACTTGCATGGATGTACCAAAGCATTTGCAACTTGTTCAAAGAAATGAGAAAATGCTTGTTTGATGTGCACAAGTGACACAAGGATGTAAGGATTGAACAAGAAGTTTTGATAATTTCAAATCGGATCTGAGAAATGTACCAAATTGACTTAGAAAAAAATTTATTTAAAGTGGGTGGGGGTACTTTTGGGGCAGTTTTGTTTCACCCAAGTGTCCCATTTCCACCCATCTCAAACTGATGCATGGATGCATATAGCCAGAAACAATTTGTTTGATGCATGCAAAGAAGCAACACTGTGTGTCTCAAGAAGCATTTATTCATAATTACTTAGACATGCAAAAATTTCAAGGCCATACACTACACATTACACAAAATTTACATTTAGTCATTTAGCAGACGTTTTTATCCAAAGCGACTTACAGACGAGGAAACATTGGAAGCAATTATAGCAATATAGGCAACAAAATGCATAAGTTAATTAAATGCAGTCCATCAAAGCCTAGCACAGTATACAAAGCTAAGAATAGTGAGGTAAGTAAAAAAAATATTTTTTAAGAAGACAGAAAAGAATTAGAGGTTAAAATCGGTCATCTAAATTTTGACGGACGATATGCATTTTCACACACTACACCGGCCTGTAGTGTTCTAGCAGTGTAAGGTTGAGAGTGGGTTTCTTCAGTAGCGGTGTGATGCAGGCCTCTTTAAACGCAGTGGGAAATGTCCAGTGGTGAGCAAAGAGTTGATGATGTGGGTCAGACCAGGCAAAACTGCTGGAGAGATGGCATGGAGGAAATGGGTGGGGATGGAATCCAGTGGGCAGGTGGTAGGGTGGTTGGAACCAATGACCTTGGAAACATCATTTTCAGACAGAGGAGAAAAGGCGGTGGTGCAGAAATCTGGCTGTTGATGGCGGTAGTTTTCTTTACGAAGAACGATGCAAAATCATTAGCCGTTAACTCCGATGAAGGTTTGGGAGCAGGCGGACAGAGGAGAGCAGAGAAGGTTTTTAAGAGTGTGAGAGTCAGGAGAGTTGCTGATCTTCGAGTGGTTATAATCAGTTTTTGCAGAGGTGATGTCAACGGAGAAAGTAGAGAGAAGAGACTGGTAGAGAGAGAGGTCAGTATGGTCTTTTGACTTGGGCCATTTTCTCTCAGCTGACTGGAGGCTGGTGCGATGCTCACGTGGTACATCCGATAACCAGGGGGCAGACAGGGATGCACGGGCTGGTCCAGATGTAGGATGACATAGGTTGTCCAAGCAGGATGTAAGCGTGGAACACAGAGTGTCTGTGGCACTGTTGGTATTCAAAAGAGAGAGCTCCTCAGAGGGGGGGAGTGCAGACAAGACAGCAGAGGAAAAGCAGGAGGGAGGGAATCCTGATGAGATCCCTGTAGAGAGTGCCAAAAGACTGTTTAGGTGTGAAAAGGGGCCGTCTGCAACACATTGAAGTTGTCTTGCAATCCTATGTGGAAAGAATTTAGTAATGCAAAACACTAAATTGAGTAAAATAAAATGCCACTGTTTACTTAAAGTATACTTACTGTATATTGTAAGACTAGTGCTTAAATGTCATGGGGGATTATACTATTCAACAGAGACCCATTATAATGCATTTTGATCAACATGACATAAGCAATTGATAATGTAGGAATCTGCACAGAATTGTGTCATATTCACTTGCATGGATGTACCAAAGCATTTGCAACTTGTTCAAAGAAATTAGAAAATGCTTGTTTGATGTGCACAAGTGACACAAGGATGTAAGGATTGAACAAAACGTTTTGAGAATTTCAAATCGGATCTGTGAAATGTACCAAATTGACTTAGAAAAAAATTTATTTAAAGTGGGTGGGGGTACTTTTGGGGCAGTTTTGTTTCACCCAAGTGTCCCATTTCCACCCCTCTCAAACTGATGCATGGATGCATATAGCCAGAAACAATTTGTTTGATGCATGCAAAGAAGCAACACTGTGTGTCTCAAGAAGCATTTATTCATGATTACGTAGACATGCTAAAATTTCAAGGCCACACACTACACATTACACATGACATTACACATTTCATAAAATTTACATTTAGTCATTTAGCAGATGTTTTTATCCAAAGCGACTTACAGACGAGGAAACATTGGAAGCAATTATAACAATATAGGCAACAAAATGCATAAGTTAATTAAATCCAGTCCATTAAAGCCTAGCACAGTATACAAAGCTAAGAATAGTGAGGTAAGTAAAAAAAATATTTTTTTAAGAAGACAGAAAAGAATTAGAGGTTAAAATCAGTCATCTACATTTTGACGGAAGATATGCATTTTCACACACTACACCGGCCTCTAGTGTTCTAGCAGTGTAAGGTTGAGAGTGGGTTTCTTCAGTAGCGGTGTGATGCAGGCCTCTTTGAACGCAGTGGAAAATGTCCCAGTGGAGAGGAAAGAGTTGATGATGTGCGTTAACTGCGATGAAGGTGTGGGAGCAGGCGGACAGAGGAGAGCAGAGAAGGTTTTTAAGAGTGTGCGAGAGTCAGGAGAGTTGATGATCTTCGAGTGGTTATAATCAGTTTTTGCAGAGGTGACGTCAACGGAGAAAGTAGAGAGAAGAGACTGGTAGAGAGAGAGGTCAGTTTGGTCTTTTGACTTGTGCCATTTTCTCTCAGCTGACTGAAGGCTGGCATGATGCTCACGTGGTACATCCGATAACCTGGGGGCAGACAGGGATGCACGGGCTGGTCCAGATGTAAGAGAGCATAGGTTGTCTAAGCAGGATGTGGGCGTGGAACACAGAGTGTCTGTGGCACTGTTGGTATTCAAAAGAGAGAGATCCTCAGAGGGGGGGAGTGCAGACAAGACAGCAGAGGAAAAGCAGGAGGGAGGGACCGTAGGTAGCGCCGGAAAGTGACCAGCGGTAAGACATCTGCGTTGTCTGGAGCGGTGAGGTCGGGGGTGACAAAGAAGTGATCAGACGTGTGCAGCGGAGTGACCTGAGAGTGATGAGTGGAGCATTTCTCGAATCATCCTTGACATTTGCAAAACAGTAAGTGCATTTCTGCTTTTGATTGTTTGATTGCAAGAGACGGCACATGATTCACGTTAACGCTTTTACTGTATGTACAATAATTTATTGACAGACAGTGTCATTGCGATGCAGACAGGAAAACACAGCACTGCTTAGCACAAACAAATGTAGAAATCTGAACATAAGACAATCTCCTTAGGGAAAACTGTACATGCAGTGCAGTGGAATTACAGTGCAGTCTTCCTACAGCTCCTGACGTTCCTGTCTTTTGGGCAACGGATTCTCATCCACATCACAACAAATATCTTCTCTTGCGATACAGCGTGAAAATCATCTTTCAGAGTGTCTAATCTAGCCTCTGGAGGCATCAGCTGTGATTTCATCACACGTTACATCCATGGCAGCCAGAAGGGTCATCTGTGTATGCGGCTGGCGATCATATACTTTTAATCTTCATGCTGAGAAAAATTCCTCAACGGAATGAGTAGTGTGAGAGGAACTCCCCCAGCATCCTGTTGTGGGCCGCAAACCATTGCCTGATGATGTTGGAGCGATGGAAACTGACATTGTCCCAAACTAACACGTACTTTGGCAGGTCATCTCCAATCTGCCCCCTCTCTTGTTCAGGGATGTGAAAAGGGGCCGTCTGCAACACATTGAAGTTGTCTTGCAATCCTATGTGGAAAGAATTTAGTAATGCAAAACACTAAATTGAGTAAAATAAAATGCCACTGTTTACTTAAAGTATACATACTGTATATTGTAAAACTAGTGCTTAAATGTAATGGGGGATTATACTATTCAACAGAGACCCATTAAAATGCATTTTGATCAACATAACATAAGCAATTGATAATGTAGGAATCTGCACAGAATTGTGTCATATTCACTTGCATGGATGTACCAAAGCATTTGCAACTTGTTCAAAGAAATGAGAAAATGCTTGTTTGATGTGCACAAGTGACACAAGGATGTAAGGATTGAACAAGAAGTTTTGATAATTTCAAATCGGATATGAGAAATGTACCAAATTGAATTAGAAAAAACTGTATTTAAAGTGGGTGGGGGTAATTTTGGGGCAGTTTTGTTTCACCCAAGTGTCCCATTTCCACCCCTCTCAAACTGATGCATGGATGCATATAGCCAGAAACAATTCGTTTGATGCATGCAAAGAAGCAACACTGTGTGTCTCAAGAAGTATTTATTCATGATTACGTAGACATGCTAAAATTTCAAGGCCACACACTACACATTACACAAAATTTACATTTAGTCATTTAGCAGACGTTTTTATCTAAAGCGACTTACAGACGAGGAAACATTGGAAGCAATTATAACAATATAGGCAACAAAGTGCATAAGTTAATTAAATCCAGTCCATTAAAGCCTAGCACAGTATACAAAGCTAAGAATAGTGAGGTAAGTAAAAAAAATATATTTTTTAAGAAGACAGAAAAGAATTAGAGGTTAAAATCAGTCATCTACATTTTGACAGAAGATATGCATTTTCACACACTACACCTACCTGTAGTGTTCTAGCAGTGTAAGGTTGAGAGTGGGTTTCTTCAGTAGCGGTGTGATGCAGGCCTCTTTGAACGCAGTGGGAAATGTCCCAGTGGTGAGCAAAGAGTTAATGATGTGGGTCAGACCAGGCACAACTGCTGGAAAGATGGCACTGAGGAGATGGGTGGGGATGGAATCCAGTGGGCAGGTGGTAGGCTGGTTGGAACCAATGACCTTGGAAACATCATTTTCAGACAAAGGAGAAAAGGCGGGTGATGGTGGTGTAGAAATCTGGCTGTTGATGGCGGTAGTTTTCTTTACGAAGAACGATGCAAAATCATTAGCCGTTAACTCCGATGAAGGTGTGGGAGCAGGCGGACAGAGGAGAGCAGAGAAGGTTTTTAAGAGTATGTGAGAGTCAGGAGAGAGGTCAGTATGGTCTTTTGACTTGGGCCATTTTCTCTCAGCTGACTGGAGGCTGGTGCGATGCTCACGTGGTACATCCGATAACCAGGGGGCAGACAGGGACGCACGGGCTGGTCCAGATGTAGGAGGGCATAGGTTGTCCAAGCAGGATGTAAGCGTGGAACACAGAGTGTCTGTGGCACTGTTGGTATTCAAAAGAGAGAGCTCCTCAGAGGGGGGGAGTGCAGAAAAGACAGCAGAGGAAAAGCAGGAGGGAGGGAATCCTGATGAGATCCCTGTAGAGAGTGCCAAAAGACTGTTTAGGTGTGAAAAGGGGCCGTCTGCAACACATTGAAGTTGTCTATCAATCCTATGTGGAAAGAATTTAGTAATGCAAAACACTAAATTGAGTAAAATAAAATGCCACTGTTTACTTAAAGTATACTTACTGTATATTGTAAAACTAGTGCTTAAATGTCATGGGGGATTATACTATTCAACAGAGACCCATTATAATGCATTTTGATCAACATGACATAAGCAATTGATAATGTAGGAATCTGCACAGAATTGTGTCATATTCACTTGCATGGATGTACCAAAGCATTTGCAACTTGTTCAAAGAAATGAGAAAATGCTTGTTTGATGTGCACAAGTGACACAAGGATGTAAGGATTGAACAAGACGTTTTGAGAATTTCAAATCGGATCTGTGAAATGTACCAAATTGACTTAGAAAAAACTGTATTTAAAGTGGGTGGGGGTACTTTTGGGGCAGTTTTGTTTCACCCAAGTGTCCCATTTCCACCCCTCTCAAACTGATGCATGGATGCATATAGCCAGAAACAATTTGTTTGATGCATGCAAAGAAGCAACACTGTGTGTCTCAAGAAGCATTTATTCATGATTACGTAGACATGCTAAAATTTCAAGGCCACACACTACACATTACACAAAATTTACATTTAGTCATTTAGCAGACGTTTTTATCCAAAGCGACTTACAGACGAGGAAACATTGGAAGCAATTATAACAATATAGGCAACAAAATGCATAAGTTAATTAAATCCAGCCCATTAAAGCCTAGCACAGTATACAAAGCTAGGAATAGTGAGGTAAGTAAAAAAAATATTTTTTAGGAAGACAGAAAAGAATTAGAGGTTAAAATCAGTCATCTACATTTTGACAAAAGATATGCATTTTCACACACTACACCGGCCTGTAGTGTTCTAGCAGTGTAAGGTTGAGAGTGGGTTTCTTCAGTAGCGGTGTGATGCAGGCCTCTTTGAACGCAGAGGGAAATGTCCCAGTGGTGAGCAAAGAGTTGATGATGTGGGTCAGACCAGGCATCACTGCTGGAGAGATGGCTTGGAGGAGATGGGTGGGGATGGAATCCAGTGGGCAGGTGGTAGGGTGGTTGGAACCAATGACCTTGGAAACATCATTTTCAGACAGAGGAGAAAAGGCGGGTGATGGTGGTGTAGAAATCTGGCTGTTGATTGAGGTAGTTTTCTTTACGAAAAACGATGCAAAATCATTAGCCGTTAACTCCGATGAAGGTGTGGGAGCAGGCGGACAGAGGAGAGCAGAGAAGGTTTTTAAGAGTGTGTGAGAGTCAGGAGAGAGGTCAGTATGGTCTTTTGACTTGGGCCATTTTCTCTCAGCTGACTGGAGGCTGGTGCGATGCTCACGTGGTACATCCGATAACCAGGGGGCAGACAGGGATGCACGGGCTGGTCCAGATGTAGGAGGGCATAGGTTGTCCAAGCAGGATGTAAGCGTGGAACACAGAGTGTCTGTGGCACTGTTGGTATTCAAAAGAGAGAGCTCCTCAGAGGGGGGGAGTGCAGACAAGACAGCAGAGGAAAAGCAGGAGGGAGGGATTCCTGATGAGATCCCTGTAGAGAGTGCCAAAAGACTGTTTAGGTGTGAAAAGGGGCCGTCTGCAACACATTGAAGTTGGCTTGCAATCCTATGTTGAAAAAATTTAGTAATGCAAAACACTAAATTGAGTAAAATAAAATGCCACTGTTTACTTAAAGTATACTTACTGTATATTGTAAAACTAGTGCTTAAATGTCATGGGGGATTATACTATTCAACAGAGACCCATTATAATGCATTTTGATCAACATGACATAAGCAATTGATAATGTAGGAATCTGCACAGAATTGTGTCATATTCACTTGCATGGATGTACCAAAGCATTTGCAACTTGTTCAAAGAAATGAGAAAATGCTTGTTTGATGTGCACAAGTGACACAAGGATGTAAGGATTGAACAAGACGTTTTGAGAATTTCAAATCGGATCTGTGAAATGTACCAAATTGACTTAGAAAAAACTGTATTTAAAGTGGGTGGGGGTACTTTTGGGGCAGTTTTGTTTCACCCAAGTGTCCCATTTCCACCCCTCTCAAACTGATGCATGGATGCATATAGCCAGAAACAATTTGTTTGATGCATGCAAAGAAGCAACACTGTGTGTCTCAAGAAGCATTTATTCATGATTACTTAGACATGCTAAAATTTCAAGGCCACACACTACACATTACACAAAATTTACATTTAGTCATTTAGCAGACGTTTTTATCCAAAGCGACTTACAGACGAGGAAACATTGGAAGCAATTATAGCAATATAGGCAACAAAATGCATAAGTTAATTAAATCCAGTCCATTAAAGCCTAGCACAGTATACAAAGCTAAGAATAGTGAGCTAAGTAAAAAAAATATTTTTTAAGAAGACAGAAAAGAATTAGAGGTTAAAATCGGTCATCTAAATTTTGACGGAAGATATGCATTTTCACACACTACACCGGCCTGTAGTGTTCTAGCAGTGTAAGGTTGAGAGCGGGTTTCTTCAGTAGCGGTGTGATGCAGGCCTCTTTGAACGCAGTGGGAAATGTCCCAGTGGTGAGCAAAGAGTTGATGATGTGGGTCAGACCAGGCAAAACTGCTGGAGAGATGGCATGGAGGAAATGGGTGGGGATGGAATCCAGTGGGCAGGTGGTAGGGTGGTTGGAACCAATGACCTTGGAAACATCATTTTCAGACAGAGGAGAAAAGGCGGGTGATGGTGGTGTAGAAATCTGGCTATTGATGGCCGTAGTTTTCTTTACGAAGAACGATACAAAATCATTAGCCGTTATCTCCGATGAAGGTGTGGGAGCAGGCGGACAGAGGAGAGCAGAGAAGGTTTTTAAGAGTGTGAGAGTCAGGAGAGTTGCTGATCTTCGCGTGGTTATAATCAGTTTTTGCAGAGGTGATGTCAACGGAGAAAGTAGAGAGAAGAGACTGGTAGAGAGAGAGGTCAGTATGGTCTTTTGACTTGGGCCATTTTCTCTCAGCTGACTGGAGGCTGGTGCGATGCTCACGTGGTACATCCGATAACCAGGGGGCAGACAGGGATGCACGGGCTGGTCCAGATGTAGGAGGGCATAGGTTGTCCAAGCAGGATGTAAGCGTGGAACACAGAGTGTCTGTGGCACTGTTGGTATTCAAAAGAGAGAGCTCCTCAGAGGGGGGGGGAGTGCAGAAAAGACAGCAGAGGAAAAGCAGGAGGGAGGGAATCCTGATGAGATCCCTGTAGAGAGTGCCAAAAGACTGTTTAGGTGTGAAAAGGGGCCGTCTGCAACACATTGAAGTTGTCTTGCAATCCTATGTGGAAAGAATTTAGTAATGCAAAACACTAAATTGAGTAAAATAAAATGCCACTGTTTACTTAAAGTATACTTACTGTATATTGTAAAACTAGTGCTTAAATGTCATGGGGGATTATACTATTCAACAGAGACCCATTATAATGCATTTTGATCAACATGACATAAGCAATTGATAATGTAGGAATCTGCACAGAATTGTGTCATATTCACTTGCATGGATGTACCAAAGCATTTGCAACTTGTTCAAAGAAATGAGAAAATGCTTGTTTGATGTGCACAAGTGACACAAGGATGTAAGGATTGAACAAGACGTTTTGAGAATTTCAAATCGGATCTGTGAAATGTACCAAATTGACTTAGAAAAAACTGTATTTAAAGTGGGTGGGGGTACTTTTGGGGCAGTTTTGTTTCACCCAAGTGTCCCATTTCCACCCCTCTCAAACTGATGCATGGATGCATATAGCCAGAAACAATTTGTTTGATGCATGCAAAGAAGCAACACTGTGTGTCTCAAGAAGCATTTATTCATGATTACGTAGACATGCTAAAATTTCAAGGCCACACACTACACATTACACAAAATTTACATTTAGTCATTTAGCAGACGTTTTTATCCAGAGCGACTTACAGACGAGGAAACATTGGAAGCAATTATAACAATATAGGCAACAAAATGCATAAGTTAATTAAATTCAGTCCATTAAAGCCTAGCACAGTATACAAAGCTAAGAATAGTGAGGTAACTAAAAAAAATATTTTTTAGGAAGACAGAAAAGAATTAGAGGTTAAAATCAGTCATCTACATTTTGACAAAAGATATGCATTTTCACACACTACACCGGCCTGTAGTGTTCTAGCAGTGTAAGGTTGAGAGTGGGTTTCTTCAGTAGCGGTGTGATGCAGGCCTCTTTGAACGCAGAGGGAAATGTCCCAGTGGTGAGCAAAGAGTTGATGATGTGGGTCAGACCAGGCATCACTGCTGGAGAGATGGCTTGGAGGAGATGGGTGGGGATGGAATCCAGTGGGCAGGTGGTAGGGTGGTTGGAACCAATGACCTTGGAAACATCATTTTCAGACAGAGGAGAAAAGGCGGGTGATGGTGGTGTAGAAATCTGGCTGTTGATTGAGGTAGTTTTCTTTACGAAAAACGATGCAAAATCATTAGCCATTAACTCCGATGAAGGTGTGGGAGCAGGCGGACAGAGGAGAGCAGAGAAGGTTTTTAAGAGTGTGTGAGAGTCAGGAGAGAGGTCAGTATGGTCTTTTGACTTGGGCCATTTTCTCTCAGCTGACTGGAGGCTGGTGCGATGCTCACGTGGTACATCCGATAACCAGGGGGCAGACAGGGATGCACGGGCTGGTCCAGATGTAGGAGGGCATAGGTTGTCCAAGCAGGATGTAAGCGTGGAACACAGAGTGTCTGTGGCACTGTTGGTATTCAAAAGAGAGAGCTCCTCAGAGGGGGGGAGTGCAGACAAGACAGCAGAGGAAAAGCAGGAGGGAGGGATTCCTGATGAGATCCCTGTAGAGAGTGCCAAAAGACTGTTTAGGTGTGAAAAGGGGCCGTCTGCAACACATTGAAGTTGGCTTGCAATCCTATGTTGAAAAAATTTAGTAATGCAAAACACTAAATTGAGTAAAATAAAATGCCACTGTTTACTTAAAGTATACTTACTGTATATTGTAAAACTAGTGTTTAAATGTAATGGGGGATTATACTATTCAACAGAGACCCATTATAATGCATTTTGATCAACATGACATAAGCAATTGATAATGTAGGAATCTGCACAGAATTGTGTCATATTCACTTGCATGGATGTACCAAAGCATTTGCAACTTGTTCAAAGAAATGAGAAAATGCTTGTTTGATGTGCACAAGTGACACAAGGATGTAAGGATTGAACAAGAAGTTTTGATAATTTCAAATCGGATCTGAGAAATGTACCAAATTGACTTAGAACAAACTGTATTTAAAGTGGGTGGGGGTACTTTTGGGGCAGTTTTGTTTCACCCAAGTGTCCCATTTCCACCCCTCTCAAACTGATGCATGGATGCATATAGCCAGAAACAATTTGTTTGATGCATGCAAAGAAGCAACACTTAGTGTCTCAAGAAGCATTTATTCAAGATTACGTAGACATGCTAAAATTTCAAGGCCACACACTACACATTACACAAAATTTACATTTAGTCATTTAGCAGCCGTTTTATCCAAAGCGACTTACATACGAGGAAACATTGGAAGCAATTATAGCAATATAGGCAACAAAATGCATAAGTTAATTAAATTCAGTCCATTAAAGCCTAGCACAGTATACAAAGCTAAGAATAGTGAGGTAAGTAAAAAAAATATTTATTTAAGAAGACAGAAAAGAATTAGAGGTTAAAATCAGTCATCTACATTTTGACAGAAGATATGCATTTTCACACACTACACCTGCCTGTAGTGTTCTAGCAGTGTAAGGTTGAGAGTGGGTTTCTTCAGTAGCGGTGTGATGCAGGCCTCTTTGAACGCAGTGGGAAATGTCCCAGTGGTCAGCAAAGAGTTGATGATGTGGGTCAGACCAGGCACAACTGCTGGAGAGATGGCATGGAGGAGATGGGTGGGGATGGAATCCAGTGGGCAGGTGGTAGGGTGTTTGGAACCAAAGACATTGGAAACATCATTTCCAGACAGAGGATAAAAGGCGGGTGATGGTGGTGTAGAAATCTGGCTGTTGATGGCGGTAGATTTCTTTACGAAGAACGATGCAAAATCATTAGCCGTTAACTCCGATGAAGGTGTGGGAGCAGGCGGACAGAGGGGAGCAGAGAAGGTTTTTAAGAGTGTGTGAGAGTCAGGAGAGAGGTCAGTATGGTCTTTTGACATGGGCCATTTTCTCTCAGCTGACTGGAGGCTGGTGCGATGCTCACGTGGTACATCTGATAACCAGGGGGCAGACAGGGATGCACGGGCTGGTCCAGATGTAGGAGGGCATAGGTTGTCCAAGCAGGTTGTAAGTGTGGAACACAGAGTGTCTGTGGCACTGTTGGTATTCAAAAGAGAGAGCTCCTCAGAGGGGGGGAGTGCAGACAAGACAGCAGAGGAAAAGCAGGAGGGAGGGATTCCTCATGAGATCCCTGTAGAGAGTGCCAAAAGACTGTTTAGGTGTGAAAAGGGGCCGTCTGCAACACATTGAAGTTGTCTTGCAATCCTATGTTGAAAAAATTTAGTAATGCAAAACACTAAATTGAGTAAAATAAAATGCCACTGTTTACTTAAAGTATACTTACTGTATATTGTAAAACTAGTGCTTAAATGTCATAGGGGATTATACTATTCAACAGAGACCCATTATAATGCATTTTGATCAACATGACATAAGCAATTGATAATGTAGGAATCTGCACAGAATTGTGTCATATTCACTTGCATGGATGTACCAAAGCATTTGCAACTTGTTCAAAGAAATGAGAAAATGCTTGTTTGATGTGCACAAGTGACACAAGGATGTAAGAATTGAACAAGAAGTTTTGATAATTTCAAATCGGATCTGAGAAATGTACCAAATTGACTTAGAAAAACTGTATTTAAAGTGGGTGGGGGTACTTTTGGGGCAGTTTTGTTTCACCCAAGTGTCCCATTTCCACCCCTCTCAAACTGATGCATGGATGCATATAGCCAGAAACAATTTGATTGATGCATGCAAAGAAGCAACACTTTGTGTCTCAAGAAGCATTTATTCATGATTACGTAGACATGCTAAAATTTCAAGGCCACACACTACACATTACACAAAATTTACATTTAGTCATTTAGCAGACGTTTTTATCCAAAGCTACTTACAGACGAGGAAACATTGGAAGCAATTATAACAATATAGGCAACAAAATGCATAAGTTAATTAAATCCATTCCATTAAAGCCTAGCACAGAATACAAAGCTAAGAATAGTGAGGTAAGTAAAAAAATATTTTTTTAAGAAGACTGAAAAGAATTAGAGGTTAAAATCAGTCATCTACATTTTGACAGAAGATATGCATTTTCACACACTACACCTGCCTGTAGTGTTCTAGCACTGTAAGGTTGAGAGTACGTTTCTTCAGTAGCGGTGTGATGCAGGCCTCTTTGAACGCAGTGAGAAATGTCCCAGTGGTGAGCAAAGAGTTGATGATGTGGGTCAGACCAGGCACAACTGCTGGAGAGATGGCATGGAGGAGATGGGTGGGGATGGAATCCAGTGGGCAGGTGGTATGGTGGTTGTAACCAATGACCTTGGAAACATCATTTTCAGACAGAGGAGAAAAGGCGGTGGTGTAGAAATCTGGATGTTGATGGCGGTAGTTTTCTTTACGAAGAACGATGCAAAACCATTAGCCGTTAACTCCGATGAAGGTGTGGGAGCAGGCGGACAGAGGAGAGCAGAGAAGGTTTTTAAGAGTATGTGAGAGTCAGGAGAGAGGTCAGTATGGTCTTTTGACTTGGGCCATTTTCTCTCAGCTGACTGGAGGCTGGTGCGATGCTCACGTGGTACATCCGATAACCAGGGGGCAGACAGGGAAGCACGGGCTGGTCCAGATTTAGGAGGGCATAGGTTGTCCAAGCAGGATGTAAGCGTGGAACACAGAGTGTCTGTGGCACTGTTGGTATTCAAAAGAGAGAGCTCCTCAGAGGGGGGGAGTGCAGACCAGACAGCAGAGGAAAAGCAGGAGGGAGGGAATCCTGATGAGATCCCTGTAGAGAGTGCCAAAAGACTGTTTAGGTGTGAAAAGGGGCCGTCTGCAACACTTTGAAGTTGTCTTGCAATCCTATGTGGAAAGAATTTAGTTATGCAAAACACTAAATTGAGTAAAATAAAATGCCACTGTTTACTTAAAGTATACTTACTGTATATTGTAAAACTAGTGATTAAATGTCACGGGGGATTATACTATTCAACAGAGACCCATTATAATGCATTTTGATCAACATGACATAAGCAATTGATAATGTAGGAATCTGCACAGAATTGTGTCATATTCACTTGCATGGATGTACCAAAGCATTTGCAACTTGTTCAAAGAAATGAGAAAATGCTTGTTTGATGTGCACAAGTGACACAAGGATGTAAGGATTGAACAAGAAGTTTTGATAATTTCAAATCGGATCTGAGAAATGTTCCAAATTGACTTAGAAAAAACTGTATTTAAAGTGGGTGGGGGTACTTTTGGGGCAGTTTTGTTTCGCCCAAGTGTCCCATTTCCACCCCTCTCAAACTGATGCATGGATGCATATAGCCAGAAACAATTTGTTTGATGCATGCAAAGAAGCAACACTGTGTGTCTCAAGAAGCATTTATTCAAGATTACGTAGACATGCTAAAATTTCAAGGCCACACACTACACACTACACATGACATTACACATTTCATTAAATTTACATTTAGTCATTTAGCAGACGTTTTTATCCAAAGCGACTTACCGACGAGGAAACATTGGAAGCAATTGTAGCAATATAGGCAAAAAAATGCATAAGTTAATTAAATCCAGTCCATTAAAGCCTAGCACAGTATACAAAGCTAAGAATAGTGAGGTAAGTAAAAAAAATATTTTTTTAAGAAGACAGAAAAGAATTAGAGGTTAAAATCAGTCATCTACATTTTGACAGAAGATATGCATTTTCACACATTACACCAGCCTGTAGTGTTCTAGCACTGTAAGGTTGAGAGTGGGTTTCTTCAGTAGCGGTGTGATGCAGGCCTCTTTGAACGCAGTGAGAAATGTCCCAGTGGTGAGCAAAGAGTTGATGATGTGGGTCAGACCAGGCACAACTGCTGGAGAGATGGCATGGAGGAAATGGGTGGGGATGGAATCCAGTGGGCAGTTGGTAGGGTGGTTGGAACCAATGACCTTGGAAAAAAAATTATTTTCAGACAGAGGAGAAAAGGCGGGTGATGGTGGTGTAGAAATCTGGCTGTTGATGGCGGTAGATTTCTTTACGAAGAACGATGCAAAATCATTAGCCCTTAACTCCGATGAAGGTGTGGGAGCAGGCGGACAGAGGAGAGTAGAGAAGGTTTTTAAGAGTGTGTGAGAGTCAGGAGAGAGGTCAGTATGGTCTTTTGACATGGGCCATTTTCTCTCAGCTGACTGGAGGCTGGTGCGATGCTCACGTGGTACATCTGATAACCAGGGGGCAGACAGGGATGCACGGGCTGGTCCAGAAGTAGGAGGGCATAGGTTGTCCAAGCAGGATGTAAGCGTGGAACACAGAGTGTATGTGGCACTGTTGGTATTCAAAAGAAAGAGCTCCTCAGAGGGGGGGAGTGCAGACAAGACAGCAGAGGAAAAGCAGGAGGGAGGGAATCCTGATGAGATCCCTGTAGAGAGTGTCAAAAGACTGTTTAGGTGTGAAAAGGGGCCGTCTGCAACACATTGAAGTTGTCTTGCAATCCTATGTGGAAAGAATTTAGTAATGAAAACACTAAATTGAGTAAAATAAAATGCCACTGTTTACTTAAAGTATACTTACTGTATATTGTAAAACTAGTGCTTAAATGTCATGGGGGATTATACTATTCAACAGAGACCCATTATAATGCATTTTGATCAACATGACATAAGCAATTGATAATGTAGGAATCTACACAGAATTGTGTCATATTCACTTGCATGGATGTACCAAAGCATTTGCAACTTGTTCAAAGAAATGACAAAAATGCTTGTTTGATGTGCACAAGTGACACAAGGATGTTAGGATTGAACAAGAAGTTTTGATAATTTAAAATCGGATCTGAGAAATGTACCATATTGACTTAGAAAAAAATGTATTTAAAGTGGGTGGGGGTACTTTTGGGGCAGTTTTGTTTCACCCAAGTGTCCCATTTCCACCCCTCCCAAACTGATGCATGGATGCATATAGCCAGAAACAATTTGTTTGATGCATGCAAAGAAGCAACACTGTGTGTCTCAAGAAGGATTTATTCATGATTACTTAGACATGCTAAATTTTCAAGGCCACACACTACACATTACACAAAATTTACATTTAGTCATTTAGCAGACGTTTTTATCCAAAGCTACTTACAGACGAGGAAACATTGGAAGCAATTATAGCAATATAGGCAACAAAATGCATAAGTTAATTAAATCCAGTCCATTAAAGCCTAGCACAGTATACAAAGCTAAGAATAGTGAGGTAAGTAAAAAAAAATTTTTTTAAGAAGACAGAAAAGAATTAGAGGTTAAAATCGGTCATCTACATTTTGACGGAAGATATGCATTTTCACACACTACACCGGCCTGTAGTGTTCTATAAGTGTAAGGTTGAGAGCGGGTTTCTTCAGTAGCGGTGTGATGCAGGCCTCTTTAAACGCAGTGGGAAATGTCCCAGTGGTGAGCAAAGAGTTGATGATGTGGGTCAGACCAGGCACAACTGCTGGAGAGAAGGCATGGAGGAGATGGGTGGGGATGGAATCCAGTCGGCAGGTGGTTGGGTGGTTGGAACCAATGACCTTGGAAACATCATTTTCAGACAGAGGAGAAAAGGCGGGTGATGGTGGTGTAGAAATCTGGCTGTTGATGGCCGTAGTTTTCTTTACGAAGAACGATACAAAATCATTAGCCGTTAACTCCGATGAAGGTGTGGGAGCAGGCGGACAGAGGAGAGCAGAGAAGGTTTTTAAGAGTGTGAGAGTCAGGAGAGTTGCTGATCTTCGAGTGGTTATAATCAGTTTTTGCAGAGGTGATGTCAACGGAGAAAGTAGAGAGAAGAGACTGGTAGAGAGAGAGGTCAGTATGGTCTTTTGACTTGGGCCATTTTCTCTCAGCTGACTGGAGGCTGGTGCGATGCTCACGTGGTACATCCGATAACCAGGGGGCAGACAGGGATGCACGGGCTGGTCCAGATGTAGGAGGGCATAGTTTGTCCAAGCAGGATGTAAGCGTGGAACACAGAGTGTCTGTGGCACTGTTGGTATTCAAAAGAGAGAGCTCCTCAGATGGGGGGAGTGCAGACAAGACAGCAGAGGAAAAGCAGGAGGGAGGGAATCCTGATGAGATCCCTGTAGAGAGTGCCAAAAGACTGTTTAGGTGTGAAAAGGGGCCGTCTGCAACACATTCAAGTTGTCTTGCAATCCTATGTGGAAAGAATTTATTAATGCAAAACACTAAATTGAGTAAAATAAAATTCCACTGTTTACTTAAAGTATACTTACTGTATATTGTAAAACTAGTGCTTAAATGTCATGGGGGATTATACTATTCAAGAGAGACCCATTATAATGCATTTTGATCAACATGACATAAGCAATTGATAATGTAGGAATCTGCACAGAATTGTGTCATATTCACTTGCATGGATGTACCAAAGCATTTGCAACTTGTTCAAAGAAATGAGAAAATGCTTGTTTGATGTGCACAAGTGACACAAGGATGTAAGGATGAACAAGAAGTTTTGAGAATTTCAAATCGGATCTGAGAAATGTACCAAATTGACTTAGAAAAAACTGTATTTAAAGTGGGTGGGGGTACTTTTGGGGCAGTTTTGTTTCACCCAAGTGTCCCATTTCCACCCCTCTCAAACTGATGCATGGATGCATATAGCCAGACACAATTTGTTTGATGCATGCAAAGAAGCAACACTGTGTGTCTCAAGAAGCATTTATTCATGATTACGTAGACATGCTAAAATTTCAAGGCCACACACTACACATTACACAAAATTTACATTTAGTCATTTAGCAGACGTTTTTATCCAAAGCGACTTACAGACGAGGAAACATTGGAAGCAATTATAACAATATAGGCAACAAAATGCATAAGTTAATTAAATCCAGTCCATTAAAGCCTAGCACAGTATACAAAGCTAAGAATAGTGAGGTAATAAAAAAAATATTTTTTTAAGAAGACAGAAAAGAATTAGAGGTTAAAATCAGTCATCTACATTTTGACAAAAGATATGCATTTTCACACACTACACCTGCCTGTAGTGTTCTAGCAGTGTAAGGTTGAGAGTGGGTTTCTTCAGTAGCGGTGTGATGCAGGCCTCTTTGAACGCAGAGGGAAATGTCCCAGTGGTGAGCAAAGAGTTGATGATGTGGGTCAGACCAGGCACAACTGCTGGAGAGATGGCTTGGAGGAGATGGGTGGGGATGGAATCCAGTGGGCAGGTGGTAGGGTGTTTGGAACCAAAGACCTTGGAAACATCATTTCCAGACAGAGGAGAAAAGGCGGGTGATGGTGGTGTAGAAATCTGGCTGTTGATGGCGGTAGTTTTCTTTACGAAGAACGATGCAAAATCATTAGCCGTTAACTCTGATTAAGGTGGGGTAGCAGGCGGACAGAGGAGAGCAGAGAAGGTTTTTAAGAGTGTGTGAGAGTCAGGAGAGAGGTCAGTATGGTCTTTTGACATGGGCCATTTTCCCTCAGCTGACTGGAGGCTGGTGCGATGCTCACGTGGTACATCTGATAACCAGGGGGCAGACAGGGATGCACGGGCTGGTCCAGATGTAGGAGGGCATAGGTTGTCCAAGCAGGATGTAAGCGTGGAACACAGAGTGTCTGTGGCACAGTTGGTATTCAAAAGAGAGAGCTCCACAGAGGGGGGGGGGGGTGCAGACAAGACAGCAGAGGAAAAGCAGGAGGGAGGGATTCCTGATGAGATCCCTGTAGAGAGTGCCAAAAGACTGTTTAGGTGTGAAAAGGGGCCGTCTGCAACACATTGAAGTTGTCTTGCAATCCTATGTTGAAAAAATTTAGTAATGCAAAACACTAAATTGAGTAAAATAAAATGCCACTGTTTACTTAAAGTATACTTATTGTATATTGTAAAACTAGTGCTTAAATGTCATGGGGGATTATACTATTCAACAGAGACCCATTATAATGCATTTTGATCAACATGACATAAGCAATTGATAATGTAGGAATCTATACAGAATTGTGTCATATTCACTTGCATGGATGTACCAAAGCATTTGCAACTTGTTCAAAGAAATGAGAAAATGCTTGTTTGATGTGCACAAGTGACACAAGGATGTAAGGATTGAACAAGAAGTTTTGAGAATTTCAAATCGGATCTGAGAAATGTACCAAATTGACTTAGAAAAAACTGTATTTAAAGTGGGTGGGGGTACTTTTGGGGCAGTTTTGTTTCACCCAAGTGTCCCATTTCCACCCCTCTCAAACTGATGCATGGATGCATATAGCCAGAAACAATTTGTTTGATCCATGCAAAGAAGCAACACTTTGTGTCTCAAGAAGCATTTATTCATGATTACGTAGACATGCTAAAATTTCAAGGCCACACACTACACATTACACAAAATTTACATTTAGTCATTTAGCAGACGTTTTTATCCAAAGCGACTTACAGACGAGGAAACATTGGAAGCAATTATAACAATATAGGCAACAAAATGCATAAGTTAATTAAATCCAGTCCATTAAAGCCTAGCACAGAATACAAAGCTAAAAATAGTGAGGTAAGTAAAAAAAATATTTTTTTAAGAAGACAGAAAAGAATTAGAGGTTAAAATCAGTCATCTACATTTTGACAGAAAATATGCATTTTCACACACTACACCTGCCTGTAGTGTTTTAGCAGTGTAAGGTTGAGAGTGGGTTTCTTCAGTAGCGGTGTGATGCAGGCCTCTTTGAACGCAGTGGGAAATGTCCCAGTGGTCAGCAAAGAGTTGATGATGTGGGTCAGACCAGGCACAACTGCTGGAGAGATGGCATGGAGGAGATGGGTGGGGATGGAATCCAGTGGGCAGGTGGTAGGGTGGTTGGAACCAATGACCTTGGAAACATCATTTTCAGACAGAGGAGAAAAGGCGGGTGATGGTGGTGTAGAAATCTGGCTGTTGATGGCGGTAGTTTTCTTTACGAAGAACGATGCAAAATCATTAGCCGTTAACTCCGATGAAGGTGTGGGAGCAGGCGGACAGAGGAGAGCAGAGAAGGTTTTTAAGAGTGTGTGAGAGTCAGGAGAGAGGTCAGTATGGTCTTTTGACATGGGCCATTTTCTCTCAGCTGACTGGAGGCTGGTGCGATGCTCACGTGGTACATCTGATAACCAGGGGGCAGACAGGGATGCACGGGCTGGTCCAGATGTAGGAGGGCATAGGTTGTCCAAGCGGGATGTAAGCGTGGAACACAGAGTGTCTGTGGCACTGTTGGTATTCAAAAGAGAGAGCTCCTCAGAGGGGGGGAGTGCAGACAAGACAGCAGAGGAAAAGCAGGAGGGAGGGATTCCTGATGAGATCCCTGTAGAGAGTGCCAAAAGACTGTTTAGGTGTGAAAAGGGGCCGTCTGCAACACATTGAATTTGTCTTGCAATTCCATGTTGAAAAAATTTAGTAATGCAAAACACTAAATTGAGTAAAATAAAATGCCACTGTTTACTTAAAGTATACTTACTGTATATTGTAAAACTAGTGCTTAAATGTAATGGGGGATTATACTATTCAACAGAGACCCATTATAATGCATTTTGATCAACATGACATAAGCAATTGATAATGTAGAAATCTGCACAGAATTGTGTCATATTCACTTTCATTGATGTACCAAAGCATTTGCAACTTGTTCAAAGAAATGAGAAAATGCTTGTTTGATGTGCACAAGTGACACAAGGATGTAAGGATTGAACAAGAAGTTTTGAGAATTTCAAATCGGATCTGAGAAATGTACCAAATTGACTTAGAAAAAACTGTATTTAAAGTGGGTGGGGGTACTTTTGGGGCAGTTTTGTTTCACCCAAGTGTCCCATTTCCACCCCTCTCAAACTGATGCATGGATGCATATAGCCAGAAACAATTTGTTTGATCCATGCAAAGAAGCAACACTGTGTGTCTCAAGACGCATTTATTCATGATTACGTAGACATGCTAAAATTTCAAGGCCACACACTACACATTACACAAAATTTACATTTAGTCATTTAGCAGACGTTTTTATCCAAAGCGACTTACAGACGAGGAAACATAGGAAACAATTATAACAATATAGGCAACAAAATGCATAAGTTAATTAAATCCAGTCCATTAAAGCCTAGCACAGTATACAAAGCTAAGAATAGTGAGGTAAGTAAAAAAAATATTATTTTAAGAAGACAGAAAAGAATTAGAGGTTAAAATCAGTCATCTACATTTTGACAGAAGATATGCATTTTCACACACTACACCTGCCTGTAGTGTTCTAGCAGTGTAAGGTTGAGAGTGGGTTTCTTCAGTAGCGGTGTGATGCAGGCCTCTTTGAACGCAGTGGTAAATGTCCCAGTGGTCAGCAAAGAGTTGATGATGTGGGTCAGACCAGGCACAACTGCTGGAGAGATGGCATGGAGGAGATGGTTGGGGATGGAATCCAGTGGGCAGGTGGTAGGGTGGTTGGAACCAATGACCTTGGAAACATCATTTTCAGACAGAGGAGAAAAGGCAGTGGTGTAGAAATCTGGCTGTTGATGGCGGTAGTTTTCTTTACGAAGAACGATGCTAAATCATTAGCCGTTAACTCCGATGAAGGTGTGGGAGCAGGCGGACAGAGGAGAGCAGAGAAGGTTTTTAAGAGTGTGAGAGTCAGGAGAGTTGCTGATCTTCGAGTGGTTATAATCAGTTTTTGCAGAGGTGACGTCAACGGAGAAAGTAGAGAGAAGAGACTGGTAGAGACAGAGGTCAGTATGGTCTTTTGACTTGGGCCATTTTCTCTCAGCTGACTGGAGGCTGGTGCGATGCTCACGTGGTACATCCGATAAACAGGGGGCAGACAGGGATGCACGGGCTGGTCCAGATGTAGGAGGGCATAGGTTGTCCAAGCAGGATGTAAGCGTGGAACACAGAGTGTCTGTGGCACTGTTGGTATTCAAAAGAGAGAGCTCCTCAGAGGGGGAGAGTGCAGACAAGACAGCAGAGGAAAAGCAGGAGGGAGGGAATCCTGATGAGATCCCTATAGAGAGTGCCAAAAGACTGTTTAGGTGTGAAAAGGGGCCGTCTGCAACACATTGAAGTTGTCTTGCAATCCTATGTGGAAAGAATTTAGTAATGCAAAACACTAAATTGAGTAAAATAAAATGCCACTGTTTACTTAAAGTATACTTACTGTATATTGTAAAACTAGTGATTAAATGTCATGGGGGATTATACTATTCAACAGAGACCCATTATAATGCATTTTGATCAACATGACATAAGCAATTGATAATGTAGGAATCTGCACAGAATTGTGTCATTTTCACTTGCATGGATGTACCAAAGCATTTGCAACTTGTTCAAAGAAATGAGAAAATGCTTGTTTGATGTGCACAAGTGACACAAGGATGTAAGGATTGAACAAGAAGTTTTGATAATTTCAAATCGGATCTGAGAAATGTACCAAATTGACTTAGAAAAAACTGTATTTAAAGTGGGTGGGGGTACTTTTGGGGCAGTTTTGTTTCACCCAAGTGTCCCATTTCCACCCCTCTCAAACTGATGCATGGATGCATATAGCCAGAAACAATTTGTTTGATGCATGCAAAGAAGCAACACTGTGTGTCTCAAGAAGCATTTATTCATGATTACGTAGACATGCTAAAATTTCAAGGCCACACACTACACATTACACAAAATTTACATTTAGTCATTTAGCAGACGTTTTTATCCAAAGCGACTTACAGACGAGGAAACATTGGAAGCAATTATAACAATATAGGCAACAAAATGCATAAGTTAATTAAATCCAGTCCATTAAAACCTAGCACAGTATACAAAGCTAAGAATAGTGAGGTAAGTAAAAAAATATTTTTTTAAGAAGACAGAAAAGAATTAGAGGTTAAAATCAGTCATCTACATTTTGACAGAAGATATGCATTTTCACACACTACACCTGTCTGTAGTGTTCCAGCAGTGTAAGGTTGAGAGTGGGTTTCTTCAGTAGCGGTGTGATGCAGGCCTCTTTGAACGCAGTGGGAAATGTCCCAGTGGTGAGCAAAGAGTTGATGATGTGGGTCAGACCAGGCACAACTGCTGGAGAGATGGCATGGAGGAGATGGGTGGAGATGGAATCCAGTGGGCAGGTGGTAGGGTGGTAGGAACCAATGACCTTGGAAACATCATTTTCAGACAGAGGAGAAAAGGCGGTGGTGTAGAAATCTGGCTGTTGATGGCGGTAGTTTTCTTTACGAAGAACGATGCAAAATCATTAGCCGTTAACTCTGATGAAGGTGTGGGAGCAGGCGGACAGAGGAGAGCAGAGAAGGTTTTTAAGAGTGTGAGAGTCAGGAGAGTTGCTGATCTTCGAGTGGTTATAATCAGTTTTTGCAGAGGTGACGTCAACGGAGAAAGTAGAGAGAAGAGACTGGTAGAGAGAGAGGTCAGTATGGTCTTTTGACTTGGGCCATTTTCTCTCAGCTGACTGGAGGCTGGTGCGATGCTCATGTGGTACATCCGATAAACAGGGGGCAGACAGGGATGCACGGGCTGGTCCAGATGTAGGAGGGCATAGGTTGTCCAAGCAGGATGTAAGCGTGGAACACAGAGTGTCTGTGGCACTGTTGGTATTCAAAAGAGAGAGCTCCTCAGAGGGGGGGAGTGCAGACAAGACAGCAGAGGAAAAGCAGGAGGGAGGGAATCCTGATGAGATCCCTGTAGAGAGTGCTAAAAGACTGTTTAGGTGTGAAAAGGGGCCGTCTGCAACACATTGAAGTTGTCTTGCAATCCTATGTGGAAAGAATTTAGTAATGCAAAACACTAAATTGAGTAAAATAAAATGCCACTGTTTACTTAAAGTATACTTACTGTATATTGTAAAACTAGTGATTAAATGTCATGGGGGATTATACTATTCAACAGAGACCCATTATAATGCATTTTGATCAACATGACATAAGCAATTGATAATGTAGGAATCTGCACAGAATTGTGTCATATTCACTTGCATGGATGTACCAAAGCATTTGCAACTTGTTCAAAGAAATGAGAAAATGCTTGTTTGATGTGCACAAGTGACACAAGGATGTAAGGATTGAACAAGAAGTTTTGATAATTTCAAATCGGATCTGAGAAATGTACCAAATTGACTTAGAAAAACTGTATTTAAAGTGGGTGGGGGTACTTTTGGGGCAGTTTTGTTTCACCCAAGTGTCCCATTTCCACCCCTCTCAAACTGATGCATGGATGCATATAGCCAGAAACAATTTGTTTGATGCATGCAAAGAAGCAACACTGTGTGTCTCAAGAAGCATTTATTCATGATTACGTAGACATGCTAAAATTTCAAGGCCACACACTACACATTACACAAAATTTACATTTAGTCATTTAGCAGACGTTTTTATCCAAAGCGACTTACAGACGAGGAAACATTGGAAGCAATTATAACAATATAGGCAACAAAATGCATAAGTTAATTAAATCCAGTCCATTAAAGCCTAGCACAGTATACAAAGCTAAGAATAGTGAGGTAAGTAAAAAAATATTTTTTTAAGAAGACAGAAAAGAATTAGAGGTTAAAATCAGTCATCTGCATTTTGACAGAAGATATGCATTTTCACACACTACACCTGTCTGTAGTGTTCCAGCAGTGTAAGGTTGAGAGTGGGTTTCTTCAGTAGCGGTGTGATGCAGGCCTCTTTGAACGCAGTGGGAAATGTCCCAGTGGTGAGCAAAGAGTTGATGATGTGGGTCAGACCAGGCACAACTGCTGGAGAGATGGCATGGAGGAGATGGGTGGGGATGGAATCCAGTGGGCAGGTGGTAGGGTGGTTGGAACCAATGACCTTGGTAACATCATTTTCAGACAGAGGAGAAAAGGCGGTGGTGTAGAAATCTGGCTGTTGATGGCGGTAGTTTTCTTTACGAAGAACGATGCAAAATCATTAGCCGTTGACTCCGATGAAGGTGTGGGAGCAGGCGGACAGAGGAGAGCAGAGAAGGTTTTTAAGAGTGTGAGAGTCAGGAGAGTTGCTGATCTTCGAGTGGTTATAATCAGTTTTTGCAGAGGTGACGTCAACGGAGAAAGTAGAGAGAAGAGAATGGTAGAGAGAGAGGTCAGTATGGTCTTTTGACTTGGGCCATTTTCTCTCAGCTGACTGGAGGCTGGTGCGATGCTCACGTGGTACATCAGATAAACAGGGGGCAGACAGGGATGCACGGGCTGGTCCAGATGTAGGAGGGCATAGGTTGTCCAAGCAGGATGTAAGCGTGGAACACAGAGTGTCTGTGGCACTGTTGGTATTCAAAAGAGAGAGCTCCTCAGAGGGGGGGAGTGCAGACAAGACAGCAGAGGAAAAGCAGGAGGGAGGGAATCCTGATGAGATCCCTATAGAGAGTGCCAAAAGACTGTTTAGGTGTGAAAAGGGGCCGTCTGCAACACATTGAAGTTGTCTTGCAATCCTATGTTGAAAGAATTTAGTAATGCAAAACACTAAATTGAGTAAAATAAAATGCCACTGTTTACTTAAAGTATACTTACTGTATATTGTAAAACTAGTGATTAAATGTCATGGGGGATTATACTATTCAACAGAGACCCATTATAATGCATTTTGATCAACATGACATAAGCAATTGATAATGTAGGAATCTGCACAGAATTGTGTCATATTCACTTGCATGGATGTACCAAAGCATTTGCAACTTGTTCAAAGAAATGAGAAAATGCTTGTTTGATGTGCACAAGTGACACAAGGATGTAAGGATTGAACAAGAAGTTTTGATAATTTCAAATCGGATCTGAGAAATGTACCAAATTGACTTAGAAAAACTGTATTTAAAGTGGGTGGGGGTACTTTTGGGGCAGTTTTGTTTCACCCAAGTGTCCCATTTCCACCCCTCTCAAACTGATGCATGGATGCATATAGCCAGAAACAATTTGTTTGATGCATGCAAAGAAGCAACACTGTGTGTCTCAAGAAGCATTTATTCATGATTACGTAGACATGCTAAAATTTCAAGGCCACACACTACACATTACACAAAATTTACATTTAGTCATTTAGCAGACGTTTTTATCCAAAGCGACTTACAGACGAGGAAACATTGGAAGCAATTATAACAATATAGGCAACAAAATGCATAAGTTAATTAAATCCAGTCCATTAAAGCCTAGCACAGTATACAAAGCTAAGAATAGTGAGGTAAGTAAAAAAATATTTTTTTAAGAAGACAGAAAAGAATTAGAGGTTAAAATCAGTCATCTGCATTTTGACAGAAGATATGCATTTTCACACACTACACCTGTCTGTAGTGTTCCAGCAGTGTAAGGTTGAGAGTGGGTTTCTTCAGTAGCGGTGTGATGCAGGCCTCTTTGAACGCAGTGGGAAATGTCCCAGTGGTGAGCAAAGAGTTGATGATGTGGGTCAGACCAGGCACAACTGCTGGAGAGATGGCATGGAGGAGATGGGTGGGGATGGAATCCAGTGGGCAGGTGGTAGGGTGGTTGGAACCAATGACCTTGGTAACATCATTTTCAGACAGAGGAGAAAAGGCGGTGGTGTAGAAATCTGGCTGTTGATGGCGGTAGTTTTCTTTACGAAGAACGATGCAAAATCATTAGCCGTTAACTCCGATGAAGGTGTGGGAGCAGGCGGACAGAGGAGAGCAGAGAAGGTTTTTAAGAGTGTGAGAGTCAGGAGAGTTGCTGATCTTCGAGTGGTTATAATCAGTTTTTGCAGAGGTGACGTCAACGGAGAAAGTAGAGAGAAGAGAATGGTAGAGAGAGAGGTCAGTATGGTCTTTTGACTTGGGCCATTTTCTCTCAGCTGACTGGAGGCTGGTGCGATGCTCACGTGGTACATCAGATAAACAGGGGGCAGACAGGGATGCACGGGCTGGTCCAGATGTAGGAGGGCATAGGTTGTCCAAGCAGGATGTAAGCGTGGAACACAGAGTGTCTGTGGCACTGTTGGTATTCAAAAGAGAGAGCTCCTCAGAGGGGGAGAGTGCAGACAAGACAGCAGAGGAAAAGCAGGAGGGAGGGAATCCTGATGAGATCCCTATAGAGAGTGCCAAAAGACTGTTTAGGTGTGAAAAGGGGCCGTCTGCAACACATTGAAGTTGTCTTGCAATCCTATGTGGAAAGAATTTAGTAATGCAAAACACTAAATTGAGTAAAATAAAATGCCACTGTTTACTTAAAGTATACTTACTGTATATTGTAAAACTAGTGATTAAATGTCATGGGGGATTATACTATTCAACAGAGACCCATTATAATGCATTTTGATCAACATGACATAAGCAATTGATAATGTAGGAATCTGCAGAGAATTGTGTCATATTCACTTGCATGGATGTACCAAAGCATTTGCAACTTGTTCAAAGAAATGAGAAAATGCTTGTTTGATGTGCACAAGTGACACAAGGATGTAAGGATTGAACAAGAAGTTTTGATAATTTCAAATCGGATCTGAGAAATGTACCAAATTGACTTAGAAAAAACTGTATTTAAAGTGGGTGGGGGTACTTTTGGGGCAGTTTTGTTTCACCCAAGTGTCCCATTTCCACCCCTCTCAAACTGATGCATGGATGCATATAGCCAGAAACAATTTGTTTGATGCATGCAAAGAAGCAACACTGTGTGTCTCAAGAAGCATTTATTCATGATTACGTAGACATGCTAAAATTTCAAGGCCACACACTACACATTACACAAAATTTACATTTAGTCATTTAGCAGACGTTTTTATCCAAAGCGACTTACAGACGAGGAAACATTGGAAGCAATTATAACAATATAGGCAACAAAATGCATAAGTTAATTAAATCCAGTCAAATAAAGCCTAGCACAGTATACAAAGCTAAGAATAGTGAGGTAAGTAAAAAAATATTTTTTTAAGAAGACAGAAAAGAATTAGAGGTTAAAATCAGTCATCTACATTTTGACAGAAGATATGCATTTTCACACACTACACCTGTCTGTAGTGTTCCAGCAGTGTAAGGTTGAGAGTGGGTTTCTTCAGTAGCGGTGTGATGCAGGCCTCTTTGAACGCAGTGGGAAATGTCCCAGTGGTGAGCAAAGAGTTGATGATGTGGGTCAGACCAGGCACAACTGCTGGAGAGATGGCATGGAGGAGATGGGTGGTGATGGAATCCAGTGGGCAGGTGGTAGGGTGGTTGGAACCAATGACCTTGGAAACATCATTTTCAGACAGAGGAGAAAAGGCGCGTGATGGTGGTGTAGAAATCTGGCTGTTGATGGCTGTAGTTTTCTTTACGAAGAACGATGCAAAATCATTAGCCGTTAACTCCGATAAAGGTGTGGGAGCAGGCGGACAGAGGAGAGCAGAGAAGGTTTTTAAGAGTGTGAGAGTCAGGAGAGAGGTCAGTATGGTCTTTTGACTTGGGCCATTTTCTCTCAGCTGACTGGAGGCTGGTGCGATGCTCACGTGGTACATCAGATAAACAGGGGGCAGACAGGGATGCACGGGCTGGTCCAGATGTAGGAGGGCATAGGTTGTCCAAGCAGGATGTAAGCGTGGAACACAGAGTGTCTGTGGCACTGTTGGTATTCAAAAGAGAGAGCTCCTCAGAGGGGGAGAGTGCAGACAAGACAGCAGAGGAAAAGCAGGAGGGAGGGAATCCTGATGAGATCCCTATAGAGAGTGCCAAAAGACTGTTTAGGTGTGAAAAGGGGCCGTCTGCAACACATTGAAGTTGTCTTGCAATCCTATGTGGAAAGAATTTAGTAATGCAAAACACTAAATTGAGTAAAATAAAATGCCACTGTTTACTTAAAGTATACTTACTGTATATTGTAAAACTAGTGATTAAATGTCATGGGGGATTATACTATTCAACAGAGACCCATTATAATGCATTTTGATCAACATGACATAAGCAATTGATAATGTAGGAATCTGCAGAGAATTGTGTCATATTCACTTGCATGGATGTACCAAAGCATTTGCAACTTGTTCAAAGAAATGAGAAAATGCTTGTTTGATGTGCACAAGTGACACAAGGATGTAAGGATTGAACAAGAAGTTTTGATAATTTCAAATCGGATCTGAGAAATGTACCAAATTGACTTAGAAAAAACTGTATTTAAAGTGGGTGGGGGTACTTTTGGGGCAGTTTTGTTTCACCCAAGTGTCCCATTTCCACCCCTCTCAAACTGATGCATGGATGCATATAGCCAGAAACAATTTGTTTGATGCATGCAAAGAAGCAACACTGTGTGTCTCAAGAAGCATTTATTCATGATTACGTAGACATGCTAAAATTTCAAGGCCACACACTACACATTACACAAAATTTACATTTAGTCATTTAGCAGACGTTTTTATCCAAAGCGACTTACAGACGAGGAAACATTGGAAGCAATTATAACAATATAGGCAACAAAATGCATAAGTTAATTAAATCCAGTCAAATAAAGCCTAGCACAGTATACAAAGCTAAGAATAGTGAGGTAAGTAAAAAAATATTTTTTTAAGAAGACAGAAAAGAATTAGAGGTTAAAATCAGTCATCTACATTTTGACAGAAGATATGCATTTTCACACACTACACCTGTCTGTAGTGTTCCAGCAGTGTAAGGTTGAGAGTGGGTTTCTTCAGTAGCGGTGTGATGCAGGCCTCTTTGAACGCAGTGGGAAATGTCCCAGTGGTGAGCAAAGAGTTGATGATGTGGGTCAGACCAGGCACAACTGCTGGAGAGATGGCATGGAGGAGATGGGTGGTGATGGAATCCAGTGGGCAGGTGGTAGGGTGGTTGGAACCAATGACCTTGGAAACATCATTTTCAGACAGAGGAGAAAAGGCGCGTGATGGTGGTGTAGAAATCTGGCTGTTGATGGCTGTAGTTTTCTTTACGAAGAACGATGCAAAATCATTAGCCGTTAACTCCGATAAAGGTGTGGGAGCAGGCGGACAGAGGAGAGCAGAGAAGGTTTTTAAGAGTGTGAGAGTCAGGAGAGAGGTCAGTATGGTCTTTTGACTTGGGCCATTTTCTCTCAGCTGACTGGAGGCTGGTGCGATGATCACGTGGTACATCCGATAACCAGGGGGCAGACAGGGATGCACGGGCTGGTCCAGATGTAGGAGGGCATAGGTTGTCCAAGCAGGATGTAAGCGTGGAACACAGAGTGTCTGTGGAACTGTTGGTATTCAAAAGAGAGAGCTCCTCAGAGGGGGGGGAGTGCAGACAAGACAGCAGAGGAAAAGCAGGAGGGAGGGAATCCTGATGAGATCCCTGTAGAGAGTGCCAAAAGACTGTTTAGGTGTGAAAAGGGGCCGTCTGCAACACATTGAAGTTGTCTTGCAATCCTATGTGGAAAGAATTTAGTAATGCAAAACACTAAATTGAGTAAAATAAAATGCCACTGTTTACTTAAAGTATACATACTGTATATTGTAAAACTAGTGCTTAAATGTAATGGGGGATTATACTATTCAACAGAGACCCATTATAATGCATTTTGATCAACATAACATAAGCAATTGATAATGTAGGAATCTGCACAGAATTGTGTCATATTCACTTGCATGGATGTACCAAAGCATTTGCAACTTGTTCAAAGAAATGAGAAAATGCTTGTTTGATGTGCACAAGTGACACAAGGATGTAAGGATTGAACAAGAAGTTTTAATAATTTCAAATCGGATCTGAGAAATGTACCAAATTGACTTAGAAAAAACTGTATTTAAAGTGGGTGGGGGTACTTTTGGGGCAGTTTTGTTTCACCCAAGTGTCCCATTTCCACCCCTCTCAAACTGATGCATGGATGCATATAGCCAGAAACAATTCGTTTGATGCATGCAAAGAAGCAACACTGTGTGTCTCAAGAAGCATTTATTAATGATTACGTAGACATGCTAAAATTTCAAGGTCACACACTACACATTACACAAAATTTACATTTAGTCATTTAGCAGACGTTTTTATCCAAAGCGACTTACAGACGAGGAAACATTGGAAGCAATTATAACAATATAGGCAACAAAATGCATAAGTTAATTAAATCCAGTCCATTAAAGCCTAGCACAGTATACAAAGCTAAGAATAGTGAGGTAACTAAAAAAAATTTTTTTAAGACAGAAAAGAATTAGAGGTTAAAATCGGTCATCTACATTTTGACGGAAGATATGCATTTTCACACACTACACCGGCTTGTAGTGTTCTAGCAGTGTAAGGTTGAGAGCGGGTTTCTTCAGTAGTGGTGTGATGCAGGCCTCTTTGAACGCAGTGGGAAATGTCCCAGTGGTGAGCAAAGAGTTGAAGATGTGGGTCAGACCAGGCACAACTGCTGGAGAGATGGCATGGAGGAGATGGGTGGGGATGGAATCCAGTGGGCAGCTGGTAGGGTGGTTGGAACCAATGACCTTGGAAACATCATTTTCAGACAGAGGAGAAAAGGCGGTGGTGTAGAAATCTGGCTGTTGATGGCGGTAGTTTTCTTTACGAAGAACGATGCAAAATCATTAGCCGTTAACTCCGATGAAGGTGTGGGAGCAGGCGGACAGAGGAGAGCAGAGAAGGTTTTTAAGAGTGTGAGAGTCAGGAGAGTTGCTGATCTTCGAGTGGTTATAATCAGTTTTTGCAGAGGTGACGTCAACGGAGAAAGTAGAGAGAAGAGACTGGTAGATAGAGAGGTCAGTATGGTCTTTTGACTTGGGCCTTTTTCTCTCAGCTGACTGGAGGCTGGTGCGATGCTCACGTGGTACATCCGATAACCAGGGGGCAGACAGGGATGCACGGGCTGGTCCAGATGTAGGAGGGCATAGGTTGTCCAAGCAGGATGTAAGCGTGGAACACAGAGTGTCTGTGGCACTGTTGGTATTCAAAAGAGAGAGCTCCTCAGAGGGGGGGAGTGCAGACAAGACAGCAGAGGGAAAGCTGGAGGGAGGGAATCCTGATGAGATCCCTGTAGAGCGTGCCAAAAGACTGTTTAGGTGTGAAAAGGGGCCGTCTGCGACACATTGAAGTTGTCTTGCAATCCTATGTGGAAAGAATTTAGTAATGCAAAACACTAAATTGAGTAAAATAAAATGCCACTGTTTACTTAAGTATACTTACTGTTTATTGTAAAACTAGTGATTAAATGTCATGGGGGATTATACTATTCAACAGAGACCCATTATAATGCATTTTGATCAACATGACTTAAGCAATTGATAATGTAGGAATCTGCACAGAATTGTGTCATATTCACTTGCATGGATGTACCAAAGCATTTGCAACTTGTTCAAAGAAATGAGAAAATGCTTGTTTGATGTGCAGAAGTGACACAAGGATGTAAGGATTGAACAAGAAGTTTTGATAATTTCAAATCGGATCTGAGAAATGTACCAAATTGACTTAGAAAAAACTGTATTTAAAGTCAGTGGGGGTTCTTTTGGGGCAGTTTTGTTTCACCCAAGTGTCCCATTTCCACCCCTCTCAAACTGATGCATGGATGCATATAGCCAGAAACAATTTGTTTGATGCATGCAAAGAAGCAACACTGTGTGTCTCAAGAAGCATTTATTCATGATTACGTAGACATGCTAAAATTTCAAGGCCACACACTACACATTACACATGACATTACACATTTCATAAATTTACATTTAGTCATTTAGCAGACGTTTTTATCCAAAGCAACTTACAGACGAGGAAACATTGGAAGCAATTTTAACAATATAGGCAACAAAATGCATAAGTTAATTAAATCCAGTCCATTAAAGCCTAGCACAGTATACAAAGCTAAGAATAGTGAGGTAAGTAAAAAAAATATTTTTTTAAGAAGACAGAAAAGAATTAGAGGTTAAAATCAGTCATCTACATTTTGACAGAAGATATGCATTTTCACACACTACACCTGCCTGTAGTGTTCTAGCAGTGTAAGGTTGAGAGTGGGTTTCTTTAGTTGCGGTGTGATGCAGGCCTCTTTGAACGCAGTGGGAAATGTCCCAGTGGTGAGCAAAGAGTTGATGATGTGGGTCAGACCAGGCACAACTGCTGGAGAGATGGCATGGAGGAGATGGGTGGGGATGGAATCCAGTGGGCAGGTGGTAGGGTGGTTGGAACCAATGACCTTGGAAACATCATTTTCAGACAGAGGAGAAAAGGCGGTGGTGTAGAAATCTGGCTGTTGATGGCGGTAGTTTTCTTTACGAAGAACGATGCAAAATCATTAGCCGTTAACTCCGATGAAGGTGTTGGAGCAGGCGGACAGAGGAGAGAAGAGAAGGTTTTTAAGGGTGTGTGAGAGTCAGGAGAGAGGTCAGTATGGTCTTTTGACTTGGGCCATTTTCTCTCAGCTGACTGGAGGCTGGTGCGATGCTCACGTGGTACATCCGATAACCAGGGGGCAGACAGGGATGCACGGGCTGGTCCAGATGTAGGAGGGCATAGGTTGTCCAAGCAGGATGTAATCGTGGAACACAGAGTGTCTGTGGCACTGTTGGTATTCAAAAGAGAGAGCTCCTCAGAGGGGGGGAGTGCAGACAAGACAGCAGAGGAAAAGCAGGAGGGAGGGAATCCTGATGAGATCCCTGTAGAGAGTGCCAAAAGACTGTTTAGGTGTGAAAAGGGGCCTTCTGCAACACATTGAAGTTGTCTTGCAATCCTATGTTGAAAAAATTTAGTAATGCAAAACACTAAATTGAGTAAAATAAAATGCCACTGTTTACTAAAAGTATACTTACTGTATATTGTAAAACTAGTGCTTAAATGTCATGGGGGATTATACTATTCAACAGAGACCCATTATAATGCATTTTGATCAACATGATATAAGCAATTGATAATGTAGGAATCTGCACAGAATTGTGTCATATTCACTTGCATGGATGTACCAAAGCATTTGCAACTTGTTCAAAGAAATGAGAAAATGCTTGTTTGATGTGGTGAGCAAAGAGTTGATGATGTGGGTCAGACCAGGCACAACTGCTGGAGAGATGGCATGGAGGAGATGGGTGGGGATGGAATCCAGTGGGCAGGTGGTAGGGTGTTTGGAACCAAAGACATTGGAAACATCATTTCCAGACTGAGGAGAAAAGGCGGGTGATGGTGGTCTAGAAATCTGGCTGTTGATGGCGGTAGTTTTCTTTACGAAGAACGATGCAAAATCATTAGCCGTTAACTCCGATGAAGGTGTGGTAGCAGGCGGACAGAGGAGAGCAGAGAAGGTTTTTAAGAGTGTGTGAGAGTCAGGAGAGAGGTCAGTTTGGTCTCTTGACTTGTGCCATTTTCTCTCAGCTGACTGGAGGCTGGTGCGATGCTCACGTGGTACATCCGATAACCAGGGGGCAGACAGGGATGAACGGGCTGGTCCAGATGTAGGAGGCCATAGGTTGTCCAAGCAGGATGTAAGCGTGGAACACAGAGTGTCTGTGGCACTGTTGGTATTCAAAAGAGAGAGCTCCTCAGAGGGGGGAGTGCAGACAAGATAGCAGAGGAAAAGCAGGAGGGAGGGAATCCTGATGAGATCCCTGTAGAGAGTGCCAAAAGACTGTTTAGGTGTGAAAAGGGGCCGTCTGCAACACATTGAAGTTGACTTGCAATCCTATGTGGAAAGAATTTAGTAATGCAAAACACTAAATTGAGTAAAATAAAATGCCACTGTTTATTTAAAGTATACTTACTGTATATTGTAAAACTAGTGCTTAAATGTCATGGGGGATTATACTATTCAACAGAGACCCATTATAATGCATTTTGATCAACATGACATAAGCAATTGATAATGTAGGAATCTGCACAGAATTGTGTCATATTCACTTGCATGGATGTACCAAAGCATTTGAAACTTGTTCAAAGAAATGAGAAAATGCTTGTTTGATGTGCACAAGTGATACAAGGATGTAAGGATTGAACAAGAAGTTTTGAGAATTTCAAATCGGATCTGAGAAATGTACCGAATTGACTTAGAAAAAACTGTATTTAAAGTGGGTGGGGGTACTTTTGGGGCAGTTTTGTTTCACCCAAGTGTCCCATTTCCACCCCTCTCAAACTGTTGCATGGATGCATATAGCCAGAAACAATTCGTTTGATGCATGCAAAGAAGCAACACTGTGTGTCTCAAGAAGCATTTATTCATAATTACGTAGACATGCTAAAATTTCAAGGCCACACACTACACATTACACAAAATTTACATTTAGTCATTTAGCAGACGTTTTTATCCAAAGCGACTTACAGACGAGGAAACATTGGAAGCAATTATAACAATATAGGCAACAAAATGCATAAGTTAATTAAATCCAGTCCATTAAAGCCTAGCACAGTATACAAAGCTAAGAATAGTGAGGTAAGTAAAAAAAAATATTTTTTTTAAGAAGACAGAAAAGAATTAGAGGTTAAAATCAGTCATCTACATTTTGACAGAAGATATGCATTTTCACACACTACACCTGCCTGTAGTGTTCTAGCAGTGTAAGGTTGAGAGTGGGTTTCTTCAGTAGCGGTGTGATGCAGGCCTCTTTGAACGCAGTGGGAAATGTCCCAGTGGTGAGCAAAGAGTTGATGATGTGGGTCAGACCAGGCACAACTGCTGGAGAGATGGCATGGAGGAGATGGGTGGGGATGGAATCCAGTGGGCAGGTGGTAGGGTGGTTGGAACCAATGACCTTGGAAACATCATTTTCAGACAGAGGAGAAAAGGCGGGTGATGGTGGTGTAGAAATCTGGCTGTTGATGGCGTTAGTTTTCTTTACGAAGAACAATGCAAAATCATTAGCCGTTAACTCCGATGAAGGTGTGGGAGCAGGCGGACAGAGGAGAGCAGAGAAGGTTTTTAAGAGTGTGTGAGAGTCAGGAGAGAGGTCAGTATGGTCTTTTGACATGGGCCATTTTCTCTCAGCTGACTGGAGGCTGGTGCGATGCTCACGTGGTACATCCGATAACCAGGGGGCAGACAGGGATGCACGGGCTGGTCCAGATGTAGGAGGGCACAGGTTGTCCAAGCAGGATGTAAGCGTGGAACACAGAGTGTCTGTGGCACTGTTGATATTCAAAAGAGAGAGCTCCTCAGAGGGGGGGAGTGAAGACAAGACAGCAGAGGAAAAGCAGGAGGGAGGGAATCCTGATGAGATCCCTGTAGAGAGTGCCAAAAGACTGTTTAGGTGTGAAAAGGGGCCGTCTGCAACACATTGAAGTTGTCTTGCAATGCTATGTGGAAAGAATTTAGTAATGCAAAACACTAAATTGAGTAAAATAAAATGCCACTGTTTACTTAAAGTATACTTACTGTATATTGTAAAACTAGTGCTTAAATGTAATGGGGGATTATACTATTCAACAGAGACCCATTATAATGCATTTTGATCAACATGACATAAGCAATTGATAATGTAGGAATCTGCACAGAATTTTGTCATATTCACTTGCATGGATGTACCAAAGCATTTGCAACTTGTTCAAAGAAATTAGAAAATGCTTGTTTGATGTGGTGAGCAAAGAGTTGATGATGTGGGTCAGACCAGGCACAACTGCTGGAGAGATGGCATGGAGGAGATGGGTGGGGATGGAATCCAGTGGGCAGGTGGTAGGGTGGTTGGAACCAATGACCTTGGAAACATCATTTTCAGACAGAGGAGAAAAGGCGGGTGATGGTGGTGTAGAAATCTGGCTGTTGATGGCGTTAGTTTTCTTTACGAAGAACAATGCAAAATCATTAGCCGTTAACTCCGATGAAGGTGTGGGAGCAGGCGGACAGAGGAGAGCAGAGAAGGTTTTTAAGAGTGTGTGAGAGTCAGGAGAGAGGTCAGTATGGTCTTTTGACATGGGCCATTTTCTCTCAGCTGACTGGAGGCTGGTGCGATGCTCACGTGGTACATCCGATAACCAGGGGGCAGACAGGGATGCACGGGCTGGTCCAGATGTAGGAGGGCACAGGTTGTCCAAGCAGGATGTAATCGTGGAACACAGAGTGTCTGTGGCACTGTTGATATTCAAAAGAGAGAGCTCCTCAGAGGGGGGGAGTGAAGACAAGACAGCAGAGGAAAAGCAGGAGGGAGGGAATCCTGATGAGATCCCTGTAGAGAGTGCCAAAAGACTGTTTAGGTGTGAAAAGGGGCCGTCTGCAACACATTGAAGTTGTCTTGCAATGCTATGTGGAAAGAATTTAGTAATGCAAAACACTAAATTGAGTAAAATAAAATGCCACTGTTTACTTAAAGTATACTTACTGTATATTGTAAAACTAGTGCTTAAATGTAATGGGGGATTATACTATTCAACAGAGACCCATTATAATGCATTTTGATCAACATGACATAAGCAATTGATAATGTAGGAATCTGCACAGATTTTTGTCATATTCACTTGCATGGATGTACCAAAGCATTTGCAACTTGTTCAAAGAAATGAGAAAATGCTTGTTTGATGTGGTGAGCAAAGAGTTGATGATGTGGGTCAGACCAGGCACAACTGCTGGAGAGATGGCATGGAGGAGATGGGTGGGGATGGAATCCAGTGGGCAGGTGGTAGGGTGTTTGGAACCAAATTCCTTGGAAACATCATTTCCAGACAGAGGAGAAAAGGCGGGTGATGGTGGTGTAGAAATCTGGCTGTTGATGGCGGTAGTTTTCTTTACGAAGAACGATGCAAAATCATTAGCCGTTAACTCCGATGAAGGTGTGGTAGCAGGCGGACAGAGGAGAGCAGAGAAGGTTTTTAAGAGTGTGTGAGAGTCAGGAGAGAGGTCAGTATGGTCTTTTGACATGGGCCATTTTCTCTCAGCTGACTGGAGGCTGGTGCGATGCTCACGTGGTACATCCGATAACCAGGGGGCAGACAGGGATGCACGGGCTGGTCCAGATGTAGGAGGGCATAGGTTGTCCAAGCAAGATGTAAGCGTGGAACACAGAGTGTCTGTGGCACTGTTGGTATTCAAAAGAGAGAGCTCCTCAGAGGGGGGGAGTGCAGAAAAGACAGCAGAGGAAAAGCAGGAGTGAGGGAATCCTGATGAGATCCCTGTAGAGAGTGCCAAAAGACTGTTTAGGTGTGAAAAGGGGCCGTCTGCAACACATAGAAGTTGTCTTGCAATCCTATGTGGAAAGAATTTAGTAATGCAAAACACTAAATTGAGTAAAATAAAATGCCACTGTTTGCTTAAAGTATACTTACTGTATATTGTAAAACTAGTGCTTAAATGTCATGGGGGATTATACTATTCAACAGAGACCCATTATAATGCATTTTGATCAACATGACATAAGCAATTGATAATGTAGGAATCTGCAGAGAATTGTGTCATATTCACTTGCATGGATGTACCAAAGCATTTGCAACTTGTTCAAAGAAATGAGAAAATGTTTGTTTGATGTGCACAAGTGACACAAGGATGTAAGGATTGAACAAGAAGTTTTGATAATTTCAAATCGGATCTGAGAAATGTACCAAATTGACTTAGAAAAAACTGTATTTAAAGTGGGTGGGGGTACTTTTGGGGCAGTTTTGTTTCACCCAAGTGTCCCATTTCCACCCCTCTCAAACTGATGCATGGATGCATATAGCCAGAAACAATTTGTTTGATGCATGCAAAGAAGCAACACTGTGTGTCTCAAGAAGCATTTATTCATGATTACGTAGACATGCTAAAATTTCAAGGCCACACACTACACATTACACAAAATTTACATTTAGTCATTTAGCAGACGTTTTTATCCAAAGCGACTTACAGACGAGGAAACATTGGAAGCAATTATAACAATATAGGCAACAAAATGCATAAGTTAATTAAATCCAGTCCATTAAAGCCTAGCACAGTATACAAAGCTAAGAATAGTGAGGTAAGTAAAAAAAAAAAATTTTTAAGAAGACAGAAAAGAATTAGAGGTTAAAATCAGTCATCTACATTTTGACAGAAGATATGCATTTTCACACACCACACCTGCCTGTAGTGTTCTAGCAGTGTAAGGTTTAGAGTGGGTTTCTTCAGTAGCGGTGTGATGCAGGCCTCTTTGAACGCAGTGGGAAATGTCCCAGTGGTGAGCAAAGAGTTGATGATGTGGGTCAGACCAGGCACAACTGCTGGAGAGATGGCATGGAGGAGATGGGTGGGGATGGAATCCAGTGGGCAGGTGGTAGGGTGGTTGGAACCAAAGACCTTGGAAACATCATTTTCAGACAGAGGAGAAAAGGCGTGTGGTGGTGGTGTAGAAATCTGGCTGTTGATGGCGGTAGTTTTCTTTACGAAGAACGATGCAAAATCATTAGCCGTTAACTCCGATGAAGGTGTTGGAGCAGGCGGACAGAGGAGAGAAGAGAAGGTTTTTAAGAGTGTGTGAGAGTCAGGAGAGAGATCAGTATGGTCTTTTGACTTGGGCCATTTTCTCTCAGCTGACTGGAGGCTGGTGCGATGCTCACGTGGTAAATCCGATAACCAGGGGGCAGACAGGGATGCACGGGCTGGTCCAGATGTAGGAGGGCATAGGTTGTCCAAGCAGGATGTAAGCGTGGAACACAGAGTGTCTGTGGCACTGTTGGTATTCAAAAGAGAGAGCTCCTCAGAGGGGGGGAGTGGAGACAAGACAGCAGAGGAAAAGCAGGAGGGAGGGAATCCTGATGAGATCCCTGTAGAGAGTGCCAAAAGACTGTTTAGGTGTGAAAAGGGGCCGTCTGCAACACATTGAAGTTGTCTTGCAATCCCATGTTGAAAAAATTTAGTAATGCAAAACACTGAATTGAGTAAAATAAAATGCCACTGTTTACTTAAAGTATACTTACTGTATATTGTAAAACTAGTGCTTAAATGTAATGGGGGATTATACTATTCAACAGAGACCCATTATAATGCATTTTGATCAACATGACATAAGCAATTGATAATGTAGGAATCTGCACAGAATTGTGTCATATTCACTTGCATGGATGTACCAAAGCATTTGCAACTTGTTCAAAGAAATGAGAAAATGCTTGTTTGATGTGCACAAGTGACACAAGGATGTAAGGATTGAACAAGAAGTTTTGATAATTTCAAATCGGATCTGAGAAATGTACCAAATTGACTTAGAAAAAACTGTATTTAAAGTGGGTGGGGGTACTTTTGGGGCAGTTTTGTTTCACCCAAGTGTCCCATTTCCACCCCTCTCAAACTGATGCATGGATGCATATAGCCAGAAACAATTTGTTTGATGCATGCAAAGAAGCAACACTGTGTGTCTCAAGAAGCATTTATTCATGATTACGTAGACATGCTAAAATTTCAAGGCCACACACTACACATTACACAAAATTTACATTTAGTCATTTAGCAGACGTTTTTATCCAAAGCGACTTACAGACGAGGAAACATTGGAAGCAATTATAGCAATATAGGCAACAAAATGCATAAGTTAATTAAATCCAGTCCATTAAAGCCTAGCACAGTAGACAAAGCTAAGAATAGTGAGGTAAGTAAAAAAATATTTTTTTTAGAAGACAGAAAAGAATTAGAGGTTAAAATCAGTCATCTATATTTTGACAGAAGATATGCATTTTCACACACTACACCTACCTGTAGTGTTCTAGCAGTGTAAGGTTGAGAGCGGGTTTCTTCAGTAGCGGTGTGATGCAGGCCTCTTTGAACGTAGTGGGAAATGTCCCAGTGGTGAGCAAAGAGTTGATGATGTGGGTCAGACCAGGCACAACTGCTGGAGAGATGGCATGGAGGAGATGGAATCCAGTGGGCAGGTGGTAGGGTGTTTGGAACCAATGACATTGGAAACATCATTTTCAGACAGAGGAGAAAAGGCGGGTGATGGTGGTGTAGAAATCTGGCTGTTGGTGGCGGTAGTTTTTTTCTTTACGAAGAACGATGCAAAATCATTAGCCGTTAACTCCGATGAAGGTGTGGGAGCAGGTGGACAGAGGAGAGCAGAGAAGGTTTTTAAGAGTGTGTGAGAGTCAGGAGAGAGTTCAGTATGGTCTTTTGATATGGGCCATTTTCTCTCAGCTGACTGGAGGCTGGTGCGATGCTCACGTGGTACATCCGATAACCAGGGGGCAGACAGGGATGCACGGGCTGGTCCAGATGTAGGAGGGCATAGGTTGTCCAAGCAGGATGTAAGCGTGGAACACAGAGTGTGTGTGGCACTGTTGGTATTCAAAAGAAAGAGCTCCTCAGAGGGGGGGGAGTGCAGACAAGAT